>NC_082691.1:24580731-25780731 GCF_949987515.2 Delphinus delphis | reverse complement strand
AAGAAAGACATTTGGCTTTTTGGTGGTAGAAACAGATGTTAGTTTATTACGCCTTGCAATTTGCTGTGTTTGTGTTTTTCATTTTTCAAGTAAGTATCAGCATATTTTAATAATACAAAAACAGTAAAATGTGCAAAATGCTCTATTCAGTGTATATTGTTCTTCATTTTTGTGTACTACACTGCTAGTAATACTTAATATTTATTATATTTCTCAAATTACTACTTCTGTCAATAAATATTTCATATTACTGGAGCCCTGATAACTGGATACCCGCAGTGTCAACTCTAACGGTAGTTCTCTTTGTGACGTGTCTCTATGCTATTGCATGGTGCCTCTTCAAAGAGTAAGATTTGGATCACTGCTTCTATTTGAATCTGTTCATTGCTCATAAAGTCTATCAAGAATGCCTTAAAGAGGTCATGGTGAAAGTCATGGAGGGAAGAGATTGGGAAACATATATTGAGCACCTATTACTTTTATGCATTACATGTTATCCTTGCTGATAATCACAACAAAGCTGAGAGATATATAATAGCATCACTGTTTTAGATTTGGATACAACATACTAACCAAGATCTTCTGGTTCCAAAAATAATGCTCTTTTCCTTAAGCCATCAATCAAATGATTCAAGCTAAAAACCGTAACTAAGAAAGGTAATAAGTGGGTTTAAAAGTGTTCTGCTTCCATTTTCCTCTATATAACAGATTTCTGATCTGAATTCCTGTATCATATAAAGGGACGTGTAGATGTGCTACCACCAAGAGGAGCATGACCAAATTATATTGCTACAACATAGCATCTTTTTAAAATAGAAACATCTTCCCAAGTATTCCAATGCCATCTACTATATTCATAGTTTTTTTTCCTCACTGCAGAAATGGCAGAGCAATCTGAAATATCTTTAGCATCTAAGGAGCTTATATTTTCTTATGGAAAGTTTATTAAAATGGTTTAAGGACATCATTTTCACTTTCATATACAAGAGAAATACTGTAATTTTGTTTAGATTACATTGTGTGTGTGTGCATGCATGCAGTGTTAACTGAGAAGCTCAATGCTGTTTGATTAATATCAAAGCAGATAATTGATTTTGGTAACCTGATAATTTTGATTAAAAAATAGGCACTCAGTTTCTTTTCAAAATTTCGCTCTGTTTTTTGTTCCTTTATGTATAGTACTTCTGCCTGCTCAAGATTCTTTCCTGTCACAAACATCAGCAGATCCAACCAAGGCTCACTACCAACGAGCCCAGGCAGGTATCAAGGTAAAAGCCAACTTGATGCTTTAAAGAAAGAAATTTTAGGCTTTAAGATTTGTGTCGTCTATGCTCCATTAAATTTCAAGTTTAGGCCATAAATTGTTGACTGGCATTTAAAAAGGTTTAATTTCACCTATACATTCTTTATCAAGTTTTTTTTAAAGTAGCTGTATATTCATTCAATGGTATTTGTTGACTACCTAATATTATTGCAGGCATGAGGACACAGCAGAAAGGAAAATCAGATTTACAGATGAACGCTAGGATCTACTACCGGTATTCTATTGCCAATTGTATAACATTATAACAATTTTCAAGTGAACTTGTTTATTTAATGATGGGGAGGCATAAATGCCACAGGAATAAGAACAAATACACCTTTTTCAAGAATGTAAGATGAAATATATAAATTTTTGTCCTAGAACAGCATCAAGATCCATTATCTCTCTCTAGAATAAGAGATGCTATCTGAAACTATTATTAAAAATAAAACTTTTATTAATCTGCATTTAATAACATAAACGATTATGATTTATTACACATGGGAGGCTATGAAGGGCCAATTGAAGTCATTTAAATACAACATTATTTAGTGTTGATTATCTACTTATTTATTAAAGTAAACTATGGATCATTTATACTTATACATATAAGCGCTAAAATATGTATTTTTGTATTAAAGATAAAAACAAATATTTCCATTATATCTTTAATGTTTTTTATAGGCATGGAAACTTATAGAATAATGACCCAAAGCCAAACTTGCTGCCTGGAAATCATCAGGTAAGGGCAAAGAGAAACACCATGTCATAGGTATTACAATAGTTACCCTTTCAGTTTTTCATAACGCCCAGACAACAAAAAGTACTTGCAAATAAATTACAGTGAATGGTAAACCATAAAGAGAAATGAAAGAATTTATGGAAATGGAAATTGAAGGAGAAAAGAGCTACCATTCAATTTAAAGTAATTGACATTCTTGATATCAGTGATAAGGAAAATAATATTCTAAGGTTGATATATCTGTGGAAGTATAAATTGATTGTGTGTATTGGTAAGGTGGCATTCAAATTTCTATTGCCCTTTCTTTATTTCTTTTTTGATGTCTTTCCCCGCCAAAAGGTTAAATCAGGTTACACAGATAATCTAGGGGAGGTATGGCAAATGATACCTTATACCACTCAGGTGTTCGAACAAATATATACCATAGGACAAACTGTTTTATAGTGGTTCTTCCATTACAATATTCATTTAGCATATATTTTATTCCAAATTGGAGGTAAAACACTGAAAGTAAAGAACAAAGGTTTTTCCGAATTACAGAACTAATTTTTATGTGACACTATATTTGGCTCAATGACTTTGGATAATTAAGGTATTTTCCAGTTAATACCAAAGCAATTTCCACTTAAATTAATTTATTAAATGAGATTTATTCAACAGGCCTTTATGCAACGCTTAACTGTGGAGTTCACCTGCAGATTACTTGGAAGAATTTAAAGAAGTATAAAACATGGTCTTCACTAACCAAGAACCTATTCCATCTGGGAAAAAATGTAAGTAAAATATTGTGGGGAATAATGTATGGCAGTTTATTAATTCCTGCCAACATGCACAGTGCATACAATAAGCTTCATAGGTATTCAGAGAATAGTGAGGTCTTTGTGAGCTAGACCAGTCAGAGGAAACTTTGTAGAAGAATTAACCCTGGGATTCACATGGGTTAATACCGGTATCATTTCATAGATGGAGAACAGTGGGGAGGAGGTTGCACAGTCTTGACATTAAGTATGGTGTTACAAACTCCAAGTCTTTCCACAAGCTTTCTTTCGAACTGAACCAGCTTTCCCTTCTTTGCCTTTCTGATACTTTGGAACTAGACTCAGATATCCTCACTGCCACCCTCTTCATCACACTATGTAGTAAAAGACGCATCTGTAGAAACTTACTTATACTTCATCATAGCATTTATGACACTGTATTAAAATATATGCGTGCTAGTCTCTTCCACCATGGTATTCCTTTCACCTTCTTGAACGAATTGATTTTTTTTTTTTTACCTTGAAGAACACCTTGGATGTTATTTTTGCAAACACACCCTAATATTTCAGAACCCAGAGATGAAGTGACTTGCCCCCTCATTTGTTTCTTTTCCAGCATATGTCTCTTTTCTCCTTCATATATTTCTGCTCTTTGAGGTGTATATCACCATATTTTAACAGGCATTAACTGTTGTTATTGTTATCCTCAAATTCATCAATGACTTTATTGGGTTTATTTCCAGCACTTTTCCTGGCATATTTCATGGCATATTAAACCTCCACAAAAATGATCCACCAGTGTCATGGCTGATTCGGTTCTTTTAACTTCTCTGCCCCTACTCTTTGTCCTTCCATTCCAGATACCCACTCTCATGGTTACCTTTAGGACTTTGTCATCATCAATAACTGTAACACTTTAGAAAATCTAGCTGACAAATATCCCACTCTGATCCTTACCCAACTTAATCCAAAATATTTAGGTATTTCTCTATTTATCCAAAATCCTTCATGCTGATGGCCCTACTACTTTCTCTTTATCTATTACTACTCTCAGGTGTTACTTTGCTTCTTATCTGGCTTGGATCCATTGTCCAGTATTATTGTTCTATTTGTAAACACTTAATGTTTGCTGGCCTCCTTCAAACTCACTTAGGGAAAAAAACTTCAACCCTGATTAAATCCAATTTTTATCTGCTCTATAACTGTACCTAAGCAGCAGTATGTTCATGTTAAAAATAATACAACTCACCCTAAAGGGGAGTTGTTCTCTAACATTCACTTGAAACACCTCCTACAATGTCTCCTGTGATTTCTCTAAGTCTAATGTTAAGGAGTCAATAGAAGGAGACAGGCTAGGCTCTTTCTAGCTGCCCTGGAGACAGTGTAATAGTGGCCAGTGTCTTGGATACACCTGAGTAAAGCTTTAATATCAACAAGCAAATTGCTATGCAACTATGAGGAAGTATTCAGCATAAGTATTTACTTAATACATGAATAACAGGAGTAAACAAGACAATCATTTTAATCAGTTATCAGATTTCTTGTTGAATAAATGACCCCAGTATAGTGGGTTTGTGAATTACAAAGTAGTAATTTTATTAGGAATTATAAGGTCACTGGTAATGTCAATATCTATATATAGGAATACAAATTTAGCACCGAATAATAACTGTAAATTATTTTCTTCCAGCCATCAATAGTTTATGATGGATGTGCAATTGATCCTGGTAGGAAGCAGAATACAGTATCAATGTTCCTATGTTTAAAAAGTGTTCTAACGCATGGAAAAGATTTCACAATACTGAGGAGAAGGATTATGGAGTGATTAACTATTGTACTGTCAAGTTTTAATTATGCAAACTATGCTTAAATTAAGGGAATTATAAATGCTTATTTTTGCTTAAAAGTCCAAGTACATTATAGTAATAAATTGTTCTACTATTCAAATGTTCATTAATTTTTCTTAATTACAATGATTCATGAATTCTTGAGATACTTTTTCTTGAAACTTGCATTCTAAAAATTCACAAACCCCATACAAAGTAGATTTAAATGCCTTCTGTTATCCCCCATTAATCTTCATTACTACCTGAATAGCTTTAATTAATCATGTTTTGCTTGCCACGGCAGTAGTCTCCTAACTGGCTTCACTGTTTCTCTCCTACATTTCCTTCAAATCTTCAAATACTGACTCCATTGCTACTATGTAATGACAGAAAATATTTATGGACAACATTGTGTAAGCATGTACTAAGTGCCAGGCCAGGTGTGCAATATTATCCTATAAGGAAACCTATAAGGTTAACCTATAAGGGAACAGAGATATGGGGCCAATTTCATGTTGCCAGAATTCCAAATTCTCAGCTAATGAAAACAATCATGTTCTTCACTATCCCTAAAGATGTACAATCCCAGATATATACCATTAATTCTGGGACTATAACACTACTTGTAACTCTCTAAGTCTGTCATCCCTTATTCTTTTGCATAGGACTTGATTGCATATGTTCTGTTTATACTACCTTTCTGTTTTATGCCTTTTCTGACCCCCTTCACCCTTCTTCAACAACTAACTCCTAGTTGCAAAGCAAGATAAATCAGACATAACATTCCCTGGATAACCTTCCTTGAATGGGTATGCCTCCATTTACTCCTAAAACGCCTATCACCATATATAATACAATTGATCTCTCTCTATGTCTTTCTTACTGTAAACTTCTTGGAAGACAGCTGGAAATATTAATTCAGTGTTTATCTCCAGTGCCAATCAAATACTAGGCACTCAAATCATGTTTGCTAAACAGGAGATTTAGTGCTGGTAACCTTTCAGAAGGTAAATATCATGTAATGACTTAATGGAAATGAGTAAACCAGGTGTAAACTGTTCCTTCCAGAGATTTTCTAACAGAAGTGAAGAAAGATATGGAAGAGTAGAGCAACATAAATAACTTCAAGCGATAGTTACAAAATATTTTTATTCTAGAATAGGGTAGAGTTGTGCATATCTTTAACTCTCTCATATGTGTGTGTTGTGTGTGTTTATAATGATAAGCTAAAGGGAAAATTTTACTAGAATCACAGATCAAGTAAACAACAGATAATGTTTGGTTCAGGTATTAAAGACACAGAAGGAAGGATATAGGTTAGGGAATAAAAGGTAAGTTAGAGTCACAGCATCATTTAATTTCCATATAATCTTGGGGAAACCACTTGGTCTATCTGAACCTGAGCTTCCTCACTTGTAAATAAGAAGAATATTCTTATTTTAAAAATGCTGATGTCCGTGTCCAACTCACAGAAGTTCTCCTTGACTAGGACTGAAGTGTGTTAAAAGCCAAATGCCCCTCAGGGGAATATAATGTGCAGCCAGGATTAAGAAGCACTGCTCTATGCAGAGGGGTTGACACTTAATATCTTTCTTGCTCAAGTGCTGATTATTGGCTTATGATTGGAGAAGGTGGACCCCATCAGAGGGTACAAGTGAGCAGAACTCTAAAAGGTGAAAGAAAGTAAAAGAAGTGAGCAGGATCTAATACTAAGGATGAGAGTTAGAGAATCAGTAGTAAGAATAAGTTGTTTGTTCCTTGAATGCTAACTATTTGAAGAGAGACATCAAAAAGTTTACGTGTAGGTGGAGAGAAGTATTACATTGGCTGAGTTTGGAATAAAATATAAATAAAACAAAAAATGAAGCATATCTACTACTTATATATTAGTCATTGCATACTTTGAATATGACATGCATAATTAAAATTATTATGTTAATTTTAAATTTTATATGCTATCAAACTAATCTAGATAGGCATCATGTATGCCACAGAAAATTTGTCAAAATAACAATTTCATGTCTACATTAAAAATTCATTAAGTGGGGCTTCCCTGGTGGTGCACTGGTTGAGAGTCCGCCTGCTGATGCAGGGGACGCGGGTTCGTGCCCCGATCCGGGAGGATCCCACATGCCACGGAGCGGCTGGGCCCGTGAGCCATGGCCACTGAGCCTGCGCGTCCAGAGCCTGTGCTCCGCAACGGGAGAGGCCACAGCAGTGAGAGGCCCGCGTACCGCAAAAAAAAAAAAAAAAAAAAAAAAAAAAATCATTAAGTGTATTCAGGAGCAATTTTTCCAAGTTTTCCTAATCGTAAGAATTATCTACAATACTTATCAACAAGTAGAATTGTGGGCCCCACCCTAAATAAACATCTTCAGGAGAGGAGACTTGGAAGTGTATATTTCTTTTCTTTTTTTTTTTTTTTTTTTGCGGTACACAGGCCTCTCACTGTCGTGGCCTCTCCCGTTGCAGAGCACAGGCTCCGGACGCGCAGGCTCAGCGGCCATGGCTCACGGACCCAGCCACTCCGCAGCATGTGGCACCTTCCCGGACCGGGGCACGAACCCGTGTCCCCTGCATCAGCAGGCAGACTCTCAATCACTGCGCCAGCAGGGAAGCCCGGAAGTGTATATTTCTAACAATTATCTTGAATTATTGTAATGAATGGAATAGTTGGGAAATACCAATCAGAATTATTGCCTAATTTCTTGATGAATGTACCACATTAATTACATAATAACTAATATAACACATGATATCCCCATAAGAGCACAAAAGCTAACTTTAAACTCACTTTAAGAAAGTAAACAACACGGTTTTCTTCGAAGTTCCTAAGTAATCTATGACCATGATAAAACTAATATAGTACCTAAGAACTTATAATGAAAAGAAACCGTCTTCTACCTAATCCCATGGCACCCCCTCCACCAATCAGTCTCCAGTGGTAACCACGATTTGATTCTAATAACAATTCTAAAACTTAATAAATTATAAGCCATGCTATATTGTGACTATATCAGTACCCTCAGTGAAAAGCCAAATAATATACAATGGTGTCATTTTATTTGTTACATTATTATTCTCCAAACCGTTTTCATTATGCAATCCTATAAGAAAATAAATCTTGAGCAACAACCTCAATAAATGTTTTTGTTTTTTATATGTTATACATGGATGTCTGTGTGTTAAGTACTGTACTATTATGTGCAACAAAAGCATAGAAAAATATAATTTTAAAAATAAGAAAAGAAACTCCCAATATACTTTCTGCAGTCATTGGATTGTCTTGTGCACCCCCTGTCATGTGTGTCCCCAGTCTTGGAGGCCACTGCTCTACAGACCTTGTGTTACATGAAGGAGGCCATTGTTATCAGCAAAGTCAAATCATTCTTTTTCCTACTTTCTATCCATTTCTGTAATTAAGGCGTGCTTTAGCGTGCTTCATATTTGAAACATGACTTAACGAAATAGCTTTTGGGGTTTCCAGGGATTCTACTTGACTTTTATTTTCTTACTGACCAAAAATATAACATACTTTACTAATTGCTCAAATTAATTTTATTTCTAGCTGTGCCTGTTATATATAATCCAACCCCAACACAACTTTTTTCCGCCCAGATTTCCTTTTCAGAGCTCTCCAAATATCCCCCTGTGTAATCTGGAACAATTGTTACAATATTCTTGTTTCCATCATGATACTTTCCTTCACTGTAATTAGACCTGGAATAATGCTGTCTTAATAAAGACCAATGGTTATTTCACATATGTTTTTGTGTGTGTGTGTGTGTGTGTGTGTGTGTGTGTGTGTGTGTATGGTTTAGTACTGTGAATGTTTTAGTACAGTTTCTGCATAGTTTTTTCCTAGCCAGTATGGTAGAGTGATTGCTCTCATCCAGTGGGGCCCGATTCACCACACAGTGCTTTCTTTAGTTAGACAACAGTTCATTCATCTTTGGATTTGTTCACCATGGCCTCTCTTTCATTGTTCCATGTCTTTGTGAACAGTTGTGACTTTTATGTAGGAAAAAAATTAATGAACGTGAAAGGGTATGTTAAGTATACCACGTTTGCTATTAAAATGTATCATTTTATGACCATTTCAAGAGGAAGGGAAAAGAGTGATTCCCAATGTTAAATGCCAGGGTACATTCTACAAAGAAACTGAGCCACCCCAACCCCATAAAATGTTCATTCAATGAATGTCACAATTCTTGGACAGCATCTCCAATATTAAATGTTAAATTCACTGCTTTCTCAATCTTAGTCTCATTATTTCTTTATTTCCCTCCCTGCCCATTCTGCTGCTTAATTCATTTCTTCATTAAGGGTATATGTGAGCTAAACCTTTCAAGTCTTGCAGGTGAGTACCTACATATGACAATACGTACACAAGAGTAGAGAATTTCCCTTCTACCATCAATTGAAAAAAATTCTAGATTACTGATTTATGTACCAGGATATTCCTAAACTCATTTAATGTTCACTTCCAACCTAGGAGGGAGGTGCTTTATTTACTAGTCCCATTCTTCATATAAAGAAATGAGGCAGAATAAGGTCAAGTAACTTGTATAACGTTATATGCATGGTAAATGGTGGAAACAGGATTAAAATCCCAGTGGTCAGTTCCAGAGCCTACAATCCCAATCTCTCCAAGATGATATTCAATGAATGAGTGAATGGGGGTTAGAATACTTTAGATGATTCACAATATTGTTTGGGTGTGCATATGTGTACACCTACTATGTGTTTGCACCATCTTAAAGATTTCACTTCTTTCGATGAGAAATTTCTTCAGAGTCTTGGGAGATGGAGTCAACAGATGTTACTGGCAGTTGAGAGAAGAATTCCTCAAAAAGATAAGCTAAGCATTCAAGAATATAGAGTGACTCTGTCAGGTTTATTAGAAGAGAGTCAGGGAAATTCATTAGTCGAGTGGAGTGATAAGCAGTTTTCAGTATATATATTAATCCAAATCCCTACCTCTTCTCCTTATTCATAAGTTATAAAGAGCTTGTGATATTGTTAATTATTGGTGAACCAGGTGTCAAGTATACACAGCTGCTGGAACAATGATTAATTACAAAAGTTATATCCTCAAAATATTAGCTTTATAAAATATCTATATATCTATTACCTTTTACTGGTCAAATTTACATTTCCAATTTTTAGCAGTCACTCAACTTTTTATAAATATTTTAACAAAGTACTTTTTCCTTCTTTTCAGTGGCAGGAATGCAATATCTATTCAACAGACAGACAGGTGAAGTCAAGATGTTGAACAATTAAAAAAGAAAGTGATTCCAGTGGAAGACATTTGACTTTCACCAGCATAAAGGTCACCATATCGTCATGTCACCTGCTATACCTGAAAAGGTCTTCTGAAAATACAGCTTTAACAGTAAAACATTCCCTATTTTTCAACATAACTGTCATATTTTCATAGATCTGATATTTACTGCTGCAATTTTTCTAAAGTTTATATGCTATAGATACGTGATTATTTTAGCTAAAAATTTTATAATAATAGACTAATCACCAATAGAAAATAAACTATGGATTCCAATTGTGTTCAGATTGTGATTGTATTTCAATAATGAACATTAAATTAAGGCATTTAAAAACAGAAATCATTCATATGAAATAATTTATAAATTAAAGAAAATATCATGAAATTAGACTGAATTATTTATTAGACTACTCAGAAAGTGGATTTGATTCTCTTTTTCAAAGGACAAGATCAAATATCTAAGTGGCAAGCAATTTCATACATTTCTGATGATGAACTTGTCTGATAAGTTTTGAGACTAACCCATGTGCTTACTTAGTCCCAGTATCCTAACATACTTCAAAAGCTTTAGAGTTCTACCACAAAACTAGGGTTATTTTATGAGAGTAGCAATACTGAAAGAAAAAAAAAAAAGAACCAGTTTACACTTGCTTAGGTTTTTCCTAAGTCAGAGAGTTCTTAGGTCAGGTTCCCTGAAAAACAATTCTCAAGTAGAAATTTGTTTGCAGGAGGTTTACTGCAGGAGTGCTTTGGGGAACAACACCTAAGGCAGTGAGAGAAGAAGTAGAACTGTGATACACTTCAACAGAGGACTCATCAGAGGTTCCAGCCTAGAGTGAAAGGAATCTAAAATAGGTAGTAAGGAAGGGAGTTACGAAATAACAGTTGCGGCTTTCAGACTAACTGCAGCAGCGTAAGTCCCTTTTCTGCTTACATCCATATACTGAGCTAGCTCACCAGTGAAGCAAACCCAGTCTTTTTGCTCCTCCAACCCATTCTGCTTTAGATGTACGTTGAGAGAGCAGTGTCAGTGCAACTGTAGTGAAAGACATGGAGGTCTGGGCCGCTAACTCAATAAATCGATCATGCAGCGAACTTGTGCCCTCTGGCTCTGTGCATGCCTGATCATACATGTTCTTAAGTTTTACCCTCAATTGTTGGTTCCACTCAGCTTTTGACTTGATTGGTCTGATAGAACTTAGCTCATGATGGGCAGCTGTAGCCCCATGGTCACTTAGTATTCCATGACCAGATAGCTGAGATTATTTCTAGCACACCAGGAGCAGTTTTTCTGAATGGTGTGGGGTTTTCTCCCACAGATGGCATGGACTTGCCATTAAATGCTATAGGTTTACATTGTCCTTCTTTTATTGGGGTTTTCCACAAATTCTACATGATGCTTTTCTCACCACAGATTCCTTTGGTATTACAGATTCCTGCTAGGTCACATAACCCAAGAGGCAGGACTGTTTACCCTACAGCCAAGACATGCTGCACAGCCCTTTCTTGCTCTGAGCCCCACTCATATTTGTTAGCTCTTACTGTCACCTAGTAAACAGACTGGCGTGGGAAGTACAAACTGAAACAATTTCCCTTTACTTTAGGGGAATGTCTCAGCTACCCCAAACCATGAGAAGTCTAAAAAAAATTACTACGGTAGCCTGCCCCTGATTCTTTGTAAGATTCACTTCCCATCTTCTGATGTGCATGTATCTTACCAAGGCCTCCAACTTTCTTCCCACTTTTTGCTCATCTGTATAATTAATATGATGGCATAGATACAAGAGGATGGTGTGATCTTATGTCCAGACAATCTTGGACCCTTTGGAGGATATTATGACAGAAAGTGAGAGAATAACCTAAACCTGAACAGGACAATAAATATATATTATTGTCTATTCCATGAATGCAAACTCATTTCTCATATGGATAAAAATAATGTATTCACCAAATAAATGTCCTTCTATCATTTAACTGAGACTATATTGATCTGTGCTAGTAAAGTAGATCCAGCCCAGCAGCTAAAACTGAGGCTACTTCTTGTCTGAGTTAGAGAGTTTCCTCTAATCCACAAGAAGCCATGTAATTTTTATAAAGGAAAGACTTGCGAATTAAGTGGGGCTTGTATGGGGACCACCACCATCCTTCATATATTTTAAGGGCAGCGCTAATCCCTGTCATGTCCTATCTCTCCTAGATTATGCTATTGTCTTTTAATTACTATCTTTGCCAGGGAAAGGGCAGTTTCAGAGACTAACATTTGGCCTTTGCAGGCCAAGGAACTAATGTTATAGTTTTTCCAGCCACCAAATATATCCATTGTGAAAGTAGATCTGGGCACCATGGAAATGCTCACAAAGTGGGAGTGAGCTGAGTAGACCAAAAGTGAGGGGAACTTGGGCTGGGGACTTCCTTTATTTTACCTGGCAACTGTAAGCCCTAAATCTGGGGCCATGGTGATGTTTCAGACCCTAAGAATTAATTTTAACTTGAATTCTGTATTCAGCAGTTGTCAAAATGTCTGGTTCCCCTTTTTACACTGATCACGTAGAGAAGGAAATGACCTATGTTTTCTTTGGAGAAAGAGCTACTAGGGGAATTATTGCCACATATACATGCTGTAGTATTAATGGGTTTTTTTCTTCCTCATGAGGATGCAGCCGCTTCTTCAGTTAATGGGTTCTGCATCTTCAAAATACCTCAGCTCTGAGTACTGGGCATGGACTCATAGCTGTTTATTGAGATGGCTGTCCTAAATCTCCAGATCATGGGTCCTTGAATTCCTTCAGTTGTACAAATTGCGAAATACCCAAATTGGCTGTCCATCTATCTTGCACATGGAGTAACATGTCCTAGTAACCATCTCTGTAACCCTCTGTGGGCCAGGTATTTCCAGCTGCTACTCTGACCATGGTGCTCATTACAATGTTTCTTATTTCTGACTCTTAAGTGCACAGGTTTTCTCACTTTGGTATCCCATTACCCTACCCCCACTGCAATAGAAGTGCTCAATTCTGTAACAAAAACTCCTACTATCAGCCCAGTCTACAAAAAACAGGCACCATTGAGGTTCTCAGTGGGATGCCATCTCACCAACAGACACCTTATTGATTTAATAAATGCAGATCTCTCTGGGGTCTCCTGTGGATTATAGCTGGGAGGTGGATTTTCTGCCCTTATACAGTACATCTCCTCTAGAATGCCACTTGGTCCCTTCCTGAAGCAAGAAAATTCTGTAATTTTTACTTCATTTAGTGTGGCTCTTTATTTTTCTAAGCTTCCAGGAGCATGTTAACACTGTTTCCTGTGGTCCTTGCCAGGGTATTAATCACCACTGTCATATCAGTAAATTATCCCTTAATAATTTTACGTTCTAGAGCTCTAGATCCATCAGCCTCTGCACTCTCAGGATTTAGTGTCATATACACTCTTGCAGCTTCTGCTAGCACATGCTAGCTAGGCGCTATAGTCTGAATGTTTGTGTCTCCTCAAAATTCACATGGCATTTTGTTATAGAATTCAGAATGTACTAAGATACTAAGTTCTGCAGCTTCTCTAGTAGATAACCATTTTCCTTCCCTGACAGAATCAGCATTTCCCCAGTTGAGTACCCTAATAATTGGTCTGGTAGCCAGGTGAGGCGGTGGAGACTAATCCTAAATGACCTGCAAGTTAAACAGCAAGATGTTGTTTTGTCTTCAAGTCAATGGGGAATGCTCATCTTCGACAGGGAGAAACAGGCCACTTCTATAGGCCCAGAGGTTCAAAGGACACCTTGTTTCAAGTTCATCAAGTGTATCATCCCAGATGTCTTGAGTCCAAGTTTTCCTTTTTTTCCCAATCAAGGTCCTGACCTTGGTGGACAAGACGTGCATGGGTTGAGAATTAAATTTTCACTGGAGCTCCACTACCTTGACATATATACCATGGGAGTGAGCCTGACTTTATCTGACCTCTGGTTGCTGAAGATGACAAATGAAAGCCTCAAACGGTGCCCATCTATCCTTCAACATAGTACCAAGCTCTGAGTGTAATATTTCCTTCTTTTTGTTTTCTTTTTTCTTCTCTCACGATAGGTGAGAATTATCTCAATTGATGCTTGCTTATGTTAATACTGATTATTAAGGAAAGCCCCTCTAGGATTTTGTGTTTTTATGGCTATTTCCTAAATACAGACAATGACTTCATTCAAAGTAAAAAATCATCAGAAAGACTTCCTGCTAATTATTACCCAAATGACAATCTTTTAATATGATTATTTCAAAAAAGAAAAGCCTTCCCTTCGTTTCAGATTTATGATTTATTTTTCAAGACTTCATCCAAATTAGCCTACTTGTCTAAAGCTTCATATTGAAAATGTTTGAGGATTTTTTCCAAGGAAGGATCAAGAAGAAACACCCTTTTTTCCCTACATAATTCATACATTAAAAATATCTATATAAAACCTCTATTTTAACTTGATATAGAAATAATCATGTGCTATTAATTATTAAATAATTGCACCAGATTCTAGCATTTTTGAAAAATTGTGCAAAAGTTTGTTAATTTAAAACAACGTCACAAAATTAGTAAGGATGAAAGAGAAGACAGTTGGGAAAGGGTATTGGACATCCTGGGGAAACAAGAATCTCCTAATCTTTGATCAATTCAAGTCAGATTCACAGCTAACATATGCCATCTAGTGGCACTAAAATAAGTTTCACTTATAAATTATTGATCACACAGTCTCCATTTCTCAGTGTTCTACACTTCTCAGTTTATCTTTGTGAATCTTTATATATGTCACTCTGTAAGAAAAACAAAACAGAATTTTTCCCCTAAAGCTCTTACAAAGCATTGTTTGACGGATAAAACGTTATAAGAAAGTTGATTATCATGCCATCAAATCATATGTAGTCTATTTAAGCCTGAATTTTCACCCAAGAAATTGAACTACAAGATTATCAAACCAGAAGCCTTTTCCTCCTGTGACACACTAATAAGAATATGCTTTTAGGGTGATACAATAATAAATTGTGAAAATGTAAGGTTAGAAAAAAATCTAGACTAGTTCAGTTTCCACACTATTTATAGATCTTTTTTTTAAAAAAATACAAAATTTAAAAGCTTTCCAGTTTAATTTTCATGGAATTTCTTGCCATGCCTTTCTTTACAACCTGTCCAGCTGTCTTGTCTAACATATATCAACCTCTGAATTAAAGCATTGATCATCCCCACTCTTCATGCATCACATTTGACATAGGAAAATTTTGTGACAGAATAGAAGCCTTTGGAAACTTGGTCCTGTGCTCTGAAACAAGGACCTAACACCAGAGAACATGATGATTCTAGTTCTTGCCTTGTGACCAGGTGACCTAAGAAAATGACTAGCTCTGTAACAAGAAAATCACCTCTGCAGAGAAATAATAAAGGTAGAAGACAACGTTATATCTCCAAAATAAAACTGGAGGGAAAGTTATTTCTAAATAAATTTTAAGATCTCCACAGACATTTCTAAAGACTGGTACTAAAGAAATGGGGAATTACATTTTATTTGATAAAGATAGGTATGCTTATTTTGTGGTAGTCACTTTACATTGGAATTGGAAATGGAGTTCTGTTGTTTTTCCTACCCTGCATATATCACATGGAACGACAATAAGAAGAAGTGATTTGGAAGTAGCAGATATTCAAACAATGATTGCTAACTATAATCAGATGTAAATGACATTGTCCGAGAACAAAGCATTTTGGGAAAACCAGAACAGAATTTTACCCTAAACTCAAACGAGCTTGTGCAAAAGAGTTAACAACAACAATAACAAAACAACAAAAACACACCTTGATTTGTATGATATGAATTAGTATTATATTAAAGCTAATATAATTTGAAAACGTAGAACATAAGAAATGGAAGAAAATACCCTATTTTATGATTTGGATATTTAAAAATCATAGCTAAAAAATAAATGTCCTAAGATTTCAGTAAACACGAGATTATTTTTTCAAAGTTTATCTTCATTAAAAATCATGACATATTGGTTGCTTCCAAGTTTTTGCAATCATGAATGAAGCTACTGAAAACATCTGTGCGCAGGCTTTTGTGTGAATATAAGTTTTCAAGTTCTTTGGATGAAAACCAAAGAGCGTGATTGCTGATTCACATGCTAACATTCACATGCTTAGTTTTGTACAACTTCGCCGAACTGTCTTGCATTCACACCAGCAATGAATGAGAGTTCCCAGTGCTCCACATCCTTGCCAGCATTTGCTGTTGTCAGTGTTTTGGTGTTGTCAGAATGGTTGTCACACCATTCTAATAGGTGTGCAGCGGTATCTCATTGTTATTTTAATTTGCAATTCCCTAATGACAAATGATGTTGAACATGTTTTCATATGCTTAGTTGCTGTTTTATGTAGACAAATAAATTTCAAAAAAGACCCATGAATCTGATTACTTTAACTGTGTTTCTAATTGGATTAGATGGTTCATATTTTTATATGAAACGAAAAAATAAACAAAACTATTATTATGACATTAGAATATAATCTTCCTCACTTAAATTTACGTTATTTGAAAGAATAGATGATACTAAATTGTATTGTTTTCAGCACCACTCAAAAAATAACTGCTTATATCTACGATTATTTTCCTTACCAAATAAAATATGAAGGTTTCGTAAAGGCAGCTTTCATATACAGCAAAACCATTATAAATAATTCAAAGAAGGAACATAATGAATTATGTTTCAAGGTTGTTTTAAATGAAATAAAATTGTGATGATTTTTCTTATGATGGGTTCTTGTGTCAGAATAAATATTAAGAAGAGAAATATATAAGAAATTATCTTGTTTAAAGAGGGTACCAAAGCTTCCTCTTCTTAGTCTTTAAGGCATCTTCAAAAAACCCTAGAGCTCAGTGTAAATAGAACTTGCCACTTCATGGTCATTGCGTTTGTCAGCTTTAAGAGAGGTATATGCTCGGGAACATTAAAAACTTCCTCCTTCAACTTATTTTATTATTTCAAAGTCCACAGATTAGTCAATCATTTGAATTAAGACACTGAAAGCCTCTGTTAGTATGCTCCTTGGAAATTTAGGGCTTTGGGGAGGTTTCTGATTGGCATCTACCCCCACCCATGTTTGGGTCTTGCTAGAGCAAGGAACTGAGTTTACACCCTTTGCTTCATGAAAAATTATAGTCATTGGTCTATACCAGGTCTTTTTCTTATTTTATATCACTGAATTTCTCCCTATCACCCATGCCTTCTCTCATTCAACTTCCTGTAATAGTGGCCAACTGTAATGTGTTTAATATAGGTATTTAAATTGAAAAATACACAATGATATTTTGTATGTATATTTTAAGTTCCCTAAATGAAATTATGCTATGAATCTCATTCTGTTGCTTTTTTTTTTTTTTTTTTTTTTTTTTTGCGGTACGCGGGCCTCTCACTGCTGTGGCCTCTCCCGTTCCGGAGCACAGGCTCCGGACGCGCAGACTCAGCGGCCATGGCTCACAGGCCCAGCCACTCCGCGGCATGTGGGACCCTCCCAGACCGGGGCACGAACCCGTATCCCCTGCATCGGCAGGCGGACTCTCAACCACTGCGCCACCAGGGAAGCCCTCTGTTGCTATTTTAAACTCAATTATTCTCTTAACAAACACGACTACTGCTTTATGTATACATATATCCACACTGATCTTTTGATATTGTACCTATATAATATTCTTTCTTATGCAGTCGCTAATTGTATTTACCTATTTGCTTAGGGACAGACAGCTACATTTCTTGAAATTACCACATAAAGAACTGAAAAAAAAGTCTTTATACCTATCCTTTAATGCATCTGTGCAAGAGTGTCTCTAGGTGACATATATTTCAGTAGACATATTAAAGGAGCTTGAGATATAGACAACTTTAATTTCACTTCATAGTTCAAGATTACACTCTAGAATAGCTTTCCAAGTTTCTACTTTCATTTCACACCCTCAGAAACATTGGATTACCCAGAATTGTATTCTTTGCCTCTAAAATGGGTATTAAGTAATCTTTCATTATTCTTTTATTTCTCTTATTACTAATGAAGTTGTATATCTCTAAAGAATGTAAATTGACCATACTTATTGGCAATTTTTATTTTCTCTTCAATGAAGTATATATAAATATATCTTTTCACAGTCCTTTGCACATCTGTAAAATTTATCTTTAAAAGAAAATTTTGTTTTAATGTAGTCAAATCCACTAAATTTTTCATTTTATGGTTTGTGGTTTCTGATATGTCAAGAAACACTTTTATTTTATTCATTTTACATTATAGTGTATTTCTCTTATTTAGATTTTAAACAATCCAGGAATTAATTTTAAGGTACAAGGTAAGGAAACAATTTTATTTTTCATCATATTGTAAACCAGTTTTCTCAAAGTCATTTTTTGTACTGAATTTAATTTTTTTATGCTGCACAGATTGTATACTAAGTTCACATTTCCACTGCTGGCTCAAAGCTCAGCATCCTAAGAATTCTTGGGACTTAGGCTTTTAGTGTTATCCTGTCCCTGTAGCCCACAGCTCCCTACTCTTTTCTCCCCTTATCAACATATGGTTGATTAAAAACTCTGAGAAGGCTCACCAGAAGGACTTTATTATTCTTTACTGTTAATGTTAATAATTACAGCAGGCAACAGATGGGACTAAAAGGAATTGTCATTCCATTGCTAATCCTCCCCATGTACAAACACTACCTGAAGGGGCTCAGGTTATTCCCGTTCAGGATTTGATGTTAAACATTACTTGGATCATATTAAATCGGTGTGATTAAGTCACACAGGCAGAATCACTGAGTAGTTCCAGTGTTTAATTGCCACATATGATGTCATCCAAGACTACTTTGGCCTAAAAAAGTAGCTGCTACCACTTCTTGTAAAACTAAGATGACACCATGGCCAGGCTGGCTTTACCATTTCCATTTGATTAGCAAGGCTTGCTAGGCCCTTTCTTTATTTATCATGGAGTCTGATATTGACTATCCTAAAATGGGGATGCAAGTCAGGCCAGGAGACTCAATACCGCCAAGTTTTAGGTACTCAGCTTGAGCAAGACAAAACTCCCCACCAGGAATTTATTTGCTGCAGGCAGGTGGTACCCTTGTGCTATGAATTTGCCTCTCCATGTGTAACCATTGTCATCTAAATTATCACTAAACCCATGATTTCCCGTTTCCTCCTGGATTCTATATTGTTTTGCTAGATCACACTCAAGAGGAGATAGGGGTTGCCTCTCCACATCAGTGAATGGAAGAATTCACTCTAGCCTTTGGGAACATTAGGTAGAAACGAAGAAAATCTGAATGAAGTAGGGACTTGCATTAATAATAATATATCAGTGTCAGTTTATTAGTTGTGACAAATACACTATACAATATAAGATGTCAAAAACAGGGAAAATTGAGTAGAGTGTATCTGGATTCCTGATCTATCTTTATAACTTTTTTATAAATATAAAACCATATAAAATAAAAGTTCTT
The DNA here is from genome assembly GCF_949987515.2 of Delphinus delphis. Taxonomy (NCBI): domain Eukaryota; kingdom Metazoa; phylum Chordata; class Mammalia; order Artiodactyla; family Delphinidae; genus Delphinus; species Delphinus delphis. The sequence continues at coordinate 25,761,310 of NC_082691.1, read as the reverse complement.
TTAAAAAAATGCTTCTGAGGTATGTTTCAACATTTATAAAATTTTGAAATGGATTATTTAATTTTGAAAAAATTATGCATGCACGTGGTATATAATTACAATGGTACAAATGAGATCATTTTATTTACAAATTACTCTGTCACCTATGTAAATGCAAGACCAATTTTCTATTGATTTATGTATACCTAGCTGATTTACACAAAGCCTCTGGAGAATCATTAACCATCTCTAAAAAATAGTACATAAATCATTGTTTCTACCCACCCAAGAGCTTTCTGAACAGTGAGAAGCAGCTTAATTAAAAATCAAAGTCTGGGTGTGACCGGGTTTATCTAAGTTGCAGATGTGGCACCATAAACCACTCCTACTACTAAGCCCTAAGATGAGAAAACAGAAAATCAGGAGGTTGCTAATCCAGGACGCTATAATGCAACAGTGATGTATTAAATACACTAAAGGCATAACTTGGCAAGCAATCCTGCAGCAGATCTCTAAGTTTGGTAGTGCGAAAGACTTGAAGGTTCTGAACAGCCATATCCATTTATTTAGTACTTAGATACCTGCCTGTGAACGTTCATTATTTAAGGATGATATTGGTCAGTATAGTAAGATGAAAAAAACAAATGAAAAGGATAGTTAATTACATTGAATTCAAAGCAGAGACAAAAGTGATGTGATCTTCTTAGACTAGATACTGTAGCCATCATCTGAAGCATCATTTGATGACTACAGAGTTCAAGTATAGAGAACTTGTTAATGTTAGTACCACAGGGGATAAGGTAGCAAACACTATGAAAGACTGAATGTGAGGACAGAGGTGCCATTACACATACAGGGAGCATGTGTAAGAAGAGGTTTACTTCTCCCAAAGACAGTGATGATTTATCAGCCCCATGAAGAACTCTCTTGAGTATTCATTCATGGGAGACTGTGTCAAGCAATCGAGAGTTTGGGAGCTAAACTTAAGCTGTTTTAGAAGCCAGGTGGACGGTGTTGAAATTTGATTTCTAATGTTGCTGGGATGAAAAGTCTCATTTGACTTTATCCTTTGTTTTGAATTTCTGTGTTTTTTTAAAAAACTTATTTTGGTTAAAGTATCTGCTATAGAAATAAAAAAAAAAATCATAGTGCATTTCATTCCCAGAATCTGTAGTGTATTGCTAGCCCATTCTGTAATACCTTAGTAGAAACACTGTTACAGAAACATTTATCTATACACATATTTGGAATGTAATTTGCATTTGTCTCCCTTACAGGAAAAAAAATGGTTCAGTGTTCCATTGTATGTGGTAGTATATTTTGCTGGTTTGAAAGACAATAGTGCATACAATTTTCTAAAAATTTTTTACAAGCATTATTTTTGTCGTATTCAATTTCTAATACTTTTCCATTTTTTTAACTTTTCTTTTTTTTAATTCGTTTAACTTCTATTTTTCTTCATGTAACATTGGTGAAGGATCAAGTAATATGACAAAAAAAAAGGGAATAATCATTAATTTTGACCCCCCCACCCCCCGAATAAAATCAAAACCTGCCATTTTGTACGTCTGACTACTTTGGCTATTTATCTGTGATAATTTAATAAACCAATGACAAATATCAAGTAAGTTTATTAATTTACACACATTATAAGCATTAAAATAAGTGTGAAACATGCCAAAAGGGAACTACAAATCACTACTGAGCTTCTGAGGAGGATCCATCACATCCTCATGAAATGATCTATGGTTTCAGGAAATTAATCTGAGTCAGTTGCATAATCTTGAATAGTATTTTGTTTTTGCTTTTGTTTGTATTTCAATCTCTAAAAAAATGCTTCTTTATAGTGCCCACGAGAATGGGCCTCACAGACCTCCATCTGTGGGAGCATAACTGACCGAGGGCTCAGTGTCTGTAACTCTGCAATCTGTCAATGAGTATGTGTGTGCCCAGGGCACACTTCCCAAGGAGTGCTCCCAGCCAAGGACTGAAGGCAGCAGGGATCCTGACAGACCCACTCCTCATAGAAAAGGGACCAGCAACTTGGCTCATGGCTACCCCAAGACCTTTCTGAACTTTCCTTCAACTGCATAGCTTTTTACTTTATAATTCAGTGAGAGACTATTTTTTTCTTCAATTTATGATTTTAGCCAATCAACATTTACTGATATGGTAAACATATTTAGCGTTGGTCATATTTTACATAATGCTTTTTCCTTTTACTCCCCCTCGTTTTTCGTATAATCCTTATGCGTATATTTTAACAATTGAATGGTTTGTATATTTATTTTAGTAGTTATATTTACAGCTATAAGGTATAATGTACTTAAATTTCTATTTATTTATACATTATTGATTAACTCCCCACTATAAGCAATGATGAAATTAATACATTCTACTTTCCCTTCTCTTTCCCCATATCTGTACCTTCCCGTTTTAGTTAATTGTGTTGATTGTTTGGTGGTTACCTTTATAACCTCTATTATTTGACATATTATATAATTGGCATTTACCCCTTGCAATAAAACATAAGGGAAACAGCTTTCTTATAATACTTCTATTTCCCCTTCCTTCTTTTCTTATTTATGTCATTTCGACGTAATCAGGGCTTATAATATTTACAGTTTGTTCTATTTTGGAACCCTCAGTTGTGTTAGGCTAATTACTATAGTTAAAATATGTCATTTCTCAACTCACTTCTGTTCAAGATGTAGTAGGCAGGCCTGGTTTTACCCACCTGACTTAAAAAAAAAAACTAAAAGAACGAGACAAAATATATGATGCAATTGTTGCCTGGGCAATAGGCAGCACAGAACAGTGATGCCTGAGGGAAGGGAAACAAACAAGGTCAGCTCTTCAATCGATTGTCACAGTTCATTGTCTGGAATTTCAGTCCACAGTGCCAAGAGGTGGAACCCAAACAAAGCCTGGTGATCTGCCTGAGTTAAAGGAATGAGACAGAGTTGAGAATTCGGGAAGGTCAACGTGGCTAGAATTCAGAGGAAAGAAAATCAGAAAGGAGAGGACAGCAAGAAAAAGGGAGAGTTGAACATCCCTTTCTGAGATTAATTCAATACAAAATAATATGTTCAGTTGAACAGTCCTTCAATCTCATTAAACTACTGCATAATTTTATTAGAATGTAATAACATGATAGTTTGAAAATGCCAGAGCATTTTAATCAGACTTAAATTTTAATTTTCTTCCTTTTCTTTATGTAATGTTTTATTGAAGGTGTTTAATAGGACAGCTACAGCCGTAGAAAGAAATTGTCTTTTCTAGAAAAATATAAAGATAGAGACAAGATAGGCATGTGGTCTTGACAGGTAAGGGTAGAAAGAGGAAAGAACATATGATGGCCAGATGTGGCTGTGCTGTGTTAAAAAGTCATATCATCAGTATTAACAGCCTTCTTTCTGTTTTAGAGCAGAAGATTGTTTAAGATATGATCATGTAAGGAAGTTTGTTCAAAGCTATGAAGCTAATGAAAAATGGCTTACATTTTATAACTTCACTAGTGTACACAGTTGAGCATCCTCATTTTGACAAAAGAAAGGACTCCAACAGAAAGATTCCAATAGAAGTGAAACATGCAGATTTCTCTTACAAAGCATTTGTAGTAAGATCATTTTTTAAAAAACGAATGCTTGAGATCTTAGTCATATTTAGTTTCTTTTGTACATTATTCCAAAATTCTTAAAATGTCATAATTGATTAAATAAAGATGTTCTCAAAAGAGTTCAAAGCTATTTGGGCAATAATAATAACCAAATAAATATTCTAAGATAAAAAAATCTGTTGCATTTCTTATCCTAGGTTGTAATTTGTAAGAAATTCAAATTAAGCTTAGTCCATTTTTCTAATCCACATTTGGTTTGGAATACTTTACTGAATTATTCTCTAAATCAGATGTGAGCAGAAGAAAAACAAATAATGAGAGGAGTCTTTTTAAGATGCCACTGGATACTTCATGTACATTGCCACTTAATTTTCTCAATAGCTATGAGAAATAGGTATCATTATCTTCATTTTTCACACGGAAAAATTCTGAATTTTAGGAAGATCAAGTAGCTTACTTGCCTAAAACTGCAAAGTGAGTAAAGAAGCAAGATATAAATCTAGATTTGAAATGTAAGATGATTAACAGAAATGAGAAAGGCTAATCGAAAAATCTGAGAGTTCGAAGGAGTGAAGGATCAGCCACTCCAAAAGGAACAGAGATCCAGAGTGGTAAAGACCGAACACCATGTACTGGATTAGGATAAGGAAACGGTTGGTGACACACCAAAGAAGTTCATGTAGAGTCTGATGACAGAAGCAGAAGTGGAAGTGGAAGTAAAAAGTAAAGAAGTGAAAAAATTGAGAGCAGATAGCTGCTTCATAGAGATGGGTTCAAAATGGGAGAAAAAAATATATGACTGGCATTTGAGGCATGAATGGGTTCATATAAGAGTTATTCTAGGTTTGATTTTGGATTATTTATTTATTTCTAAAAACTAAGACAGGAGGGACTTAAACATGTCTATACACCACTTTGGAAAAGACTCATCAATACGCAGAATTTAAAGGAAAGCTCTGGATCAAAACTGTACAATAAGAAAAGTTTATTTTCAAAGTAAAGTGTTTGCAGGGAGTCCTGCTTTCAGGTCAACAGGCTCACTGGAAAAGAGAAAAATAAATATTGATAGTTCAAATTTTTATATGGCCGTTGAAATTCTTATTAGATAATGATTGGGTCAGCTATGATAAAAATCAGATATACATATTTTTGGAAACATGGTGTGCTGGCCTTGCCATAAGCTTGGAAATATTTAGGTAAGAAACAAAATATGTAAGAGATAGTATAAGAAAGAAGAGTACACAAGAGAGAAGGAATGAGTGGCACAGGTGAAGGGAGAGAATGTATAGCAGGGCATTTCTGAGGAATGAGTTAGCCTTCAACTGGAAATTCAGAGCCCATCCTGACACGGGGGTTGGTGACAACAGGGAGGTCTAGAAGCCCTAAACCAGAGGAGGAGGTGTAGGGAGATGGTGGAGAGTTAAATCTTCTGTGGACAAGATCAATGGGGAGTTTAGGTATGTGAGGAAATCTGAGAAACAGTTACTTAAGACTCAGAAAAGTCAGGGAACATACCCAAGTTATACCTAGGATTCAAATTCAGGTCTGCTTAGCTCCAATGAACTTGCTTCTTCAGCCACAGCATGTCACCTGCCATCATGGAAGACGTAATGCTTCGCATGTATGTAATAAACAGTATATAAGATGCATTATTTCATTTTTCCCCACAACCACACTGAGAGTGAAAGTCTATTAATTCTTCTGCCTCCAGAAATACTATTCCCAATAATATTACACATACATATAATCAATTTTCCCCCTTGAAAACTTTGATGGTACTTCTTTTCATATAAAAGTGAACTAACTCCTTGGTTAGATACATAGGATTCTTCAGATATACATTGTCACTTCTTTTCTACTTTTTTTCTCCCTACTTTCTAACACCAACACCATGCTTCAGCTGTTCTGAATTTCTTGCTGAAATCATATTATGTATAAACATCTGTCCATATCTTGCTTAAGCAATTCTTTTTTTTTCATGGCATATTTTCTCCTATTTTTTGCCTCTGAGGCTATTGTTGGTTCTCTAAAAAGGTTTAGAGCATTTAATACTAGAATCCCTCCGCACTCTTTCTTTGAGCTATTCTTTTATTTGGAAAGCATGACTTAAAATGTAATGAAAAACAAGCAAAATATATAATGACTTAGGAAAGAAAAGTGTGCATGTATCTGTAAAACTTATATAATAAATATGTAATCTTGATATATCTTTTAAAATATATTTTATATTTGAGGATTCTCTGATAAACAGAGTGCCAACTTTCTTGATTTACCTTTAATTTTTTGGATTAAAAAAATCTTTTAAAATATCTAGATTTAAGCTTATATATGTTACTGAGAATATTCATTTAATTACACAACACTGCAATGCTATTAAACTTATGAGGGTGCATTTACCAACATTCTGACATTTTCCTTCAAAGACTGAAATTTTATTAAATTTATAGAATTTATAAAAAGCAACGTGCAGTAATAAGATGAAGCAGCAGATGGAGCTCTAGAATGTACTAGTACTTACTACTCTTCCTTCTCTCATCATTTTTATTGCTGAACCTAAAGTAATTGAGGATTGTAGACACACTTATTTTTCTTATTCCCTGAGACTTCTATGTTTATAAATATATTATGTACTCATTACTGGATTCTGGAATTTCCAAAATTAATGGATAGGTTATATTTATCCAATATTTTTAAAAATAATGATATAGTAATAGAGATTGTTAGTAATTATATTTCAACATTTATGCTTTTATGATGTTAATGTACTATGGCTGTACATTTTTTAAATGATATGCATTGAAAATACAGGTAATGATTGTTTTACCTTTAAATGTTCCTTTTTAAGCTACAACCTAATAGTTACCTTGTAGGTATCACTCAAGACAAAGTCAATCCATATATTATGACTATCATATTCTCAGTTTATATATTCCAACCTATCTCCAACAATTAATTCTTGAATAATTTCATCTCATCCTCATTAAGCCTTCTTTGACTTATGCGAAATTAGATCATTTTCCTAAGAGCTCTATTATTATCATCAACTACAGCAATTTAATTGTAATTAATAACATACTTCATGTCCCCCTGCTAGGCTATGAACTTGTTATATCCACAACATCTAGCACAGAGCCTGGCATGTGGTTTGTACTCAAATATTTACGTCACTGAATGATACGAGATGTGCATTTGGAGCACAGAGGAAAACAGTGAGAAAAACAGGAATTCTGGACAAAGCAAGGGATGTACAAGGAAAATAAGTGATGGAGAAGGAATGGTGGCAGATTTGCCAGTGCCTCATCTTAATCCAAGAGTGACATGATTATCTTTGGTAAACAGAATAGGATTGGCAGCTTGGAGCAACTCCAGACCTGTTTTAAGGCTACAGTAATACTTTGAAGAGACCTGTTTATGACAGTCAATATCAAAGGTCAAGCAGGTAACTTAAATTAACGAAACAGAGCTGGTCATGACTATGGAAAACTGAAAGCACAAACTGTATCTAAGGGAGATATCATCTACTCAGTTCCAGAAGTGAATTGCTATGTGGAAATGTGGATTAAATATTTGAGATCTTTTAATCCTATAGGAGAAGGCAAAAAAATAAATCACGTAATTTTATGATTTGTTAACTTATTTCAAATTTTAAGTACAATATCTGGTTTGAACAAATTTTGCCTGTGTACTTGATCTGTCCCAAAGACAGTTTGTCTTTCCTTGACTCAGCTAGGGCAATAGTAGCAATGATGGAAAGACAGTGATGGATTCCAGGAACAACTGGGAAGCACACTGGATAGGAATTAATAACTGTGATACACATACACACATAGAAATATACATTTATAGATACAATAATACAATATTTGAATGCAGTTGTTTGCCTGAGCCATGGCAATTTTTTCTATCTTCTTGTTCCGTCTTGACCTACTCCCAAATTTGTTTTAAGCCATATGTTAAAAAAGAATGCAAAGTTTTCTCTTTGAAATTGTCAGTTTCTCTCTTTATTCCATTTATTTCACATGCATATGCTAGTTCATTACAAAATTAACATATGCTCCTTGAACATCCAAAGATATGTCAAGAAAATCCCTCCTCCTACCTGATTTTATTCCACAGAAACAAAAAACAATTAACAACTAGATTTATATTCTTTCAAATTCTCTTCTGTAAATGAGTAACTCCTTAAATATATAAATATATATTACACTGTTTTATGGATTGTTTAATCCTTTTCTTGATGTAAATTGTTTTTTTCTTCCCATTTTGAGGTATAATTGACATACAATATTAGCTCCTGTTACATAACACAGTAGTAGTTCAATATTTCTATACATTTCAAAATTAAGTCTAGTTATGTTACGATACAAAGATATTATATAGTTATTGACTATATTCCGCACACTGTACACTTCATATCCCAGACTCATTTATATTTCAACTGGAAGTTTATACCTCTTAATCTCCTCATCTCTTTCTTTCTTCCCCCTGATCCCCTCTTCTTTCTGGCAACCACCTGTTTACTCTTTGTATCTATAACTCTGTTTCTGTTTTATTTGTTCATTTGTTTTGTTTTTTGAATTCCACTTTTAAGTGAAATCATACAGTGTTTATCTTTCTCTGTCTGGCTTATTTCACTTAGCATAATACATTCTAGGTCCATCCATGTTGTTGCAAATGACAAGATTTCATTACTTTTTATGGCTGAGTAATATTCCATTGTGTGTGTGTGTGTGTGTGTGTGTGTGTGTGTGTGTGTCTGTTTTTTGACATATAAAAACATACCTAAACATTGAATAAATTGGTTTCAGAAATAAAGTACTTAAATGGCAGTGAAGTTAGCCTGTGTAAAAATAAAGCTATGTTTCACTCTAGAAAATCCTAAAAATAAAGATATGTTTAAAATGGTAGCAGACAAAGACAGAAGCGAGTACAAGTTTTTTAAATTGCTAAATATCCATTTTTAAATTGATTGATCTGATTTAAAAATTTCTCCAAAGTGGGGTACAAGTAAAGTGTTCCAAACAACTCACATCCTAATTCACCATTGACATTCATCCTGGTATTCTGATGCCCACTTCTTTCCCACCGCCATTAAATAGCAGGTGAAACTAAACTAGAATCCCTCACAGGAAAAAGGCAACAAAGAATTTATGAAACATGGTGACCATTAGGGGGCATGTTTTGCTTTCTTATCAGAAAGATTGTACTAAATTCTCTCATTTTCAACTTTAAGCAGCCCTGGTAACAGGTGATGAATTTTGAAATCAGTAGCAAGTACAAAAATAGCTAAAAGGTTCATTTGTATTACTATAAGAGGAATACATGCTTTTTATAGACAAAAATGTAGTAGAGATGATAAAGAGACAAAATCCAAAAGCAATTTTTGTTAATACTTGGCAAATTCTGTTAAGTGGCATACAAAATTATTTTCATATTGCACATATATTTTTCCAATATGAGTATTTTTTATGTTCCTTTCATACACTTAATTTCCTTTTCTAAGCATTTCCATATTTGATTAAATTCAATTTTTATCTTTCTTATATTCCATCTTATAATTATGTGGTGCTTAAACTTTCCTTTATTATTGGACATTTAGACTGCCTCTGATTTTCCATTAATATAATGCATAACCTGAAAAGTGCACTAGTAAAAGCATAAGTGCAGGCAGACTTGGATCATGTCTCAACTATGCCATTTACTACTTGAAATGTGGGGTTAGTTATTAATACTTTTAACCCTCAGGTATTTTTCTTTTTCATTCTTAAAATGACGGATAATAAATAGTATCTAATGGCAATTGCTGTTAGGACTAAGTGACTTAAAACCCATAGAAAAGCCTGAGCTTTTTTTTTTTTTAGAAAGTATTAGATACACGCTAGCTTGTATTATAATGTAATATTGTTATAATTTTTGTACACGAATCTGCATTTCAGATTATTTCTGGAAGTAAATTTGCTCATTCAAAAGTCAGTGATCTTTACTTCCAAATTGCTTTCCAAAATAGTCCAGTTTATAACCTTTAAAGTTATTTTTAAATGTTAAGTTTCTTTATCAATACTAAAACAGTAAATAACTCATTCAGAAAATAACATGGTTGAGAGAGCCACTGGAATTCACATCCTCTTTAGATGTAAAAACTATGCATGTGCATCAGAAAGCATTATGTGCATCTGATTTTGATTTCTTCTTTTTTTCAAAATCAGATAATCTGAGTTTCATGAGGTCTGTCAGCATTTTATGTGTATATACATATGTCCTATTTTCTTAAGTAGGGGGAACAATAGTCCTTGTAAATCTCAGGAAGCTCTGTATCTCAAGAAAGGTAAAGGACCACAAGTGTAAACATAACCCTCCTGAAGTATGAGCCCTGTTGATCTGCTTAAAGAACTTCAAACAGGGCTTCTCTGGTGGCGCAGTGGTTAGGAATCTGCCTGCCAATGCAGGGGACACGGGTTTCAGCCCTGGTCCGGGAAGATCCCACATGCCACGGAGCAACTAGGCCTGTGTGCCACAACTACTGAGCCTGCGTGCCTGGAGCCTGTGCTCGGCAACAAGAGAAGCCACCACAATGAGAAGCCCGCGCCTCAACGAAGAGTAGCCCCTGCTCCCTGCAACTAGAGAAAGCCCGCGCACAGCAACGAAGACCCAACGCAGCCAAAAAAAAAAAAAAAAAAAAAGAACTTCAAACAGATCTTTCCTTGTTTCTCTGGGCCAGGTATGTTATTCAGCATAAACATGTGGTGTTAACTTCTTTTATCTTATCTCCTTTGGCTTATATTGTCTATAACCTTTTTTAAAAACTCAAAGTAAAGGGTTAAAGAATCTACTAAGTAAGGTGTTGAATAATGACTCTATTATCATTTTGAAGTTCACTTTAAATATAACTAACTGGAAGCTTTAAAATAAGTTCCAGCTATCTGCTTTTGCTTCAACACATTCATTAATAAATGTACTAAAAATTCATTCAGTTAAGAGACAAGTCTGAATTTTTTTTTTTTTTGCCTTTTGACTAATTACATCTAATTAGAAGACACATTGAAATATAGAGCACGACACAGTTTACATTTATCTTTCCCTTTTGGCAGGGGTAGGGGGTGGCTGCCAGCTGCGTATTTGCAAAGTGCTAATCAAGAACCAATTACTTTTAGGTGCAAATGTATTTAATATTCTATGTCTCTGTACATCCGTATGTCCAGAAAGCAGAAAGCCTTGAAAGCTGAAGGCATTTGGGACACTTAGAATACTAAGGTAAACTAGTAAATAAAAACAAATAAACAAATTAAGTTAATCTCACCTTTGGGTTTGGGGATTAAAACAAACAAACAAACACAATCCTCAAATAAGTGATCTTTTGACTAAGTTACTTGTATAAAAGCCTTTAGAGATTTGATTACTTTCAAGAGAAAGATGTGGTTTCCTTAAAATTACTTCCCTTAACCTTCACTCTCCCAGGAGCTTTCTGGATTTTAGATAAGAATGTCAGCTATGCTAATGTGAAAGCTGCTTATGAAAGGATCAGATTAAAGGTCTGAAATACAAATAACTATTGAAAAGTTAGTTGTTGGACATTTGCCCTGCTTATCTGCTTCAACTTTGAGTTGGGCAAACATCATTGGTAAGAGAAAGTTGACTCTTGTCTATTTAATTTAGAGTTCTTGTTGAGTTTGATTACTTGTTTCCAATCTTATTTAGTTGATATTATAAAGATACAGTCCAAGGAAAAAGATTATGAGTGGAAAGTAGAACATGCAAATCAGAGAGACTAATGGAAAGCTATATGAAGAGACCATTCACAGGTCCCAAAATTCTGTTCACTAGCAATTTGAAAAGAAAATCATGAAATAATAGAACCAAAGACATTTCCAGGAAATCAGCAACAAGTTGCTCATTTCTTGAATCTCCTCCACCAAGCCAAGAATTTGGAGCAAATACTGTGACTCACCAGACAGTGATTCAGGAGTGAACTTCTGAATAGAAATTTAATATAATTTGGAACACTAAAGAATATAAAAAGTTCTACCCTAACTTATCTGATAATATATTATTTAAATAAAAATAGTCCACCGTATTATTAGTGAATCACAGAGTGAGAGACTTGCCAGTGTCTCAGATTCCTTCTACCTCTTTCAATTTATAACTGAAGAAAGTGTCTTATGAAAGGTGTTCAGTAAGTCAGGTTTCCTGCCCTTTTGACAGTATCAGAGTACCCCCATGGAAGTGAACCCAAGGGAAGGTGAGAGAAGACTTCCACTCAGGATTTTACAACAGCTTCTCCTATTTTAAAAATAAGATTTATTTTTCCCCCTAAGAAATGTTCCTTTACTAATGAACAGAGGTTACCACAGGGTCATGGAAATGAAACACGTAAATGTAAGCAGTTACTTGCTCAAAATGATATTATTAAATTAGCTGTACAGTAGCTTTATGGCAGTCTTAAACTCTGAACTCTTTATGCATAAAGACCACTACTGTCTTGTTTACTTATTCTCAGTGCTAGGGATATTCGACAAATTTTGTTAAATGAATGACTAAATCTTCACAAATATAAAATACAAAGACCCTGTCCAAGGTGAGTAACCACATCTGTCTGTTAACTTTAATTGGTTAAAAACTAGTGACCACATGCTCTTATTATTCCTATCATACTTACATGCTTCCATATTTTCATATCTTCATATCATCATAATAGCTTGGTAAATTATCCCCCTCCCCACTTGGTCCAAGAAAACTACTCTTTTAAGAATATTTATAAATTTTTAGTTGTTCATGTTCTAGGTAGCACTTACAGAGAATATGCTTTTTCAACATAATTCAACTATTTTATTTTTCCTTTATTCTCTTCATTAGAACAATGTTTAACACACCCTCCCCCACCCCCATGTACACATACACACAAACACACACACAAAGAGGCACACACAAATTTAGAAGAAATATGTCCCTTACCTGGGGAAATTTTTAACATTAGGCCTACCCTGCTTTCAGGGAAACAGAAACCATGAGTTTGAACATTTGCATACATATCGACCTAAGGCTTTCTAATCAATGCGAAGTCCCTTAGGATACCTCCAGTGATTCAGAGAAGGTTGAGGAGATCTAATACTGGCTAAAGAGAGAGTGATGAAAAGAGCAGACACTGAGCAGAAATAGAAAGGATTGAAAATCCCACATTGGGGAGTCTCTGAGGAATGGCCAATATTCATACTCAGACAACTCTTGTCTCTGGAGTTTTATGGGATGGTGAAGCATGAGTAAATAGGATTAGGGTACGTTACCAGCACATAGTAAAGCTAATGACTGCAGGGATGGAACAGGGCAAGGCTTGGAACATAAGTACTAAGCCACATTTACTTAAAGAATGTAAAATATTATGTGTGAACATAACACTAATTACAATTCAAATAATTTTCAGTCTTTCATTCTGTACTGGAGAAAAGTAAAATATAATATAAAGTAGAAAGTTTTCAATTGCTAAGACATTTATAAGGTCTTTCAGGGTTAGAATTATAGCAGAATATAAGCACAGAATATTTAAAAATATAGAACCTCCTTTAATTCAACATGTAAACATATATGAGGCATTCCAATTAAGATATTGATTTCAGAGATACAAAATTATTTTCCATATTTGCAAAACCATTGTGTGTACGGTTTATCTTATCAATTATGGTTGTGCTCCCAATTCTATGTTTTAAAAAAAAAGCTTTCTAGTTGTAGATGTTAGAGACATTTATTTTCCGTACAGAGGTCAGACTTATTGTTTTATTGGAACAATCTTTAGTTTCATTTGATTCTCCCATCATTATTGTCACAAAATCACCATGAAGTCCTCATAATGTACTTCCACACATTCCAACAAGAATTAGCCCCAGTAAAGAGCTTTCTTTTCTTTGGGGATTTAATCATTGTGTAGTTGAGAAAAATGCATGTCCTTGTACATGTCATTCTATGAGACTCTAAATTATGATTACCCCCCTCCCAAGTTAGATTGCTTTTCTCAGTCTTTAAATTAACATCTTAAAAAAGTTATTTTATACTCAGGCAAAGATTAAATATGTTCTTTATATCTCATAAATCTCTTTTTAAAGTTATTTTTGTTTATCTTTTAAGAGTGGTTTTAGATTCACAGTAAAATGAAGAAAAAAAATACAGTGATTTCCCACATACTCCTTTCCCTCATGCATGCATAAGTCCCCCATTATCAATATGCCCCACAAGAATGGTACACTTGTTACAACTGATGAACCTCCATGAATACATCATAATCACTCAAAGTCCGTAGCTTACCTTAACTTTTGATGATGAACATTCTATGAGTTTGAACAAACGTATAGTAACATGTATCCACCATTATAATATCATACAGAATAGTTTCACTGACCTAAAAATCCTCTGTGCTCTGCCTGTTCATCCCTTTCCCCTATCAACCCCCATGCCTGGCAACTACTGATCTTTTTACTGTCTCCATAGTTTTGCCTTTTCCAGAATGTCATATAGTTGGAATCCTACAGCATGTAGCCTTTCCAGATTGGCTTCTTTCACTTATTAATATGCATTTAAATTTCCTCCATGTCTTTCCATGGTTTGATAGCTCATTTTTATTTAGCACTGAATAATAGTCCATTCACAGTTTATTTATCCATTCACCTAATTTAGGATATGTAGGTTACTTCCAAGTTTTGCCAATTAATGAATAAAGTTGCTATAAACATCTGTGTGCAGATTCTGTTTTCTTTTTTTAACAGAAATATTTGTACTCATCCTTAAGAAGATAGCAAATTAATAAATGTTAATAATAAATTCAATCAATCTTTTTTTTTTTTTGGCCATACGCGGGCCTCTCACTGTTGTGGCGGCCTCTCCCGTTGTGGAGCACAGGCTCCGGACGCGCAGGCTCAGCGGCCATGGCTCACGGGACTAGCCGCTCCGCGGCATGTGGGATCTTCCCGGACCGGGGCATGAACCCGTGTCCCCTGCATCGGCAGGCGGACTCTCAACCACTGCGCCACCAGGAAAGCCCCAATCTTTAAGTATAAAGGGTAAAATATGAGATTCTTTCCACCCTCCATCTGTCCCTTGTCCTTAGTTACACAGCGCTAAAGTTAACTACTCTTATCATTTGTATTATATATGAGCCAAACATAAGAAAAGATATTTTTAGAGTGGCAGGGCAGTTCAAGAACAAATGAGAAAAAGATACTAAGATCTTAAGAATTTCTTTCAATGCAGAAAATAAATTTTCCGCATTTTCCACATTTAATTATCTCAATTAAAGAACAATATATAAGACATCCAGGTATATTGTGTAGATATATCTACTTTGTCTAGTTGTATTCTAGTTTACACAGATATATCCTAGAAAATCTGTGAGTTTTCTAGATATATTGTCTGGACATACGTAGTTTGCTTATTCTATTTTTTCTAGGTATGTTCTAAAAGAATTCTTAATGAGAAAATAAGATCAGAAAACTTTCATAAATAGATTTTTCTTAACAAAAACTAACTGGGGTCAACTTTATTTTTTAAATAACTAATTTATATATCTGAAATAGCTAGACATTAACATATTATTTTTAAAAGATAGTCTCATTCCTCCTACCTCTTAAAATAACAACATGTTTTATAACCCAAAATAATGTTTTTAGGAAACCAAGGGCCATCGGCAAAATATATATATATATTTAAATACTGTAACCACCTTCTATAATTTAGTAATATTGAGGACTAAAGCTGATTTTTAAAGTTAGGTTTAAAAACATTTACTTTGAGTAATGTTTTAAAAGAATAAGAGGTGAAAAGAATTGTATGTTTTTGATAGTCAAAGACTGAAGAGATCCACAATTTTCCTTTTCTCTTGGAATCTATTTATTTTACTTTAACTGAAACATTCCCTCCCTGACTTATCAGTTCATGGGTTCTTAACTCTAACAACTTTCTAGGCCTGAAGAGAATTCTTAGTTCTTATTCTACAGTTCACCTCATCATTTGCTAACCATATTTCAACAAGCTACTGTGTTTACTTTTCATCTCCTGCTTCAAAATTTTCTGCGGTTTCCCTTCTTTCCTTGTAGAAGTTTTACAAATAAATCTTCATGGTATTAGAGCATAATGTCTTCTTTTGAAACCTCAGAAAAACAGTTATATACAGTAATGGACTGGCTTTCTTACTACATTTGGGAAGAAAATATCAAACAAAGGGAACATTTTAGCCACAGAAAAGTAAATTTAGATTAAGAAAAAATAAAGTGGAGAGTCTATTTAATTTCAGAAGTTAAGAAAAACATGTCAAAAATAAAAGTCTAACAAGAAAACATTAATTATGCCTGTTTCATAATGACTCCAAGTGTATTATTAAACATATATAGTAGTCCAAATAAAGTGCTTTAAGCCTTTCTTTATCAGAAATGCAAAAAAAAGATTACCCAAAAGTAATAAGATGTCTACAGTGATCTCCAGAACCCCGGCTGTGCTCACCCCTTGACCCCACACCGTGCTCCACTCTCAACCACAGGCATTCTCTCTGCACTTCATATAAGCCAGCTACTCTCAGGACCTTTGGGCACTTCTGTCCCTTTCTCCTGTGACTTTCTTTCCTCAGGTATCTGCACTGGTGACATCTACTCACCATTCAGGATTTAGCTCAAATTTCATTTCCTGACTACATTCTCTAATTAGCTTCATTAATATTGATTTGCTCTCTATCATCTTACTCTGTTTTACTGTTTTAATAGCAACACATCTCCCTAAAATTTTCATGCTCATTTAATTGTCTTTTGCCTGTATTTTCCCTAGATTTAACCTTTTTGTCAGTGGGATCTTTTTGTCTTGTTCCCTTTCTGTAGCGCAATTCCAGAAGACCAGATGTCACATAAGTTATCGAATAAATATTTTAATAATTATTTAATTCCATTAATGCTTATGGCATCTTAACAACATCAACTCTCCTTGACTGGGCAGAGAGGATTGGGCATTTTACAAATGGAAAGACTTATTTTTCTGGAGTGCATTTATCTTTTCAGTGTTAGCATCACCAGTAAGTAAGTATCTAATTTGAACAAACTGCTTAGGTTGAATTTCCTACTATGGGAACCCAATGCCTTCTAATGAATGTCTTCTCAATATTATTGTAAAGTTATTTGACAGAGTAAAACTAAATTAATTTATTAATTCAACAAATATTTATCTAACACCTATTACATGCCTAGGAAGCTCTAGGGATTGGGATATATCATTGAACAGGATAACAGCAATAAAATTTTCTTCTTCTCATGGACCTGACATTTTAGAAGGAAGAGATAAATAAATTAAAAATAATAAATTTATAAATGTCAGAGAAAGAAAAACAAGAAAGAAAAAAAAAAGAAAAGAGAAAGGTGATACGTAGAACCAGATGACTGTGATAAATAGTTACAGGGTCAGGGCAGGTTGAAATTTTAAAGAGGATATTCAAAGCAGGCCTTATAAAGGTGAGAGAGATATGTAGAGAGATGTGGGAGTTATTCCAGGCAGACAGAATCGCCATCATGAAGGTCTTAAACTAGGGAAAAGGCCTGGACCTGTGGAGGAACAACAAGAAGGTTAGTATGACTAGAGCTGTATCAGTGAGGTGAAGAGATGAGTAGGAGGCAAGGGGTGTGTGTGTGTGTGTGTGTGTGTGTGTGTGTGTGTATGTGTGTGGGTGAGAGTGAGAGAGAGAGAGAGAGAGAGAGAGAGATTAGGTAATAAAAGATGTTGGCTATTGTAAGAACTATAGATTTTACTGTGAGTAAAATGTGATGCCTTTGCACTATGCAAAGTAGCAATGTTATTTATGATTTTAAAAGATCTGGCTGTTGTGTTAAGAATGTACTGTGGCGATCAAGGTTGAAATGTCCTTGGCAAATCTCATTAACAATTCCCAGGAAATAAAAATACAATCTGGGTAATAAAGTCCAACCTTTTTTTTCCCTTTGTGCTCAGTATAGTTTCACTTGCTCATAGGGTCCCAAGTGCAGAGGCCTTGCATCGGGCTGGCACTGCAGACCAGAGTTCCTATTGAGAAACAACCGCACCTGACACTTCAGCTTGATGGACCACGCGCAGAGGTGCACATGCCACCACAATTCAAGGTGGCGACAGTGTACCGTGTGCAGAAATGCTGCACCTGGTACTGTGACCTGGAGCACCACGAGCAGCACAGCTGCGACCGACCTGTGAGAACTCTGTTCCCCTCCCTGCTGACCAGGACCCTATAAAGCAGCCCCACTCACAACCTCTCAGGGAGAGTGTAAACTCTAGAGCAACTTGAACCCAGGTGTGGTATGCATACAGTGTAGCCCCCAGAGTAATCTGAACTAAGCCCCCTTGAGGGGATCATACTGTGGCATCACATGTCTGCTTACTGCCTCTGGCTGGCCTTCCCATGATACTGGATACCCCGGGGACATGGGGATCTGTGGACAAGAGGGAGCCACAGCAGTCTTGCCCGCTGTCTCACCAGTAGTGCTGTCCTCTTGACCCCTGTACAATGCAATAGTGGCTGCATCAGGGCTTTTTGCCCTCCTCAACAACATCCAGAGGTCAACATAGCATTTTCCATAGTCACTTTTGGTTTGGTAAAGGAAAGTGGCCAGCCACGTAAGACAAGTGGCGAGACTGGGAAAAGGCCCAGGTAATAAGGATTGCCTGACAAAATGGAATGAGGGCACTTGATCCAAGTTCAGGGAAAGGCACCGGGGATGCCTGAGTGCAAAAGCATCCCAAGGTTGGTATGTGGCTATTGCCCTCCAATGTCAACCAGTCAGCATGGGAATCTGGACTGGACACCCACAGAGGCTCTGGACTGTGGTGAGTGACCCCTGGCCACCACCAAGGGACAGCAAGCCAAGGAAACTAGATCCAATCAGTGTACCATACGTAAACAAGAGGGACACTGGAAGAGAGAATGCCCTAGCCACACCCGAAGGGGGATGGAAATGGTAGATCCTGGCCACTATGCTCAAAGGCAGATGGTCCAAACAGATGAAAAACCAATGGGACTAGTCAGCTCCATTTGACCCTCAGCTGGCACTCCAACTGACCCTTGAGAAGTCCCGGATGACACTGGACATAGGGGAAAAGCCTGCTGAATCTCTGGTAGAGACCAAAGCCACTTACTCAGTTCTGAACATCAGATCAGGCAAATTTGTTCACAAGAGTTGTAAAACTATGGGGGTATCAGGGAAGGCCCAAGAACAGGCATTCATAGAACCATTAGGCCTAACCGACCAGGGCCTTATTAGACCATGTCAATCAGCCTATAATAACCTCATTTTCCCTGTAAAGAAACCCAGTGGGGAATACTGAAACATGCAACAAAAACAATACTGCTGGACAGTCCTGTCCCAAGGGTTTAAAAATCCCACTCCCCCACATATTTGGAGAAACTTTAGCTAAAGACCTAACCTTCCTCCAGTATGTAGACAACATTCTGATCACCAGCCCTACTAAGGAGGCCTCTGTAAAATACTGTAACTACCCTTAACCACCTAGCTGATAAAGGATATAAGGTGTCCAAGAAAAAGGCTAGGGTGACCTGTCTAGGCTTCATTCTCACACTCACACAAGTCAGAGAAGCCTACCCCAGGAAAGGAAAGAAGCTACTTGCAGCCTTGCCTTCCTAAAATTAGAAGACAGCTTAGGGGTTTCCTGGGGATGGCTGGCTTTTGCCGCATCTGCATATCTTAAGTATGATCTAATAGCTAGGCCTCTATAAAAAAGTTGAAAGGAAAGGATGATGACCCTTTTGAATGAAATTCAGAATGCAAAGGGGCCTTTCAAGCACTAGAAAAGCAATTTCTTCAGGTCCCTGCCCTGGTCCTCCCAGATTTAGCTAAACCCTTTGACCTTTACATTCATGAGAGAAAGGAAATCAGCACTATTAGCTCAAAAACAGGGACCCCTTACTCAGTGGTTCCTTCTTTCTCTAAACAATTAGATCAAACTGCTAAGGGATGGCCTCCTTGCCTATAGGCAGTAGCAGCTACAACAACCCCGCTAAAGGAAGATGAAAAGTTAATGTTTGGTCAGCCAGTCACTATATGGACTCCAAAACAGGTTCAGGTTTAGTAAGTTCTAAATGAATGGCTATCCCCCAGAAGGCCTATTCAAGTTCAGGCTATGCTTTTAGACACCCCAGTGGCTACCATAAAAACCTGTCACACACTAAATCCTGCCACCCTACTACCCAGAGAAAAAGGGGCCCTGAAGCATGATTGTATAGAAACCATAGACACGATCTATTCTAGATGTCCTGACCTGACCTAGGAAGTGAGCCTTTCCCAAACGCTGAAGAGGAATGGTTCACAGATGGGAGCAGTTTTATGAGAGAGGTAAAAAGCCTGGCGGGATACACAGTCATAGAAGACATAAGTCATAGAAGCAAGAACCTGATTCTCAGGGACTTCTGCACAAAAGGTGGAGTGGATAGCCATCACCTGAGACTTAGAGCTTGGGACACGGAAGATCTTAAATGCTTACACAGATTCCCGGTATGCATATGACATCCTACACGCACATGGGTTTATTTGGAAGGAAAGAGGTATGCTTACTGTGGAAAATTAATGTGTGAAACATGGCTTAAAGCATATTGAAGCTCTTAGAAGCAGTACCACTTCCAAAAAAGTGGCAGTGATTCACTGTAGGGCTCACCAAAAAGGAGATGCAGAGGTGACAAGGGGAAACAACAAGGCAGACACAACTGCTAAAGGGTGGCCCTAGAGCCAGTAACTTGGCAACTACCCCTCCTCACACCGCAAAGGGCAGATCCATCCAATTATTCTCCAATCTGCACAAAGGGAGAATTAGATAAAGCCCCAAAATGGGGCTTCAATAGAGTTCTAGGAGGCCATGGGTGGCTAGTTAATGAACATGGACAATACTTCTTTCCTCAACTGCACAAGCCATCAGGGAGCTCATCAGGGAACTCACTGCAGGAGGGAAGTGCTATATAATTGGTTAATTGAGGTCATGATAACTCCTGTCATGAAAAGTATAATCAATCAGATAGTTGACACATGCCCCATCTGCACAATGAACAACCCCAGCACGAACCCCCAGATAAGATCTATCAGACCAGAGGGACATATTTTGGAGAAGACTGGCAGATGGATTTCACTGTCATGAAAAGGGTACTGGGCAATTTCAGGTATCTCTTGGTGCTAGTAGACACATTTTCTGGGTGGACAGAAGCATTCCCTGCTAGAACTGAAACTGCAGCTGAAGTGGCTAAGGTACTACTAAAAGAAATAATCCCCAGGTTTGGACTCCCAGGATCTCTACAAAGCGATAATGGTCCAGCATTTGTTTCTCAAGTGAAGAAGGGGATAACAAGTGCCCTGGGCAGAAAATGGACCTTGCATTCAGGCTGGAGATGCCAATCATTGGGGAAAGTAGAGCAATCCAATCAGACTTGAAACAGGCCTTAGTCAAGCTATGTTAGGACACTCAAGAAAACTGGATTAAGTTGTTTCTGATTGCCCTGCTCCGCATGCAGTTAGTCCCAAAGGATAAGTTAAAGTTAAGTGCATTTAAACTCCTGTTACAATAGAACCATTCCCCAAGTCTGAGAGAAGGGACACCTTAAACCCCTTGAAATGGAACAACTCAAGTGTGCCCTCCAGGTAGGAGTGACCATGAAAGTTCCCACAGAATATGGTGACCGGATGCTGCCCACGCCCGTCAATCTGGCCGTCCACCCCTTCCAGGAGATGGGGTGCACCTAAAAACCTGGAAAACAGGCAGCCCACAAAGTCAGCTCACTCCTAAGTGGAACAGATCCTACTTAGTGATCCTAACCACCCTTTCTCCTCTGAAGTTGTAGGGGAGTTCACACTGTAATGAAGAGGGTCCTGAGCCCCAACCTCCAGAGAGACACCTTGGGCCAATGGACCCCCTTGACTACTCATGTGAACCTCTCTCTGACTTGAAGCTTCTCGTGCAAAAAGCAACCAAAGTGTAACTAGGGATATTCAGGCCATGGCAGTGACCTCAACATCAGGGCACAGGCAAAAAACCTAGATACCTTCATTTTCAGAAAAAAATTTGACATGTGACCATTATTCTAATATTCTAATATTCTTGCTAATACTTGGACATTTTGTCTCCAAAAGGTTAGACAAATGATGGTCGCTCAGAGATACAAACAGGTAGGGCTGACACCTGGTAACCATCAAACACATCTAAAGGCGGCTGGAAAAAATTCTGCTCCTCTACCTGGGGTTATGATGACGTCCACACTCGGCAAGAAGTAGTTACAGAAGACAAAACTGTGTCCCTCTGCACCCCTCAAGAATGAAAGGCAGGACAAAAGGCACAGGAGGGATTTGTCACCGCCAAAGCCCATTAACAATTCCTGGGAAACAAAAATAGAATCTGGTGACCATATGTGCGTGGGTTTATCTCTGGGCTTTCTATCCTGTTCCATTGATCTATCTTTCTCTTTTTGTGCCCGTACCATACTGTCTTGATTACTGTAGCTTTGTAGTATAGTCTGAAGTCAGGGAGCCTGATTCCTCCAGCTCCATTTTTTGTTCTCAAGATTGCTTTGGCTATTCGGGGTCTTTTGTGTTTCCATACAAATTATGAAATTTTTTGTTCTAGTTCTGTGAAAAATGCCAGTGGTAGTTTGATAGGAATTGCATTGAATCTGTAGATTGCTTTGGGTACTAGAGTCATTTTCACAATGTTGATTCTTCCAATCCAAGAACATGGTACATCTCTCCATCTATTTGTATCATCTTTAATTTCTTTCATCAGTTTCTTATAATTTTCTGCATACAGGTCTTTTGTCTCCTTAGGTAGGTTTATTCCTAGATATTTTATTCTTTTGTTGCAATGGTAAATGGGAGTGTTTTCTTGATTTCACTTTCAGATTTTTCATCATTAGTGTATAGGAATGCCAGAGATTTCTGTGCATTTTGTATACTGCTACTTTACCAAATTCATTGATTAGCTCTAGCAGTTTTCTGGTAGCATCTTTAGGATTCTCTATGTATAGTATCATGTCATCTGCAAACAGTGACAGCTTTACTTCTTCTTTTCCGATTTGGATTCCTTTTATTTTCTTTTCTTCTCTGATTGCTGTGGCTAAAACTTCCAAAACGATGTTGAATAAGAGTGGTGAGAGTGGGCAACCTTGTCTTTTTCCTGATCTTAGTGGAAATGCTTTCAGTTTTTCACCATTGAGGATGATGTTGGCTGTGGGTTTGTCACATATGGCCTTTATTATGTTGAGGAAAGTTCCCTCTATGCCTACTTTCTGCAGGGTTTTTATCATAAATGGGTGCTGAATTTTGTCGAAAGCTTGCTCCGCATCTATTGAGATGATCATATGGTTTTTCTCCTTCAGTTTGTTAATATGGTGTATCACGTTGATTGATTTGCGTATATTGAAGAATCCTTGCATTCCTGGAATAAACCCCACTTGCTCATGGTGTATGATCCGTTTAATGTGCTGTTGGCTTCTGTTTGCTAGTATTTTGTTGAGGATTTTTGCATCTATGTTCATCAGTGATATTGGCCTGTAGTTTTCTTTCTTTGTGACATCCTTGTCTGGTTTTGGTATCACGGTGATGGTGGCCTCGTAGAATGAGTTTGGGAGTGTTCATCCCTCTGCTATATTTTGGAAGAGTTTGAGAAGGATAGGTGTTAGCTCTTCTCTAAATGTTTGATAGAATTCACCTGTGAAGCCATCTGGTCCTGGGCTTTTGTTTGTTGGAAGGTTTTTAATCACAGTTTCAGTTTCAGTGCTTGCGATTGGTCTGTTCATATTTTCTATTTCTTCCTGATCTTTGATAAAGGAGGCAGGAATGTACAGTGAAGAAAGGACAGCCTCTTCAATAAGTGGTGCTGGGAAAACTGGACAGGTACATGTAAAAGTATGAAATTAGATCACTCCCTAACACCATACACAATAATAAGCTCAAAATGGATTAAAGACCTAAATGTAAGGCCTGAAACTATCAAACTCTTAGAGGAAAACATAGGCAGGACACTTTATGACATAAATCACAGCAAGATCCTTTTTGACCCACCTCCTAGAGGAATGGAAATAAAAACAAAAATAAACAAATGGGACCTAATGAAACTTCAAAGCTCTTGCACAGCAAAGGAAACCATAAACAAGACGAAAAGACTACCCTCAGAATGGGAGAAAATATTTGCAAATGAAGCAACTGACACAGGATTAATCTCCAAAGTTTATAAGCAGCTCATGCAGCTCAATAACAAAAAAACAAACAACCCAATCCAAAAATGGGCAGAAGACCTAGATAGACATTTCTCCTAAGAAGATATACAGAGTGCCAACAAACACATGAAAGAATGCTCAACATCACTAATCATTAGAGAAATGCAAATCAAAACTACAATGAGATATCATCTCACACCAGTCAGAATGGCCATCATCAAAAAATCTAGAAACAATAAATGCTGGAGAGGGTGTGGAGAAAAGGGAACACTCTTGCACTGCTGGTAGGAATGTAAATTGATACAGCCACTGTGAAGAACAGTATGGAGGTTCCTTAAAAAACTACAAATAGAACTACCATATGACCCAGCAATCCTACTACTGGGCATATACCCTGAGAAAACCGTAATTCAAAAAGAGTCATGTACCAAAATGTTCATTGCAGCTCTATTTACAAGAGCCTGGAGATGGAAACAACCTAAGTGTCCATCATCGGATGAATGGATAAAGAAGATGTGGCACATATATACAATGGAATATTACTCAGCCATAAAAAGATACAAAATTGAGCTATTTATAATGAGGTGGATAGACACAGAGTCTGTCATACAGAGCGAAGTAAGTCAGAAAGAGAGAGACAAATACCGTATGCTAACACATATATATGGAATTTAAGAAAAAAAATGTCATGAAGAACCTAGGGGTAAGACGAATAAAGACACAGACCTACTAGAGAATGGACTTGAGGATATGGGGAGGGGCAAGGGTAATCTGTGACAAAGCGAGAGAGAGGCATGGACATATATACACTACCAAATGTAAGGTAGATAGCTAGTGGGAAGCAGCTGCATAGCACAGGGAGATCAGCTCGGTGCTTTGTGATCGCCTGGAGGGGTGGGATAGGGAGGGTGGGAGGGAGGGAGACACAAGAGGGAAGAGATATGGGGACATATGTATATATATATATAACTGATTCATTTTGTTGTAAAGCAGAAACACACCATTGTAAAGCAATTATACTCCAATAAAGATGTGAAAAAAAAATAGAATCTGGGTAATAAAGTCTAACCTTTCTTCCTTTGTGCTTAGTCTAGTTTCACTTGCTCCCAGAGTGCCCCATGTAGAGAACTTGAACCTGGCACTTCAGACCAGAGTTCCTGGTACGAAATGTCTGTGCCAACGACACTTCAGCTCTTCAGGCCGGGTAAAGAAGTGCTGTGCACGACACTCAATTCAAGATGGTGACAGCAGGCTGTGTGCAGAGACACTGTGCCCGGCACTGCCATCTGGAGCCTGAACAGATAGCAGAGCTGTGCCTGCCCCAGCCTTGAGAGAACTCCGGCCCTGCCCCGCTGATGAGATCCCTTTAAAGCAGCCCTGCCCCCAGCCTCTCTGGACTGCATGTACTCTAGAGCACGGGTTCGCAACTCTCCATTCTTTGATCAAAGAATAAAGCTTTCCTTTGCTTCTGAACTGAACTGGGTTTTGTTTTATTGGCTTGAAAGACACAGGGCAGAAGGTCCCTTAATGGGGACCGACTCAGGAGGGTCAGTAATGGAAACAGGGAAACCAGTTAGGAGCATGTTACAGTAATCCTGGAGAAAGATGGTTATGGCTCAGATCACAGTGGTTGTGGTTAACCCTAACATACATAATATAAGCAAGGTACTACCTAAGGCAGTTTGTTCGTAAGAAGCAGTGCCAAGAATTGGTAACAAATTTGGTCTGTGTTTATGGATGTATGTAGTAGAAGATGGAGGTGGTGGTGTTGACTGATTAACAGCATACCCATGAAGGAAATTTTGGAGTAGCAATATGTTGAAAGTAAAAAAAAAAAAAAAGGAGAAAGAGAGTGAGAGCAAGCACAAGCAAGAGAGAAAGTTATATACCCCCTTTTGGGGCAATTCTACTCATCTTCCCACTACCAGATAAATTTTCCTCAAGTACAACTCTGGTTATGTCTACCTTCTCCTCAAGAAAAATGTACGGCCCTTTATCACCCATAGGACAAAGGTCAACCTTATTAAACTAAAACCCACAGTTTTGGATTAAACAATCTTTCTATTTTATTTCCTCTACTCTTTTTCTCATATCTCAGGATTTTGTGAAAAGCAGTTATCTCTTTCCTTTTACAAATCTCAATATTTTGTATTTCAGTATATTTTTGTCTAAATAGAATGCTCCTTTCTTGTGACCTTTCTCTTTAGTGTTTATCGTCCTTCCAGGCCCATCCTATGTGACACCTCCTTCTTGAAGCCCTCTCTGATTACCCTCATGCCTTTGACCTACCACCCTATTTTAAGTAAAATTGTTTTATGGCTCCTTATTATTTTTCAGATTGTATTATCAATGTTCAATCAAAATGCCTACTTTAATTATATGTAGGAAGTTTCAACAAACAAAAGGAAGCAATGTGTATTTTAACCAGAAGAAATCTTATAAACTTAAACATAAGATAAAAATGAAATTCTATGAAATTAAACTAAGATGAAACATGTTACATGTTTAAGATCACACAACTAGTATGTAATGAAACGGGGATTTTATCATTATACTAGCATCTCACTATACTATATTATAACATTCCTTGGTGATCTGAAAACAGTTCTTTAGGATTCAAATTTTCTTCGTGTATAGGAGCAGGGGATGCAGGGACAAAACCGTCAAGTAATTTAAATGCCACAAATTGTTTAGATTTTATCCTGAAGTAGGATAGGGAGAAATGGAAGGATAACATAAAAGCTCTTCCTGTGTCTGTCTGGGTTGTGCCCTGCATAAGGGCCTCATAACTCCATGGATGTCATTTTATCAGACATGTTCACAGCCTAAACATGTTCTACCTGTGTGAGAGCTTAAGAGTAAGCAGGAATAGTACTAGTCCTCACAACTGACTCAGTGAGGGAGAACCCTGCACTATATAATCGTATGCTGTACATGTGGCCAGGCACACTCAGGAAAGCATGGACACATAGACTCATTGGCACAGTCAAGTGATCTCAGCTGTTCCCTGTCTGGACCATGTTTTGAAAACTCCCCAAAGGCACTTTTATTTCTTCCTGTTGTGAACATGATGTTACATGGGGTGGGAGTAGGATGTGGAGTGTGCTTGCTGCTAGAAGTATGTGCGATGCCACAGGGGAGAGGCATTGTGAGTGGGCTGCACCAACTCACATTCCCACCAACAGTGTAGGAAGGTTCCCTTTTCTCCACACCCTCTTCAGCAATTACTGTTTGTAGACTTTTTGATGATGGATATTCTGATTGGCGTTAGGTGATATCTTATTGTAGTTTTGATTTACATTTCTCTAATAATTAGCAACGCTGAGCATCTTTTCATGTGCCTCTTGGTCATCTGTACGTCTTCATATATAATGTTATTTAAGTTAGAGGAAGGAGATTGGTGGAAGAGAGTCTAGGTAGATTTCTCAGAATACAAAGTACTTGAAAGGTCAGCTTTTTATAGAACTGGTCATATTTAGACTGCATTCCAAACTGAGGAAAAGGATGACAAAAGCAGTGTTATGAATTATGAAATGAGATATGGATCAAAAGAACATATTCTTGTTGTCGAAGTTGCCAATCTGGTTGGCATTACTTGAACATAAATTGTTACAGGTAGTTTAGGCCCATAATAAAGAGCTTTGTATTTCATGAAAACAGATTGGATTTTATCCTGTCAGCACAGGGGAAACAGTGAAAGTTTTAGCAAGGGAATGACAAGTTGATGCAGTGTTAAGTAATCTGCCAACAATGCGGGAGATGATGTGGAAAGAAGGGGAGCTGCTAAGACCAGGAAAGCTATAACAATGACACAGGAATTTATCAATTATAGATGTAATATCAATATAGTTAAAGAGAAATGAACAATGCAATGCAAGACATTGGGAAGAAAGAAACAATGAGACTGCTGACTTCCTAGGTGAGTTGAAAGTACACAGGGAGTAGACTCAAAGTGAGAGAAAGGAGTCTAAAAAAGCTAGAAAATCTGGAGAATTGAACATTACAGAAAGAGTAAAGAAAAAAAAGAGAGACTATTTGAAGCAAAGGATAATTCTGAAAAACTTAATTTTACATGATGGAAAGACATCTGAGGAGATATATATAGCTCAAACTTCTCATCTCAATAATCCCTCACCTCATTCTTAGAAAATAACCATACCTCTTTATTTACAGACTTAAAAAATCAACAAAAGGAAGCTTCTTAACAGCTTGGAACCAATCTTACAAACTGATATGCAAGTGTAACTCTCCTTTTCTCCTTGTTTGGAGAAGCCTTCCCACCTTATCTAAGGCCTAGGTGCTGGGTTCTATTTCCCCAGAGACTCTACTCCATAGATTTTCTTTTTTTTCTGGGATTTTCAATCTCTCCCTTTCCTTGGGCTACCTCCCATTTGTATTTCAACTGAAACAAACTTTTTCCATGTTAAGATGAGAAGCGTAAAACCAATCCAAATATCTAATCTTGATCTACCACCCCCTCATGAAACTCCTCCCCTTTCAGCTACAGGTCTGTTGGATTCTTTTATTTAAAGTCTAGGGTTTCCCTGGTGGCACAGTGGTTGAGAGTCCGCCTGCCGATGCAGGGGACATGGGTTCGTGCCCCGGTCCGGGAGGATCCCACATACCGCGGAGCGGCTGGGCCCATGAGCCATGGCCGCTGGGCCTGTGCGTCGGAGCCTGTGCTCCGCAACGGGAGAGGCCACAACAGTGAGAGGCCCGCGTACCGCAAAAAAAAAAAAATAATAAGGTCTAAACACTAACTGTCCAAGGTGGACACATTTCACTCACCAACAGCCCTGTGCCATCTATGTTGCCCTCTAATAACTCCAATGAAACTACTCTCCACAAAGTGTCACATTATTGCCTTTCTCCTAATTCTGTAGAAGATTTTTAGATATCTTATTTGATATCTTAGTAAGATTTGATACTATTGACCTGATTTTCTTTTGTGAAGGGCTTTCTTTTCACTCTTGTGAAATCACAATTCCCTGCATTCTATCCTATGTTATCGGCCCCTTTGTCTCTTTTTACGTCTGTGCCTTAAAGGTTTGTGATGTTCAGGGCATAGTCCTTTGCATCCATCTCTTCTAACTCTGTCCACTCTCCCCTCATTATCTTGTCCACTCCTTTGGCTTTAGTTACCAACTGTATGTTGAGGAATCCAATAGTATTTTCTCTATCCCATTTCCTTCATCTAAGTTCCAGAGTCACATATACCCAGTGATTTCATGGAAACAAGTTCTAGGTTGTCTTATAGGCATCACATTCCATTTAGTTGTCCAAGCCAAAAACATTTAACCCCTACCACACTATACCAATTAACCATCAAGTCTTGCTTTAAGAATATTACGTATCCAGGTAACTTGGAATCTAAATAAATTTTTTTGAAGCTTCAAAGTGTAATTTAAAAATTTCTAGCATTTTTTGGATACAGCAATTAAACTTTGGAAGAAATCAATTTGTTTTGGAAAAATCCCTAGAATTATTCTTATATTTATAAATATAAATCAATTTCTCATCTATTGTTCTTGGAAAAAACTGTGAATTTTTGATTGATCTCATACTTAAGTAGTGACTATGACTTAAAACTTACTGAAATAGTGGTTACAGTCAAACATTGGGGTGCTTGTTTAGCAGAACTGCTTCCTTGCAGAGTGAAAGAAATATTTATTGTTTTGAGTTTATGGGATCTTCCATAAACCTTTATTTATGGAAATAAATAATATTCTAAATATTATTCTAAATATATATGTTCATGGTATTATCTCTGAAGAGTATTATTTATGGAAGAAGTGAGGGGTGGGTGGCTGTGTATGTGTGTTTGTATGCATGTGCGGTTGGGGTGAATGCACATGTAAGTGCCTGTGAGTGTGTGTATTGTAGTTAAGAGTTACCTAGAGGAGACAGGAAGCAGAGATGTAAAGACAGCAGGAAAGAGGTGGAGAAACATCTTCACCCCATGTAGTTGGTATGACCTTGAACGAAAGAGCCATATCCCTCTTCTAGACTGAAACTCCTCATGTCTCTTTATTCTACATGGAGTAGAGCTAAAGTTCTTTGCTTAAGAGGTCCCACATCCTTGTGATTTTACCAATAAATACTTCCTCTTGGTTTAGATAGACTGAGTGGTTTAGATAAGAAACATTTATTTCTCACAGTTTTGAAGCCTGGAAGTCTGATATCAGGGTGTCAGCATGGTCATGTTCTTGGTGAGGGCCCACCTTCTGATTCACAGGCAACTACCTTCTCCCTGTATCCTAAATGGCAGAGAGAAAAAGTTCTGGCCTCTTCATCTTCTTGTAAGGACACTAATCCCCTCACGGGGGCTCTACCCTCATGACCTAAACGAATCCTAATCATCTCTCAAAGGCCCTACCTCCAAATACCAACACATTGGGGTTTTGCATATGAAATTTGGGATGACACAAACATTCAGTCCATAGCATCTACCATTTTTAATGACTCCACGATAGTCAGGAAAAAAAAAAAGAAACTTTTTTACCCAGGACATCTTTTTCTTAAGCATTTATACCATTGATGAAGTTATATTGAAATTACCACTCAATTTTCCAGGAAATGCAATCACTGCACTTTGCAGTTATAGACAGAAGATCTCAGTTCCAATACAGGTTCTGTCACTAAGTACATATGAGCCACTGAATAAGTCATTTAGTTTTTTGATGCTTTAGTTTCCTCTTCTAAAAATAAGGATATTTAGCTGGATGACTTCTAAGAAATTCTTCATTTATATGGTTCTGATTATATGATTCAAAAATGTAGCCTGTACCATGCAATGGTCGGTAAAATATTTTATCAATGCAGTTACTTCACTTTAAAGCTCCACAAAAACAAATTCAGCAACAAGTATTTTTAAAAAACATATTAAGACAACAATATTTTTAGAGAATTTTTTTAAAGGATCTTAAAGAGTAGAGATAAGGTTTTTTTTTACTTGCACTAATTGCTCTGCAAAATACTAGAAAAATCTCCTCACACCAAGAAGCTAGGAGTCCTGCAGGCTATAATACTAGTCCAATCTATACTGTGAAATAATCCCATAGCACAGTGATGGTAGGGGGTTTGTATGCCTCTTTGTGAGGTGGCTCTGGATATCTTATAGGATTCTAAGAATGAGAAATAATTGGCTTTTAATGCCAGGGCAGTCTTTGGCAGGAATGTCAAGGAGAGAAAACAGCACACAGCAATTTGGTAAGGATGAATATCCTCTCAGACAGGGGCGTATGATCACTTGAGCTTTTTTTCCGCCCGAGATGACTTCCAGCCAAAGCAAAAAATCTCCTCTGAATATTACTGAATGCTGGTAAGTCAACAATTCAGACTCATACCTGAAATATATGAAATCTAAGTTAATAATATATTTTTCTACTGCATGTATTCTCATACATGTATCAAATAAAAAAGTTTCCTGATTGAAAGGCTGTATGTTGTAGGTTTACAGTCTAAAAACTTAACAATAAGCAAATGCACTTTCTTCTCATAAGCCACCTTTTTCCCCCAAGATACCCCAGTCATGCTTTCAAAACACATTTTATAAACATTTCACAATCAAAACTGACAAAAATATTAAAATGCCTTAGTTGCTTTGCTCAAGGCTTTCACATGAATAAGTAGACAACACAAAAATCAAGCGAAAGCTGAGATGTTAGCATTAATCTAAACTGTCCACTTTGTCAGTAAAAGTCTAATTTGCTCTGTGGGTTGGTGGAGTTTAGCAGTTCATAAAAGGCAAGGAACATTTTTAAAAAATACAAACTCCATGTTTACGTATGCAATTTTTTTTTTTTTTTTAATTAGGGAATCCTTGATGATATGCAAGGAATACAAGGGAAAAGAGCATTTAACATAAGTACGCAGGACTGGGACTAGGGTGAAGGTAGTAAGGTATTCACCTTGGGTGCAAAATTTAAGAGAATGCCAAAACCTTCAGTAATCAAGATAAATAATATCTAGTGTGATACTTTTAAAATAACAATGCCAAAATTCCATAATAAAATCTAAAAAATTAAATAAAAACAGGGTATTACAGATTTTTCTCCTTTTCCTCAGTCTCTAGTATGGCTTGGCTTTTTATGTTATACTTTGAACCTTAGAAAAAATGCAGAATTTAAGATAAAAGAGTGTAGCTTCAATGTAACATTCTAATATTGTTCTATTGTGGCACTAAACACATTTTGCAAATGTAGATTAGAGTCTACCTCACTTATATTCTAAACATAGTAGTTGTGTCTCTCCAAGTGTACACTAAGATCTTCAAGTCAGGAATCATGTCCTCTACTTCTCTTATTTCCCATGTGGCCTCATAGTGTTATACATGTAACGACTGCTTGATTAATCCTTATTAATAAACTGGGTGGATTAAATGAATGCTGATAACATACATGGCTTTCCGCATTAATCCTCAAGCTCTCTTTTCATCAAGTAGCATACCAAAATAAATACAGAACAAAAGAGATATACTTTGAGGGACAAGAATTTATTTTTATTTTTTAATTTTTTTTTTTGCGGTATGCGGGCCTCTCACTGTTGTGGCCTCTCCCGTTGTGGAGCACAGGCTCCAGACGCACAGGCCCAGCGGCCATGGCTCATGGGCCCAGCCGCTCCGCAGCATGTGGGATCTTCCCGGACCGGGGCACAAACCCGTATCCCCTGCATCGGCGGGCAGACTCTCAACCACTGCACCACCAGGGAAGCCCAAGAATTTATTTTTTTGATATGTGTTTTGAATGTATTGAAATGTATATGTTTCATCTTTTTTCAAAAGAATTTGAGTTGGCTGTCAAATTATATGAAAGTACTGTACTTCTTTGGAGATAACAAGGAAGAGGATTCTATATTTCCACTGTCTATATTAAGATTTTATTATATGTATGATTTGTTTCTATCAAAATTGCTGAGTATGTTCTATAGGTGAAGTCATTTTAGTTTCAAATAACTCATCCAAAGATGAAATGCATTTACCTTGCCTTCAAGAAACTCACTCCTTGGTAAGTTTTAAGAGATTTCAATACAGTGTAGTGGAATTATTAGTAAAAGTATGCTCAAGCAGCAGATTAAGCATAGAGGAAAAAGTGATTGATTATATTTATTGTGGAATCAGGAAAGCAAAGCTTTAATGAGGATGGAAACTGAGTAAAGTTTTGAAGAATGAATTGTATTTTTTGGCTGAACAAGAGTGCAACTGGCATTTCAGACAAAGTTACATGGCCTAATAGAGGCAAGAAACATGTTAAGAAGACTCAGAGTAGTTTGGTAACACCACAGCAAAAAATGCATTCATGGATGAAACTGGTTAATCCATAAGTGGTGACAAGAATTATCCTGTATAAGAAGTCACTAAGAGACAGATACTAGGGAGGCTATAAATCCAATTTTCACTTAAAAAATAAACTCTAATGGAGGATTAGAGGACAGTTGCATAGGGTAGAGGTGCCAGTAATTACTGTTGTAATTATGATCATCCCATATGCCCACCTAGGTCATGCACTATACAGCTCTAGGGGCACCATTAGACTCCAGTGGCACTGCTGCATCCTGCAGGCAATATTTATGAGGACAGACACTGAGGCCCTAAACTGATACTAAGGATGCATTGTGAGATGTTAGGAGATGAAATAGAAATAAAATGGAGAACTATTGGATACTGGGGTAAGGTATAATAGGAGTCGTCTAAGTGATTTTTGGTATTTTGTCTTTAATTGCTAAGAATATTCCAGTAAGACAGAAAATGTGGTAGAAAAAGTAGTTTTGATTGAATTCTGCAGAAGACAAACATATTCTGTTAGTTTTTTTCCCCCCCAATACTCACAGGTTAATATTTAAATGGCTATGTTTAAAAAACAACATTGTGTTTAAACCGATTTTGAATTTAAATACTGTTCCATTTGTAAAAGAATCCTGGCATATGGCACACAACTGTCAGCTCTAAAATGTTTTCACCATTGGCCCTCATCTCTTCCCGAAATGTTGGACTGTTTAAGTGTTTAGAACAAAGGAAAATGGAGTTCAGCAGTCCAGCTCTCAAGTTTCTGATTTCAAACACTGTGTAAATCAAAGTTAATACACTTCACTATAAAGGTCCATTCCATAGCTAACTGACTTCCTACTACCAGTGAAAATTTAGTGGCTGACATTTTTTTTAACATTTTATTCAATTAATCTATTCTAAGTGCTCTTTTATTGAAAGAATAAATAAAAGGGATAGTTGTATATATAGCAACACAATAGTTATAAATAAATGCCAATGCAATAGCCAAGAGATTCTTAAAAAGAAGTGTATATATACTAAGTCAGCTAAATTGCAATGTCTGGCCACATTTTTAAAAATGTATTGTTAATTTGTATTCAGATTAGAACTGAGCTTCCTGTGTATGAAGTATTTAAATAATTTTGCAGAGAAAAAGCAAAAGAGAGAACATGCAGGCAGACAGAAGTAAGTTTAACACAACATTGAAGATTGTTGTTGAAGATACAAATAAGAACATGAAGCTGTCCTGATGGCAAACGTATTGACATAATGTCTAGTTCTTCTCTCATTCACGAGAACCATTTAGAAAGTGTGGTTTCTGAAAAGTTGGTGGGCTGGTGGGATTGAGTGCTACACTTGGAACAGATTTCTGAGCACAGTGCCAGATGAGAAAATGGCCCGGGGTTTCAGGAACCTATCCAGTTTGGTGGTAATATTTTCCAAACTTAACACGAAATACTTTACTCAGTCTTATTTTTACTGGATCAGATCTGAATGAGTTTACTTTGTTGCCTCATTCAGTTGGTTTGAGCTTTGCTGATATGGAACATAAACAAATTATTTCTTTCCCTTGTATAGGAAAAAGAGATTAAAAGCATAGAAGTTTAAAACAGCCCCACTGCCATTACTTTCTTTCCTTCTCCTCCATGACGGGTTTCATTGTAAAAGTATACATACCTTTTTCCAGGGTCAAACGTTAGCCCAAGATTATCATTATTTACATGAAAATAATAACCATAAATGTGACCTGGACTCTCCATTAGAGTAGTTTCCTAGTTTATAATGTCAAAGAAAACTCATTGAGGTCCATGTTAGGTTTTGCATTTAAATTTCAGTTGACACCAAACTACATAAACATTAGATACTGAGTTCTTTAAAGATTTAACTCGAATATAATTCAACATTTTTGTCTTTCTAAATCTCTTTAAAGTTTATCTCATCATACAGAATACTCTCATAGTTGCTTGACCAACACAGAATGGAGAATTAAAAATGCTGGTAAAAGCATTTTTTAAAAAGGCCTAGATTCATAAAAGGCAATATTCCATATATCTGAAGCTTAGTTCCTTTAGTCTTGCTGCTTCTGAACAGCAGGTTTGTTTTGTTTTGTTTTTTAAAGCTTATATGATGTTGAACCAATTGACTTATCTGAGCACTATCTGTATTGCCCTTTTCACCACCACGGATGAGAGGAGACTGTACATTTACTTCACATGTGTAACAACTCATGACAAAACAAATGAAAGAAGACTCACCTCATGCCTCCCTTTTAATGTCTTACCACAGTAAGACATTATATAATAAAAAAATTTGATCAGTAATTTTGTTTTCACTGATGGGTTTAAAGTTTATTATTTTCCTGTCAGGCCAAGAAATCAGATATACTAAATTTAAAGTTTTGCAGATATTGTATCAGCTCTACTACTCTGTGGCCTAAAGACATATTGAGACTCTAAGAGCATGTGGCTGACAATGTTGTATAGCAGCTGGTACAGAAGAAAGCTGGCAGAGTACATCGCAGAGAATAAAAAAAGACTTTGCTAGTTGCCATTGTAAACTTTTTTGTCTTGAAAAAATTGTTACTAGAGCCGTCTTGTTAGCAACTGTCTTTATTAGTATTTTGAATGTCTATATTTTTGAAATAAAAAAGCAAAGTTTCTATAAATATTTATATATCCTCATTTGAATAAATGGTCCTTCCATTTGACCCAGTCTCCCATCTAACCACATATACTTATAGGAAGTACTACCAAACAATTTTAGGCATGCTGTTGAAACTTCTGGAAAAAATAAATCAATTAAAATAAAAAAAATTACTATCAGCCATGCAACATACATCTTAATGCTGACAGATTTCAATTTTCAAATATATTCATATTTAAATTAAATTTAGCTAATTTTAGTTATTCAGATATACATGCAAAAATCTATTTGTTAAGTTGAAAATCCAGATACCTCGGAGTAATGCTTTCAGAGGAGGATTTTAACTAATACTATATGGTCTTCCTATCTATTTCACAGAATTTATGTGTTGCATTATGAATAGTAAAGAAATAAGATATCTCTTATTATTTATAATTAAGTAACTTTATCAGGTATTGAATACTCTCTATTTTTTTAAGTTAACTTCCTATTAATTCTATTAAAATTCTTTGCTGTTGGTTAATATGCTTTGAGAAGACTTGCTATATCAGAAGTTTCTGAGACTGTCTATCCTTTTCCCAGCTTTTGCGGAACTGGTTATATCCTGAGCAATGTCTTCTTTACCTCTTTTATAGGTTGTGTTTTATTCTATTTTTATTATGTGTATTTACCCCTATTACTTATTAAATATAAAATTATTTTATAGAGAAGACCGTATCTTTTTTTTTTAATTTATTTCCCAGTGCCTAGCATGGTAGGGATTAAATAAATATTGTTGAGTGGCCATTTATTAAAATACTGCTTGGCTCCAAAAAGATCAGTCTTTTCCCTTCATAGCCTT
This sequence comes from Delphinus delphis, assembly GCF_949987515.2. Lineage (NCBI taxonomy): Eukaryota > Metazoa > Chordata > Mammalia > Artiodactyla > Delphinidae > Delphinus > Delphinus delphis. Next base: position 25,724,754 of record NC_082691.1, on the reverse strand, counting down.
CCCTAATGGCCAGGCAGCATCAACAGATATTGTTCCACATGTGAAATCATACACCTCTCAGACTTCGCGTCTGACAAATTCATACACTTCTCAGACTTCGCGTCTTATTCTATCAGTCATTACTAAATGCATGTTGTCTGACTTTAGCAGGACATCTATTAATGCTTAAACTCCTTATTTCAAATATAACTACTTCTGTTTTTATAATTCTTCTTACCCTGCTTGGAGGCCTGGTATTAGCATTTTCATTATTATTTTCCCAATATCATTCACAACTTGGCCACTTAACACTGATCACACATTGATCACAATTACTGTTGCAACTATTGCCCATTTTCCTTAAATCTTACACCGAACAATCATTTGGCCTCTCCTCTTACTTCACAGAGAAAATTCTACAAGTTTCTGCCTCTAAACCTCAAACCTTATCCATGTCCTCTCTTTGTATGGGAAAAAGACTGAAAGGAGCAAGGGCAGAAGCAGGGCAACAGGTCTAGCAGCTATCATCATCTATGTAAGAACAACAATGGCTTGGACTAGGAGAGCAGTGGTGGAAGCAGTGAGACACTGCTGAGACCTGGAAATATAAAGACACAACTACCACTGATGCGCAGTATAAGGGAAAGAGGATTCAAGAATGATCCTAAGATATTTAGCACATAAAATTATCAATTACTTTGTGGGGTAAACTGTGAGAAGCAGGTTCTGGGAAGAGTTTAGGTTTGGGGTTGTTAATTATTAGATGCCTACGCATTGTCCAAGGGAACATATCAAACAGGAAGTAGAAGAGACGACACTGGAGTTCAGAGGACTGTTTTGAAGTCCAAATGCAGTGTGAAAAAAGAGCATCAAGTTGATGAATGCAATTTGCATGGATAATTAGGGTAGTTTTCCTGGAGAAAATGATTTTGAAGCTAAAACTTAAATAATAAGTGAGAATTAATTAAATGAAGAGCAACTTGGGGATTGTTGAGATAATTCTAGGCAGAAGGAATTAATGGGAACATGTGATAACCTGAACTAAAACGAGATTGGTGTAATTGAGAAATTAAAACATGGCTGAAGAATTGAGAACTAACTTTAGAGAGTTACAGTATGATTTAGGAAATTATTAACTTATAAATCCTAGTATGAACTTTGTTCTTCATCTTAGGCTAATGAGAAACCTTGAAGAGTTTTACATGAAGTCATATACGCTTCAGATTTGTATGTCATAAAGTTAAACCTGTTTGCACTTTTGGAAATGGATTGGAGGAAAACAAGACTAGAAGTGTTTAAACACCAAACAACAGCAACGAAAAAGACTGAAGCAAAGAGGTTACTAAGAAGTTTCATGAAAGAGTCTAAGAGATAATAGGGTAGGCATTACTAATATAGAGAAATTGATGATTGAATCTGAGAGATTTTTGGAGGGCTTTTGTTGTTGTTGTTTTTGTTGTTGCTGCTGTTATTGTACAACCCACAAATTATTGAATTGGTTTGGTGGTGAAGGAAATGAAAGAAAGAAGATTTATGCAAAGATATTCAACCTGGACAAATACTTAAAATGTTGGTTCTATTTATTTGGCAGGCACATTTTTTTTGGTTGGAAAGATGAGTTCAGTGCTAGACAGGCTGCCTTCTAAGAGTATTGTAAATAATCTGTATTCCTAGTCTAGAGATCAAAGGGGTTGTTTAGGAAATTGTCCAGGGTATTTTGAAATACATAAAGAGTTGGGTCTATAAATGACATTTTAAAGTATGAGACAAATTTTAAAGTGAGGAAAGAAGAGGGCCTAAAATAGAAGACTGAGGAAATTCAATATTAAATATAGCATATAGAGGAAACAGAGTGTGCAGAGGAGATTAAGAAAGAGGATCCCACTAATTGGGAAGAAAAGCAAAGAACTGTGGTGGCAGAGAAGCAAGGGTGAAAACAATTCAAGAGAAAAGCAGGGATAATCAGTCCCCAAGCTGCTGAGTGGCCAGGTTATGTAAATACCGAAAGGGACCTTGGCACTTAAGTACAAGGAAGCCACAGGTTATTTTGTCAAGTACAGTTCTCAGTGGAATGGTGGACATGGAGGTAGTTAGTCTTAGGTTGAAAAATGAAAATTAGGTAAGGACATGGAGAAAATGAATAGAGTTGTCTGTCAAGAAGTTTGCCTGACTTACTGTGGAGAGGAGTAATAGGATGGTAGGCTAGAAGATCTGAGATGAGGGGAGTAGGTCAGTAAATTTTAATACGAAAGAAAAAAACAGAATTAAATACTGTTAATAAGACAGTACCATGTAGAAGTAAAGATCTACGAGAGAAAGATCATCTTTGTAGAAAAAGGTTTCTGAGAAGAAAGGAAGACAGGGACCCTTGTTAGGAGAAACCTTGTTATAACAGGTTATAACTTTGTTATCACTATAACACTAGTGATACCAGTAGATTTTTAGATTTTGTGGTGCACTGAACACTCATTTCTCTCTAAGGGAGGAGGTGATATCAATAGCTAAGAAAGAAGAAATTATTGGAAGGCTGTTAGACTTGAGGAGAATGGAAAAATTCTTAAATAGTAGTTGAGGAGAATGGGAACAAGAGAGCTAATTATATAAGCATGATAGGATCGCTGGGCATGTTAAAGACCCAGCTGAGGTTGGTAAGCATGGATTTATCAATCTGCCTGAAGGTTGGTTTGGAAGCTGCATTCTCTTTTCATCCTATGTTTAGAGAACTGTCTAAACATAAAAGTTACTGTAAAATGTCAGCAACTTAAATTTGTTTGCTAGGAAATGTAATAACAAATAGCGTTAAAGTTTTCTACCAGAAACTCACACTTCTGAGATATAATGGCTTAATTAAAAAAAAAAAATATCCACTATGGTATCTTGTTTGAATGACTAATTCAGATTAAAATATTGGACAAACTAATTTTTAAAATACTACTTTGTCCTTAATTTTTTGAAGGTCTTTGATTTTCTTTTGGATATTTTGGTCATTGGAAGTAGAATTTTCATAGCTAAGATTAGACAAGTAAAATTTTTTATTTAAAAAAATATTTATGAGATAAATACCTATAATTAAGGAAACAATCGAATAGTTTTCACTGTTGAAACTTTTTATAACTGTCTTTGAGAGGGTATATTCAGGCAAATAATGATCATGTCCTTTCATAATAGGAAACTTCATCATATTCTTGATTGTTCCCTTCCTGTCTTTCATATTTAAAAGAAATAAGGCTATCTGTTTGACAGAATTTCCTCCATTAAAATTTTACAAAGATTTTATATGCACATGCATGCACGCACACACACACGATATGAAAGTCTTCAGTCCTATAAATTATGGAGACTATCTTTCGTTTTTTTTTTTTGCGGTATGCAGGCTTCTCACTGTTGTGGCCTCTCCCATTGCGAAGCACAGGCTCCGGACGCGCAGGCTCAAGTGGCCATGGCTCACGGGCCTAGCCGCTCCGCGGCATGTGGGATCTACCCGGACCGGGGCACGAACCCATGTACCCTGCATCACAGGCGGACTCTCAACCACTGCGCCACCAGGGAAGCCCTGAGTATCTTTTTTTGACTTTACAAATTATTAAGTTTTCTTATTATAGTAGGAAATCATGCAGAAAATCTTAGGCATACAGAACACTATGAAGAAAATTTAAAAGAACAAAATACTAACCCCTAGACGTAACCAGTGCTTCCAATATTTTGTTGGAAATTATCTCCTAACACTATAAACAAAAATCAACTTAAAATGAATTAAAGACTTAAACATAAGAGCTGAAACTATTAAACTCCCCAAAGAAAACACAGGGGATACGCAAAATTTATTTTGTGTCTACTGTATGAAGGTTTACATTATTTTAATCATCAGAAATAATACATCTAATCAAACCTCATTTAGAAAAATAAATTTGTAGGATTTTCATCTTCTTTGTATTAACCTAATGATAATATATCTCCCTAATGGAATAAAAAATATCTCCTAAATATTAACAGTTACATAGTAGCATTATATTGAAGGTTATCTTATTAACACACCATAAATAGGCTACGCAAGTTGAAAACATAAATAACTTGGCAATGAATCAATTCACACTTTTTTGTCCTTTACATTTTGGTTAAAAATGGAAAATATTCATAAGTAATTGGGAGTTTATGATTTGAAGTAGCTAGCTTTAGAATTATGTCTTTTAGGCTAAAATATAAGAAATTTGAAAATTTTTTTATCGTTTAGATAACAAGCCATACACTATGCCAACTAGTCTAATATAACCTACTGCTTAATGCTATTCCCTGAAGTCTATCATCATTAACATGTCCTGATTTGATTATATAATTTTGTAGGTCTCATATGAATTGAATGTGATTCTTCATTAATGTTTCTAGCTAAAATTTAAAAATAATGGGATGAATGTTTAGTATAATTGTTAAACCATGATATTTTCTGAAAACTATATAAATTGTTTTTAATGACAGCAAACTGACTTTCAATATCAAAATAATTATAGTAAAATTTTATAATAATATTTTGATCATATCATGATACAGGCATTGCATTAAGGGCTTTATTTATATAATTTACTTGTTACTTAGAACTCTCTGAGGTATTCTGGTATCACAAATTATCTCTATTTTCAATATGTAAAATTTGAAATTTATAGAGATTAAATAATTTGTGGAGTATACAGCAATAAATGTTAGACATTACTTAAAGACTAAAATCAAGAAATTCCTTATTAAATTATTAAAAATTTCAAAAGCCACTTTTCTAAAAAATATTTTTAATCATTTGGTGATAATATGAGGAAAAACAAACATAATTCTCTGTGGATTTTGTAGACTAATATGTGTGTTAGACTTTCAATCATCTATTTCTAAAGATTTTAATAAAAACTAAATTTTATTATTCACGAAAGTAGGTTTTCTACATAAATAATGCATACTCACATGTCTTTTGAAAATAAGATTTATTACCATGTAACAATAAAGCTGAATTATACCAAATGAAGATTCATTGAAAACAAAATGTTTACTGCATTATGTAAAATTTAAACTTGGAAAAACAATTTTGAAATCTATTTGGGATATATTTTCTCAAAATTTACCCAAATGAATTCTTCCTTTCTAAAAGTTATTTTTTAGAACATGAAAAGTATTAAATTTAAATACCTTGTTAAATAATTAAATTGAAGTTTTACATTTTATAAACCAAAAATATTCATTAAAATGATTCAGTTATCATATTGATAAATTTACAAGAACACATATTTTCCTGTTGTTTTACAAAATAAAATTCCAACTATTGAAATGAAGCCCTGCTGGTAAAAGTCTGGAATTAAAGCATACATATGTGCTTCATTTATGAAATCAAAGTATAGAATATGAATTTTGGTAAGTTTTTATATATTACTGCATACATTCACTATTCAACAAATAGTTATTGATCCTCTATATCAAGCCAAAAACTGGGCACAATGGAGCAGAAAAATATTGTCTCTCTTTCCCACCAGACTTTAAACTCTGAGACCAGTGGAAAAGATGGGCAATCATTTAAAATATAATACGAAAAAGGCCATGAGAGCAGAAATTCATGATACTAGGGAAATAAACTAAAATATAATAAATGAGGAAGGAAAAGGACAGGAACATTATCCTGAAAGAAATGCTGACTAAGCTGTGACCTGAACTCTCTGTGATATTTGCAGTGAAAAGTAAATTGTAGGAAGAGAGAACAATTTGAACAAAAATCTAGACCTATACTAAAAGAGTGCAAAACAATCATGGAAATGAAAGTAATTCTGTATATAGTATTAAATGAAGCGAATGGAATTTTGGAAATCCTAACTTTAAGCTTTTCTCTTCTCCATGGTTTCTACTGAGGGAGAAATTAGATGAGGTATAATATTACTAATATCTCATTTTTCTAATAAAGGGCCATGTCACAAGTAGTACTGGATACAGAGCTAAAACAAATTAACATAATCATGACGTAACATGGAAGGATAAAGTGTGACTTATTATGCCCTTTCCAATTAACCTAAAATGACTAAGTTCATAGACTAAATCACTTCTGAAATGTTCCATAGGCTCAGTCACTTCTGATATGTTCCATAGACTCAGATAGAGAACCTGGACACAGTAAGAACAAGTGGATCATAGTAAGAGACAGCTGTTGCCCAAACATGCTCATGATATGGGAGGTATGAAGCAAAAAACAGTTCAACATATGGGCAAAGAAAAGAAAGAAAAGGGAGTGGATCCTGAGCGGAACTGAATAACCACATTATTGGAATTTAATAATTGAACAAAAGGAGCAAATACCTCCATTTCCAGTAAGTTATACAGTTTCTACTAAGGCCAATAAATCTTATTTTTCTCACATGATAAAATATAAAATACTGTATATTTTAAAGGCCCAAAATCTTATTACTCAATATAAGCTCCATCATATGCTTAATATTTTGACATCAAAGTTCTAGTTTCTTACATTTCAGGTTGAGATTGTGATAACTCTGTGCCTTTAGAGTGCAAGTGTTCCTTTGCTTGTATTTTTTGTCTAAAATAATAACCATGATGTTACTTTTTTCCTATCCTTACATCTTTTATTATCATTAAAAGGGCTCAACTGGTTTATAAACACATGTTTAGTAAGTACCCAACATATCCCCATTACTCTATTGGTCCCATGAACTATGGCCATGAAAAAGAAAAACAAAACTAATAGAAATTAAAAACAAAAACCTAATATCAAATTTTGTGGCACTGATTTCACGGGACATCAGAGTTCAGTGAAAGAGATATCTGTATTTGCTAGAAACAGAGTAAGCTTCATGGAAAAGACAGATACACATTATAGGAACAAAGATATGAGGGTAATTGCATGGACCACTGTGAATAACAATATAAAACAGGCTAAAAGTAAGTTTAAACTTGACCAAATAGACAAAACGTAAACTCAACATTTGTGTGTCCCCCTGGGAGAAGTAGTATAGAGCTTTTCCTTTGTACATTATATATACTATGAAGTATATATAGCACATATGCATATATCTATGTCATGTATATGCATATATATATATATATATACACACACACATATAAACCATGTAATACAAACACACACTGATCCAACATGTCCTGAAAACATAACTGACTGTTTAGACCAACAAAATGAGACGTTTCAAACTATCTAGGAAAACAGATGACTCCCTTTAGAGAAGCTCTTGCTCCTATCCCTTTCCCCATGCCTTACTCTCTGCCTTGCACCACCCTCCATATTTCTCATGGAAGAAAACTGAAAACTGTGATGCCAGGATTGTATTATAAAACAATGTCTCATCCTTCTTCGTGCTGCATTGGAACTGCCATGAAAGAATGTATTTCAAAGGGTACTGAAAGATTACAATAGGCAGCATTTCCAAAGGCCTATAAATCCACATTGTGAGTATCACAGTGAATTAAGTAAGCCTTCCCAATGTTCATTCTGAAATATTTACATATGTGTTATTGTTCCTTGGAAGTAGACATAGATCTGCTTTGGCTGCTTTTCATTTTGTTGGCTTCACATTAAAAAGTGCAATATTAAAAGTCAGGTAAAAACAGGTTTAAACTTGAGGCTACCCCTGATGTTGAATGGATGGATAGAATTTATAGTCCCAAAGACTCAGACACATTGAACATCAAACATAATACTGAAATGTCTGAGGTAAATGGAAAAGATAGCATCTTTTGCAGTCTCAGAAGGCATGAGAGAGAGAGAGAGAGATGGATTTCATAAGGACAATAGTTTGAATGGTTATTTTCATATACAAATGCTTTCAAATTATTGCAGGTAATGTGAAACTCCCTCATCAGGAGACCAGTGTTTTGTGCTTCCTGAAACAATTGGGACTACAGTCATCAACAGTATTTCACCTCTTGCCTGGCTTGTTTCCAGTTGGAGACACAGACAGGTATTTATAAGGCTCTGAGATATGGAAAAGCTAAGCAGCAAATCTGCTTGGCAGAACCTGAAATTCTCTTTTTATTTTTTTTGAATAACTGAACCTTGATTTTAAAGCCATATTTGTGGCAAAGAGAGTTTTATCCATGCCATACAGAATTGTTTATCCCAGTCTAATCCAAATATCACTTTATAGCAAAATTTTTATGTCTAAAATGTCAAACATTTCATTTTCATAATACTGATTTGTTTTTGTGAATGGCAAAATGATTTCTTTAAACAAATTTTTGCAAGAATTTCTGACATTTGGTTTTCTGAAACCAAGCAAATATTTCTGAAACATAGAGTTAAAATGCTTATCCTAGACATTCTATTCAACATATCTTGTGAAAGTCATGGCATATGTAAACAAGAACATATAAATATCACCTAGTAACTATTAATGTAGTAAAAAATATATATATTATTCAGCAATAGCAAACATACCAAAGTTACTTCTTTCTCTGCTGTGAAAAACAAATTTTGTAATTTTCTCCCATTTTTTTCCCTATATTTATAAAATAAAAATATATTGAGTATTTTGAAGAAGTTCAGAAATCCCATTCAGAAGATATAAATGAATTTGAAACTTCAAAGTTTCCTTTGTTATTTTTTGGGGGGAAGGGGATAATAAATATTCTGTACTTCAATAATAAAGATACAAATTACCTCAACTTTAATTATTTTGATTTAAAGTCTAAGTTCTCTATCCTTTTCTAAGCTCAAGATTTTGAAACTACTAAAACAATTAGCTCTTGTTTTAATATTGTCACTTTCCTTTGTGCAACTTTCTTAGAAAATGCTTTTTAGATTCACTCAAACTGTTTTGGCATTTGACTTTTCCATTTCCCTCTAATTCTTTTTTTTTTTTTTTTTTTTTTTTGCGGTACGCGGGCCTCTCACTGTTGTGGCCTCTCCCGTTGCAGAGCACAGGCTCCGGACGCGCAGGCTCAGCGGCCACGGCTCACGGGCCCAGCCGCTGTGCGGCATGTGGGATCTTCCCGGACCGGGGCACGAACCCATGTCCCCTGCATCGGCAGGCGGACTCTCAACCACTGCGCCACCAGGGAAGCCCCTCCCTCTAATTCTTTTATAAGTGTCAGCTGGCTTTTCCACTTGATAAGGAACTAGTAAAATCCTGGAAACTTTTTTAGTCACATTTATCTCAGTCACTCATTAGCACTTGGAAATGTTTAGGCACAAAAATAAAATTAGTAGGAAAATGTTTCTAATGCTACAGGTTTTAGATATTTGCTCATAAACAAAGAGTTGCTAATATGTGAGTCAGATGATGAGAAAGAAAATCTGATGAATGCATAGAAAAATCAAGTTTTTATATTGCATTACTCTTCAATTTAGATTTAAGTGCTAATTTTTGGGCTCCATGGAAAAAAAATTTTTTTTTTTAAATTGGAATATATAGATTGGCTCAAGTTTCGATCACAAAAAAGGTCTTTGCATGCCATTTTCCCTTTAGTAGAACCATTAGAGTATGCTTTGCATAGCCAAACTTCAAATAGCAGGGATTTAGTGAATTTCACTATGTTCTTATTGTAATGTGTATTTCTCCTCTCCATTTTCTTTCTGCCTATTGATTACTCATTTCTTTGACTGATCTTCCTTAGACCCTTTGCTTGCTCTCTTTCCTGTGCCTATAATGAAGAGCTGGCCTTAACCTTTCTAACCTTGCTTTTTTCCTCTACACACTTTTCCTAGACCACGTTGTCCACACACTTGGTTCTCTCTACTACCTACAGGTTCTAAAGTTCCTGACCCCAACTTCCAGCATAAACTGGAGATCTCATAAGCTCCAAGGTCTCTCTGTATCTTCTTCAAGCACTATAATAATTTTTAACTGGGGTTCTTCCTCAAATCCACTTCTCCCACTACTTTCTCTTGGTCCAGAAGAATTTCTCTCCTTCTCAATTACCTAAAGAAATTGAATGTTTGCTCACCTCTGGGCAGGACCTCTCCCTCAAAAAGCACACTTGTAACACAGTATTTACACCATAACTTTACACAAACCAGAGCAGAAATTCAGGCTTAGTTGTTCCTCAGTAGAATTCAACTTGAGGAGAGGAGTTACTTGTTCATTTGTGCATGTGGAACTCCTAACTCATAGCAGATATTAAATAAAAAAGAAGTATCTGTGGAACAAATGGATAAATCTATGCTTACTTATCATCATTCGGACTTCTCAGACCCATACCGATTCCTCACTCAGCTTATAAAATGTTATTTATTTCCAAGTATATTGGAAGCTAACCAAAATTTTAGAACACTAGAGACGAATATTTCAGTTCATTTATTCTTTCAATGATCATAATTACTAATAAGCATCAAATTATTTTTTAAACTATTGAGAAAAATATTTTAACAACATTGTTGAAGTATAATTGCTATACAACAAAATGCACACAAACTATTCATTTGATAAGCTTTGACATATTATGCATTTGTAGAACTATCACTACATCAAGATATTGAATAAATCTATCACCCTCAAGTTTCCTCAAGCCTTTATGTAATCTCTCCCTCCTTTAACTACTTGCTCCCAGTTTCCCAGGCAACCACTGCTTTATTTTCTCTCACCATATATTAGTTTGCATTTTTCAGAATATAACAAAAATGAAATAAAACAGTATGTACTCTTCTTTGATCTGACTTCTTCCATTCAGTAGAATTATGTTGAAATACTTTTTGTTAGTTTACATAACAAGAGCTTATTCCTTTTGAATTCTGAATGGAATATAAAACTCCATAGTAGGGGCATACCACAATTTTTAAATCTGTTCACTTGTTGATGAACATTTGAGTCGTTTCCAGTTTGGGACTCTCAAGAATAAATCTATCACTACTCTTGTGATATGCCTTTTTAAGGGTATGTGCTTTCATTGTTCTTGGGTAAATTTCTAAGATTTGAATGGTTGAATCATATGGTAAGTCAATGTTTAATTTTTTAAGAAAATGTCAAAATGTTTTCCAAGGTATTTGTACTACTTTAAATTCTAGCAATATATGAGAATCCTTATTGTTTCACATCTATGCCAACACTTGGTATGGTAAGTCTTTAAAATTTTAACTTTCTAATAGATGTGTAGTTGTATCTTATTATGCTTTTAACTTCCATTTGCCTAATGACTAAGGATTTTCACATCTTTAATGTGCTTATTTGCCATTCATATATCTCCTTTGATGAAGTGTCTGAATGTTACAAAGAAATTAAAACACATGAATCACTGATACACAAGGCAACATGAATGAATCTCAGAATGTTGAACACTATAAACCAGACACAAAGGAGAGTATACTGCATAAATCCACTTATCTCAAGTTCAAAACAAGAAATATAGTCTATAGTGATTAAAAATCAGGGTAATCATTAACTGTGGGGTTGTTTACTAAATAGGAGTATGACTAAGATTCTTGGGCTACTGTTATGTTCTATTTCTCTATTTGGGTGAAAGGTACAAGGGTTTTATTTTGCTTTTGAAAGTTTATCACTTATGATCTGCTAACTTTTATGTGTGTACTATATTCAATGAAAAGTTTAATTTAAAATAATAAATACAAAATATCTTATTCAACAATAACAAGAGCAATGATAATAGCAACTAGCAACTTTTCTTAATGTTTCTTATGTGCCAGATTCTATACTAAATGAAAGCTAAGAAAAAATAGGAAGGGTAAGAAATGGTAGTCAACAATATCCTTATACACAGAAAGTGTTTAGATCTGGTGTTCATAACTCAGTGAAATGCTTTACTTAGTATTTGCTGTCACAAGTTGTCTTGCATTGAAAATACTGATTTGAAACCCACTATGCAATGTGATCAAGAAACTCAATGGTTAACTCTATTATGGTGTGCAGGTAGGAATACAAATAAAGTTAGGAAAATAAACTAGAAATATCAAGAAATTTGTTTTTAAGAAATTAGTTGGCTCTTAGAAATCAAAGATGACACAAACAGATGGAGAGATATACTATGATCTAGGATGGGAAGAAGCAATACTGTTAAAATGACTATACTACTAAAAGTAATCTACAGATTCAATGAAATCCCTATCAAATTACCAATAGCATTTTTCAGAAGTAGAACAAAAAAAATTTACAATCTGTATGGAAACACAAAAGCCCCTAAAAGACCAAAGCAATATTGAGAAAGAAAAGTGGAGCTGGAGGAATCAGGCTCCCTGACTTCAGCTATACTACAAAGCTACAGTCATCAAAACAGTATGGTACTGGCACAAGAATGGACACACAGAATAATGGAACAGGATAGAGAGTCCAGAGATAAACCCACACACCTAGGGACACCTAATCTATGACAAAGGAGGCAAGACTATACAACGGAGAAAAGACAGTCTCTTCAATAAGTGGTGCTGGCAAAACTGGGCAGCTCCATGTAAAAGAATGAGGTTAGAACATTCTCTAACACCATACACAAAAATAAACTCAAAGTGGATTAAAGATCTAAATGTAAGACTGGATACTATAAAATTCTTAGAGGAAAACATAGGCAGAACACTCTCTGACATCAATCGCAGCAAAATCTTTTTGATCCACCTCCTAATGAAAACAAAACCAAAAATAAACAAATGGGACCTAATTAAACTTAAAAGCTTTTGCACAGCAAAGGAAACCATAAACAAAATGAAAAGACAACCCACAGAATGGGAGAAAATATGTGCAAATGAAGCAACTGACAAAGGATTAATCTCCAAATTATACAGAGAGCTCATGCAGCTCAATATCAAAAAAACCCCCAAACCACCCAATAAAAATTGTGCTGAAGATCTAAATAGACATTTCTCCAAAGAAGACATATAGATAGCCAGAAAGCACATGAAAAGCTTCTCAACATCACTAATTATTAGAGAAATGCAAATCAAAACTACAATGAGGTATCACCTCACACTAGTCAGAATATCCATTGTCAAAAAATCTACAAACAATAAATGCTTGAGAGTGTGTGGAGAAAAGGGAACCCTCTTGCACTGTTGGTGGGAATGTAAATTGATACAGCCACTATGAAGAACAGTATGGAGGTTCCTTAAAAAACTAAAAATAGAGCTACCATATGATCCAGCAATCCCACTCCTGGGCATATATCTGGAGAAAACCATAATTTGAAAAGACACATGCACTCCAACCTTCACTGCAGCACTATTTACAATAGCCAGGACATGGAAGCAACCTAAATGTCCATCGACAGATGAATGGATAAAGATGTGGTACACATATACAATGGAATATTACTCAGCCATAAAAAGAATGAAATAACGCCATTTGCAGTGACATGGATGGACCTAGATATTGTCATACCGAGTGAAGTAAGTCCACAGAGAAAGACAAATATCGTATGATATTGCTTATAGGTGGAATCTAAAAAACGATACAAATGAACTTATTTACAAAACAGAAATACAGTCACAGATGTAGAAAACAAACTTATGGTTACCAGGGGGGAGAGGCGGGGTGAGGGATAAATTGGGAGATTGGGATTGGCACATACACACTACTACATATAAAACAGATAATTAATGGTGACCTACTATATAGCACAGGGAACTCTACTCAGTACTCCAGAATGACCTACATGGGAAAAGACACTAAAAAAGAGTGGATATATGTATATGTATAACTGACTCACTTTGCTGTACAGCAGAAACTAACATAACATTGTAAATCAACTATACTCCAATAAAAATCAATTAAAAAAAAAGAAATTAGTTGGCTCTTACTGAACGTAAGAGTTTTTTGTTTGGCGTTTTTTTTGGTCTCATTTTATATTGTTTGAATGTTGTCAGAAGTTTTATATCATATTGATAACCAAGACACAAAGAATGCTTTCATAAGCATTCAGTGCTTTTCTAGTCTTCTTTTAAAAATCTAACAAACACGTTTTCAGTAAGTAAAGGGTAAATGACAAATAATTTCCATATTTTTGTTTTGAAAAGTGAATTCAGACTGGATATCTTCTCTGAAATAATCAATCATACGTAATTGTCAGATTAAAACTAAGCATTTTAAATAAAAGCCTTTCTAATTCATCTTTTTTTTTATATTAAATGAACTGAAAAAAGAAACTTAGCTATGATGATCTTTAGAAACAGACAAGAATATTTTGGTGAGATATAAGATTTTGAAACAGTATTCAAATTCTATACTTCAACATTTTTGTTAGTACATTGTCAAACATAAAACACATCAGTTCATTAGGTCACACAAAAAGTATTTATTAAACATTCTCTAGTTTGGAACATTCATGTGCAAATCTACTGATGCATATATGTATGCAATTCTGCTGGGTATATATCTGGGAATAAAATTTCTGAGTCAGAGCATATGTATATTTAGCTTTAGTAGCTTCTGTCAAACAATTTTACCAAACAAAATTTTGAACAAGTACAGTCCCCGTATATTCTTGTCTAGAATCCACGGAGGAAACAGAAAAGTAAACAACAATTTCAAAGTATGTTGATAAGCACTGAAATAGAGGTTTACAACAGAGTACTAAATACTACAATGTGCTTTTGTATACATCTATACACATAAATATATGCTGACACTTGTGAAATAATATATTAGTACTACTATCATCTTAGAATATCACTGCTTCTGTGTTGTAAAATAACTGAAATTGGAAACTTAAACAAATGACTCCCATGAGAAAAAGTAATATTTTAGTTACATTTAGGAATTTTCTGAACAATGCCCTGCATGCCATTTGCTTGAAGTCTAGAATAGTAAAGTTCAGTTCAAGTTGATTCCAGATGTTCAGCTCTATTGAATTATTTTCAGGTTTCTTAAAGTGCTAAGCTTTTTCTTGCCCTTCTGTCTGATTTAGATACCAATTCTCTGGGCATCTCTGATTATACAAATTATCACACTCTACTTGTCAGAAGAACAAACTGTGTCAGGAGTCAGCAAGTGCTAATTAGAGACAATTCTCCTGATCCAGCCACCTGCCTGTCCCTGACACACCTTGGGAAAAATGGTTTTGTGAATATTGAAAGGTAGATTACTGAAACTATAATTTTGGGGATAAAGGAAATTTTCTGCTGTATGATAAAGCTTAATGAAAGTTACGTTTAAAAAATCACCTCAGTCATATTGTAACAAGCCACCAAGACTTGGAAAATAAGCGCTACCTGGAGGTGATGAGTTGGACACTCTGGACAGCAAGGAACAACAACAGTGATTACAAACCACATTTCTCTGAGCTGTCTCAACTGTTTGGATCCCAGCCAAGGACATCACGTCTCTATTTTAGCACCTGTAACGAGGAGAGACTAGATGCATCCCAGTCTAAGAAGAGGGGTTGCTCACAGGTCAGCAGTCCCAGAGATTTGCTGTGAGGGACACACCTGAGTATTACCAGCAAGAAGCCATAAGCAAACTGAAGATTACTGGCCCAAGGAACAATGTAAGGAGGCCTAGCTGGGAAGGCAGGGACCATGTTTTACTTGCCATTGTATTCCCAACAACTTTTAATGAAGGGTACAATTGTAGTTACTTGATATTTATTTGATGAATAGTAAATGAATTTCCTAGTGAAAGAAAAAAAATCTGTGATAGGATAAATATCAAGTTGAATGAGCTAAAGTGGAGGTCAAGATAAATATATTGGGCTATGTGTTGGAATGTGTGTGTGGGTGGAGGTATGAATACAATCATTAAAAAAAAAACAAAACCCTCATAATGTATTAGGGCTGGAAGACCTTTTTGAAGCCATCTTGTAGAGTTCATGTCATGGATCTGAGACTCAAGGAGGAACGTTCCTGGCCGCAGCACACATCTAACAGGTAATGAGTGCTGGGATGGTGAGTTGAGTTCAGAATTTTGGCTTCTAGTTTAGTTATTTTTTTCAACTAGACAATGACGTTTCCCTGGGGGTTAAAACAGTAAGTATTGGGGAATGTAAAATCCTGGTCTTTTCATATTATGTCTACATCTTGATATATTATAATAGAAATTTGGGGGGAAATTAAAAAATACTTAGAGATAAAAGTAAAGATTCATTAAAATAGGAAGAATTCAATTATGACAGCAATTAAAAGATGTTGAATTATTGGACCTAAAAATAAATACACTGAATATGAATATATTCTCTTTATGAATAGACTAAGAATAACTTGTAAATTATTATATATGGATTTCCAATGAAATCTTATACCTAAATAAAGTATATTTACTATCCCATACCATATGTTTACCACTTATTTATATTAAAAATATAATTTGCCTTCTTTTATAAGGCAATAATTTTTTTAAGTACAGACATTTTTCTAGGTACTAGGTTCTCACATTAACTCTGAGTAATGGAAACAAATTGATCTGTGGACTCCTCCTGCGTCTTATCTGTCACTGGTCAAATTTCTCTCCATAGGGTATTAAGCCCCAGCTCTTCAATATGAGGCTCATATTGAAGCTCTTAATCTGAGTCTGAAAGTGGTGGGAGAAGCTGGAACCTTTTCCACTGCTCTGTCATGGATAACTCTTAGTGTTGGGTAAGCTATTCAAATACAACTCGAATAAGGGAGGCTGTTCTGTAGTTCCTGTGGTTACCCAGGGGAAGAAGAGACAGCCAGCAGTGTTAAGAGATGAGATGATTCTCAAACAGTAAGGGACAAATCAAAATAGAGATGGGGAAAACTGTTCTAATCAGAATAGGTACCATTTTATGAGGATGAGGACACAGTGGCATCCATAAAAAGTTAAGTAACTTGCCCAAGATCATATAGCTAGAAAACGGCGGAACCAGGGTCTGAACTTAGATGATTCTGACCAAAGCCAGTGCTCTAAATTTTACAGTGAATTGGCTCTAACTCAGCTTAAACGACACACAGCATAAAACAATAAATATTTATGGAGTACTTTCCATATGTCCAACAAATTATGAGAAGTCATAAAGAAAGTTACAAGGGGGATAAATATGAAAATAATTCTAAAATAATTATTATCTAGACCATAATGTATAGGATATCAGAGAAATGTTAAAATCCCTTCACATCATTTGGTGTGGTGGATGTGGTGTGGATAAAGCAGACTGAACTTTTAAAAGATTTGAGTCATTAAGGAATATGGACAAAAGTATATGCATGCATGTAACCTATAGGATCTCGATGCTTTCAAAATGAGAAACGCAAGTTGCAGAACAATATATATTTAGGAATACCATCTATTTAAGGATGAGGTCTTATGTGGCACAAAATCCAGTCACACTGAACCACACAAGGGAGTGAGAAGTAGCTACTTCTGCATTAGGAAGCATGAGGGAAGAGCTTCACTTTTTATATTATATACCTTTATATTGTTTATTTTTTAAAATAACTATTTCAAATGGTTTAAAATAACATTTTATGTATTTATGTTTTGATTTAAAAATACATTACTTGAAGGTAAAAATCTATGTTCAATTTGAAAAAATATCAGATCTTTGGGTTATTTGTGGGTCTGTTTACTAGGTGGTTTATGAAAGTATGGTATCTCATTTCTCTCTTATGGTTCTGAGATAGTTTTTTTTTTAAATGTGAGTAATGACCTAGATGTCTTCTTACCTTTGTTCAATTTAACCTTTCTCAACTTTATTCAGTAAGTTCACCATTAATTTATCATTCCTAAGTCTAGAGAATCTAAATATATTGGAGAAATCTAGAGGACTGTGAAGGTCAGAGAGCTCTTGGAAATGTTTAGGCTACACACGAGGGGTGTTAAAACAATTATTTACTACTAATCTTTTCCTCCGTAAGATAAAAAATGCAACATTCTATTCAGTGGAAAGTCTGATTTTTGCAACATCTGAATTTGTATTTCAAGTTGAGTAGCACAACAAGGCATACCATCCCTAAGAAGACAAAATATCTCTAAGCCTCCATTGGCCAAATTTGCAAAATCTCAGACTCCTCAAATCCCTCCAGGCTCCTGAAGAAGTTCAGTTTCCTGGAATTTCTCAAACTAGCTTGCACACTCGATGCTCTTGGAGACTACAGGTATCCCCCCTCCCTTACTATAAAAACTGGCTGCCCAGGTCCTAGTTGGCTATGTAATGAGACCTGCATGGTTGTAGCAACTGTGCCAGCTGGATTTCAGAAGTGCTATTGACCAACTGACTCCTGACATGCCTCCCTCCTTCTTTTTGATCAGGACTGTCTTGTATTGTTTTGCTATGCCTGCCCCACCATTCTATGTTGAGTATATGGGGACCAGATAACTAGGCCATTTTTGTTCACAGGCCTTCAGATCAGGAGGAAATGGATCCAAGGACCAAGGGGACATCTGTCACTCTTTTAGAAGATAAGATCCTTGAATTTGAGTTGATGATTTGTAGGGTGGAGACTTCAAGGCCTTTGGATGGGGGTGGGTCTATCTTTTTCTAGAAAGGCACATGAATATTTGAAGGAAAGAGGGTGGACCGCGGTAGTCAGCTTCATGGTCAGAGGTTGTCTGGGGATGTAGTCTAGCTCCAGTCAAACCTTTTGATAACTGCATCCTCACCCAACATCTGACTATAAGCCTCATGAGAAACCCTAAGGCTGAACCACTGAATTGGCTGCTTTGAATCCTTACTAACAGAAACCATGAGAAATTATAAATGATCATCATTTTAAGATAGGAGTCAGCAAACCTTTTTCTGTAAATGGCCAGATAGTATAAACTTTAGGCTTTGCAGAAGATATGGTGTTCATGGTGTGTAATAATATAAAAAAATGGTTAAAAGCTTTCCTTGGTAAATTTTTTCTTGTTTTGCACACTAACTGAAATAAAGTTGTTTAGCAAAATAAACATTTATTATTTGAAATTCATAAAACGCAGATAAATGAGCTATACAGAGCCCAGCAATAGACTTGTTCCTCGCACAGCAGTGCATCATATTAATTAAATTATTTGTAAACTGGCTTTCCTCCCTGGAATGCAAATATTTCTTTTCTAGTATATGCTAAATACTTGTCTTGAGAGTATTATTGATATTAACCTCAGACCTGATGAGTGTCAGATCACAGAAAAGAGAAAGGGACAGAAGAAATAACAGAATAATGGAGGAAAAGTAATATTATGCATGTACTATCAATATGATTTTTAATTTTGCTTTGTCACCATCAGAGGCCAGTCATATTAGATAATTTTATGTCTTTAGTTTTAGTAGGAATTCAGATCCAAATAAGCATAACTTCTAACACTTTAAGTAACTCACTGATAAACTTCAACAAACAGGAAATAAAGGAATTTTCATGAAATTTACTTGGTGAATATGAAAAATTTGAATTCATCTATCCATCTGATTCCATCTATAAATATATATATAAATATATAGATAATATAGCATATATACATATGCATGTTTATACACACACGTATGTTTACATGTTTACTAACCCCATCAATAACAACATGAACACAAACTTAAATTTAGCTGTAGTTGTTCTTTACTCTCCTTAAATCACCAAATGTGTAGCAGGGACAAAAATATTACAACAAAGGTTTGTTTTTTTCATTCATAGCCAAATCCATTTGAAAATTTCAGAGCTTGGACAAGATATTTTTGAAAATCTGAACAAACCTCTAGAGGAAGAAACTAGCAGCGTGCCTGTGGTCTTAATGTAAGACTAAGTTAAGCTCATACCTGTATGGTGGTGATTGGGAGAGATGAGAAATGACTAATACCCTGATTCCTTATTTTAGAGATTCAACATTCTTGGAATACAAAAAATGATTACCCATCTCTGGAGATCATGATTTAGGTAAAATGTGTCTAGAACAGCATGCAAAGTTTGGAAAAGGAAGTTACCAGTAATACTGTTAACAGAAAGCATAAAACAGCCTGCCAGCTGCACAGGTTTCAAAACTTGGCTTAACGAGTGATGAAAAGTAGCTCCCCAGTTGCATTTTAAAAAAGAAGAAAAAAAAGGAACATTAAGACTGTCATGCAAATTGGAATCAGTCCCAAAGTCCAGGATATGAATACAATTAGGCCAAAAGTAATAGAAATACGATTCATTCATATCCTCACTTCTCTCAAGTCTTGGCTCAGATGTCATGTTTTCAGTGAGCTATCTTCCTTCTCTTCTGAAAATAACTCTTTCTTATATCCCTTTCTTTCACTTCTGTCTCATCAAACTTTATCTTTGTTTATAAAACCAGTGTTTTGCTTATTTGATTATAATTGGTCTCCATCACTAGAATAAAATTTCTAAGAAGATAGAGACTTGGCTTGTCTACTGCACTATCACCAACATCTGGAACAGTCTTGGCACACAGTAGATGCTCAGTAAAATAAAAGGCACCAATCCTTTTAATTCCAAAATCAGACACTTGAGAGTTATTTGGACTTCTCGACTTCTCCTTCCTCACTTTCCATATCAAATATATCACCTTTTATTTTCTCAGCTGAACAATGCCTCCCTATCTTTGAGTTCCTCTCTATCCTTACTTTCACTACCTTGATTCTAAATCTCCATCTGAAGCAACACAATTTTTTCTACTAATTTGCTGCAGTCAACATAGTGATATTAAAATATGAGGGTATTGGTTTGTTGTTGTTTTAAAATCACCAAATAGGCTGTACAAAAGATCTCCCTGACCCTACCTCTTCTACAAGCCTAAGCTTTCCCTACTCCCCTCTCCCCTTCCTTGGTGCCTTTCTCTAATCACTCATTAAAGAAAAAGCAAATTGTATAAAACTAAATCGGCACTAACCATACCTGTGAAAATCCATCATTCTCTTTTAAACCAAGATTTTTTTCTCACATATTTGAAAACTTCTGAGGTGGCTGTTCCATTTGTTTATAGGTTCACATTTTCCTTATCTTCCAGAATAAACTCATAGAGCCCAATCATTAAATTTTCAAGTATCCCAATAGTCAGAATTCAGAATTTGATTTTTATCAATGAATAACTAAATCATGGTTTATTTATTTTTTTGTCAATGTAAATAATTGTTTTTTCATAATCTCCTAAATATAAGATGGAAATAAAGGGCTTTGGCTGTGATCTCAGGATCTCAATCATTTGTTTGAGCCAAATGTACTTAAATGTGTTTCAGTTGCTCATAATTATTTTGATTAAGACCTAAAACATGCACGTCATCTGGTTGTAAAAAACAGGTTTTGTTCTCTTATATTTTAATATAGAAACATAGATATTAAATGAAGGCGGTGAGTTTGAGGGTTGTCAGATGTGGTCATAAAAACCATTCCTGAACAATGAGATAGAACAAGAAATGAGGAGTGTAAGTTAAGACTTTCTATCTATCTAGCCATCCATATATGTATATGTGTGTATATCTATATATATGTAGAAAGATCAATTAATCCATTATTCAAGCAATCATCGGCTGAATCCAAAAGCCCCAGCATTAAATATACTGTGTCAAGAAGGCCTCACCAATATCTCACATATATATTCTCAAGCAGGTACTCAGAGTAGTTTCTAACTTACCTCTATTTCTGCAAATTTCACCTTTTTTAAACTAATTACTCCCCTACCAGAGTAATACAGCTAAAAGTAAAAACTGAAAACGCTGCTCTTCTGTTGAAAATCTTTCAGTAGGTCTGCACTGTCTACTGTGGACAAAGCAGAAATGTTTAGCAGATATGTCAGAGTAGACCATCACAAAGCCCGTATTTTCCTTTCTAGCTTTGTCTCCTACTGTTTCGCCACTCAGGTGGTCTACCCGTAAAAATGTCCCCTCTATTTCCTGAATGGATCATGCTGTTTTATGTTTTCAAATCTGTGGTGAAGTTAGCCCACTCAGTGGATGCAGAAGGTTGAACAACAAAATTTCAAGCTTCTGCAGAAAGAGAGACTATTAATAGGCAACACAGTGGCATCCATATTTCTTTACAGTCAGAGATTTGTTTTCAGCTCAGTATCTAGAAATTACTGTTTTATCTCAAAAAGCCAGTAATAACAGCCCTCCCCCAACTTTAGCAAAGCATAAAGCACACAAAAAAGGGAATCAGTTAACAGACACTGTTCAAAGGAAACTTAAAGCTACAGGTCCATGTAAAAAGACAGAAACAATTTTCAGGAAATGAATAACGACTGAGAGCATTTAATGGAATGTATTTGAAGAAAACAGCATATTTTAAATTCATTAGGTAATGTTTCTGTATCTAAAATCCAAATATTTAATAATGTTCCACAAAAAGAACAAGAGTTTTCTAAAATTAGGAATAACGCTTCTGATAAGACAGATTGACTATTCCAGAGAGAACAGAATGGACTGAGAGAGGAGTGGATATCAGGGAAATAGGATGGCAATATGGAAATGATGCAGAATGAGAAATGAGAGATGAGAAAAGGGAAATTCCTATAGTTGGACTTGGCAATCCATTTTCATTATTCTTTATTAGAGAAAAAATTTGAAGACCATTCTATACTATACAACAACTATAAGTTGTTGAATGTATATGTATACATTACTAACATAGTATATTATGTTAGTAAACTGTCTTATAATTATATTTTTTATTCTTGAGACTAGGGATATTGTTTTTCCATTAGTTTTTCTTTATTGTTAGTCTTTAAAAATTCTTAGCTAAAGAATTCACTCTAAGTCTACTCCAGATATTTTTCCATGCATTTTTCTAGTACTCTGAGTCACGAACAAGGAAGTGAAAATCCCTCTTACAAAATGTTGTTTTAGCAAAGTTCATTCTTACCTATGCAACTAAGCACTTCTCACATGTGGTATTTACTAGAAATTTACTGGTATCTACCTCTTGTTCTTTGCTTGTTGAATTGTTATTTCCTCTTTTAAACCATATGAAGCAGGATTTCCTTCTCTGTGAAGTCTCTATCACCACCCTCAACCTCTTTCCTAGAATGACCACAAGTATACTTTGTTCACACTCAGATTATAGCAGATAATTATGTTATAGATATAGATTATTATGTTTACATGTAATTTCTCTCAGATAGAGCACACTGAAGTCAGAACATAGTGATTTACTCATAGTAAGCACATGACACAGAACTATATAAAAGATTAGTGAAAGAAAGGAAGGAAAGAAATGGGGAAGAAAAGGAAGAAGGAAAAAGGAGAAAAAGGGGGGAAGTGGAGAAAAAGGAGGAGAGGAAAGAGACAAAAGAGAATTCAGTGTTTAAATTAACAACCCACCTCAAAAGTCTTCCTTTCAAATGTCATAGACAAAGTTACTACCATAGTGAAAGTAAAGGTGAAAAATGGAAATCCGGTAATTTACCATTCAAATCAACTTATTTTTTCCAAATCAAACTAGATGCAAAAGTATTATCTTCTTGTTTAATCTTGTTTTCATTATGTTGAAATTCTATGATCTGAATACATAAAGTTTTTGAAAACATTAAATGTTTAGTTTATCATGCTTTTAGTATATATTGTACCATGTCCAATGTCTTTTAAAAAATTTGATCACTAATAGTAATAACATGCCATAAACACTCTTAATATCTTTTCAAGTCTTACTAACTTTAATTAAAAAGTAGATAATATATCCATAACTATGCTGTGATTCCTTTTCAAGTTTTACTGTATTCAAAAACAAACTAATAGATTTTTACGAAGAAGATATTAATAATACAAAGAATCATGTGCCAATTGCTTTCTATTTAGTTCCTCTAAAATGTAATTCTCTCAACTCTGTTCCCATAAAGATGGACTATCACTATTATAAATATTTTGGCTTTTTAACTTTAATATATACAAAATCACATTTTGCCATTTAAACTATTATTAGGAGGTTATGAAGCTCATTCCTTAAGAAAAATAAAGTATAGGTGATGTATTAAAAGGCCTGGTAAAATTCATCACTGGGGCTAACATCACAGAAAAACATTTCGGAGGGAGAGCATACACTAATAATAATACATATTTTACCAAAATTGTTTCATATAAAGCACAGATTTCAGAATTATGAATTGTATCTGGATGCTTTTAACCAAAACTCTGTGTGGACCTCTTTGATAGTCTGCCAATGACCATGCTAATTATCAGTCTGTTTTTGCTGAAGAAATATATTGGACTGTCCATGGTAGATTTTTTAAGCCACTAAGTTTGCAGTAGTTTGTTACCACAGCAGTAAGAAAGTACAGCCATCTCCCCCTTATCAACGGTTTCACTTTTTGTAGTTTCAGGTACCCATAATGGTCAACTGTGGTTTGAAAATACTAAATGGAAAATTCCAGAAATAAACAATTCATAAGTTTTAAATTGTGCAGGATTCTAAGGGACGTGATGAAATCCCACGCTGTCTAGCTCTGTCCTGCCTGGGAAATGAACCATCCCTTTGTCCAGCTTATCCCACCCGTTAGTCACTTAGTAGCCTTCTCATTTATCAGACTGACAGCATAGGTAGGTATCACAGTGCTTGTGTTCAAGTCAGCAGTCCCCAAACTTTTTGGCACCAGGGAACAGTTTCTTGGAGGACAATTTTTCTACGGACCAGGGCAGGGGGATGGAAGTCTTGCTATCAAAAATAATATATATTTTAATTCGTTTTTCAGTTGTTCATTGTTAGGATATAAAAATAAAATATTGTATATTAACCTTGTGTCCTGTAACCATTCTAAATTTAATTATTAGTTGTAGTTTTTTGACAGATTCCTTAGGATTTTGTACTGTTATATTTCTTGAATTTTTGCACTAGCTGGAACCTCCAGTAAATTGCTAAACAAAAATACGATATTTTTCTGTTTCAACCTTTTGGGGAATTCTTTTAGTCTTTCACTTTCACATATGATGTTATCTGTAGATTTGCTTTAGATGTTCTTTATTGTGTTGAGGAAGTTTCCTTCTATTCCCAGCTTGGGGAGTTTTTAACATGAGTGGGTGTGAATTTTTAAACACCTTATCTGTAATTATTAAGATGACCATATAATTTATCTTTTATTGTTTTAAGGTATTGAATTGCATTTATTAAGTTTTGAATGTTAAACCAAACTTTCATTCTTGAGATAAACCCTATTTGGTAATGTCACATCCTCCCCCCCCCCCTTTTTTTAATTGCTGGAATTGGTTTTGTAATATTTTAGGAATTTTTGTGTCTTAGTGGGGAATACAGTGTTTTTCATAGGTTTCTTGTAATGACTTTTTCTGATTTTGGAACTTGGACTGTACTCTGGATGATCTTTAACTATTTAGTTTGTTTACATTTCTCTCATTCTTGTCCTTCATGTCACAGGTTTTAATTATACATATAACTCTAAAATACATTATTATCAATTTCTTAAAAAATTCATTTGAAAGATTTAAGAAACAAGAAAACAAGAATTTTTTAAATTAAGATATGAGAAAAGATAAAGTATTTACACTTATTCATATGTTTACTACTCTGATACTCTTCATTTGCTTGTGTAGATCTGAGTTTTGTATCCGATATCATTCTCCTTTACTCTCAAAAACTTTATCATTTCTTATAGTGTAGGTCTTTGGACAATATATTTATTTGTCTAAAAATGTCTTTATTTATCTTATAAGTTGAAAGATATATATTATTACTTCCCAATGCTTTAATGATGTGATTGCATTTTCTTCTGGCTTGTATTATGTCTCTGGAGAAATCAGAGGATGCTTATTTTTGATATAATACAGCTTTTTTTTTTTTCTCCAGCTGCTTTAAGATTTTTACTTTCTCTTTGGATTTTGGCTTTCTCAATTTCATTATAATATGCATTGCTGTGGTTTTTTTTTGTTTATTTTTCCTTTAATTTGCTAATCTTCTTTAGTCTTTGGGTTATATATTTTTACCATATTTAGAAAGCATTCAATTGATAGTCCTCCGAAATTGTTTTCTTTCCCAATCTCTTCTGGCATTTCAATTATACATGTACTCATTCTCTTAGTGTTTTCCTACCAATCTCTTCCTTTTTTTTTTCCTTCAGGTGTTTTTCCTCTATACTTTAGTTTATATGATTCCTATTTGTTTTCTTCAAGATCACTGATAGTTTCTATTGAAGTATCTAATCTGTTGTTCAGCTTATTCAGTGAATGCTTCATTCAGATGTGATATATTTTAGTTCTGGAATTTTAATTTTTGTAAATATACAGTTTCCATTACTCTCCTGATATTTCCCTACTTGTTTGCTTGTTATGTTCTTGCTTTGCTTCAAGTTCTTGAATATATTTATAATAGCTTATATATTTACCCATAAACATTTATTTATATCTATGAAATCTCTATTTTTCCATTAGATAGTCCATCATATCTGTTATTTTTAGTTCTATTATCATTAATTGAGATTTTCCTCCTGGTTATATGTCACATTTTACTACTTCTTTACTACTACTACTTTGATTATATATGGTTGGTTATAGCTATGTATGCTACATCATTACGTATTTGGATTTTATTATCTTCCTTCATAGAATGCTGAGTTTTTTTCTGGAAAGCAGTTACTTTACTTGTGAATCAGCTTGAACCCTTTGATGTTTGTTTTTAAGTTTGAGTATTGTGGGTCTTAATATCTTTTACTTGAAAAGAGATTAGCCCTACTCTTAGGCATGGACTGTCTGAGATCACCACTTAGTGATCAGAGTTTTTGGTGAGGTCTCTCCACTCTGGTAGTTCAGTATTAAATATATCCAAGCTTTATGTGAGCTCAGGTGTTTGTTCAGCTTACAGTTCCATATAGTGTTGTTTTTTGTGGGTTTTTTTTTGGGGGGGGGGTTGATACATTTTTCCCTAGTAGTTGTTCTTTGCCTAAACCTGTGAAGTTTCTCCCTGTACATATACAGTCTACTATTCAGCAACGTACTCAAGGGGACCTTTATGTGAAATTTTGGAGCATTTATGCACAGCTCCCTTCTCTTTGTTACCTTGCCAAGCAAATTCTAGCCAGCTCAGTAGCGGTGATCTGTCTCCCCAGCTCAGCAAGACCACTGTGCACTGTTTGGCTACCCTCTCCTGATGTTGTACTCTGGAAAGTGAGTCCCTGGGGAGGGCAAGGGGAATGATGTGGCTTCACTCATGGGCTTACCTTCGCTCAGTGGTTGAAATACTACACTATCTGTGTTTTCGTGTTTTTTCTGTTCTTCCCAAGCTTCATTTCACCTAGGACCCAACTTAATTTCATAGATCAGTTATATAGAAATATTAAAATGCCTCTCTAAACAATACTTTTGCCAGCTTTTGGAACAATTTCAATTTTAGATTAAGCAATTTGAACATTTATAATAAACTGCTAAATTATGCCCCAAGGGTGCAGTACCAATAAGATCTTATTTTGTAATATTTATTTCTGTAGCATAATATTAAAGAAAATCCAAAGAACAGAAATATAAAAATTCCCAGGTAATGGTTTTATTTTAGGGGTTTTCTTAAAATAGATGGTGAACCTACAGCTTTTTATTAATAATGATTTATACTTTTCACATATTTTATGAAGATTCATTTGATTCTGTTCAATAGTTAGCTAAACAAAAATGAGAAGCAAGGTATAGAATTCATTGTAACCCAAATGAATTTACATTAGTGAATTAATAGTCAATTTTTTCAGGTAGGTATATCAACATATATTGTAAATGGACTGTAAGCAGAGAACTTTTTTTTTTTTATATAAATTTTCTAAGCTCTGCAGGTCTGCTCTCAAGCATGGTGTAATAAAACGATCTCTAAATTAGGAGACAGAAGGACTAGTATCTAACCTTAATACTTAACCCTAACTGTATTTAAGCGAGTATTATAATATTTCTAGGTGTCCCTGATCTGTAAATAAGAGACGTTAGATTATCCAAGACAATCATTTAATTTGTTAAAACAATCACCATGTGAACTGAAGCAACTGAGGACCAGGGTATATGGTCTCAAAGTTTTTTTCCATTCTTGCTGAAAGGGATCCTTTATGAATTGGTAAGGTTGATGCCACCTATAGGATAAAATTTCAACAGGGGCAGATATTTATAACTCATGGCATACATATTGGTCATAGTAATTATTAGTAGCTTCCTGCCTCATTATAAAAGTCCTATTTTCTCAGAGCCATGCTCTTGGTAAATTGTATCCTGGCATTTCATACCACTAATTATATCTCCTTTAAGTATCCTGCAGAAGAATCCACTCACTGGAGTTTCCTCTATCCCATGAGTTTTGTGACCCCTCAGCAAAGTCATCTGGCTTATCAGCATATCTCTTCTGTCAAGCCTTCCTCATTTTGAGTGTTTCATGTTATACTTTACTTCAAAAGAGTCTTGGAGATGCAAATATGTGTGCTTTTTTTTTTTTCTATCTGAATACTATCAAATCATGTTGAGATGAACAGCATTTACCTTGTGATTAAATATCATCAGATTAATGACATGCAGATTAATGTCTAATTTAATATTTTAAAACATGTATGTATATGATAAAATATTAACAGAAAAATGAATTTATTTGACCCACTGCACTACAGATGTAGAATACTAGTATGTTATTTTTATTTAGCACTTTTCTGTGATAACCTTTATATATACTACCTTGATATTTCACCTTAATACCCAAACAGGCAAAATAGGCATATTTAAAATAGCCAGTCTTAACACATTTGAGTGTCCTAGTAACAGAGAGGTGTACCTTTATCCAGTTATCCCTGAAATATCCCTTCAGTCACTGAAGTAACTCTTTTCTTTATATCAAGAATATTTTAGATTTTTATTGTTAAAATCCATTTACAGTCTGTTCTATGTGCCGGGGGCACTGTGGTTCAATGTTAGTATTTCTATTTGTTCTATATCTTGTTTGAATTCAGTTGCTCATGGTATTCTAATGTTTTCTTTTTCTTTCTTTCTTTCATGGTGAGAACATCCCTGAGTTTTACAGCTATAAAATATAATCATGTTGATGGCCTGCTTATTACTTGCCAATTTATTGCTGCTAGCCAATAAGTACTTGATACTGAGAGTGTATTCCTGTTAAAGAATATGAAAGAATTCTGTATACTTCACTGTAAATTACTTCTGGTAAGCTACTGAAATATATTTTACTCTGAAACATAAACAGGCTCTCTGATTAATATAAATACTTAGAAGCATATTGAAGAGTTTGAAGTCTGATTACTTTTCAACATTCATATGCTAAGAGGCTTCTGTTCAACTGTTAAATAAATTAAATTTGAGAGTCTTGAATTATAGGCTCTGATTATAGACTCAACAGAGTATGAACTCTTAAGTTTTTCTAACATTGTTGCATAAAATACTCTTTGATATAAAAGAAGGGAAATGTTAAATTAGATCATTGAAAATTACATTTTCAGGCCTCTAACTTAATACTATTGCTATTCACCTGGTCTCACAGGTATACTTAATTCTAATGCAACATTTCAGACATCCCATATTTTTCTTCTACAAAAAGTAGTGAATTCCTGAGCTATATCATCATTGCTTGGGTGTTCCTTGGTGTGGACCTGGCACTAGGTGGGTGCTTTTGGAATGCAAACTGTTTAGTTTCCAACTTCTGAATCTCCACTGATGATAACAATGACCATTATGTATAACTCATCATGCACATTATAGTTTAGGAGGTAGTCTTGGTCAATAGATATTAAATACTACTTGTGTGAAAACTGCATATTAATTTGATCAATCTCAGTACTATCCTCCTTGAGAGTGCCTGCTAGTTCCAGATACTGCCAAACTGAAAATTTCACCTCTTATAAACTCTTAACGTTAGGATTCTGGAAACATAGATTAAAATTAGATGTGTTCTCACAAGATTTGGTAGTGAAGTGAAAATATCTGCTGGTCTCTTTGATTCACTCTGTTGTCTAGCAGTTATCAGAATAGATAATGACATGTGGAAATAACCTGGCACCCAGCCATGATTTTAGCAACATGTCTTGTAATTAGATTAGGAGTACATTCTTCCAAAATAATAACATTCCTAATTGTTTTAAACTTCACATCAAAAAGTAACTTTAATGATTTCCTTGTGAGTGTAAAGATAATACTACTCTGTGGATCATATTCTTTTAAGTATTAAGATACAAATTCATTAAGCCATGGCTTTCAATTTTAACTGAGGTTGCAGAGTCTGTGTCATATAAGACCTTTAGTGAAACTGGGCCAGAATGTCACCATCGTGCTGATCATACTTAACCTTATTATTCCAGGGGTGGTTTTCCAACCCCAATACTATTAGAAGACATATATCTTCAGTGTTATAAGACACCAAATTTGGGATACTACATGCTAAGGAGTCAACAGAGTCACCATGTAATATTTCAATATTCTGTCCTCTTCAGTTTGTTTGCTACAGCTAGAATAATAAAGCTAAAACTTTGAAAAGGGGAACTGCCTTACTAATGTATATTAGCTAAAGGTGTGGAGAAGATTATATGTACTGGGATTGTGGTGAGGCAAGGCTGGCAGAGGGAAATTGTGGGGTCCCACTGGTTTCTATATCTTTTAAACTCCGTATCGATGTACACTGTATTACTTTTAGGATAGTTTTAGCCCTTCCCCTCTGTAATTTTACAGTGATAAACTATCTTGTCTTATTTTGTATTAACTGCTACTAGCAAGTATAACCTTATCATAGCCATAATAGGATCAGGTTGATTTGATAGATTAATTGTCCACTAAATACCAGGATTGTTTCTATTTGTGGAAATCTGGCCTAGGGAGAGAAATAGAGAGCATCACTGATTATATAGGGCTAAGTGAGTATGATCATGCCTCTCATCAAGAGTTGCCAGGCGTTTATGGAAATCATACTTGTATGCAAATAATTTGCCAAATTTTTTAGACTACGTTGGCAATTAACAGCTAAACACACAGTTTCAACTGAAGTAACAGTTATTTCTATTTAAAAATTTTTGCTCTATAAAAATGTTGTATCTCATCCTGTTTATAACATAAGATAGATAGGATTGGGCTTCCCTGGTGGCGCAGTGGTTGAGAGTCCGCCTGCCGATGCAGGGGACACGGGTTTGTGCCCCGGTCCGGGAAGATCCCGGATGCCGCGGAGCAGCTGGGCCTGTGAGCCATGGCCGCTGAGCCTGCGTGTCCGGAGCCTGTGGCCCGCAACGGGAGAGGCCACAGCAGTGAGAGGCCCGCGTACCGCAAAAAAAAAAAAAAAAAAAAAAAAAAAAAAGATATATGGGATTCAACTTTTGTAGTAAAGAGCCTCAGTGGCCAAGAGAGAAAATAATATCATTATGAGAACGCACTCTCTTAGAGAAACCAGATCCTAAAGCAATGGGATTTCTCTTGGCACCTAGGCTGACATATGGAGTTAAACCAAATTATAATCAGAAGCTTGGTCTGTTATTGGCACTAAAATTAATAAATGAATAATTCTGTGGGTGATTCCACCCACTGACTGAACAGACTTGAGAGAGGGTGACTTCAAATCTTGTCTGTTGTCAAGTAAAACACTGCTGAAAAAACCTACATGCCTATATTTAGCTAAGGCTGTACACACAGCCAAGGAAGCTTTTGTGGGTGAGGTCACTCAAAGACAGAAAATCCTGTAAGACTCTGGAGTTGATGGGAGAAGTTTCTGTTGAGATACCTCCAGTCACAATGCAACTCCTTCTAGACTATGTTTCAGAGCAATCTTACTGGCTTTTTTTGCTGAGGCATCTTCCCAATTTCCAAAAGTATTTAAGTAGGACTGGTTACCCAAACATCTTTAGTGGACTCTGTGGTTAGCATTTTGAGATGAAGACAACAAAACCCAGTATAACTATTTTAAGCACAAAGAGATTTATTAGAGCATATTGAGTGGCTGATAGAATCCTTAACGGAGTTAGAGGTGGCAGGGTGGCTAGACACAGCCTAGAACAAAGGCAGCCAAGGTAAATACTCAGCTGCAAGACCGTTCTGGTGGAAACCGTATGGACACTGTCTCATGCCAGTTGGCACCTATGACAACAGGAACCAGGTGCTAGAATCTCTGCTTGAACAGCCACAGAACAAAATGCCTCCTCTTATGTATTTACACAACATACCTAGCTCCTCCTGTAGCTCAAGTTGTTCCTTCTCTCCTCCTAATTCTCTAGTAGAGTTTCTGCCTGGAAGATTTTAAAACAGTGGTTGCAATGGAGTCTCTTAAGTTTACTTTTTTGTTTTTCAAACATTGCCCATATTTAGAATGGCATGCTAGAAGGGAGTTGAGTGGATATTGAGCAATCCAACCCACACTATCTTCTGGAGAAATTTAGGTCCATGTCAGCTACTCTGCTTACATAGAGTAGTGTAAGGCGGGGAGAATGTAATCAAAATGATCCAAATACCTAAATATTGTAAATATTTTTCAGTGGGAATAAGAACATAGCAACAAAAAATGATTAATCATCAAAGCTCAAATAGACTTACTTGTGAATATTAAAGTTTAAAAATTGTTTTTGGAGTGAGGAATCCTGTTGACTAGATGAAGCTAAGTAGAAGTACTTTTTAAATTAGGCTGATAAAAATTTCAGGTTAATACATTTAAAAAATGGCTGAAAACAAGAATAAGCTAAATCTTAAAGAAAAACATGAAAAGTTTGGATTGTTTTCTTTAAAATTATAAATCATTGAAGAGATTATTAAAATCCATTAATTAATATTTCCTTTATCTTTCATCATTGTACCACTCCCTTAATTTTACAGTTTATAATCTTTCCCTTTTTGACTTTTTAATTAAAGTTTGAAAGGTTTATTAAGCAAAATGTATGATCAGTATCTACAAAATCCAAGTTGGGGCATTTGATAAATGATGAAGGAATGCAGAAAAATACAAGGAATGCAACTCCACCCTAGAAAACTGCTTAATACTGTGTAGAAATACACTTTGGTTTATGTAAAGAGAATTTCAAGAAGATGAGTAATGTGCTTTTTCTCTCTTGGAAGTGATTTTCTTTTCCCTTGTTGCATAATTCCAATATGAATCTACTAAAAAACCCAATTTATTAGATATTTATAGTATGCCATACACCATGCTAGATGTTGAATTTTAGAATTCATAATTAATTTTCACAAAATGTTAACAATTTCCTTAAGTGTTGGATCATAATTAATTCTAAAATATGTATTTATATTTAATATGCAATAATCAAAAAACAACTGGGAGACTATACAGCTTTAATAAAAATACACAGCCTGTTTTTATAGATCATATTTTATTAATGATGTAAGATAACTTTTTCTTAAGTCACAGAAATTATTTTAAGGAAAGTTTTTTTTCCCAAAATGTAATGCATTTTCTCTAAAGAAGTGCATACATTAGCCCATGCAAAATAAGAATTTCCGTCTCTGAAATTAATTCCAAACCAAGTCTAATTTGTGATCATACAAAACTCTCTACAGTCTCCCATTTATAATCTAGTGATAATGTACCTAAAAATAAAACCTAAGTCTCTATATACACTCCCTTTTTAATAATCATAATAAATACAATTCTAGATGAGACCCACGGGTTCAACAGCCTTTAAGTTTTTAACAGAGATGTGTTTCCAGAAGGACTGATATTCATGCTAAGCAAATGATGATCAAGCTGGATGCATATCAGATTCACCCACGAATCTGTAAGCACCCAGAGATTCTGATTGCATAAATCAAAGAAGTAGTCTGGACACCGGCATTTTGTTTAAAGTTCTTTAAGTGATTATACTAGGAGCCAGAATTGAGAGATGCTGTCCCGGATATTAATCTCAAAAGACTGTAAACACGAAACCTAAAACATCCACAGTTTCTAGTAATAATCCTATCACTTATCCATGAATGCACCTAAGCAGTTCTTGAAGCTTTAGATTCCCAATCTGCATTTATTTTCAGCATTTGTCACAACCAATTAACAAATTTAATATACTATTAATTAAAATTATTTTATTTAATGTCATTGTTTTGTAGTCTGGTGGCTGCTGGATATGATATAAACATATGCTTTCAGGTTTTTAAAAAAATATTATGGCATCCTGTATGGATATGGTAGACTGGCATTCAGTGAGTATTCTACTCTCCTTCTAGTACCTCTTGCATTTAGATGGAAAATTATAGACTGCACTTCCTAGACCTCTTTAGAACTGCGGTTCCAAATGGGATTTAAATTCAGGCAATGAGATTGGCCTTGCATGATATTGGAAAATGGATGTGAGCAGAGACCAACCTTTTGATGCAACCACTATTTCTGGGGGCAAGTGCAGAGATGAAAGTATTTAGTTTTCTGAAGCAAATAAACAGTGGTTTCAGTATCCAGTCTTAAGTTTTGGGAGTGTTGAGAGGCAAGGTTTGGGACACCCATTTTACAACTGTGGTTTATAATAAGTGAGGTGTAGTTATGTAAATGGCAGCAGTAGCAGCTAGGGCTTCCTGATTATGGAACATGCCTGACTATGTCAGGTTCCTGATTCTGGCAGTGAGGGTGTGATTCTGTATGTGGTCGCCTCCTAATAGTAGAAGTGGCACTGGCCACTTTGGTGGCAGAATTGAATGGTGTGTCTTTGGTAGTCATTCCTAGAAGGTAAACAGAGTATACTTGTTCAGTCTTCCCAATGATTCTATAATTTATTATTTAATTATCTCTAATAAACTTCCTGTTTGAACTAGCTAGCATGGATATTATATGCTGAAATTAAATGTGTGATAACTATCTTTCCACATATGACCTAGTTTTCATACATACACGTGTGTGTATTTAAATCTGTATGTATGTATTTAAATCTGTGTGTATGTATTTAAATCTGTTCTCAGATGTCCTAAACAGGGAAGTAAGGTTTTGGTTTCCTTTCTCTAAAATTTCCGTTACTTTTATCATGTTTTCTGAGTTACTGAAACCAAAAATTAATTATTCCTGTCTTGGTTACAGAATACAACTTTATTAAACTGTAATATTATAATAATAATAATATATAAATTATATATATAATATATATATATAAAAATTATATATATTATATATATTATATATATATTATATAATACAATCAATGCAGTATTCCTATTTTGGTTACAGTATACAACTTTATTAAACTGTATACTATAATAATATATAATATATATATTATATATAATTATATATCTATATTATATATATATAATAATAATATTATTATTTTTATTAAACTGCCTCTTGCCACTGAGTTTTAAGCTGGGAAGGGCAAGGCACAGAGGCAAAATTAGACCAAAGTCATGTCTCCATATAATAGCTTATAATGACTCATATAACCCTACCTTGATCATAATCTATCGTTAAGAAATTCTTCAAACAATTTTATTATTAATTTGAGAGCTTTATCAATTGCCCATGTTGGAAGGACCATCACAGTTATTTACTTCAGCAGTCTAAAGTACTTTTGACATAAAGTTCTGTCAGGCCAGGACTATAGTACAATAGGTAAACAGAGAAGGTGCCAGGAGAAGCTTCTAGAGATACAGTACAACACTGATCACAATATTCAGAAGACATCAGCTGGCTCCTGGCCCAGTGATTGAGTTCTGGTAATAAACTGAGGATTAAACTGGTTGTTAGTGACAGGAAGGCCTGATAGTAGGTTCATCAAGTAAAAAATACCCAGTTAGATTTGACTTTCAGATAAACAACAAATAATTTTTAGTATAAACAACATTTGGGACATACTTATACTAAAAAAATAAATTCCATTGTTTATCCGAATCCAAATTTAACTGGGTGTACTGTGTGCTATCTGGCAACTCTACCTTGCAACTGATAACAGTAACCAGAATTCATAAGGACCAGGTTCAGATGCAATGTTCCCATCTCTAAAGAAAACAAAGCAGGGCTGCAATTCTGTAAAAAAGGGCTGCAATTCTGTAAAAACTGAAGTACTCATCAAAAGTTTAAGACTGAGGTCAAGTTTCTTGAAGCAAGTCTCAAAATGTATTGTGTTGTCAAGAAAGACAGTGAGAAAGTGTGTACTCAAACTTAGCTTTGAGTTATTAGAGAAGCAGAGGAATCTGACATGTCACACCATTGGGCTGATGACTCCTTAAAACTCCTGGCTAGAAGTAATGTTATTTAACGTCTAGGACTGGAATAAAACATATGGGAATCAGAGTGTACTCAGTGGCGAAGCTTGGACATTAATGACAGCAGGAAACGTTAATGAAAGAAGATTGGTCATTGCATTTAAAAAATTCTGAATCTTAACAATTTACTTGGATTTTATCTGTTACTCTTTATTGAGCTCTGGTCTCTCAGTATACACTTGGGTACCAGCTGTTCTCTTGACTGTTTTTTATTTGTTAATTTTACTCATTGCCTTGCTGAGTCTCATTCTGAATTTTAACCTTTCAAATAAATTCACTTTGATTTTTAAAACATTAAAGTTTATATTGTGCCTTAAAAAGCAGGCTTCGCTTTTCCAAAAGTGTAGCACCAAATGACGTATTTACAGTCAGATTTCTTGAAATGAAGCAATTTGAATTTAATCCGCTATCTTAAATATCTTAATACCCATTGTGTATGAGAAAAGGTCAATTCAAACTTTGTATTTAGGTATTGCTTATGATTTTGGGAACACCTGAATCTGGTTTTATTTGTTCTTAACGGTCATTTGGTTGAGGCTCAAAGCATTATGGACAATTATTCTAGATAATTTTTTCTTTAGATTTAAAATCAAATATTTGTCTTTAAGAAATACAAATGTTTTAGTATCTTAAACTTAATAATTATAAGTAAATAAGGGCAGGTGTTGCCCAAGAGCCATAATCCTATTAATCTCTTAAATACAATACTCTTTGTAAACTGCAGATAAATATACATATTATTAACCTATTCATCTGAAGAATTATGTTGTACTAGCCATATATAAATATCTGCTTTTTGTACAGAAATATACTTCTATGTAATTAATTATACCAGTTATATAATTTTTAAAAATTCTATATTAAACTTCAGAGGTAATTAATGAGTATAGGATTAATATAATGTAAACAAACACACTTCATCATACATTTGTTTTACTAGCTTAAGAAACAGTGATTTTGATATGTTTCCTTTAATAATAGGCAAAATCACAAACACATTTTATGACACAAGAAAAAATAGTTTACTTATGTCTAGAATTTGACCCTAGCTAGACTCTCAAAATATATACTTTTTGTAGCTGTGAGTATTGATTCTTCATGTCAAAATGAAGGTTACAAATGCACAGTATATTTTGGTAGAACAATACAGATAATATAATTGGTAAAAAAAAGTGGATTATTTAAGTAGCTAGCTAAGAGCTCATAATTTTAGACAAAGTAAAATAGTTTATAGTTATCACTTAACAGCTGATTAAGTGATTTTCAGTCTTTTCAAAGCACCGATAGGACTTCCCTGGTGGCGCAGTGGTTGGGGGTCCACCTGCCGATGCGGGGGGCGCGGGTTCGTGCCCTGGTCCGGGAGGATCCCACATGCCGCGGAGCGGCTGGGCCGGTGAGCCATGGCCGCTGAGCCTGTGCGTCTGGAGCCTGTGCTCCGCAGCGGGAGAGGCCACAATAGTGAGAGGCCCGCGTACGGCAAAAAAAAAAAAAAAAAAGCAGCACCGATAAACCATACTTCCATCAATAGCCATTACTCTTCAAGACAATGATTCTTCACAGGATAGAAGAGAGACAAGTTGTCTTATGTGGAACTGTAGCCAGCTCTCCTGAGCAAAGCATGAAATTAAAACAACTATCCAACTAATTCTAAGCTCTCCACCTATTCACTCTTCCCCTTCCCTTCCTCTATTGAGTATGATTGTGTTAACAGTGAGGGCCTCTATCATATCAAAATTGGGGCTATGATATATCTGAGAAGTTGAACCAAACACAATAATTTATATGGATGGTTTCAGGCAGGTACAAGTGTGTTCACAATATCTAGGGGTAGGAGGCACTGAAAACCAAAATTTAAGATAGAGCCATGGTGGGGTGAGGGATATGGATCAATAATGAAATCCCTTTGGAAAATCTCCATGGTAAAAGAAAAAATCCTGTCTGATGGACTGTCCATGACAAGATCTAGGGGAGAAAATACTTTCAGTGGCTTGCTGTATTGGGGCTATTTAGGAGATAAGGCTGAAAACTTGAAGAAAAGTGAGAGGAATTCCAGTAGTGATTCAGACTGGTATAAGAGAAGATACGAAATAATGCTAAGGTAATCCCTAAGAGAAGATTAGGAGATCTGGCATAAGCTATTAAATCAGAGGCTTTTGCATATAACTGATAAGGTAACATCATTGTTATCCCCAAGCAGGGAAGGCATGGAGGTTTTTCAGTTAACAATTGACTTTTTGGGTTATACTAAACAAAGTGTTCAGTCTGTGTTTCATTCCACATGACGAATAAATTAGGCTTACATGCTTGAGTAGCTATATTTATAATTAAGCATATAAAGAGCTTTTTTACTCAAGGAGAACTTTAAAAAAATCTAATCTTTATCAAAACTTTCCTTTGATAACTTATATTTGTCCTCCAATCCAAGTGAAATTTTCAGTTCGTGATTTAACTCCTCTTACATGACAAGTTTACAATACTTTACTTGCAATTCCCAAATCCAGAAAGTTCTGAAACCTACTTTTAATGTATGCCATCGGTAGCAAAGACTGAGGAAACCTCTCACTTGTTGAGAGCGAGAGAGACAGAGACAGAGAGGGAGGGCAAAGATGGAAGGAAGGAAGACAAAAAAAAGAAAGTGGATCTGATTTGGACTGATATGAGGCTATTTACAATATTTTACTTGTTATACAGCTTAGTGTAAATATTCTTATGTCATTATTTTAATATTTTGATTATAGCTCTGCTTACACTCTCATAAAGGGGTATTCCATAATATATAGCATATATAACTCTCTAAAATATTTTTAAAATTTGAAACACATCTGTCACCAAGGGTGAAGAGAAAGGGTCTAAAGGTTTTTGGACCTATAGTGAAATGGATTATAGAAGATCAGAATTAAGTAAATGAGGGCTTGGGTAGTTCCACTTAACAGATGAATTAATAGCTGGAGTAGTCTGCTGGCCTGTCTTCCTCACTCTCTTCTCTACTTAAATATTTACTAAGTAGTAGATCAATGTTAGCTACTTGACATACAACTATAAGCAAGACAGTCACAGTTCATGTCTTAGTGGGTCTTACAGTGTAGTAATTAGTTAGGCAGTTTCATCAGAGTGTAAGTATTATATCAGAAGATATTCAGAATATTTCAGGAGCATTTAAGAGATGTACAAAACCTGGATGTAAGAGTCTGGGGAGTTTAACTGCTTAGCATAATAGAGTGAGAAGAATTTGGAGCTCCTAGGAACTATCAGAGAAAAAAAATGGAGAAATAGGGTCATTAATTAATACTTACATAGCAGTTACCTATAAAACAGGCACTGTTCACAGCAACCCTGTGAAATAGGTGCTATTAATATCCCTGTTTTGGACTTTCCTGGTGGCGCAGTGGTTAAGAATCCGCCTGCCAATGAAGGGGACATGGGTTCAATCCCTGATCCCACATACCGCAGAGCAACTAAGCCGGTGGGCCACAAAGACTTAGCCTGTGCTCTAGAGCTCAGGAGCCACAACTACTGAGCCCACGTGCCACAACTACTGAAGTCCGCGCACCTAGAGGCGGTGCTCTGCAACAAAAGAAACCACCACAGTAAGTCCGCACACCACAATGAAGAGTAGCCCCCACTCGCTGCAACTAAAGAAAGCCCGCACGCAGCAAGGAAGACCCAACACAGTCAAAAATAAATAAATAAATAAAAATATCCCTGTCTAACAGGGACTTCATGACATGAAAAAAACAGGCAAGATACAATTCATATAAGCATTCACATGCAAATCTGTTCTAGCAGCAGCTCTTTCCTCCTGCCTGTGTTCTTTTGCAAGGTGAAAGGGTCCTTTCCCACATTAAATTAGATCCACCTAAACTGGATTAGGGGCTAAGTTTCTGAAAGGCTAATGAAAGGTTGTGTCTATCATTTCTGCCAGGTTGATATTATCTTATCTGTTTACAAAATCATATGATCAATTGCCAGAGACACAGAACCATCTGTCTCCAATTGTAATCCTGAATAGAATTATTGGAGCCAATTATTTAGTGGTATGAAAGTTATAACAATTCTACTACCAATTTGAAGGCAAAAATAACTTCTTTGCTTGTTTCCAGCAAAATGATCCATCAATCACAGCATTCATTATATTTTTTAGAAATTGATTCTGAGTGTGTACCATTATATTTAAATTTTTTCTAAATATAAGTAGAATAAATGCATGAGATTGGGGATTTTAAGGAAAGATAAGAGGGCTTTGTAAGAAGCATTAAAACAAAATCTTTATTAAACATTATTTTAAGTACAAATATAAAATCAAATAGTTTAAATAAATGTAAATGTAATAAATAATTTTTATAATTGACTTTCTCCTCAAGAGAACTATATTTAGAATCATACTTGAACTATGACACCTCTGGTGTATATCATAAAAAGTAGCATTGTGTTTTGGTTTTACCTTATATAAAATTCATAGTACAAAAATACTTCTTACAACTATAATAAATGATTGTACTGGGAATTAAATTTGAGGTACAGTGTCTCCAATCTCAGTATTTGATGGTTCTCTTATAGACCTGAGACACAGGGTAGCTTATTGGATTTTATAGAACCAATAAGAGTATTTTTAATCCATTTACATATGTTTCCACAAAAAACTATTTTTCAATCAAATACTAACAATTATGTCAACTTTCTAAGTTACTTTTGTTTCTAATAGGAGAGAATGTTTATATGTAAAAAATGAAATAGAATTCTTCTTTGGAATGGAAAGTTTCTTTTTCTTTTTAGGTATTTATTATGAAAAACTTGGTTACTTTCTCCTTAAATCTCATATTATACCATGGTTAGGTATGGTTCTAAGAAATCATTTACTCTGTAGCCAATTTTTTAATTTTTATAATAAAATCCCATGTGAACCATTATTCTTGAGATGAGAGAAAAGCCATATGGTTATAATGTATGCTGTCAGATTCCTTTAGTGAAGTAAGAGGGTGCTGATAAAACTTAACCCAGCATTTAAAACAACCTAAGACATGTGTTTCGATGAATACATTTTTCATGATCTACAGCAAAATTATAGGGATCACTATTATACATAGATAACTGTTAAGCTTCACTTTCCTAGTGGTTTGTCAATAAAATTTAGAACAAATTTATGGGATATTTCTAAGAAATATGTCTTCTTCTCTAGTTGTATTTTGTAATGTTTAAATAAAATTATTAGAAATGCATGAAAAAACTGAAGCATTGTGTGTCGATTCCATTTTGAACTGAACTCTATCCAAACAGTTGATCAATGCTTCTTTGCAGCACATGGATACCTTACATACTTCTGTTTTTGCATTGATATATCTAAATTTCAATTCTCCTCTCTATTTAACTGCATACTCTTTGAGGACCAACAATGACAGTATACACTTTTCTTTATCTCAGCATTGTGCCTAGTACATAGAAACATTCAATAAATGTTTGTTGACCTAAATTTAAATCTTTGTTTAATCATGGAAAATTGTTTGAACTGACAGCAAAATATGTCTTCCTTTTATTTCTTGCAGTAGTGGGTTTTGTTTTTTTTCCCCGCAGAAAGAAATTCACATCAGTAGTCTAGAGTGAGTGTCTATAACTGGGCATATTATTAGAGTCTTGAAAAATCAGTAAAAGATCCAGAGTAGAATCAAGTCAATAGCACAGCACAGCACAGCAAAAATGTGTAAACTGAAAACAAATCATGAGCATGGAAGATGGTCCTGGCTGGTGATGGATAATATTCAGAAATATGTGGGAGGTAAATTAATATGAAGTATAGTTTTTAATTGACAATTAATACTAATTTTTTTCCTGAGCTCTAGATTTCTAATTTTGTACCAGATATCTCCACCTAAAATACGCAGTAGGTTCTTCAACCTTTCTTGTTTGAGAAACACCACAACCACCTAGGATCTCCATTCTCCCCCAGAACTCTGGGGAGTCGTCTTTGCCAACTCGGCTCACTCGACCTACTTAATATCTCTTTAAGCTATCTCTCTGTTTTGCATATTTCTTTAATTTCCCTTAATTCATATCTTTATCATTTCTTGCTTAGCTTGCCACAAAATCCTTCTAAATTGTCCTCTTGCTTCAGGTATGGTAACTCCCTAATCCATTCTTATAGTCAAAGTAACAGTAATATTTCTGAAGTTCAAAGGTAAATCTCTACTTAAAACTTCCCTACCACAATCAGTAAAATCTCAAATTCTATAAAAATATATTCATTCCATCATGTTCACTAAAATCTCAAATTCAGTAAAATTCCCAATTTTGCACACAAAAACCTTTCATTACATGACCTTTCAGCCATCTCTACCCTTATGCTATTTTCAAACATGTACTCTATACTACAGTCATAACTAAAGGCACATTTTTGGCTTATAAGACGCTGTTCATTTTCTGGGAATACAGCAACCTCACACTCTTTCCTCTACCCATCCTTCATCTATATTCAGCAAAAAACATCTTTGAACCATCTTCCCAGTTTTCAAAGACACATTTTTCCCCTCACATATGCTTTTATAGAACTTTATGAATGTTGAATATTGCACTTACCATTTCTTTAAATATTTAATTTTATTGGTCTTCTCACTAGAATAAGCCTTTCAAGGACAATGTATGAAATGTACTCTTTCCATCTACAGTACATAGCAAAATGCCTGGCACTCAACTGACTGATGTCAGTGACTTCAAATTTCATGTTGATGCGGCATTTTTTTCCATACTCTTCTTTTTACTTCCTCTGCATATTCACAACCAAAATCTCTAACATGTTCGTTTTTCACATTGAAAATTTGAAAACACAAATGCTTATATCTATTACCTGTGAGAACACATATAGACTGTAACACTTATTTAGTTCTCAATAAAACACACTACTCTACAATTTTTTTCACCTTTTGTATGTGTTTCCTTTTTCCAACTTAAATGTTTCAAATATGTTCTATGCTTTTGACCTTCGTTGAATTTACATAATTAGGATGGCCATGCAAGGCAGTTTGCCTGGGAAAAAAGTCTGTTTACTCCTGAGGCCCAGAGCATTTATTATTTTCTCTCCCTCCAACTCTCAAAATTGTTCAAGCTTAGATACTAAATAATTTGGTAACACAACAATCAGTATCTATTTCACTGCTATTTATTTATGTTTACTAGTATTGAATATGAATATTTATAAAATAAGTGAAGAAATTACTAAATCTGTTGACCTCAGGGTGATACAAACTGCAAGCAGCAAGAGAGAAAAAAGGTTCAAAGAAGAAATGGGTATTAAATGGACTGAACTAGAAATATGAATTTTAGACAAGTTATTATTCTTTAAGTGGGCATAAGTAACTTTGGTGAAATAATTCAGAAGGGTAGATGTACCATGAGGAAAGCCTGTAGTTTGAAGAATCTCAAATTTTGGTAACTTTTATTTCAATGACTAAATAAAGGTCTATAATAATATGCAAAGTTTATTTTTCTTTCCTAAAATTACCTGTGCTTAAATGAGAGATTGTAATACACTAATAGTACAGAAGTAATGGTCTTTCATAAAGAAAATTAAACTCAGAAAGTAATCTTTATATTATATTTGGGCTTTGAAGACATTCATTTACCACTTCTGAGTTTTACATTCTTTTCCCCGTTATGTAAGTTTTGACATCAAAACCTTGGAATAAGGAATACAAGTTATATAAACGTAACATTAAGCAAAAGCAAATGATCAAATTATGTAATAATATTTTTTATGAAAGGCGTAAAGGATATAGTATATGATTGTTGCCTTCACTCTTTGGTTTCCACATTGCTAAGAAAATATTTTGAGACTTTTAAGCTGAGTAACTCTATAGATCAGAGCTTTATACAAAGCCAGAACTAGCTGATTCATCAGAAAAAATCTGTTAACCACAAGACAGATATATTTTTTTAAATCAACTATTTTCTATGGATCTAAGCCATAAAATGATGCAGAATTATGGCTCAGAAGGTAACTCCCTTCTACTAGAGCCTGGTATCCTGGATTCAGCAGAAATATTTTCTCTTAGTGATTTTCTGAAATTCTTCAGGTAAAGTTTTCTTCTAATTTAAGGGATTAACAAATGTATGGAAGTATAATTTTTTAAAATATTATTTTATCTTGACATAGACTTCTTATTTTCTGAAATATCTGCATTTTCTCCCTTCATTACACACACACACACACACACATACACACACATGCGTGCACACACACAATTTTTAGTCATTTTTAAGGATTATCTGCTTTACAATTCTACTACCTTCCTCTTCAAGGTATACTCAATATAAAAGTTTTAAAATATCAAGGTAATATTTGAAGATGAAAAATATATTTAAATCATTGTAAACTACGCATCAAGGTAATAATTAGTAATTTGTAAACAATCTAAAATATTCTATTTAATCATCTTGGCACCAAATGTGTACATGTGTGTGTGTATTAGATCCAGTAATCAACTAACCACTGCAAGTCAGAGGGAAGAGTGCAGAGGCACGCCCTTTCTTCACAGTCAAGACTCTCCACATCAAAGCCCACAGTATACTCTGAAGCCTCTTGTAGGGTTGTTGTAGACTCAAGAGGCCATATACTTCTGATGGTTGGGGGCTCCTATAATTGCATGGTAAATATAGTTCTCTAACTTCTCATTGTAAATTAATACTTTGAAGTTTGAGGTTTTTATATTTATATGCCACTTATAAATCTCAAAAGCACAAGCCAATCCCAAAGAGACAAGTCAACTCTATGGACAAAAATGAGGATGTTTGATCTATAAGCCTGGTCCA
This sequence comes from Delphinus delphis, assembly GCF_949987515.2. Taxonomy (NCBI): domain Eukaryota; kingdom Metazoa; phylum Chordata; class Mammalia; order Artiodactyla; family Delphinidae; genus Delphinus; species Delphinus delphis. The sequence goes on along the minus strand of NC_082691.1, from coordinate 25,680,072 downwards.
AACTATTGACTTCAATGAATTAAATAGGATTATGTAACTTTTGGAGATCTCATTGAGAGTGGCTGGGTTTCTCACCTGATATTCTCACATACCCTAATCACTACTACAGTCTACGTTTGAGGCAAGACAAGTTTGAATTTTAGGCTTAAAAAAATCACTATGGAGAACTGCCTCAGACATACTCCTTAAAATTTAACACATACTTTTAAGGTTTTTATTCTGCATGAAAATAGAAAGTATGCCAGTTTTATTTTATGTAAAACTGGTTTGTATTCCTGGTTTTATAAAAATATAACACAAAATTTATTACAAGAATAATTTAACTTGTATTAGTCTCACAGTACATGTATACTAGGGTTCACTTATTTAATCAGCTCCCTGTAATACAAGGCAATGATAGTGGCATTCAGTATTCATTGTGACCATTAGAGTGAACCAAACATTCCTGTAAATTCTTTTGGAATCTTCTAGTGACTGAGTATTTTGAGTCATCCATTCAATCTGAGGAAGATCCAAATATAAAAGCATCACTTAAATTGGACCAAGTTGTCCTGCCCCTATTTAATTACAGTCGGAATATTCTACCTGTCTATAAAATCTACAGATCATTTTCAAATAAACCTAGGATACCTAAACAATTTGAAGACCTTGGAATATCTTTCTGTACACAGGTTCCATTGTTCAACATCCTCATCATTCATTTATTTCCCTTTTCTCACTGAAGTTTTCTCAGTGTGGGACTTCAGTCATAAACCTAGTTTGACTGTCTTTTTAAATTAAATCTAATTAATAATTATCATATCAAGCATGGATTTCATTTGCTCTAGAAATGAAAAAGAAATTCACTATCCTTCAAATGAGAGAATCTTGCAAAAGCTAACACATATTTAGTAAAAGTTTTATAAAATTAATTCAATTTAATTCAAGCTGCCCTGATATGGCCCTATCCTCAAAGTACTTATAGTATCTAGATATCATTTTTTTTTTGTTGTTGTTTTTTGTTTTTTGTTTTTTTTTTTTTTGCGGTACATGGGCCTCTCACTGTTGTGGCCTCTCCCTTTGCGGAGCACAGGCTCCGGACGCGCAGGCCCAGCGGCCATGGCTCACGGGCCCAGCCTGCTCCGCGGCATGTGGGATCTTCCCAGACCGGGGCACGAACCCGTGTCTCCGGCATCGGCAGGCGGACTCTCAACCACTGCGCCACCAGGGAAGCCCTCTAGATATCATTTTAATAATAAGCAGCCTAACTAAAAATGTAATTATGATAAGCAAAATTATTTCTCAAGAGGATATTCACTGACATTTAATTACATGCCATTACTGTACCAGACTTTTACGTATGTTGTTTCATTTAACAATCACAACAATCCTGTCAGTTCTATTAGCAAAGAAAAAACTGAGTCTCCAAGAAGTTAAAAATCTTGCCCAAGATCATACAACTCTTTTGTGGCCAAGTCAAGATTAGTTTACAGGCCTGCCCAGCTTGAATGGGCAAGACCTTTATATGGTGGTATATGTCCCTCTTTCTGAGAAATAAAATTAAAGTTTGCTTATTAAATATGAAAATTTTGATTTACTTGATAAACATAAGACAGTCTAAAATCAAGCATTGTTCACTACAATTAATGTTTTTCCTAAAGTAGTTTGTTTCTACATGATATACACATCACATTTCTTTAGAAGCATGTATGTGTGTGTGTGTATTTGTGGTAGCCATGAAGACATGAGCCAATGTCACTTTTTCTTCTATGATACCCTGTAAATTTACGAGACTCTTAGGTATCTTGTAGACAAAGGCAGGCCCTTTCTCCTCTATAATTACTAGAATTGGCCATGATAACTAAGGTACAAATAGAGATTAAATTTAATATTTGTGCCAACTTTTAATAATATTTTCAGAATCCTCAGGGATATGACATTTAACTGTATGAGATTAGGGAAGGGAGCACACAGCTCATAAAAAGCAAAAATGTAATATGCCAGTAATACATTCCACTACATTTGCAAGGAAAATAGCCAAATTTTAAAACATGCACCCTTAAGTGGGGTTTTGATGAAAATGCATCTCTAAGGCACCATTAGGCTGAAGGTGATGTCAAAAGTCTCTTCTCTTAATTAGCTCACTCTTTATGGTTTCAATTTGTTATTAAAACTATTCTTCTACAGAAAAAGGAATATGAGTTTGCTGTGCTAGGATAAGACTGAGATCAGCTTAGAATACATGAGTCAGGCTATATATCTCACAAAGATTAATTGTGTCTTCTTGATGCTTTATATAACCAAATGGAATATTCCTTCCACGTGAGCTTTTGGCCTGCCCCTGTAAACTATAACTGTGAGAATTAAGAGAAAAGTTGAGAACTCTCAGATACATTTCCCAACATCTCAGATAACATTTCCCAACATTTTATAAATGTTCTGCCCTTTAGCTAAACAGACTAAATATCCTTAGTAGGGTTTTCTTTCATTGTTTGTTAGAGAGTACACACATACACACACCCGCACACACCCCGCCTCCTCCCTCACACATACCACATATACACACAAAAGAAAAAACAGCTCATTACATATTCTGGAACTCTTTTATCCCCAAAGAATGTTGGATAGCATTGAGGATTGGAATATCACCATTTTAATTAAATTTGGGGTTTTTTTTGCAGACTGATAACATTTTTTAAAAATTTACTTAAACAAGATGTACACACTCTAGAGAATTGTGGATTAATCCCCTTTTAAATGACCAAGACTGATTCTGAAAGTGGACAACAGTGAAAAGTTATCAAGGGACCTGATATTTCCCAAAGTCAGTCTGTCAGCTATAGATCCTTTAATGTTAATGTAAGAATAACACATTCCAAATCACACACACAAACAGCACATATACAAATTTGGCTGCCATCTAAAGAATGTATTCATATTTCTATTCTAGGAATTAAACTACATGGCTATAAATATAAAATTGGCATCTGTGTAAAGTATTTCTAAACATCAGTCTGAAAGAAAAAATCACAGCTGTTGCTGTGTCATATTTGTGTATATGTGTTTTTGTGAATGTGTGTGTGTGCGAGGTGTAAGAGAGATTATAATCTTTATAAATTACCTAGCAGTAATGCAAATGTTCAGAAAGAGTACTGGACCAGGAGTTGAAAATGAGTTCCAGGTTCCAACCTTGCCATTTTACGTACAAAGGCAGCCACTTAATCTATTTGGGACTCTGTTCTCCAGGTGGAATATGTCTGAGGTTCCTTTGTCTTCTAAAATCCCAACCATGTAAATTTTACACTCCTCGGAACTTTCTTCTTTCCTAGTCATTTTTGAAGGTACTATTGAATAGGGGGAAAAAATGCAAGACTTCCAGTAGGTGTTAAAAAACAAAAAAGGCAAGAAGAAACAAACAATTCAAACAAGAATCATTCACATCCTACAGGACAGTTACGAAGTAGTTTCAAATACATGTGCAACTAAAGTTAGATTATCACTTAACAATACCACTACTGGGCTTCCCTGGTGGCGCAGTGGTTGAGAGTCCGCCTGCCAATGCAGGGGACACGGGTTCGAGCCCTGGTCTGGGAAGATCCCACATGCCGCGGAGTGACTAGGCCCGTGAGCCACAACTACTGAGCCTGCGCATCTGGAGCCTGTGCTCCGCAACAAGAGAGGCCACGACAGTGAGAGGCCCACGCACTGCGATGAAGAGTGGCCCCCGCTCGCCGCAACTAGAGAAAGCCCTCGCACAGAAATGAAAACTCAACACAGCCAAAAATAAAAAAAATAAATTAATTAATTAAAAGAAGGCTCAACATTTGAAAAAAAAAATACCACTACTGTTCTAAAATAAAATTATTTATAAACTCCCTTCATGACTCTCCCTAAGATCTATTTTGATTGAGTGGGAATCAATCATAAAAATATGAAAGCAGAAGTTTTTGACATTGTTAATGATAAATGTACAAAAAATTAACTATAGGAATTTAGAATATAGATATTTCATAGACCAATGAAAGTTCAAATCAGTGTGCTTGTCAGAAAAAGGTGTATACTTTTCACTCATGTTTGGTGATGTAAGAATCGTCTATCTAACACCTTCTTCACAGAATTTTCTACCAGGCTAGTTAATACTATTCTGCTAACTTGTTCTGTGAGATGGAGTGGAAGGATCGTTGAACTGTGACTCAAGAAAGACTGAGTTGTAGTTTCACTCAGTTTACCTAAAAATAGTTACCCTCTGTTGCCCTAAACAAACCAGCTGAATAAACAAATTGGAGTCTAAGGTCTCTATCAGCTAAATCTGCGTAATTATTTTACTGGAAAGAACATGATACTCAGATTTATAAATATACACATATGATACACATATATTCACCCATATACAAGACATAAGTTGTTAAGTGCTAAGTGGATTTTTCTCCAAATTATAAACCTGTTTCACATTTGAAAAGAACTTTAAATTCTGTAACATTTGGAAGAAAAAAACCAATAAACATAAGTTAGAAAAACCCCGTGCCTGGTTTTCTGATATTAAGAAACACCTTTCTAATGAACAAAGATATTCAAAATGTTCAAAACAAAAATATTATATAACTTTAGAATTATTTATTACAAGAATTAATAATCATACTTTTACAAAGATTCCCAGTTGTACTCAGACTATTGTCAAAACTTCAAGAAAAAAAAAAATAATAACTTCAAGGAGTTACCAGATACCATACATCTGTTCACTGCTGAAAAAGCCATTCATTTATCTGACATATAAAATTTGTTCAGAAAAAAGAACCTGAATACAAAGCCAGCTATTTTTAAACCAGGAAATCATAGTGAGATCAATAAGAAAAATATGCAAACCTAAAGAAATTTTCAATAGAGGTATTTAGAATTTTTTATTTTTTTCCTAAAAGAAAATAAATATATGTATACATATTCAAATTTTATAATAGCATGCATTATGGAAACATATTTAAATATATGTGTATCATTCACTCAGAAGTATTTTTAATAAGCTTTTTATATTAGAACAATTTTAGACTTATAGAATCACTGTGAAAATACTACAGAGAGTTCCCATATACCCCATACCCAATTTCCCCTGTTATAAACATCTTACGTTAGTATGGTACATTTGTCACAATTAATGAACCAATATCGAATCACTGTTATTAACTAAAGTCCATACTTCACTCAGATTTCCTCAGTTTTTACCTGTTCTTTTTTTAAAAATTAATTTATTTTATTTTATTTTTTGGTGTGCTTCTGCTTTATAACAAAATGAATCAGTTATACATATACATATATCCCCATATCTCTTCCCTATTGCATCTCCCTCCTTCCCACCCTCCGTATCCCACCCTTCTAGCTGGTCACAAAGCACCGAGCTGATCTCCCTGTGCTATGCGACTGCTCCCCACTAGCTATCTATTTTACATTTGGTAGTGTATATATGTCCATGCCACTCTCTCACTTTGTCCCAGCTTACCCTTCCCCCTCCCCGTGTCCTCAAGTCCATTCTCTAGTAGGTCGGCGTCTTTATTCCCATCTTGCCCCTAGGTTCTTCATGACCTTTTTTCTTTTTAGATTCCATATATATGTGTTAGTGTACGGTATTTGTTTTTCTCTACTGTTCTTTTTTGATTCCAGAATCCTCTCTAGGATACTAAGTTACATTTAATGGTCATGTCCCCTTAGGCTTCTCTCAGCTGTGACATTTTCTCAGACTTTCTTTGCTTTTTGATGACCTTGAGAGTTTTGAGGATTTCTGGTCAGATATTTTGTAGAATGCCCCTCAACTTGGGACATGAGTACACAGGAATAGTGTGTTTTAAGGAGGAAGACCACAGAGGCCAAGTACCATTTTCATCACATCATAGCAAGGGTATAGTATCAGCATAACTTATCACTTATCACTTGTTAACCTTGATTACCTAGCTTGATGTAGTGTTTGTCTGGTTTCTCCATGTCAAGTTATTCCTTTGTTTTCTCACTTTCCATACTGTACACTTTGGAAGAAAGTCTCTAAATGGAGCTAAAACTTAAGGAGTATGGAATTATGCTACCCCTCCCTAAGACTGAAGTAGTTACATAAATTATTTGGAATTCCTTTCAATGGGAGATTTATCTATTCTACCTTATTAATTACTAACTAGCTAACTGATTAATTAATTAATTTACATCAGTATAAATTTATGGATATTTATTTTATACTTTGGATTATAACCCAATATCACTTTACTTATTCTGTTGCTCAAATTTTTCCAACTTTGGTCATTGGGAACTCTTTTGGATGCCCCTTGTATCTATTTGATATACTCCATCATTGCAGGTTTTAACATTTTATGATCACTTCCTTAGTTCCTGGCACACAAGATGATCCAGGCTCATCTTGTATATTTCCTGCCCCCATCCTAGATTCAGTTATTTCTCCAAGGAGCACTGGTTCTTTTCATTGAATAATGGTATTAGAAACCAAGATCTAGGTGCTGGGTATCAAGAGAGATCTAATAAGCAATTTTAAGTGTTTTTCAAACATTTTAATCATAAAATTAATAATGAAAGTTTAGTTTCTATTCATAAGCTGCACTTATATAAATAATATATTATATAATTATTTAATAATGTTGGATCTCTATAATTTTCACCTGCTCACAATTCATCTAAAGCAAACCCCTCAGTGGGATGAAGAGCATCAAAGACCTCTAAATATTGAGGGGAGCTTCTTTAGTTACCCAAGAGCTACGTGTACACAGTGTACTGGAACATTTCCCTGCAGTGATTATTTTAGACCACATTCCAGGGAAATATGTCTTCACATACAGATATTGAGAGGTACCTGCTGCCTCTATGGGCACTGCATCCTATCACCCTGAATTAGGAAAACACTGACAATTCTGCAGAGTCAAGTCTAATTATTATATCTATTCAGAATTTATGCTTAATTCTCTTATACAGCTCTTTTATGAAACTACTCAAATATGCCAGGAAGTAGCACAATAGCCTTATTTAAAAGTAAGTCAGAGCCAAATTTAAATAAATGGTCTCACAATATATTGGAATGCAAAAACTTAAAAGAATGTTTTTTAAGTGTTTTATCAGAAATATTATATAACTAAGAGTTTTTTCATACACATCTGAATTTATGAAGTTAGTTTCTTTGCAAGCGTTTCTGAATGGATTTCACAATAATAATATGGAACTAGAAAGAGTGCTGGCTTGGAAATTAGGAGCCCAGGGTTTTGGCCTGGAAATCTGGGCATTTTCAAGCTGGGTTACCTTCAATAAGTCCCTGAAACTCAGAGATTTTACTTTCCTCTGTAAAATGAAACAGCTGAACCAGATGATTTCAAAGTCCTCTTTAAGTTCTTAAATGCTATGATACCATTTTTCTGAAAATTTGCTAGATGTTAAACATGTCATTTTATGAGTAACATGAAAAGTCACAAAACTACAAATACACACACACACACACACACACACACACACACACACACACACACACACACACACACACACACACACACACACACACACGGTATTTTTCCTATCTTGGTGTAAGAGCCTGACTCCATTTTTGATGTTCGACCATTGACCTACTGACAAAAGCATTTAGGCTTCCACTCTTCCTTTCTCCACCAATACATATCCGGTACTTCCTTTTATACTTTCTTTATATAAAAAAAGCTAGTCACTGGTGGCAAGTTTGAATACTGCAGCCCTTGCCTTGGATGGAACCATCGTCCAGCCTCACTCACTAGTCACCAAAAAGGCCCAACTCTTACTATGCTTTTTGCACATGCCTTTCCACCCTGCGTTGCACCTACCTTTCTCTCTCCAGAAGTCCCTTGTGTGAATAATAAACCTTCTTTCAAATTCTTTGCTGCTCGAAGTTGCATCAGCCTCCACATCCAATCTATTAATTGGGATGAGATCCATTCCATATCTGTGGAGAGATCACAAAACATTTGTTAATAAATGTTCTTTCACTTATCATTCAAGAACAATTATATAATCCACACTACGTTCTCATAAGATGGCCTTGTCTCAGCACCTTGAAATGAAAGATAATTTAACTACCTTTTCTACTTCAGAAAAAAAAGTAATTACTTTGTTGTTGCAGTTGAAGTGTAGTGTAAGATTGCTTTTGAGAATGTTCTTCTACTATCCACTCGATTCCACTCATGGTTACCTTTTTAAAATGTATATCATTAATAGATGAAAAAATGCACTCTGAAGAAGATTTTCTCCATGGAGCTTTATCTGGGAAATTGCCCATAATCTTAGAGATCAATGAACAGGGTTTAATAAATATGTTTGTTGATGCTTTTATTCAAGGTAAGAGCATAAAACCAAGCAAGAAGTTATGTCACATTATTTCAATACGATTTTTCTGATCCTAGAATGTTATTCCTTAGGGGCAGAAGCACCATTATATGGTTAATTTTCATTTCCTTAAAACCAATAAGGACTTATACTAAATTTTCAACCACACTGGGAATTGTCAGGACTTTGATCAATAAGGTACAGCTACTGTAATTAAAGTCTTCACACAACAATTCGTACCTCATGGTTCATGTGAAACTCTGGTACCTGACTCTTCAGTCAGGACCAGAAAGTAAAAAAATCAGAAGCTTTGTGGAACTTTTGATGAAATGCCACAAAGAAAAAAGCAGAGTAAGATAGCTTCAAGGTACTGTGAAAAAAATTCTATACAGCCTGACATGGATAGCCAGGGCAAACTAAAAACTGATAATGGCTGATGATGATAGACAAAATATGACATCCTATAGGAGTACTCCTTCTAGCTCCTCACTGGTAAAAACATGGTAGGACCAAGGATTCATGTGAGCCTTAAAATGCTAAAATTTTATATGTTATTTGTTTTGATGTATAAGCATTGTTATAATAATTATTTAATTTGCACAAATAATTATAAATTGAGTATTTTAATACAGAAGTTATATGACTGGATCATGTTAATATATTTTTTAATTCACTGCTATGATTACTTCATTATTTAGCCAAAGTGCAACTGTTTTATGGTGATAGCTTCCCAAATTACAGGTTTGAGGCCTAAGAATGGTAATCAACTTGAATCTTACAAGTAGTGGATTTCAATCAGAATTTTTTAGTCAGTTCTTCTTGTTTGTATACTTACAATCAAAGTCCAGAGTCTATTTTCTGATTTTTCTCTTTATCTCTTATTCTGTTTTAATTTGTCTCATTAGATGGAGTCCATAAATGTTGTTCAAAGTCATAAACATCAAGAAAAGAACCATAAAAGAATCATTTAATTGAACATAATGGCGAGAACAAAAGATTTACTTAATCTCATTTTTCTTCTGCATAGTATTGGTTACAGTAGAAATAACCTGAATGTGCATTTATAGTGATTCAACATAAAACATCTCTTACTTAAGTTTTTCTCCCTCTGTTCCTTGGAAAGATCAAATTACAAGTAAAAAGTAAATGTGAGAGTGCATATTATGAAGTTCTTAAGGATAGTAAACGAGTTTTTGTGTTTTTTTTTAAAGGGAGTCAGGTAATGTAGTAGCAGGTAAAAGCTGGAGTTTATGAGTGACAACTAACTAACTGTAAGGGTCTATAATTACTTGTGGGCATGTAACGTATTCTTATCTTTAGCCTCCTAGGGAACAATATATTCCATCAGACTTACATGAAATTTATGTTTCACAAGCGCATGAAGGTCAAAAAATTCAATAGATTACAATGATGCTGGATTTAGCAGAACTCATAGAGTCTGGGTATATAATAACTAGAAAAAATTTAATTTCTGCAAAATACCTAGTGCTATAAAGTACTACAGAACTAAGGTATCTTCAGTCAAAATCAATCATAGATTTCTTTTTCTAATTATGAATTCTATTATATTATCTTCCCTCAAGGATGGGCCCTGGAAACATTACTTGGCATATTCTGAAAATTTGGTGTAGTAAGTTTAAATTAGAGCAGGAAACACATTTTTCCACTTAAAGTCAATATTGTTCATAAATACACACTATGTTTATTAAAGACATTTTTAATAAATAAATTTAAAATAAATTTTGTTAAAGATTAACAAACTATATATTATATATCATGTCATTGGTAAACTGTGCATGCATCATAAATTTATTTCTCCAAAATGGTAATCCACTCTGATTTATTGATACCATCTTATAATTCTTTCTTTTCTATGAAGTCAGTCATTCCCTCTCAACCTAACATCCCTTCTTGGAGAACCTGACCCATACGTCGTCTGGAATCAATAAGACTGAATGCTGTACAACTTCTGCATCAACTCTTCCTTCCATCATCAACCCCATTCACGTTGGATCCAGATGGTTAGTTTATGATAAACAATTGACTGACACTGAGCCACCCAAACAAATTTTCTAGCCTAAGTGTTTGAAAATGAGACAAAGAGTTAGTTGGCTGTGATGCATTTACTGTGAGGAGAATCAAGGGTGAGGACTGCTGCTTTTTGGGCAGCAGTAATGAATTGGTTTGCAAAAAGACAATAAAGGAAGAATATGCATGAAAGGACAGTTTGAGATCAGAGCGAAATGAGGCCTAGGACAGTCCAATTTCCACTAAAGTCAGCTTTCTTTCAGTAATTTTCTTTCATTATATTCTTTATATTCTTAAAATGAAAGTTTTCTAGACCTCCACTAAATGTGTTTTAGTCCCTGTATCCAAACTAAGGCTAAAATACCAAGATAGCTACATGGTAACAGCACAATGTTTGGCCATTGTGAGGCTCATTTGTATATTTACTGCCTAGTTTGGTGTGAGTTATGCAATCAATAGAAAATAGAAATTGACCCTTCCTTTTGGCTATTTGAAAATGTTTAAAATTTCTTCTCTGTTTTATCAGAAACATGTAAAGAATTATAAAACTGAGTTAATGAGGGATTTTTATCAGGAACTTTTTGGGAACTAAACTTCAAGAGCAAAATTGGAATATAGATCAATCTATAAGCTAATATTTATACCTATATTAATAATTCATTATAATTTGAGTGATTCTATCTAGATACTCATGCTTTCAGTGCCACCCACCTTCTATAGACCTCAATTCTGCCATCAGAGGCTGACTAAAGCAGAGACCCTCAGAGACTCTCATTCTCCTAGAAAGTTACCACCAACACCCACAACTTTATAACAACAATTATTTCCTCTCTCTTAATCAGTCCTGTAAATGTTCTTAATGATTTCAATATACTTGGAAAGGATGCTTCCAATCTCGTATCACCATTTCCTGATCTCCTTCTTGCCAATGATGTCATCTCCAATCCCTCCTCAGGTATCTACCTCCACGGTCATAAGATAGGTTTTGATAAATATAGTCTTCACTCTTTCAGGACCTACACAGTTTACACTGTTTCTCACCTCTGTTTTGTTCTTAAACCCTCCACACATGGCTTAGGTTCCATGGCCCATTTTTGTAATAACATCCTCATACGCCTCCTCAACTCCCTTGCCAAACTCTTTCTTCATAACATTATATTGACTTTTCAGTCATGATTACCTAACATCAATTTTGCTGTTATTGCTACAAGTAATCCAACTAAATTTCCTTAGTCAATTCACTCTCTGACTCTCCATGATTTAATTTCATAGTTTCTCCTTCCATCTCAAATATCTGTTAATCCTTCCCCTCTCCTTGCTCTCAACCCATGAATTAGCCTCAGAAGCAATCAGAAGAGAATTGCTACATATTTTCCACCACACTCCTATTACTTTAATGATTCTTAAGACCCATGTAAAGCCAGCCTCTCTAATTAGATCCCACTCTTTTCCTGACTACCTAAAGATATCAGTCTTTCAGGTATCTCCTCTCTCCTGAAATGTCAGTTTTTCTTTATACTTAAACATTCCCATAAGCTTACAAAGATGCACAGTATTTTCCATCTTAAATGTAAAAACAAAAAGTGACCCCCCCAAAAGTTGCAGAGGAAATGGCCTGAGGTCAATTTAATACTATATTTCCAAAGAGTAAGTTGAACCGAATTCTTCAAATAATAAAAAATAAGTTCCAGGAAAACAAAAGCTAGCAGACTGTGAAAATTATTCATAACCTATCTCATCCTACGAACACATGTTTTACATTTCATTCATATACCAGTAAAGTTTTATAGAGCATAGTAGAGAGTGATTACAAAATCAGCAGTCTGTAGAGATATAAGGATAACATGAAAGTTAGTAAAGGTATGACATGAATAATTTATTGGTTGTAAAAGGAAAGCATCATATTCTATGCCAATGCCTCTCTTTTCACCTTTTACTGAACTAAGATTAATTTTTTCATAACTTTCATATATACTTAGAGTGAACTGTGATGTTGGTCCAGTCCATCCACAATCTTGGTAAAACAGTTCTTATACTTTTAGAGCTGGTGACCACTGTAAGTAGCATATTTTTATGCCCCTGTTTTTTTTTTTTTGTTTGTTTGTTTGTTTTTTGTGGTACGCGGGCCTCTCACTGTTGTGGCCTCTCCCGTTGAGGAGCACAGGCTCCAGACACACAGGCTCAGTGGCCATGGCTCACGGGCCTAGCCGCTCCGTGGCATGTGGGATCTTCCCGGACCGGGGCACGAACCCGTGTCCCCTGCATCGACAGGTGGACTCTCGACCACTGCCACCAGGGAAGCCCTCCCTATTAGTTTTGATAGGTTACATGTTTTGACAATTAATTATAAAAATAAAGAGATAAAAATAGATATGGAACAAAATTCAGCTTCTAGAATCTGAATCCACAAGTAATACTTAGTACTACCTGCTTGCTTTGCTTACTTTGATCTTTTTCTTACTTGCTTACTATATTATTTGCTCACATACATAATCGTTCTGTGACAAATATAATTAAGAAGAAAGATATATATGTTTGGATATTACATAGCTGGGATCTTGTTTGGGACACTAATCAGAGAATTTGATTTATCCAAATTCCCTCCAAGGATATTCGAACTTTAAATAAAGAACGTAGAATTCCACTCCATTTACACTTTCAAAGGTATTTCATAGCTAAATCAAAATATAACATAATTTTATTTTTAAAAATTGTTCTATATTGGGTCCCGACTATATATAAAGAACACAAATAAGGGTTTGTAAAAAGCCTCTAAATGGACTCTGGTTTTGGGCTCCACATGTAAGGGATTTAGAAGTCACCATTCTGTCCTAACAACAAGTAAAAAGCTGACCAAACTGAAAAATCGATTTTTCTTGGAGCCGGAAGAGAGGTGAAGACACCAGACAAACCACTGCACCAAGATTGGAGAAACAGGTAAATATATGGCATCATGGCACACCTGAGCAGAGCTTCTGAGCAGAAGTGAAAACTGCCTTGCAAGAAATGTTAAAAGAAGTTTGTAGTTACCCCCAAAGCACACACTCACGCCCCCTCCAGTCACCTCCCCTTTCCCCCACAATGGGTCCTAACTTCCAACCACATAGATTCACTTTGCCTGTTTTTGAACTTTGTATGCATGAAATTATATAGCATATTCAACTTGTGAAAATCCATTGAGCTACACGCTTAAGATTCATGTGCTTTTTAGTTTAGTTAACAATACTGTACCACTGTCAACTTCTTGGGTTTGGTATTTATCCAAAGGAGTTGAAAATTTATATCCACACAAATATCTGTACATGGATGTTTATGGCAGCTTTATTCATCATTGCCCAAGTCTGGAAGCAACCAAGATATCCTTCAATAGGTGAATGGATAAATAAAAGGTGGGTACATCCAGACAATGGAATATTATTCAGTGCTAAAAAGAAATGAATTTTCAAGCCATGAAAAGATACAGAGGACACTTAAATGCATATTACTAAGGAAAGTGCCAATATGGAAATACTATACACTATATGATTCCAACTATATGACATTCTGGAAAAGGCAAAATTACGGGAGACAGTTAAATAATCAATAATTGCCAGAGTTTGGGGGGGATAAAGAGGAAGAGCACAATTTCAGGGCAGTGAAAATACTATAACGATGTTCTATGTCTTTATATATTTGTCCAAACCCATAGAGTATACAACACCAAGAACCCTAATGTAAATATGTACTTTGCATTATTAAGATGTGTCAATATAGGTACATCACTTATAACAAATGTACCACTCTAGTGAGTGATGTTGATAATGGGCAAAGCTGTACTTGTGTGAAAATAGTGAATGTATGGGAAAGGTCTGTACCTTCCTCTCAAGTCTGCTGTAAACTTAAAACTGCTCTAAAACAAAAGTCTTAAAAAAAGGAAAGAATGCAGGCAATTCTCCTCATTCATTTACAGGAAATAGCAATCATAACTCTGGTTTCAGCATTCTGTTTAGCGCACAGAGTAAGTCAAAATATGCAACATGGTGCCACTTTCTTTGACATATAGGTTATTGTTAAATGTAAAAAAAGTTTCTGAAATCTTAAATTATATATTCATATAATCATTCTAACAATATTTATGTTATTAGGATAAAAGACTGCCACTTAGAACAATATAAATTATTTTCCTCATGAAATATTAAATAAAATCATTTTTCTTGGCATCATGCCATTGTAAGTATCCACAGTACATCCTAAAACAGTGCTTAATTTAACACATCACTAGGCAAAAATCTTCCAAGTAAAGCTAAATACTAAAATCCAAAAAGCTTAAGTATGTAAATCCTAACATGAACTGCTAGAAGAGATAGTCAATGTTTATAGTATTTTAAAAAATCATTAGTCATTAAACTCCTAACTTAAAACTTTAAATCTCTTTCTGAAGGATTACCTCAGAATGACCCTTTATATTTAATATAGCATTTTTTTTAAAGCTTGCACCCTACCCTATAAATATAAAAGGGTTTACCAGCCAGGGAATGATAAAAATTTCCAAAGAAAGGAGCAATGGGAAATTATAACGTTTTAAGATGTTTCAGCTCTTTATCATCATCATACTTTGTGTTGTCTTCCTAGTCATAAATACAAAAAAAAAAATACTTAATGCAATTTAAAATCAAACCCATTTGGGGACTTTATGTAAGCAAAATATATGCATTATATAAATAATCATTTTTATGCCAAATAAACTAATAAATTATTACATGACATTATTATACAACAAATTTTACACCTAAAAAATCTGAACATATTTAAAGCATTGTTATAATTTTCAAAGGAAGGGCTCCTTACAATCAGAGAGTATTAAAGATATATAGAATTTGTTGACAAAGTAAGTATCTACTATGAGTAGATACATCCCTACTTTGGTTAGTGATTTACCTCTTTCTAATAGATTAGATATAGTATAACCTATATAACTTCATTTCAAGCATTTTTATTATGAATTGGCCAGTGGCTTGAAAAGATAAATTAAAAGGTACATTCTTATATAATTTCATCATTCTTTTCATCTCAGTTTCCTTTGGAAACATGAGAATTTTTCACTTGAGACAATATACTTACAAAAATTGTTTACAGCTCTGATTTAGGTTGATCTTACACAGGGATAAGGTTTTAAATAAAATATTTTCCAAATTATCTTTTTAAATATGCATTTAACATTAATTAGTTGAAGGTATTTTGGAATATTAAAAGTTATAGTACCACTTTAGTACATAGATTTCATTCACTTCATTTTTAATTCATAAATGTTAATAATAATAATAGAACCATTTAACTTTTCAACCTATAATTCAAATATTTTCTGTATCTGTATTAAGGGTACTATTAAACCAATACCTGCACTTAACTGGTTTCTCCACTTCTAAATCCATCCTATCCAATTCTTCCCATAGTCCAAATCGTTTAAATAATCCTGTCCATTAAAGAATATTTTGATTGTACGCTTTTCCTGATCAACTATGGCTCCATAATGTCTATAAACTTAGTCTGTCGTCTCAGGTTCTAAACCTGTCTAATTGAATCAAACTTCTGAAAGAAACCAGATTTGATATCATCTAAAAACATATTGGTTTCACATCTTAACTTCTACTTTTACCATTTCCCCGTTTTAAGTGTTTCTCTATTGTCTTAACCATGACCATTCTTGAACAAACTCAGTTCCCTGCTTTTTCATGAAGCACCTGTTCTCTATCACAGTATGCATTTTCTCTTCTTCTGAATTCTCATGACCTATATGAAGATCTTGGAATATGCATTATTACTTTGTTAATTGTTTTTTAATTTTACCATCAACTCCAATCTAATTTAAAAAACATTAAGATTAGATAATATGTCTTATATCTCTTCACGTCTGCATTATCAAGCTTTTAGTAGGACTTTATTAAGGTTAAATAATTGTTTAGTCTAATTAATTACCCAACTCATCTGTGTTTTGATGAATCCACTTTATAATACACAGTATTCTATGTGTGATTTGACTTCTAATGCCATTAATGATATTCATCTAAAGGTTTTAACTTGCTAAAGAGAAAGTGTTTTAGTAATAAAATATAACTCTAAAAATGGGACTCTTTAGCTTGTGATGATATAAAACTCTTAGTTATTACAAATAAAGACAATTATTTGTATCAATCGTTCATTACAACTGGGAAAAATAAACAACTTTTAATTATAAGAATGATGAATGACTTCAACAATTGTCTAAGTTAGACAAGTTTTACAAAAGCAAACTAGATCTAAATGCATCCCATATGTCTTGATTCTAACACCAAAGAAAAAGAATTCTTAAAAAAGCATGTTTTATACATGGCTTCATGCTATACTAGTACTACCCCTTGAGAGTGAACTGTGATACTGAATAATGTTTTGGCATGGATTATAGAATGAGCTCATTATATTACACAAAACATACATCAGAAAAGATACTGAATTTCTTACTGGTTATAAGAAGCTACAGTGAATAGCTGTGTCTTGAGAAATACCCTTAAAAAGTTAAAATTATCTTTAATCCAATCATTAATCCACAGTTAATTCAATTATAAATCCAAAAATATGGAATCATTCATATGCAAAGCAGGATAAAGAACACTGGAACAAAATTCACTTTCAATTCCCAAGCAGTAATTTCCAATACCCAAAGTCTTGATGTATGGACTCCCTTTCCTCTGCCAGTTTTGCATTTGTGTCTTTGACATGGGTTTTATTTTGTAATTTTTGACAAATTTTTGATTTTGCTAAAACCACTAAAAAATTCAGGTAGTCCTAAACATAACAGCTATTAATTTGAGATTTGTTAAGTATTTACAGTAGTACATTTGGGGCTATATTATCTTACAGCTATGTTTTCTTTACATTTTATTTTCTAAATAATTTTTGTAAATAAGAGCCTTTTCCAGAACATAGGAAACCACTCTAAAGCAAATGAGTTGAGACTACGCACATTTCACAGAAGAACCAGACAATATAGTGATACTTATTGACAACTGAATCAATTAAAGTTTTAGATATTTCTTAGGATGCTTATTCTGTAGATTGACTTAATAATACATAAGACAAGGACAAACAGAAATTATGTTGAAATGAGGCTCAGATTTCCATTCTAAAGAGAATAGACACAGCCAGTTTCAACATATATGTTATGATATATAATAATCAAAACATGACTGCCAATTTAGGGTTACGAAGACTATTTTAAAATCAAAGAAAGTGAATCTAAGGAATTTTGAATGATCCTGCCATGACCATAGAGCTGGTAGTGCATCTACTTCCAGAAATAAGGTAGCCTTCTATTGATGAATGTGTTCAGGCTAAATGCTTCAACTTTTTTAAAGTGGAAATCAGCCTAAGTTGAAAATACTCAGCTCATCAGGGAATCTTGTATTTGGAACATATCTTTTTAGTGCCCTATAAAATGTATTCTATTAAGCTGAGCTTGATACTATGTTATTAGCCCACATTCTAAGAAGTTTTGATAACCAACCAAGAAAAACCATGTTGTATTTAGTATAGGCAAACATTGTTGAGACATGTATTACCCACAGAGGTCATATGCCTTTTTATTTCCATTTGCCCTCTAAGTTTTCACACGTAGAACTCTATCCTCATCCTTCAATTCTCATGCTAGACTTAACTTTCTTTATTGATGGCCTTGCAGCTAGATCAAAGAAAATTTTTTTTCAGTCAGTTGGAAGAGAGGCTTGGTGCTTCTTGGTTACCAAATCATATATATATATATATATATATATTTTTTTTTTTTTTTTTTTTTAAAGAACTCTATTCATGGGGCTTCCCTGGTGGTGCAGTGGTTGAGAGTCCGCCTGCCATTGCAGGGGACGCGGGTTCGTGCCCCGCTCTGGGAGGATCCCATATGCCGCGGAGCGGCTGGGCCCGTGAGCCATGGCCGCTGAGCCTGTGCTCTGCAACGGGAGAGGCCACAGCAGTGAGAGGCTCACGTACTGCAAAAAAAAAAGAACTCTATTCATATTTAGGGCAGCCTTTTAGGCTTATTTGTGTATTCAACTGACTATACCGCCAACCTCAGGCCACTCCCCTCTCCACAAAACCAACCAATCACCTCTCCTCTCTATGTATACTCTCTCATGAGTTTCTCTAATCAATTATCTAGCAAGTTTCATATATCATGGTTTTTATTCCACAACTGTGACAAAAGCTAATAAACTTTGTTTTATAAAAGCACATTTGCATGAGTAGGTTTCATTCAGAGTACAGTTAGTTAATAAACAAGTGTAAATGTCATATCTGATCCTTCTATTTTGATAGGGAAGCAGAGGCGACATATCTAAATTTAAAAAGAGGACGCTGGAATGAACATTGGTGTGCATTTATCCTTTCAAATTATGGTTTTCTCCAGACATATTGCAGCACTATTTACAATAGCCAGGACATGGAAGCAACCTAAATGTCCATCAACAGAGGAATGGATAAAGAAGATGTGGTACATATATACAGTGGAATATTACTCAGCCATAAAAAAGAATGAAATAATGCCATTTGCAGTGACATGGATGGACCTAGAAATTGTCATACTGAGTGAAGTCAGACAGAGAAAGACAAATATATGATATTGATTATATGTGGAATCTAAAAAAATGGTACAAATGAACCTATTTACAAAACAAAAACTGAGTCACAGATGTGGAAAACAAACTTGTAGTTACCAAGGGGAAAAGGGGAAGAGGGATGAATTGGGAGATTGGGATTGACATATACACACTACTATATATAAATAGATAATCAACAAGGGCCTACCGTACAACACAGGGAACTCAACACTGTGTAATAACCTCCATGGGAAAAGAATCTAAGAAAGAGTGGATATATGTGTAAGTATAACTGGCTCACTTTAATGTACAGCAGAAACTAACAAAACATTATAAATCAACTACACTCCAATAAAAAATTAATTAAAAAATAAAAAGAGGACACTAGGGATACAGATATCCACAGGACTCACTACATGGAATACAATCAATTCAATTTAGTACAGCTGGTTTAGGCCTAATGGAAGCTTTATCTGAGAGGATTTTTCTTTTCTAGAACTATAAATGTGAATAGCTTTGCTCTCAAATTTTCCTTATTCTTTTAGGGGGTGGTCTTAATTATCTTAATCATCATTGTGTGAAAGACATTGGTGTTATTTGTTTCACTCATTTCAACCCAGCACCTAATTTATCTAACTATCAGCTACCTCCTCAAGCATAGTTTAAGACTTTCTCACAAAATAGCAAAAAGCAAAATTGGAGCATAAGAAGGAAACCTGATTAGAAATAGAAAGAACCTCCAGGATGCAGGTGATCCAGAAGAGAAGAGGTGAATCTGTTTAGGATAAGTATTGGTTAGTCATGACCCTGGTTATACTCTCCTGCTGCTGCTTCTCATATGCATAAAACAAGATGCTGCTTCCTTACGTGGGCAAGAATAGCCTTTAAATTCCTTATCCCCTCAATTTTTCCATTCCATTAAACATGAGGCTCCCAGGATCAGCAACAATAGAGGAAGAGAGTTGCTTGATATTCCAATGTGAACCACAATAGACCAATGTAGAAACAACACACAAATATCTCTGAGTTATTAATGAAGGTCTAATTAAGCTTGCAGAAGACTTCCAGTAAGGTAGAGTATAAGTATAATGATATTCCATTTATGCAGATTATCTACTCCTTTGATCATAAATTCTAGGCCACAATTGGTAGAGGGGAGGGCACTATATTACAGTGATTTAAGCCTTCTAATGTAGCAAATCACAGGATCATTAATGGTAATAAGAAAATGGCTTATCCATTACACAATGAAAAAAGATAAAAGAACCTTCATCAATTTATGTTTGAATGATGGAATAATGATTATATGCTCTGATGTGAGAGCAGGCAGAACTCTACTGTTAGGAAACTAGGAGTTTCCTAATAGTGACTATAGTCAAAATTAGCCTAGAAAGAATTTTTCACAAAACTTTATAAGGTTTACAACTAAAATCAGATTTCATCCATTATTATTTGTGCTATTTTTATTACATGGTTACTTATTTTTATTTGTCAGTTTAAAAATCCATTTTAGAAGACTCTAATCATGTATAAAACATTGAAAATCATATTTCAAACATTCATATTTTAGCCTTTCCAAATATATTTATTTAACAGTAAAATAAATCAGACAAAGAAAACACAGTATGCTTTCACTTACATGTGAAATCTAAAAAACAAAAACTAATAAACTTAACAAAACAGAAACAGACTCATAGATACAAAGACCAAACTAGCTGTTGCCAGAGGATAGGGGGTGGGGAAATGGGGGAAATAGGAGAAGAGGATTAAGAAGTACAAACTACCAGTTATAAAATAAATAAGTCACGGAGATGCAATGTACAGCACAGGGAATATAGTCACTAATATTGCATTAATTTTGTATTGTGCATATTGAATCATATGTTGTACAACTGAAACTAATATAATACTGTAAGTCAACCATCTTCAATAAAACATAAATTAATGAATAAATTAAATAAATAAATTAAAGGTACCAGGATAGTTAGACAATAGATGGATTTATTTTGAGATATTTGTTGAGCTCCCAGAAGTTTCTTCACCAATAGTTTTAATAGCGTTAGTGTGCTATTAAAATATAAAACAATATTCCTGGTATCATGCTCACTACATAGACCTTCTCCTCAAACTCTTGCCAGAACTTTTTGAAAATTCTATGTTTCAGGATTACAGCTATATTTCCTTTTGTTGAATTGTGCATGGCTTACCCTTCTCTTTTCAGTTTTCAAGAATTGACCACGTTTTCTTATGTTTCCTATTGGATTGACCTTATGCTACTTATAAACAGATTTTAGAAAGATCTATGTATAGCTGATTCACTTTGTTATACAGCAGAAACTAACACAACAGTGTAAAGCAATTCTACTCCTATAAAGACGTTAAAAGAAAAAAGAATGATCTATGCACACAGAACATAGCTATATAACTGGTTGTGTTCTCTAATGACCAATGTCAGAGCAATACATAATGACAGCCTTAAAAATGTGCAGCTCTCATGGAAAATATTATTTTAGGAATTAAAATGTTGGGAGTAAGTAATTTTATATCTTAAACATCCTATTCCACTGAAATATTATTTACCCTATAAAGAACTCATTTTTTTTACATGAAGTGTGCCACCTGAAATTCATTCACGTGTTAAAGTGTTCATTCAACCAACCAACATTTATTGCGCTTGTTACTGAGCAAGTTGCTAAGGGCTTCAAAATTGAGTAAGAGTGACATCAGCAAAAATGGCAGAGAAAGGACCTCCAAAATACATCCTTCTATGAAAGTAATTTTAAAAGGGCAAAACCTGTCAGAATCAACAGACCTCTGGAAAGTTGTCAAAAGCTTACATTAACCCAGGTAATACCCATTCAAGAAAACAGCTGATTCCAAGTAAGAATACTAAAATTGTGGCATTTTAACTTACCCTAGTCCCATCTTCCACTCCTCCGCCTAGCTGTAGGCAAAAAATAAAAGTCCATATTCCTGGTACTAAAAGAACCAGGACCTCATTCACCAATGGACCTCATTCACAAAGAATTTTAATTAATTATTTATTCAGATCTGGCTGGTAGCTCCCTGGAAGAACAGCTCAAAAGACTTATCTTTTTTTTATGCCTAATTCAGAACTATTCCAGTGCTAAAGTCGCTTCCAGAGGGCAGGGGAAGGCCATTTTAAAAACATATTTACAGGTTTATTTTAATTTCTTAGATGCTGCTGCCAGAGGAAATAGATAACAGTTGATAAGTAATGCTTAGGAGGAAAGGCTGGGGAATGATATGTCTTTAAGGGCTTTGAAAAACTCCAACATATTCCTGGGAACCTGGAAGGTCACATGCATGTTAAGAGCTGTTTGCAAGCTCAGGAAAGACCTGATGAGGTTCTAAGGTCTCATCTTCTGCTGACCTTGAAACAGCCAACAAATCAGATAACCTAGATGAAATGGACAAACTCCTATAAACACAAAAACTACTAAAACTGACTCAAAAAGATACAGAAAATATAAATAGACCCAAAACAAGTAAATAAATGGAGTTAGTAGTCTAAAAAAATTCCACTAGAAAAAGTCCAGGACCAGATAGCTTCACTGGGAATTCTACCAAACACTTAAGAAGAATTAACACCAATCCTTTTTCAAACTTTTTGAAAACAATAAAATGGAAAACATCCTGACTCATTCTATGAGGCCAATATTACCCTGACACCAAAGTCAAAGACATCACAAGAAAACTATAAACCAATATCCCTTATGAATGTAGGTGCAAAATCTTCAATAAAATACTGGGAAACTGAATCCAGAAGCATAGCTAAAGGATGATACACTACGACCAAGTAAAATTTATCCTAGGAATGCAAGGGTGGTTCATTGTATAAAAATTAATCAGCATAATACATAATATTAGTAGAACAAAGGCAAAAAATCCACATGATTATCTCAATGGATACAGAAAAAGCTTTTGATAAAAATCAAATACCCTTTCACAATAAAATCATTCAACAATTTGAGTGAATAGAAGGGCACTTGCTCAATATAATAAGTGGATTTATTAAAAACCCAAACCTAACATCACACTCAACAGTGAAATACTAAAATCTTTTCCCCAAGAATCAGGAACAAAACAAGGATGTCCACTTTCACCATTTCTATTAAAACATTGTACTGAATTTTCTAGCTAGGGAGATTAGACAAGAAATAGAAATAGAAGGCATCCAGATAGGAAGAAAAGAAGTGAAAGTATCTATATTCACAGATCACATGATCTCATATATAGAACACTCTAAAATATCCAAACACACACCCACACACAAAACAGAGTTAATAATGAGCTTGGCAAAATTACAGGATACACAATTAAAAGAAAAAGTTTCATTTCTTACATTAACAATGAACAATCCCAAAAGTGAAATTTTAAAAACGATTCTATTTACAATAGCATCGATAAGAATGAAATAGGAATAAATTCAACCAAAAAAATGCAAGACATGTCCACCAAAAACTATAAAACACTGTTAAAAGATAGTAAGCAAGATCTACATAAATGGAAAGACATCTCATGTTCTTGGATTAGAAGAGTTAATAATGTTAAAATGGCAATACTCCCCATATTGATCTATACTTTCAACAAAATCAATACCAAAATTTCAACTTTTTGTTGTTGTTTTTGTTGCAGAAATGTAGAAGCTAATCATGAAATCCATATGGAACTTCAAAGGATACAGAAAAGCTAAAAAATAATCTTGAAAAAGAAGAATAAAATTGGGCTCACACTTCCTAATTTCAAAACTTACTGAAAATCTATAGTAATCAAAATAGTGTGGCACTTGCATAAGGATAGATATATAGACAAATGGAATAGAACTGAAAGTCCTGAAATAAGCCCATACATCTGTGGTCGGTTGATTTTTGACAAAGGTGCCAAGACCATTCAATGGGGAAAGAACAGTCTTTTCAACAAATAGTTCTAGATATTATTATAAGCAATCTCCCTAAAAGGGAGTAATAAATATTTCTATTACATTTTTACCTAGCTCTTTTGTATTTATCCTGCCTGACCATTTTTCACTTCTTCACTAAATCCATTAATCCATCCTGGTTCTTATTTAACAATATAGGTTTTAATATCTCATTTGTGGAGACTGAAGGCCTTTGGGGATTCCTCATGGTTAAATTACAATTTCTCCACACACTGAGGCATGCTTCTTCATGCTCAGTATTTTCCAAACTACAACTTGCCAGGTTGATTACTACACTCATCTCTCTTCATCTTTATTCTGAGACTTTAACTTTGGGCATGTCATCTTTATGAAAAACTATCAGTTATGTCCAAGTGTTATTTACTTCTGTGTTAAATATTTATCATTCATCTTTCTCTTTACACATGTCTGTCAGGCAGCACTAACTTCTAGTCATTTGCATTGCAGATTATTCACATTCTTTTCTATTGTCCCAATGGTCAACTAAATACTGGATTTTTCCATTCCATTCCCTGCACCCATGCTGTATGATGCCTTCTTCCTTAAAAAGTAGAGAGGAGAAAATCAATGATAATTTTATATCATCATATTACATTTTCCTTTATAAATTGGTATGTTCTCACTGACAATGAGTAGAAAAATGTATTTAGAACAGGATATTGACCATTTCAAAATGGTAGAGTGTGGATATTTTTATATAATTTTCACAGGAGGACAAGTATATATATTCATTTGGTGAACAATTTGGAACTATCTCTCAAAATTTAACATGATATTCATTTTGATCTAGTAATTCCATTTCTCGAAATTTATTTTACAAAAGTACACACAAACATTTACGTTGAAAGTTTTCAACTTTGATTTTTTATAATGTAAAAAATTAAAATGACCTAAGTATCCATCAAAAAGCAAATGATTAAATAAATTGTGGTATACCCACATTTTAAAATAAAACACTATGAATCCAATTAAGGAGTGTTATATATAATGAAGTGAAAATTTCAAAATTATATATTTTTAAATGAAATGGTTATAAAATAATGTGTATAATAAAGCCCTATTTATGAAAAGCACTTAATTTCATGAAATGAAAGGTATTTAGATAATAGGATTTATATTAAATTGTTGACAATAACCCCTTTGGAGAAGACAGTGTAATTGTGATGAAGGAGTGGTGAATAAGATTTTAGTATATCTTTATACTTTTAAATTATTTGAAAAGTTTTAAAATATTCATAATTAGGCTTGCTGAAATTAGATTAATAATAAAACATGTTGAAAGAATAAATATGCTTATGTGACATTAAATTCTGCTAGAGAAATATATATAGGCAAGTAAGTATAGGCATTCAGTGTTTTCAGCTAAAAATTCAGTTGGTAATCATCACCCTATCTAACTAAATTCAGAATAAATGGCTGATTCAGGTACTTTTCAAAACCAAGTCAATTCCTGTGACATCATGTAGTCATGCTGACAGACTCACTACAACTTTTCAAATAAGTGTTTTGTTATAGTGCCAAGAAAACTTTTTTTTTTTCACATTCCCAATTAATGGTCCATATAATTCAGATCCAGCAGAGACTGGATTTCTAAATGCACAATGAGTCCAACTGTCTCCATTTTCACAGATTACAAAAATGAAATTTCTAAAGCCAGGGAAGAAAATAAGATCCAGTGGAGGAGCATCAGAGAAAGAATCAGATTCCCAGACATCTCCCTGTATGTACAAAGCTTTTATCTCTGTCAGCACTAGCTATCAGGAGCATGGTCTGACACTCCGTTCTCACCTGAACTTTTGGTGAGACAGGTAGGAAGGGATAGAAAGTATAGGAAAATGAAGAAAGAAAGTGTAACTCAGGAATAGCAGCAATCACGAACCAGAATTAAAGAAGGACACAAGGAATCTATCCTAGTTATAGACATGTGTGACGTGCAAGGGAGAAATAAACGTTCAGAAAGTGTGTTAATTTCGAGCAAAGCAAGGGTACAACAAAAGAAATTTTCCCAAAAAGATAGAAGGGAGGTCTGTAATCCAGTTTCCCAAACTTAAGTTTTTGGCAGAAACCAGCTGCGAAAGCAGACCTCAGACTGGCTTTGATAGCGAGCACTATCCTCCTGAGATTCAAAGGCCCAGGTGGAGACTGGGGTGGGGACAGACATCGATACCCCACTATGGCCAATTTCACCCCAAGTAGCTGTGATAGGGCTCTGATTGCAGCAAAGAGTGGCAATCAACCTCTGACATGGGTCAGTAAAGCATGTAGGAAAATATCTAGATGCTACCAAAATAATATATATGTATCTTTGGATATACCATGTAAGATTGGTAGTAAATCTAAAATTTAAACTAGTCCTTCATGCTCTCAGTATAGTACATATATTACCTTCTCTATTTAAATATATAATATAAATATTTAAAATATAAAAAACCCTTAATTCAGCACTTGGTTTATGCTGCAGCGAATCAATCTAACTGCTCTGGCATCTGATCAAGCCAATGAATGTTTATTTTGTTGCACTGAATAGGCCTTTTACTGTGAAGATCCAGTAACCAGCTCCTGGGTTTCTCCCACTCTAACTCCCAACCTGAGTAATTTACTCAATATGAGAAACATTTCTTTTAATTTAACTAAAGACTAGGATTATTCTTCCCTTGATTCAAGGCCATTTCTCAATTTTGTAATCCTGGTGAAATACTACTTTCTTTTCCCTTTCTTCCTCCTGGTTTTCCTGATATTTTATGTCTTTAGATTTCCTACTCTAGTGTTCCAGCCAATATTCATTTGAGACATCCTAACTTAAGAGTTTCAAATGGTGATTGCTTGAATTTCCTTTGTCAATATTACCTCCGAATTTTGTATAAAAAAACTATGATAGACAAGGAATAGATATGGGGCTGAAAAGGAGCCAGGTGTGTATAGTTAAAACAACAGCAACATCATGATGTACTTTCCTAAGTTTAAAAGAAAAGAGTAGAGTAACAAGCAGTTCAGTAAAATAGTTAACTTTATCTTTATAATAGGCTAAGTGCCTATTATATAAATACTAATGTAAATTACTAAATAAAAACATTCTCAGATAAAAATGTGTTAATTAATTTGAAGTTTTGCCTAACTCGTGATATGTGTGGGAAACAATCCAATTTGAAAGTTGTGGATAGAAATGAATTATACGAATTTTAAATAAAACTTCAAATATCTATATTTCAGGAGTGTCATTTAGTTATGGTAACTTTATAAACAGCCATTTTAATTTTGAATAAGTTTAAGTATTTTGTGTCATATATCAATATTAAAATATTGATTCCTATCCAAATATACAAAATTATATATATTATACATATGTATATACTATTGTATGTACTATATATATAAATATATATATTTCCAAGTTAACTTCAAAATATGAAAGATGAAATAAAATTGTAGAATTATGAAAATGTGTGGAAGTCTTTGGTTAGAGGTTTCAATTTCTCTAAAAACTGTATAGATATATAGATACCAAATATTCTCCAAAGCACTATTTTGATTGATGGGCAAAAATAAAAAAATTTCAGTGTTAAGGGAATTACCTACATCAAAATTATATTATTCATATCTAATAAGAAAATATTTATCAAGGCTGGAAATTTCATATTAGTGATTAACTAATAACACTGCTATGTTCAGGTAGAATAGTGCTCTTTATGTTGTTTATTATAGATCAATTCTCATCCACAGTCGCCTTATCTAAAGCTTGAATTATGACATGCTAAAGAGAAAAAGGACAATGCAATGATATTTTTAAAATATGTCCAAAAAGTTTTTTGACACTCCATGCTTCCAGAAGTGGGACTTAACTCCCCTAACTCTGCATATGGGCTGGACTTAGTGACTTGATTCTAATAGAATGTGGCAGAAGTTATGGGTTGTATTGCTGCCAAGGTTAGATTATAAAAAGACTGCAGCTTCCATCTTTAGGGTGCACTCTCTTTTAGATCATTTTTTCTGGGGGAAGCCAATCACAACCTTGTGACATTTAGTCAGGGATGGGGGGGAAAATGGAGACTTCCACCCAACAGCCAGGATGACCTGAAGCTTGTCAACAACCACACGACTGGGCTTGGAAGCCGTTTCTCCAGTCCTAATTGAGCCTTGAGATTAACAGCAGTCTCATCTATGGCTTGACTGCAACCTCCTAAGTAACCCTGAGCTAGAACCACCCAGCTGAGCTGCTCCCAGATTCTTGACCCACAGAAACTGTGAAATAGGTGTTTATTTTTTAAGCCATCAAATTTCGGGGGATGAAGAACTGTACTTTTTAGTTCATCAGGGATGAAAGCATAGCATTGTTATTTTTCAAAGTTGATGGATCATGTTTGGTGGGTTAGTACAGAGAAAAATACTTTTTTTATTAGTAATTTGAATTAGTTACCTGTTTAATTACCCAAGGCTTTATCAAACAAACAAAAAAGCAGGCAAAGGGCATTAAATATGTATGCAGTGGTATGCTATTTTGTTTACATGGGGCTTAGTACAAAATATTTAAGAGGCTGTAAATTAGTGATTTAAAACAAGGAACACAAATAAGCCCTGTTACCAAATACTTATTTTGAACTACACCCATGATGACCAATGGCAGAACAAATTGAAGGCCAAAGATAACAGACTGGATTAGATAACAGAAGGTGATTATTTATGTGAAAGATGTAGACAAGCACTTGGGATGTATTATGTGCCCAGAAAGAAAACAAGGTAGTTAACTATCCACAGTATCCTGTACATTATTTTTTCCAAGTTTAAAACTTAGAGCTCAAAAACTTCCATCTCAGAGGTACAAATCTTCCTCTTTCTTTTAAAAAGAGCAAAATGTTTAATCATAAGAATGCAATATATATTATTTAACATTATTATCTTATATTGAATATTTTGATTTTTTTCTGGAATTTTGCTGATAGAAACAATACCACAAAAGTCCTTCTTAAATATTTATCTTTTGGGAATATATTCATTGGGCAAATACCCAGCTGTGCTTTGCTGTGAACAAATGTATATGGTTTATAAAATATGAATATTGTCAAAATGCCATGTAGAAGGACTGTACCAATTCATATTCCAGTTACAGTGAGAGTGACAATTTCTCTATAGTTTTGCTATCACTTACCAAAACTCTTAGCATACTTGCCAATCTGATAGATAGAACCTATTTTAATTTCTATTTAATTATTAGTGGAATTAGTATTTTCTTTTATATGTATAAGCCACTGGAATCTCTTTTTCTATAAAGTGCCTGACCATTTCATCATTCACTTACGCTATTGGATTATTTGTTTTTGTTGTATCAAGTTATATGAGATTTTTGCTTCATAAACTATTAACTGAGTTTCTTGCCAATCTTTAGCATTACAAAGGGTTTTTGTTATTATTTTTATTGTTTGATATACAGAGGTTTTTTTGGTTTGTTTGTTTGCATTTTAGTTGAATTGGTCAATTTTTTCCAAAATGTTTTCTGAATTTTGGTATCTTGCTAAGAAGAAATTTCCAAGCTCTGAGATTATAAATAAATAGAGAGAAGGGCTAGAGTTATATAGGACTAGGAATCCAGACCTGATTATATCTCATGGAAAGAAGTGTAGTAACTACTGACGCTATCTCTATCCAAGTAAATTTTATTGTCCCCAAGCACAAGAAGCCTAGAATTTATTCTAGAACCTGCAGACTGTGCATTCAGCAACCAATGAGCACCATCCATCTCCAGGGCCTTTGAGTGGGTCTGTAGTTCTATAGGCACTGGGGGAGGATCTCTCTTTGGCAGTTGCCCAGTGATTATCCAATAGGACTGATGATTACCACTGGCCCAATATTTTGCTCAAATTATTCTTTCTAGACAACAATCTTTTTCAATATCCCAGGAAATTCAAATTTTCCCAGAGTCAGTGATAGGACATAGACATCTAGACAGACAATGACAGTATTATAAAGAAAGCCTGAATTTTGTGGGAGTGAAGGAATCCAGCATATGAGGTCCAGCTCATTAAGCCTGTGTGTAGTGGAATACACAGTCTTTTCATAACCTCTTACAAAATATCAAGTATGTTAAAAATAATTTCTTCCTATATTTTCTTTATTCTTCATATTTCTCTTGTCAACTGCCTTTTATCATTTTATTTATAATTTACCCCAGTCATGTTTTTTTCCATAATGCTCTCAAGTTCTGACAGGTGTGTCCATAGTCTCACTCTAGCCCTTCCTTCATTCCTTTCTTCCTCCTTTTCTTCCTTCCTCCATTTCCTTTGCTCTGATTTTTTTTCTTCCAAGACAATATTAAAAGGTCCATATAGAGAAGAGCATGATAGGACACAGTGAAGTATCAAGATTAATATACATGATAAAACCTCATATTTCAGTCTAGGGCTCAGTATATTACTCCTTTTGTACCCAATATTTAATCTGAGGCAAAATAGCACGATAGAAGAATAAAGGATTTGTTTAGACAAAATTAATCTCTGGGAGTCTATGCTGTCTTATCAGTGAATTTTGTATTAAAACAATGTCAGGACTTTGGGTGAGAATTAAGTAAGATCATATTATAATAAAGTGATAGCAGTTTTGAGAACTCAGGCCTTTTGATTCATAGTTCTAAAACACAACTGAGTAGTCTAAAAATAAACCTAAGTAATCCCCAATATTATTCTGTTTTATTAAATTTCATGGCTCAAATTACAGAAAATATAAAAATTTTCTATTTAACTAAAGCATTAAGTACTGTATTACTTTTTTTAAGTAGCTAAACAAATCTTATTTATTTAGTTGTTTTTAATTTATTTTATTTTTTTATTGAAGTATAGTTGATTTACAATGTTGTGTTAGTTTCAGGTAGTAGTGCATTACTTTTAACAGAAGTTATTTTCCTAGATGTAAACAGCAAAATATAAAGACTCCTTAAATAATGATTTGCACTGATTTTTTAAACGTGTGTATGTAACAGAAATACTACAAAATAATATTTAGTTCAAAAGTAAACATTTATTTCAATTTTGTGTTATATTCATACTGACATTGTAATTCAATTATTTTTCTAGATAACCATATGCTATTTTAAGATAACTGGATATACATGAAAATTTTTAAAAATCCAAGTCTCCTCAGTTCCAGAAAAACAACAACAAAAATTAGTGTGGAATAAAGGTAATTCCGTTTAAAAAATAGAGAAAATTGCCTTAGCAATTTTAAATTGTGAGAAACTAAACTTAATCTTCATTTTCAACAATTTCATTATCCAGTCAATTCATGAAAAGGACCACATGTAAACATTACCAAATGAATCCTCTGAAGTCTGACTGGACACACTGGTAACTGAATCACTTATCCATGTTCTAAATTATGAAGCCTGGTCCTTAATATAGAAACCCTTCCTGAGTGCTTCTTCAATAAAGAAAAGAGCCAAAGTTCACGTTTAATACACATGTAGACTAGCCGCCTTCTCTTATTTTGAGAAGGGGATGAGAAGGCAATGACATTTGCACAAGAGCAGCTTTGTCTAATATTATTTAATCTAAGCAATTACCCTATGGGACATATTATTAGCCTCATTTTTCAAGTGAGGAAAGTAAAGTTAAATAATTAACTCAGGACAGTTTCTGCAGCTGCCTTCCAAAAACCTTTACAACATGATCCAATTACTAACTGGTTAGTTGCATTTATATATGTTTCTTTTGATGGCCATCTTCATGAGAGGCTGAAATTATGAGTGGATATAAAAGTAGAATTTGATGACAAAGAGAAAGCTGTACAGATGTGGAAAGGATAGAAAACCTTTTTAACACTACAACATTTGAGCTGTGATACTTAAGTAATTTGGAGAATAGTAAACGGCAACATCTAAATGTCAGTTTTGTATTCCACTTGTTTTTTCAAAAATGTTCCATTTGATCCAGTATTTTCACTTCTGGAAATTTGTTCTTATGAAAGTGCTTAAAATACAAAAATAAAAGGTCAAGTTACCCATTAGAGCTAAATTTGGAAATTCTTAAATGTACATTAGTACAAGAATTTTTAAGTAAGAAATTGTACTGTGACATTATGTAACTATTTTAAAAGAATTAAAATAGAGTTGACATAGAAATGTTATTTTGTCATGTTAAGGTAAGAAGTAGGATATAAATTTATATATGAGGAATATCACAACTAAGCATGTAAAATAGTTTTAAAAGATTAAATGAAATATTTATAGTGGCTTTTTTCTGTTTTAAATCATTTTGTAATTCTTAATTTTTTCTGTAAAGGGAGTATGTTACTTTTAAAATTGGAATTTTTGTGTAATCAAAAGAAGTATCCTTTTTCTTTGTTTTGTTTTTTTTGCAGTAAGCGGGCCTCTCACTGTTGTGGCCTCTCCCGTTGCGGAGCACAGGCTCCAGACATGCAGGCTCAGCGGCCATGGCTTACGGGCCTAGCCACTCCTCGGCATGTGGGATCTTCCCGGACCAGGGCACGAACCCGTGTCCCCTGCATCGGCAGGCGGACTCTCAACCACTGCACCACCAGGGAAGCCCAAGAAGTATCCTTTTTCTTTATTTTGTAGATTTTACAAGATGTTTAGAAATTTAAAAAAAATAAAATTGTCATTGTCATTGTCTTTACTGTCATTATTGTCATTCACAAATATAAACTCTTTATTGTCTTTATTGTCATTCACAAATATAAACTCTCTCTGAATTATTTCTTTCAGATCCTATGAAAAATTATTTTCCCAATAATTTTAAAATAAATAAAAAGTAATACATCACTTTGATTAATGAGTACAGTAGACTCATTAATCAAAGATGCTGTTTTCAAAAAAGAGTCCAAGGGTATGCTCTTTACTTTAAGACATGGACAGATAATAAAAACATGGACAGATAGTAAAAGTCCCATGCCACCAAAAGGATGCTTAATATAGAAAAACTGTGATGATTGTGACTGGCTTTGTGAATTACCACATCAGTATATTCTGTGATCTGTAATATAAATACACACACACACACACACACACACACACACACTTTGTATTTCATTTGCTTCTTGTTTGCCCGTGAAACTGTCTTTTCTTTTTCAAAGGAACTCTAGGCA
Organism: Delphinus delphis; assembly: GCF_949987515.2. Taxonomy (NCBI): domain Eukaryota; kingdom Metazoa; phylum Chordata; class Mammalia; order Artiodactyla; family Delphinidae; genus Delphinus; species Delphinus delphis. Next base: position 25,647,087 of record NC_082691.1, on the reverse strand, counting down.
GTTCTTATTTTTCTTTTTAATTTTTAGCCTATTATTGCTCTGTGTGAAATAAGATGATGTGTGACCTTAAAATGCCAGTTTAATCAGAAATCCATAATTTTTCAAATTTAGAACTTTAATTCAAACATTTAGGTCCTTGGAAATGGCTGCAGATATTTATGATGTCTACAAGATAGCTGTGGATATAGATAGATTGAGAAATAGGAGAAATTTCTCTGAAAATATTTCCAGTGCTATTTTAGATTCAAAGTCAACACATATTATATTCAAAAGAATAAAACTAACTTTCAACATGGGAAATAGTGTCAAAGGGAATTCAACCCCCCTTTCATAAGGTGCAGAAGATGTTAATCAACTTTACTGAACTCTAATTTACATATAATAAAATGTACCCATTTTAAATGCACAGCTTGAAGAGTTTCATCAAATGTATATTTCTGGTACTCTTTACCACAATCAAGATATACATATAACATTTCCATCACTCTATAGGTTTCCTTGTGCTCTTTCCCTGTCAATCCCCTACATTCTCAGTCCTAGGCATGCACTGACCTGCTTTCTGTTCCTATAAACTAGAGTTGCTTTTTCTAGAATTTCACGTTATTGAAGCATATTATATGTACTCTTTTATATCTGGCTTCTCTCACTTAGCATAATGATTTTGAGATTCATCACTGTTGTGTGTAGTTCAAACATTTTCATTGCTGGTTGGTATTCTTTTGTATGGATATACCAGCTTTTGTTTATCCATTTACCTGCTGATGGACTTTTGAGTTCTTTCCAGTTTTTGGCCGTTACAAGTAAAGCTGCTCTGACTATTTGTGTAAAGTCTTTCTATGAACATATGTATTTAATACTCTTGCATTATAAGAGTGAATGTTTAACTCTAGGAGAAACTTGCAAATAAATTTGCAAAGTGGTTGTACCATTTTACATCACCAGCAGCAACGTGCGAGAGTCATACATACTGGTCAACACATTTTAGCCATTCTAGTGAATATGCGCTGGTATCCCATTGCAGCTTCATTTGCATTCCATGATGTCAAACACTTTTCCATGTGCTTACTTGTACATCTTTTTTATGAAGTGTCTGTTAGAATCTCGTGACCATTTTAAAATTGTTTTTTCCTTTTATTATTGAGCTGTAAGAGTTTTTTATATATTCTAGATATAAGTTCTTTCTCAGATGTATGTGTTGTGAATATTTTCTCCTAGTCAGTGACTTGCCTTTTCATTTTCTTCGTGGTATGTTGTTTCAGTTGCCTTTGGCACTTGAAAATGATTTTTATCATGTTGTGTGGTGACATTTCATGTGGTTTTAACATATTTTAAAATATTTATCATTAATATCTTTTTCTGAAAAGTGAAGAAAATCAAGTGTTGTGAAACATTCATTTACACATCATTTAATTCTTAAGATCTCACGGGGGTTATCCTGAAGTTAAAAACATAATATTGTGGTACTGAAGTGAAAGATTCAGGTATCAAATTATTGAACATATCTCTAACCTATATAGTACCTATTATTTCAAGCAATGGAATATATCTCCCTGGAGAATAGCTGCCTTAAGGCACAGTCACCATACTGTATTTCAAAGTTATCTGAAATAATGCATTCTCGTGCATGTTTACATTATGTGTTAGCCCCATTTTTTTCTTTTTAATTTTTATAAATCAAATATATAAAATTTACATGGTTCTAAAGTAAAAATTCTATTAAGAATATTCTTATTTTTAAGACTCTTAAGACTCTCTTAAGAGTCTTATTTTCATCTCCAATATCATATTTCAATATTCATATATGAATAATCTTATTTTTCCTTTTTATAACAGAAAGATACCATTCTACTTTTTTCTGTTCTTGTGTATCTTATGTTTTATTCAAATAAATGCCCTTTCAATGAGTAAAGATTAGAACAATTACTTTGGAAAAAATAATACAGCATTTGGGCAACTTCTGGAATTCAATATTCATAAATTTTGCTGAATAAGACAGTTTTGATAATTATTACAGATTCACTTTAACCTAAAATAATTGATTCTAAGGAGATAGTAAATTCTTACTTCACAAGAGGACACATGCAATGTAATCATAAAGGTAAATAATAATGACAGGTAACATTTTTGAGTGTTTACATACCACCCAGCATTCTAAATAGTTTATGTGCATTATCACTTTGAATGCTTACAATCACGCTATGATGTAAATGCTATGATTAAACCCATTTTCAGCTAAGTAATGAGAGGTTTAGTTACTTGCTCAGGGTCACAGAGTTGACCAGAATCTGAAGTCTCAACCTGTAATTACAGTGCTTAATGATCAATGCTAAGATACAGAAAAAATAAACATATTTTAAGATATATGTGGTAGCAGATTAAATATATATGGAATAGATTGGTAGCAACAACCAAAAGTAAGATTCAGAATTAAAATAACATCTTATAATTTTAACTAGTTTAAACCATTTTAAACCACACTGACAGATATTTATTGTCAATATAAATAGCAATTAAATTGCATATCAATATTATACATGTATATTTTATGAAAGATCTACACTCTTTTTACTATAGTTGAGTGTACATGTTCAACTAACCTTTTATACACACTCTCTAGCAAGTGTCAAATAAAACCAGATGTAAGAAAATTACATGATCAAAGTTTAAAGAAATAGAATTCTTAAATAATATACACAATAAAAGATAGAACCCAGCTGTATGCTGCTGCAAAAGAAATGAGCACACGAGAATAGATTTTCTCCACTCTATTTTATTATTGTTATTAACCCTGTAAAATGAGATTCAGTACTCCACCTTAATATTTATTTTCTTGCTAGAATTGTACCAGATGGAAGAATTTTATATAACTGAAAACACTGATTGGTATGTCCTTCTGTTAAGAGTATTATCACCAATATAATTCTACTTTCTTTTGTATCTTAACAAATATTATTTTTTCTTTTTATGTCATGCCATATAACCCTTTTTCTATTGTTATTATGTCATACTATGAAACACTTTCAAAATACTCCTTTCATATATTTTGCACATGTCTTTACAAAACCAGGCCACCTATGAGTCATATGTCAATGCTGAATATCAAAAAGGATAACCCAAAATGCAGTCACATAACCTAACCAACCTCCCAAGCAAGAAATCAAGGATATAGTAAAATGGGAAAGGCCTGCTAGTAGAATCTTAAATAAATATTTATGGGAAATAGTTTGGAGCAAGATGTTTACAGAGGCTCAAAAGGAATGCTATAGCAGACATTAACCTTAACATCACTTAATTGTCCAAAGGAATATGGGGAACTGAGCAGTCAGTGCATCAACTGAAGGGTGCAGAAAGTAGAAGTAGGGATGTACTTCATGAAGCAAAAATGCATAATCACATATCAGAGGTTCTTTAAACTTCAGATGCAAAGGAACCTTTTCAAGTTCAACAGTGATGGAAAAATTGTTTGGCATGTGTCATCTTTTTTTTTTTTTTTTTTTTTTTTTTTGAGGTACGCGGGCCTCTCACTGTTGTGGCCTCTCCCGTTGCGGAGCACAGGCTCCGGACGCACAGGCTCAGCGGCCATGGCTCACGGGCCCAGCCGCTCCGCGGCATGTGGGATCTTCCCAGACCGGGGCACAAACCCGTGTGCCCTGCATCGGCAGGCGGACTCTCAACCACTGCGCCACCAGGGAAGCCCGTGTCATCTTTTATATAATCCCTATGTACAAAAGATTCACATATGTGTTTGTAATTATGGGAAGCTGCAGATTTATTAAAACTTTTAACCTAAATTTGTTTCATCAATACTTTCCAACAGACAAGACTATACTACCCTTAACATTAGCAAACATAAATGTAGAATACAATACCAGTGATGACTGGTGTTCAGGTATTTAGACTTCATGATATAAATTAACTGACTACATTTTTGTTTTGTTTGTTTGTAGCTTGTCTTCTTTATCCTCACCTACTCCTTTGCTTAACATAAGTTATTATAGTTTGTATTATTTTCTTATTAAAAGCTATAGAGACTCACTAAAACAATGACGAGATGCAATAAATAAAGAATATATTAAACCCATCAATGTTACCACCTAAAGATAATTATTTTTAGTTAACAACCTGTTATATAGGCACATATATATGTTCATATATATGTGCGTGTGTATGTATATGAGTTGCTACTATAAGAAGGTATGTATATATGTGTGTATGTATGTATGCATAGTCTTATTTCTAACAAGGAGATCATTCTGAATACATTTTTGATCATTTAAAAATGAACAGCATAACATGCTCATATTTTCATGATAATACAAATCAAAAGTTTTATTCTTTAATAGCTTATAAACAATAGTGTACAAACTATTCCTATTATTAAACATGTTCTCAGAATAATTAAGTGAAATTAGAATTGTTAGATCAAGGGGTTTTTATGGCTTTCTGCACACTTTTTGGTTTTTTTTGCTTCTTGAAAGAATTTGCCCTCCATCTTATCCCCTCACGGAAGGTGTAGCAAGATAATCTTTCCTCTGCATCCGTAATAACTCTTAACAATTTTGCCAATATAATACAAATAAAATATTTTACTTTAACTCATATTTTTATTATATCTTTTCAAGAATTTATTGACCTTGCTGTTCTTTTTTTGGTGTGTTTATTAGTGTCTTTCACTCAAAATTTTTTTTTTTTTTAAGCTGGTCAGGAGTTATTCGAGTTTTATTATCAGTCTAGGCAAGACTAAAAATTCAAAGCAAATTCAATTTTGCTTAAGGGAACATTGTAAAGTAACAATTCTTCATATTACATGCCTCACGTGATCCATTTCAAACCACAGAGAATTACACCTTTATGTGTCACTGTTCCAAGAGACAAACAAATGTGAACAGCTAAAACATTTTAAAAATGCACCAAGCTTATGAAGTCTCAAACAAAACTTGAATTTTCTGTACATACACCTGTCAAATGAAGTTATTTCCTGTGCACCACTCCTCTTGCAAAGTGGTCTTCTGTTCCCTTTCATTTGACCTAGATCAGCTAGGAGACCTACAGAACGATCGGGATGGCTTGTGATTTCTATCCTGGGACAGTGATCTCTCTTTTCTCGTATATCTAGAAAGGGACCTGCTCCAGCTGCGGGAGAAGCTTCTCCGTCTTAGAGATCTGTGGCAAGGTGGAGGACTCCTCCTCCGGTAATCATCTCGAGGTCAACGACCCCCAAGAAGGAGGCGGCCACGATTTCAACTTCTCTTTTCCCCATTCGACAGGTCCACTCTTACTCGGCAGCCACATAGTGTTCTCCCGTCTAGTTCTCGGACAGCATTGGCTGCATCTTGGGGATCTTCAAATTCAACAAAAGCTAAGTCAGGAGGGTTTCTAGCAACCCACACACTTCGCAGTGGTCCATAATAGCCTACAGCTCATTCCAATTCAGTCTTGTTACCATTGTTTCCAAGATTACCTACATAAACTTTACACTCCAATGGACAGGAATCACGATGCATTTCGAGATCTCGGGTTAGAAACGCAGAGGCTCAAATCCCCTCCCGCGTGGCACCCGCAGATGCTCTTGCACACCCATCGTCCACAAAATGGCCTGGCAGGCGGATTCTTTGCCACTGCGCCACCAGGGAAGCCCAGTGGTGATGTTTAGGAAGGGACTCCTCTCCTTTTAGAAGCACTTCTGTAGATATTTCAGTAATATATCTGGGATCTGTTTATCTTTTCATCCTCATCTTTCTCATCAGAAAGTTGTGGTTTTACTCTTTCAGGTTCTTTTCCTTCTGGTGTCCGTTTACTAGCTAGATCTTTGGGTTCACTTCTGTGCCTCTTTTCAACTTAGTCTTGTCCTTCATTCGTTTCAGCCTGAGCTCCTTCGGGCCTCGCATCTCTGTCTGGCTCCTCCTTAGATTTCTGTTTAGGTGTTAGTCCTTCGGTTTGACTTCTGAGTCTCTTTTTTTCCTGGAGGTTACCAGGCTTTACTTTATCATCTCTTTCTTCTTCCACGTGTGTCCCTGGTCTTACTCTTCCCAGTTCTTCTGCAGGGAGCAGTCCAGCAACTCGCTCTCTGGATGTAACTCTACGTCTCTCTTCCTCCTGGTCTTTTTCGTCTTCATCGACAGAATAATCTGATTTTGCTTTTTCAGGGTCTTCCTCAGGTTTCTGTTTGGCAGGGCCCCTTGTGAAATGAGATGTGATGGTGGTCTGCCTGGTAGTTTGCCTTGTAATCCTGGGGCTACATGAGACTTCAGCTGATTTTGTTTCTCCATCGGACTTGCTTCTCCTGGGCATGCAAAGTTTGGAAACAGGTCTGGGGGACTAGTTTTTCTCTGCTATTTCCACTCTGCGATCCTCACCACTTGTCTGGCTCCCGTTTTCTAGACATCCATTCACTTCCCGAATGAAACCAGGAGCTCCGTTCTCAAGGACAAATCTTTATTTAAACGGGATTTGACTTTAGCCCGGTAGCCCTCCTCTGATAATTCTTCTTTATGTAATTTGGTTTCCAAGTCACATAACTGATTCTTTATTTCTGTCTGCAGAAATTCAGGCAAGAGATTCCATTTCTCCTTCACGCATTCCTTTTCTGTTAAACTATCTCTTGCCAAATCTCTGAGCCGGATGGTCGCGATGATTTCGTGAGCGGCATCGTGGGGTTTGTCATAGACCGGCAGCGGCCACGGGTAGACGGCGGGCTCGGCCCCCATGGGCGGCTTGAGCCTCAGCTCCAGCTTCTCCGCCATGTCTGCGCGCGTGGCCGCCGCACCAGGCCAGTCGGGCGGTGGGCCGAGGGGCGGGGCCTTTCACTCAATTTTAACCTGGAATATTTGTCATTTTTTTTGGTTTTGCTTTGTGAGCGTTTTCAGAGACAGAAATTTATTGTTTACAATAAATTAAGCAAATGATTTTTCTAGTTAATTGTTTTGATTTTATACTGTTTGTAATTTTTTTGTACACAGACAACTAATGTTAATTTTTATGTAGTTAAAACAATTAGTGTTTTCCTTAATGGAAAACTATTATTTTCCATTACTTGTCTACTTATGCAGTTATTCCTTAAAAGGCCATATATATATAATATTAATTTTGCTTCATCATAAATACTCTCTTCAATCATCTGGCGTAAGTTCAACTAAATTTTTCCATACACAATGTTGCCATTCTTTTAACTGTTTACTTACTCCTAATATGTACAATCTTGCTGGATACTGAACATCACATTATTATAGCTTTTATTGAAACTATTTATTTATTGAACACTTACATTGAACCAGGTTCAAAATTGCTCTAAATTCAATTAAAAATCTCCATAAACTATGAAGTATGCAGTAAAATTCCATTTCACAAATAAGGAAGCACAGAATCAGATTAAATAATTTAAATAGTTGAAAGAAGTTTTGATATCTAGTGTATTTAACTGTGTTTTGTTAAACACAATTAAATACTGCTTTTTAAAGCTGTTTTAGGAATTTTTAAAAAAATCTATAAATAGATGAATAAATAAAATAATTCTAATGATGTATGCTATAATTTATTCAGTTAAGTCTTCTTTTTTAGTCTAACACTCTAATTCTTCCCACCAAACATAAGGAATTGCCTTGAATGCCATACGCCTAAAGTTCCACACTAATTTTTAACATTAACCAAATGAATCTGCCAATAAATTATCAAATAAGAAAGAATGTTCCCCCATTGTGTGATAGTTTACCATAAAAACAATTATTAAAAGAATATAGTAAAATTTGGAGGGCAGATTTTGCATAGAGCCTATTATTCTATAGTGCATAGTTTGTAAGCAAATAAGATTTGTTAAATCAGCAAGTATGGAAGCATTAATGACTTTATTAATTTACCTAGAATACACCATTCTGAGAAAGCCAAATTCAGTTTTGACCCTTTACTCTCAATGAACATAGGTAATTTTAAGAAATAAAATAAGTCAGTGTTAAATACTAGGATATCATTTGTTTATTGGAGACTGCTGATCCAATTCCTTTCTCCTTTGTATCTGCAAAGCACCATTTCAGTACCTTTTAAAGTTAACGTGATGTAAGCTATCCACATGGCAGGGATATACAATAATGCAAAGCAGATGAATTTCAGCCCCATGGGAATTTGCAGTGAGTGGAAAAGGGTTTTATTATCCATCTAGGCAATTGCACAGATAAATGTCAGAAAAGCTGATAATTTTAAGCTCATAAATAAGAAAAATGTAAGTAAACAACTTTATCCCCAACCTTTTCTAGTGATGAAGCAAATTTTAAATGATTTAATAGATTTGATGCTTCATATCATTTTCTACAACTGGAAAAAATGAACAGTTGTTTAAAAATAATGTTATAGTGGAGAAGAGCAGAGAGAGCTAAATACTTGGTTATGACCACATGCATATTCTTAAATAAAAACCTAAGAATAAGGCAAGAAAACCCTACAAAAGAAGCCTGCATAACACAGGAAGAGATGCCAGTTTATAATCTACTTGTTTTAGAATAGTCAGTTACTGTTACTTTGCTTCTTACCTAATGAATAAAGAGATATGGGAAAGGAATTTTAAGTATAAGGAAGTTTAAAGATATTTGTAGGCAATCCTGAAGAGCCGATGTTATTTTTTCAATTATTTTACTGATGAATAAACTAAAGTTCAAAGTCAAACAGCCATTAAATGGCAAAATCTCAGCTCATGTCCATATTTGTTTAATTTAAAAATGTTCTTCCACTTGGCCATAAGAACACTTACAGAAGATTCCATAAAAAATAAAACTATGAATATTTGTTAGCTAAAACATACTCATTTTAATGACATTACAATAAATGTACATAAAATAATATCTATTATAATGTCTAAAAATACATTAAAATAAATGTGAACAATGAATTAGATTTTTTAAAAGCATCAAGTCATTATGGCAACCTTCAAAATTTACAGTCCTGGGCTTCCCTGGTGGCGCAGTGGTTGAGAGTCCACCTGCCGATGCAAGGGATACAGGTTTGTGCCCCGGTCTGGGAAGATCCCACATGCCACGGAGCGGCTGGGCCCGTGGGCCATGGCCGCTGAGCCTGCGCGTCCGGAGCCTGTGCTCCGCAACGGGAGAGGCCACAGCAGTGAGAGGCCCGCTTACCGCAAAAAAAAAAAAAAAAAAAAAAAAAATTTACAGTCCTTTACTTGCATGCAACTATTATTTACTACTGACTACTAAATATAGTTGCACTCCTCCCTAGAGCACTTTATTCTCTACATGCAAATAAACATAAAAACAATGTGTTTCTAACCTAAACATTCTGATAAATACAAAGAAAGCACACCAAGAGCTAGGACTGGTTCTTCATCATTTAACTAAAATTTTGTAACATTTTAAAAACAACAAGCATAAAAATAATAGAGAATGTTCAGAGTTAAAATATCATAGTCATCTTTTAGTTTAAAGCTGTGGCTTTATGTTATTCTACATTATATTGTCAGATTCTTATTTTAAAAAGGTCAAAGTCAGAAAGAAATACATATATACACATATATATAGTAGTCAGAAGTATGTACTTGTGCATAAATCTAATAGAAACATAATGTGTAGAATGTAAATTGTAATCAAAATGTAACATATTTTTGTCTCCCATATTCCCTTCAAATTTATTTAATTGATAAATCTTTTGCTGTGCCACTGGGAGAAATTTAGGTAGGTCTCATTGACTTTTCTGTTAACTTTTTGGTCATCAAGGGTCCTATATTGATTTTTAGTCTCTGAAAACAAAGATTAAATCAAAAATTAAAAATATCTAGTCCAAGATGTCATTTAACATAAATCTTCACTATAAACTAAGACTTCTTTTCCACCTTGCCAAAAGTTGGCGTTCTCTGACATTTGGAAGAAGTGCTTGGCTTTTTTATCTTCCTGCTCTGCCTACCTCTAAGTATGGCAGAGAGAAGGATAAGGGAAACAAAACATTTTTCACTTGAACTGATCACTGTTTTTTCCTGTTATAAATTAGTACTGGGCCTAGCAAATGTTTAGAATTATCTCTTTTTCTACTGGGACACTAAAAGTTCTTCTGAGATTCCTGGGGTTTTCTCCCACCTGTGCTTCTTTTGACTCATATATAAGTAGTTCAGAAGGTGGTTTGCAATCCTTCAGAAGCCCCTAGAAAGCCCTTATATACTTCTGGCTTCTTGCTGCTTGAGTCTCTTTGTCCCTGTACGTAAGTGACCCATCAGCCAGGTCCCGAGAAGACTCCACAGTGGCATTGGTCTTCTAGTGCATAGCTCACTTCTGGTTTATAGGAAATATACAACCTCTTCTCCAACAAACTCAGAGTACAGTCTGATTCCAGCCTTAATGCAACTGACCTGGCCCTGAAACCACAGAACTGATTTGCTCTCTTTATCCTCAAGATTTCCTGAATCAGATAATCCCCAAATTACAGTGGTCACACATTAAGTTCTTAAGTGATCCACTTAAAGCACCACCACCTGCTAGGCTTCATGTGGCAAAGCTGGCAACTACCTCTTTGGGTGGAGGAGGAATATAGCTTATAGAAAAACTTCAGGAAATTCACTCTCTTCTACATGATCTAATCCAGGTTTCACATATTCTTGATTTCACTAAGTGGTCTAGGATTCAGGGACCCAGTTCTAGAAACTTTTCTGAGGCAAATCCTACTATTTCCCTGACTAATGGGCATTTCTTGAATCTATGAATATCTGTAAAGAGATAAGTGTGTATGCGTAGATAGATAGATAGGTAGACAGAGCTGAGATTAGTTAGTAGTTGAGATTTCCTATCTTCTTAAACTCTTCCCCATCTAGAGTCCCCTAGTTTTTTTAGAGTAATTTAAAAAATAATTTTCAAATGAAATATGTGAGATATATGTTTTCTGAATTTTTAAAATTTCCTTAAATATGTCCACGTTTACAAGGAAAAATAATTTGCCTGGTATATGATTCTTGGTTTGCAATAGTGTGAAGATGCTATTCATTGTCTTCAAACTTTCACGATTTCAAATGTGAAGTCTGATGCCAGAAAGAGAAAATGAAGACTGATACTGTTTTCGGTTTAAGTAATCAGGAGAAGAATACAGTTGACATTTATTAAGATGAAGAAGAAATTCGGGAAGAGCAAGTTGGGGAGAAAGACTAAAGTTTTGGTTTTGGTTTTAGATGTGGTAAGTTTGAGATATCAGACATTTACATGAAGATGTAAAGTCAGCAGTCGGAAATCTGAGCTCAAAATGCATGAGAGAAATTCAGCAGGAAATATTTGAGATTTATAAGCCTATAGATAATATTGAAAGCCATAAGACTAAGTGAGATGAGTTACTGAGTGAATGATGATAGAAAAGAATTGAGTTTCAAGGACTGAATCCTGTGTCATATCAATATTTGGGATTAAGAGGAAGAGCAGAAAAGGAGAGATCTGAGGACAGGGGGCTAGAGAAAAACAGTTTAGGGCTGTGTACCAAAAAAAGCCAAGTGAATAAAGATTTTCAAGCACTTTATCAAATTATGCTTATAGGTCAAATATGATGAGGACAGATAATTGAGCACTGGATTTATCGACATAGAAATCATCAGTCTCTTCATCAAGGTCAGCCTGGGTAAGTGCTAGGGGGTGAAAGTGTAATTAGACTAGACTTAAGAGACAATGGTAGGAGGGAAGTTGGAGACAAGGAGTGTAGATAATTCTTTCAATGGGTGTTGATGTGAAAGGGAACAGAAAACTATGCCCTTAGATCCCTCTTTGCCAAGCTCAGAGGTAGCAGAATTTGCAGGTAGGTAAATCCTGAAGGAAATTAAATCAGCTTGGGAGTCAATTCCTGACTGGAAATTCTTTTTCTGAGAGGGAATTTGGAGCAAAATCTCATTAAGGCAAAAAAGTTTTTCTGAGACTTTAACCTTATAAAGTAAAGTGACTAACAAAGAGCAACTATACCTGCAGGAGGAAATCAGGTCGAAGTTGCACGGTGCAATTGTGCTAGAAGCTGGAAATATCAGAGGCTAATGTAGCTCCACAAAATTTTTTAAGTCCCCAGAGAAAATTCAATGGAAAATTTTAATTCTACAGATTAATAGTAGAGCTTTTTAACTTTCCAAGGGTTTTCACATAATCTATCCTATTTGATCCCCATGGCAAACTGTGAAACAAGCAAATTTTTATTTTTTCCATTTTACTAATGAGGAAATGAGACACAAAGAATACATAACATTTGTTCAAGATCACAAAACCAGCAAATTGTAGAACTGGGATTGAGACCAGGTCCCCTGATTATAAGTCTAGCACTGTTTTCACTAAATGAAGTTGTAAGTCATAACTGAGAAATGGAAGACTGCCAAGAAATTGCAAATTTTATATATCAATTGGTAAAAGTTACATAGGGACACTATGTCCAAAATTTAATTATGTTGAACTTGTAGCTATTCATCTTACCAACAAACTAAAATGATATATCAATTAAAGTTACTGTGCTCTTGTTTTCCACTCTGGAAGACAGACTATGACTGCCTAAGTAGTTAACAGGGCACTTTGGGTTTGTGTATTAATAATACAGACCTGAAAGATTTCTCTACCACCCGTTTCCACACTATTTCACAATTTAATACCTGCATAGCTCTGGGTACATTAACTAATATTGACTCAATTTTCTAATCGTTAAATTAGGGCAAGTTTTATCTACTACAAAACATGGATGCAAATAAGAATTAAATATTGAAAAATAAGTACAATGTTAGTTAAAAATGTTTATCAATAAATGTGTTTCAATTTGGATCCCCAGGCACACCACAGTGGTCATACTGGTTTAGCCTTAACTGGAATATTTTGAAGACTCTGCCCTATTTCATTCATATAAATGGTGAGTCAATCAGGAAGGAGAGTATAGAACAATGAAAATTTTAAATTGAGAACTTGAAAAGTAAATGTAGAACTAACAAAATTGCAAAGCAGGAAAGAAAAGATAAGCTAAACAACTCAAATATTAAAATACATGAGTAATAAAGGGAAAAATCATATACTGCCAAGTGAGTTATTTCATCTCAATAATTTTTTCTGACACCTTCAGTCAGACTTTCCAGAAATTCAATGGGACAAGAAAAATATGTAAAGCTAGACCTCAATTGTATTTTACTCATGATTTACACAGATAAATAATCCAGGTTCTCTACCAAAATCCTGGTCACCCTGAATTCTTCTTTTTTTCTCATAACTTCCATTTAATTGTCAGCAAATCCTGTCAGGTGTAACTTCAAAGTTCAGTTGATCCTTGAACAACTCTGGGGTTAGGGGCACTGCCTTATGCACTGTTGAAAATCTGGATATAACTTTACAATTGGCCCTCTACCCCCACTTCTGCATCCCTGGATTCAAACAACCATAGATCCTGGAGTAGTAAAGTATATATTTAGTGAAAGAAATCCTAGTATAAGAGGACCTGTGCAGTTCGAACACTTCTTGTTCAAGGGTCAAATGTACATCCATAATAAGGCCATACCCACCTCACCACCTCCACTGCTAATAACCTCTTCCAAGCCACCATCACCCCGCAGTCTCCTGTGTGCTCTTCCTGTTAACCTACTCAACTCCAGCTGCTCTGGCCTCATTTCCCTCCTTTAAAATCCCCAGGCTTAGGACTTCAGGGCTTTTGAGTTGCCTTTACCTAATCTTAGAAAGCTCTCCCCCAGATGATTACATAGTACCTTGCCACTCCTTCAGCAGATACTTGCTTCCCTGTGAGACGACCCTTGCCCCACCTCCTTGTTTGAAATTGAGGCACCACAGTCCCCTAATCTCTGCTTTAAATCTTCTCCTGAGTCATTAGTACTATACTTAAGTATTTATTTTATTTCCTTCTCTTTCTAGGATGTAAAGTTCTGTAAGGGCAGGGATTTTTGTCTACTTTTTAACTGCTATATCCCCATGTCATAGAATAGTACTTGCCCAGTACTAGATAATGAAAAAGTATTCTTGGAACACATTACCCTTTTTAAATAATTAGAAAAAAATTAATTTATGAAATAACGTAGATATTTACACATCTATTAGTTTATTTTCCCACTGTATTTTCATACCAAACTATCTGCCATTAAGTATTTTGTGGAAATAATCTTAAAGGAGACCTCTACAAAAAAATTAATTTGTAAGTAACTTATTTTTCTCAATATGTATAGTATATTTATATTTTTATCATATAAAATATCTTTAGAGGAATTTTCATCTTATCTCAATATTATATATTAGTCCTAAACTAATAAACACCATCTAAACTATAAAACTATTAGGTCGGTGTACAAAGTTGTGAGACTATACCAAAAAGTAAATACCAGTGAACCAATGCCCCAACCTGAAGGCATAAATAATATTTCACAAAGGCTGTTTCATCATTGATAGATTAGACATCATACACAATTGAGTTTCAGAGATAGAAGCAATGGTTGGCAGAACACATGTTCAAAATTTAAATTGGTCTTCATTATCTGGAAATAGGATCATAAATAAATATAACAGAATTAAGTTACAAGATCATTGTAGTACATCTTAGGGTGAACAAAAAAACTGAATAAAAGAGGACAGAAATATAATTTTTAAAAAGCAGCAAAATTGTTTAATTTGTACTTTATTTATTAGCCACTATCCTAGACAAAGAATAGAATAAGAAATGAGTAAGCCATGGCACCTAGCCTCAAATCTTCTTTTCCATTGCAAGGAGGCAGAAAGAAACACCAAAATAAAATGCAAACTGCAAGTTCAAAATGTCCATAAGTGCTGAACTAGAGGAGTGCAAACAATAGGAACACAGTGGGAAAAAATAATTATGAATGAGATCATTAATATGTGATCTTCCTCTTAGCTCCAGCACAATCAGTCATACCATTATCATCCCCATGCCCTTAATCCTAACTACCACGGGAAGAAACAGATTGTTTCCATTAAGCAAAAGGATTGGATTCCTACTGTCCAGCTCTGCTCCAATTAGCAATGAGTAAGGAAGGGAAGAATAACACAAAATAGCATGCTCACAGAAGTAAGTTCCTGAAGGTGGATGGTGTGCAATTCTCCCAGAGAGAAGTATGAGCAAAGCAAACCCCAAGAATATTGAAGCTTGAAAAAGTGCTTTTATGTATTATCTATGAATGCTGAAGAGAGGAGACAAGAACTGCAAGAATTCAAACCATTTGCTTGCTTTTTCTCCCTTAATGGACACTTTAAAAAATCTGTATTCATGGGCTTCCCTGGTGGCGCAGTGGTTGAGAGTCCGCCTGCCAATGCAGGGGACACGGGTTCATGCCCCGGTCCGGGAAGTTCCCACATGCCCCGGAGCGGCTGGGCCCGTGAGCCATGGCCGCTGGGCCTGCGCGTCCGGAGCCTGTGCTCCGCAACGGGAGAGGCCAAAACGGTGAGAGGCCCGCGTACCGGAAAAAAAACGAAACAAAACTGTATTCATTACTTATTCAGTCAGTACCCTAGCTCAATTCTGCTGCCCACTTGCACAATCAACAGACTCCTAAGGAGATCCTCAGCCCTTGAGAATGAAAAGATGTTGTGCCTGAATCATGGAGAATGCTGAAGTAAAAAAACAAATTACAAATTTTAAGATATTTATTTGAAACTTGAGAACAATCTTGGTTCTGTTCTTGGGAATGAGAAGCTTGACAGGGAAGATTCCTGGTTTTGACCTGAACCTCACTGTTATCTATATAAGTAGATTTCACTTGAAAAAAAGAGATTTTTTTTCCTATAAGATCAAAAATATATTCAAGAGATAGTAACAATATCTAGTGGAGCTAACAGAAAATGAAGCAAGTATAAAATGTTAGACAAGTGTTTTGGACTGGAGACTATGTTTTTTAAGAAGTCATAAAGCAGACTTTATAAAGTTCAAGCACTTCAAATTCCCGTTAGCCTCAGGTAAGTCACTCAGAAATCTCAGCTGAGGTGGTTTGTCATTCTGTTCAATCATGAGGAAATGACTAGATAATTCCTCAATGTTTCTACCAGAACTGTTATTTCTGTGAGGAAAAATTTAAAGTATCAAATCAATTCTTAGAGTAACAACTTACTCTTTACTATAATTTAAATTTTGACTCTATAATAGGAAGTCTCCTCTATGGTTCTAAAAATATCTTACAACTGCATTTTCCATAAGTCTTTTGAAGACATTTATGTTTGGACAGTTAACAAGTCACTAGGGAGTTTGTGGACAGGAAAAAGCACAACCCTAACAGTAAGCCCATGTTTTTATAAAGGATGCCTGGTGTTTTAAAGTTGTGGGCTGCAAAGTTGTGGTTAGTGAAGAAATTAGTCATGAAAACACAGCATAGCACAGCAGGGATTTATTATGCATGAACCACTTCCATTTTTTGTTTATTTGAAATAACCTAGATGATGAAAGTGTTGAAATTTCCTCGTGGCGCATAACTTTAGGGGAGTGCCCCTCTCTCCTCCTCAATACATCATGCTGACTGAGATTATTCGGAAGATATGATTACTGCCCAAAACTGAAAGTAAAGCAAGGATTTCTTTCAACACATGGAAAATTCCAAATCTGCAAACATGGAAGTTACCACACCCATAACTGAATATTCAGTTTGTTTTTCTGAAAATCAGCACACATGTACATGACTTTTAAGATTAAAGTAGACACCACTCCCCAAACATGAATGTGAAATGCAGAATTTGGTGCAAATAGGCTTACTCAGAATTACAAATACTAAATGGGAGAATTTAGGAAACATGTTCGTTTTCTCAAGAGGAATAAATTTGAAGTTCCTGTAATACTTCTAACATACTAATAAGCTTTGAGGAATTGCATAAAGGGCTTAAAATTTTTTAAATGCTTCAAATAACTAACTCTTGAATTTGTAGCTAATTTGTTTTTCTCCTACACTAAGCAAAACATCTCCTTTCCAAGAGTGCATTTGTGCATCTCTGCTCTTTTATTTCAACACCACCTCACTATACTCAGAGAATGGACACCTTACTTTAGATAAGCATATGATAAAGGATTTGATATCACATTATCACCTCCAATCATATTTGGTATTCTGTGAAAGAAATTATTTCTCAATAGTAACTAATATAGGATAATAATCTTGAAAGTCTAACATATCTTTACGTTAGATGGACTGAATGTGTTTGGTCAGGTGTGTTTGAACAGATATCCCCCTCCCCCTGAATTATCCTCTCAGCTAGGAAGTGTCTTCCATTAAAATGAAGATATTATTCTAAAAGTTCCTTTTTAATTTTAGAGAGTATATATCTTACCAAAAAATGGTAACATTAAAGCAGAAAGACTAGGCAATAAGTTTATATGAGTCAAGGCTAGGGCACCATGAGAACATGAAAGACTGGAAGAGAAGAAAAACTGAAATGGGGAAAAGGTTTAGAAAAGGAAATTGAGGTATAAAAGGTTATAATGCAAGATTATTCTTTATAACATCTATTCCTTGAGACAGTGCAATGCATCAATAAATCATGAGATATTAATACAGGAAATACTGTATAACAATGGGAAAAATAAGCTGATGATATATATGTAATGTATGTGAATCTCAAAGAAAAGATGTTGAATAAAAGAAGCTAGAAACAAAAGAGTACTTACTGTATGTTTTCACTCATATGCAGATCAAAAAGAGATGAAAGTAGTCAGTAGTGCCTGAATCCAGAAAAATCATTAACTTTGGGAGGGAGGATGATGACTAGAAGGGGTGGTGTGTTAGGGGCAGAGAATGTTATCCTATATAATGATGCATAGTTTTATACACACACACACACACACACACACACACACACACACACATATGTGTGTGTGTGTATAAAACTAATTTATCTTAAGTACTCTGACAGCCAAGTAAGGCAGACAGACTTTAAGATGTCCTCCTTTGGTCTCCACCTTCTGCTATTTATGTTCTTATGTAACTTTCTCCCCTTGAATATGTAACTTTCTCCCCTTGAATATGGATTTAACCTATTGACATGTCTTTAATGAATAAAATACAGCAAACCACTTTTGTGTTTGTTACATAAGATTATGACTTTTGTCTTGCTAGCAAACTCATTCTTTTGCTGACTTTGATAAAGCAAATTGGCATGTTGGAGAGGCCCACTGGCAAGGAACTGAGGATGGTGTCCTCCAACCAACTGCAAGGGAGGAATGAAGCTGTCAGTCCCAAACACCTAAACTATGCACAGATCCATGACCCATAGAAACTGAGATAAGTATGTTGTTTTAAGATGTGTCGGGGCAATTTGTTATGTTGCAATAAACAATACATCAAGCAAAACAAGTCTTTAAGCCAAGTTACCCAATGATCTACCAGTTCTGGATACCTGAAAAGTATATAATGGTATAAAGCAGATTATTTGAAGTGCTTTTTCTTGCACTTATGTTATGATTGTTAGATGTACGTGTACAAATAGTCATACTTTGAGTTTGCCTTGGACTAAGGAGTTTCCCATGATGTGGGTCTTTCCGTTTTAAAAGCAAGATAGGGCTTCCCTGGTGGCGCAGTGGTTGAGAGTCCACCTGCCGATGCAGGGGACACAGGTTCATGCCCCAGTCCAGGAAGATCCCACATGCTGCGGAGCGGCTGGGCCCGTGGCCATGGCTGCTGAGCCTGCGCGTCCGGAGTCTGTGTTCCGCAACGGAAGAGGCCACAACAGTGAGAGGCCCGTGTACCGCAAAAATAATAATAATAATAAATAAAAATAAACAAAAATTAAAAAAATAAAAGCAAGATAGTTTTGGGCAAAACGGGACAGTTGGTCACCCTACAAATTGACAATATAATCTTTTTAGCTGTGTGCTTTGTTGTTAAAACATAACAGAGACTTAATATTTGTTATGTGACTTAATTTTCAAATTTAATATTTCAAAAATAAGTACTTCTAATCTAAACTTAAGAAAGTCATTAAAAGAAAGCTATAAAGATTTTTTTTTAACTTTTTCTTCTCTCTTTTCTTCTTTTCGTTCTCTTTCTCTCTACGTGAAACCAAGATATGAGAAATCAATTATAATTCAATAAAGTAAAGCCTTGAGGCCCTATTTTAGAGAATCTGTCTGAATACATTGCCTTTAATGATGACAAAGCCTTGCTGAGATGTCATGAATCAAGAGAGTAAAGGTCAGTTTTGACCAGAGTTGTCATCACTAGTCAGTCTCACTGCAACAATTTCCATTTCAGTGACACTTAAGGGAGGATGAGATAAAATAATGAGCTCTCCAAATAATTTGGTCTTAAACAGTAAATGGCATCTTCTATTGTAAAACTTGTAGAAAAGACTGAGCCACTTTTTCAGGATCACCCCCATTAAAACACAATCTATCTCTCTGTCTCTCTGTGTCTCTGTCTCTGTCTCTTTCTCTCTCTCTCTCACACACACACACACACAACAAAAGCCTACTTTTAATTCCACATACCTCTTTATTGCATGTTAAAAATATTGTACATTTTCTCTTGAAAAAGGTAGAAAGCAAACATTAATTGTTCAAAGATTGTTGTATATTCTTATTTACGGTGAAAGACAATCAAAGTAAATCATAAATTAATAACTTTAAATTTATTTCAACCTTTCATACATACATGGTTTAATCTGTTTGTTTAAAGAGTAGTGTATATTATTAAAAATATTGAAGCTGATGACTTTCTAGGAGAGCTAATAATTAGACCTAATAATGACCATAAAAGTGTCCTTGCATCGGATGATTTGGGCAGTATTCAGTCTAATTTTTGGAAGTTATTTATCCCATTAACTTGAAATGGGTTGTCTGAAAGTTGTCTGAAATTACTACTGCTTTTATCTCAATATCTTGGGTTGTGACATTAGAAATCCTAGAAAATTAGAAATCCCTGTTAAAATGCAGTTAGATCACTTGAAAGAGAACATATATTTAGCCATTAGCGTCCGTTTACCCATTAGCATACACTGCTAAACTTCTTATTTATAACCCAGAAGAGAACAAAGCTGGAAAACAAAACATGAGACCACTGCATTTTGCTGAGGAGAAGAAAAATTTGAAGTATGTGTGGTTTCTTTGCTGAAGGGTTAGATAAGAAGTACCAGCAATAGTCTGGAAACTGGTGAGGATGATCCATCCCAAAGGAAAGACAGTAAAGAATATTAAAAATAAGCTGCAATATAAGTTGCACTATATCGTACTTGACTTTTAAGTTTCGTTAATAACTTTTCTCAAATTAGATCTTCTGTGATATTAGACTCATTTATGCACAGATGGGAAAGCAGAAACCTAGTCTTGAGCACTTATATGGAAAAGTTCATTTGCAAGGGTTGACATCGCCTCAAATATAGTTCATATTTCAACATATCTTCATAACACCTTGTAAAATGAAAACAACCTTTGCTTTTGTTTAAACGAGCAGCATATCCTCTGATATTCATGGCAATCTGGTAAGAGAAAATCATTTCCCTGTCTGAACTAGATTTTAAGAACTCTAGAGTACACAGGGTTAACATTTAAAAAATAGGTTTATGTCCCTCGGAGGTGAAGAAATTAAAAAAGACAAACAACAGTAACATTCCAGCAGGAATATATTTAAAATAATTCACAATATAATGATCTCAAGTAAAAGCATTTGAGTAACATCGTTGATGGATTGTTGTGCTTAGCTGTACCTAATGTAAAGATGCCCACATAGCTCACATTTGTGCTGCTCTATGAAAAGTAAATGATCACCATCATCCAGAAAGTGGTGGAGCACAGTGTTTAACTGTGTAGTATGTAGAGCCACACTGCCCAGGTTCAATGTCCAGATCTGTCACTTACCAGCTTTTGTGGTCTTAGGAAATTACTTAATCTCTCAATTTCTTCAACTATCAAAAGAACTACAGGGACTTACTTCCCTGGTGGCGCAGTGGTTAAGAATCTGCCTGCCAATGCAGGGACATGGGTTTGAGCCCTGGTCTGGTAAGATCCCACATGCCATGGAACAACTAAGCCCATGTGCCACGACTACTGAGCCTGCACTCTAGAGGCCATGAGCCACAACTACTGAAGCCTGTGTGCCTATAGTCTGTGCTCCACAACAAGAGAAAACACTGCAATGAGCAGCCCGCGCATTGCAATGAAGAGTAGCCCCCACTCGTCTCAACTAGAGAAAGCCCACGTGCAGCAATGAAGACCCAACACAGCCAAAAAATAATTAATTAATTAATTAATTTTAAAAAAATACAGTCATTGTTAAAACTTTGAATAGATATGGTGGCACATAGTAGAAGTTTTCAATTGGACAAAATGGCTGAAGGGGGGCAGTTTGTGAAAGACAGAAGTGTGTTCTTCCCAAAGCCTGATAAGTACGCTCTTAAATGGAAAGAGAGGATCTGAAGGAGTGGACAAAGAAATATAGCAGATTAGAGAATTATATTATGAAAAGAGTAATGGTAGGCTTACTGCATATGGAACTGAGAATTAAACAGATAAATCTACTAAATTTTTTACAGAACTCTACTGTCAACAGAACCACCAGCTGAGACCATAAGCATTTATGCCTTAAATAACCACTGGGAAAATCTTCTAAGAGCCAAAAGCAGGCTAAGAAAGCTGGTCAGCCTCCAAGGAGCAAACAGTCACTTCACAGGTGGCTAATGATGAAAATGGAAAAGGAAGAATCTCTGAGAGTGAATGATGAACAAGGAAGCTACTCCTGGGGAACAGATTTAGAGGCTTAACAAGGGACATTCCCCATTCCTAGGAGGGCTAGCCCTTGAAATATCTTCCCCAAAAGATTTCAGAATTTTCAATGATCAGTTTATGCTATGTTTCTCTGATTTTTCCCATTCACAATTCTCCAGAGGAGTGTTTGTTGAATTTTCTCTGTCTCTGTCCCACCACTGTGTATATCAGGTGTACTGAGGACAGCACAACTTGTGTTTTTAGTTTAAAGTGCTCTAGTTTGGGGAACCTTCAAGATGGCAGAGGAGTAAGATGTGGAGATCACCTTCCTCCCCACAAATACATCAAAAATACATCTACATGTGGAACAACTCCTACAGAACACCTACTGAATGCTGGCAGAAGACCTCAGACTTCCCAAAAGGCAAGAAACTCCCCACGTACCTGGGTAGGGCAAAAGGAAAAAGAAAAAAAAACAGAGACTAAAGAATAGGGATGGGACCTGCACCTCTGGGGGGGAGCTGTCAAGGAGGAAACGTTTCCACACACTAAGAAGCCCCTTCGCTGGCAGAGATGGGGGATGGGCGGGGCGAAGCTTCGGAGCCACGGAGGAGAGCACAGCAACAGGGGTGCAGAGGGCAAAGCAGAAAGATTCCCTCACAGAGGATCGGTGCCGACCAGCACTCACCAGTATGAGAGGCTTGTCTGCTCACCCGCTGGGGCGGGCGCGGGCTGGGAGCTGAGGCTCAGGCTTCAGAGGTCAGATCCCAGCGAGAGGACTGGGGTTGGCTGCGTGAACACAGCCTGAAGGGGGCTAGTGCGCCACAGCTAGCCGGGAGGGAGTCTGGGCAAAGGTCTGGAACTGCCTAAGAGGCAAGAGACCATTGTTTCAGGGTGCATGAGGAGAGGGGATTCAGAACACTGCCTAAACGAGCTTCAGAGACAGGCGTGAGCTGCGGCTATCAGTGCAGACACCAGAGACCAGAATGAAATGCTAAGGCTATTGCTGCAGCCACCAAGAAGCCTGTGTGCAAGCACAGGTCACTATCCACACCTCCCCTCCCAGGAGGCTGTGCAGCCTGCCACTGCCAGGGTCCCATAATCCACGGACAACCTCCCCCGGAGAACACACAGCACGCCTCAGGCTGTTGCAACGTCATACCGGATTCTGTAGCCGCAGGCTCGCCTCTCATTCCATACCCCTGCCTCTCCCTGCCCTGAGTGAGCCAGAGCCCCCTAAGCAGCTGCTACTTTAACCCTGTCCTGCCTGGGCTGTGAACTGACACGCTCAGGCGACCTACATGCAGAGGCGGGGCCAAATCCAAAGCTGAACCCCAGGAGCTGTGCGAACAAAGAAGAGAAAGGGAAATTTCTCCCAGCAGCCTTAGGAGCAGAGGATTAAATCTTCACAATCAACTTGATGTACCCTGCATCTGTGAAATACCTGAATAGACAATGAATCATCCCAAAATTGAGGCAGTGGACTTTGGGAGCAACTGTAGACTTGGGTTTTGCTTTCTGCATCTAATTTGTTTCTGGTTTTATGTTTATCTTAGTTTACTATTTAGAGCTTATTATCACTGGTAGATTTGTTTATTGATTTGGTTGCTCTCTTCCTTTTTATATATGTATATACTTTTTTTTTTTCCTTTTTCTCTTTTTGTGAGTGTGTATGATTCTTTGTGTGATTTTGTCTGTATAGCTATGCTTTTACCATTTCTCCTAGGGTCCTGTCTGTCCTTTTTTTTTTTTTTTTGTATACTTTTTAGTGTTTGTTATCATTGGTGGATTTGTTCTTTGGTTTTGTTGCTCTCTTCTTTCTCTTTATTTTTTTATTATTAATAATTTAAAAAAATTTTTATTTTAATAACTTTATTTTTTCTTTCTTTCTTTTTTTTACTCCCTTTTCTTCTGAGCAGTGTGGCTGAGAGGGTCTTGGTGCTCTGGCCAGGTGGCAGGCCTGAACCTATTAGGTGAGAGAGCTGAGTTCAGGACATTGGTCCACCAGAGAACTGCCAGCCCCACATAATATCAAATGGCAAAAGCTCTCCCAGAGATCTCCATCTCAACGCTAAGACCCAGCTCCACTCAACGACCAGCAAGCTACAGTGCTAGACACCCCATGCCAAACAACTAGCACCCCATGCCAAAAAACTAGAAAGACAGGAATACAACCCCACCCATTAGCAGAGAGGCTGCCTAAAATCACAGTAAGTTCACAGACACTCCAAAACACACCACTGGACGCAGTCCTCTCCACCAGAAAGACAAGATCCAGCCTCATCCACCAGAACACAGGCACCAGTCCCCACCACCAGGAAGTCTACACAATGCACTAAACCAACCACAGCCACTGGGGGCAGACACCAAAAAACAATGGGAACTATGAACCTGCAACCTGCGAAAACAGATCCCATACACATTAAGTTAAACAAATTGAGAAAACAGAGAAACACACAGAGGATGAAGGAGCAAGGTAAAAACCAACCAAACCAAACAAATGAAGAGGAAACAGGCAGTCTACCTAAAAAAGAATTCAGGGTAATGACAGTAAAGATGATCCAAAATCGTGGAAATAGAATGTAGAAAATACAAGAAATGTTTAAAAAGGACCTAGAAGAACTAAACAGCAAACAAACAGTAATGAACAAAACAATAAATGAAATTAAAAATTCTCTAGAAGGAATCAGTAGCAGAATAACTGAGGCAGACGAATGCACAAGTGACCTGGAAGATAAAATATTAGAAATAACTACCACAGAGCAGAATAAAGAAAAAAAAATGAAAAGAATTGAGGACAGTTTCAGAGACCTCTGGGACAATATTAAACAAACCAACATTTGGATTATAGGGGTCCCAGAGGAAGAAGAAAAAAAAAAAGGGATTGAGAAAATATTTGAAAAGATTATAGCTGAAAACTTCCCTAATATGGGAAAGGAAATAGTCAATCAAGTACAGGAAGTGCAGAGAGTCCCATACAGGATAAATCCAAGGAGAAACATGTGAAGACACATATTAATCAAACTATCAAAAATTAAATACAAAGAAAAATATTAAAAGTAGCAAAGGAAAAGCAACAAATAACATACAAGGGAATCCCCATAAGGTTAACAGCTTATTTCTCAGCAGAAACTCTGCAAGCCAGAAGGGAGTGGCAGGACATATTTAAAGTGATGAAGGAGAAAAACCTACAACCAAGAGTACTCTACCCAGCAAGGATCTCATTCAGATTCAATGGAGAAATTAAACCCTTTACAGACAAGCAAAAGCTAAGACAATTCAGCACCACCAAACCAGCTTTACAACAAATGCTAAAGGAGCTTCTCTAGGCAGGAAACACAGAGAAGGAAAAGACCTACAATAACTAACCCAAAACAATTAAGAAAATGGTAGTAGGAACATACATATTGATAATTACCTTGAATGTAAATGGACTAAATGCTCCAACCGAAAGACATAGTCTGGATACATGGATACAAAAACAGGATTCATATATATGCTGTCTGGAAGAGACCCACTTCAGATCTAGGGACACATACAGACTGAAAGTGAGGGGGTGGACAAAGATATCCCATGCAAATGGAAATCAAAAAAAAAAAAAAAAAGCTGGAGTAGAAATACTCATATCAGATAAAATAGATTTTAAAATAAAGCATGTTACAAGAGACAAGGAAGGACACTACATAATGATCAAGGGATCAATCCAAGAAGAAGATATAACAATTGTATATATTTATGCACCCAACATAGAAGCACCTCAATACATAAGGCAAATGCTAACAGCCATAAAAGGGGAAATCGACAGTAACACAATAATAGTGGTGGACTTTAACACCCCACTTACAACAATGGACACATCATCCAGACAGAAAATTAATAAGGAAACACATCCTTAAATGACACATCAGACCAGATAGACTTATTTGATATTTATAAGACATTCCATCCGAAAGCAGTGGAATACTCTCTCTTTTCAAGTGCACATGGAACACTCTCCAGAACAGACCACATCTTGGATCACATTCAAGCCTCGTTAAATCTAAGAAAACTGAAATCATATCAAGCATCTTTTCTGACCACAATGCTATGAGATAAGAAATCAATTACAGGAAAAAAAAACTGTAAAAAACACAAACATATGGAAACTAAACAATATGCTACTAAATAACCAATGGATCACTGAAGAAATCAAAAACGAAATCAAAAAACACCTAGAAACAAATGACAAAAAAAATAGGATGACCCAAAACTTATGGGAAGCAGCAAAAGCAGTTCTAAGAGGGAAGTTTATGGCAGTACAATCTTACCTCAAGAAACAAGAAAATTCTCAAATAAACAACCTAAACTTAAACCTAAAGCAACTGGAGAAAGAAGAATAAACAAAACCCAAAAGTCAGTAGAAGGAAAGCAATCATAAAGATCAGAGCAGAAATAAATGAAATAGAAAAAAAAAAAAAAACAATAGCAAAGATAAATGAAACTAAAAGCTGGTTCTCTGAGAAGATAAACAAAATTGATAAACCTTTAGCCAGACTCATCAAGAAAAAAAGGGAGAGGACTCATATCAGGGAAATTAGAAATGAAAAAGGAGAAGCTACAACTGACACCACAGAAATACAAAGGATCCTAAGAGACTACTACAAGCAAATATATGCCAATAAAATGGACAACCCGGAAGAAAATGGACAAATTCTTAGAAAGGTACAACTTCCCAACACTAAAGCAGGAAGAAATAGGAAATATGAACAGAACAATTACAAGTAATGGAATTGAAACCGTGATTAAAAATCTTCCAACAAACAAAAGTCTAGGACCAGATGTCTTCACAGGCGAATTCTATCAAACATTTGGAGAAGAGCTAACACCTATATTTCTCAAACTCTTCCAAAATATTGCAGAGGGAGGAACACTTCCAAGCTCATTCTATGAGGCAATCATCACCCTGATACCAAAACCAGACAATGATATCACAAAAAATAGAAAGTACAGACCAATATCACTGATGAACACAGACATAAAAATCTTCAACAAAATACTAGCAAGCAGAATCAACAGCACATTAAAAGGATCACACACCATGACCAAGTGGGATTTATCCCAGGGATGCAAGGATTCTTCAATACATGCAAATCAATCAATGTGATACACCATATTAACAAATTGAAAAATAAAAACCATATGACCATATCAAGAGATGCAGAAAAAGCTTTTAATAAAATTCAACACCTATTTATGATAAAAACTCTCCAGAAAGTGGGCATAGAGGGAACCTACCTCAACATAATAAAGGCATATACAACAAACCCACAGCAAATATCATTCTCAATGGTTGAAAACTGAAAGCATTTCCTCTAAGATCAGGAACAAGACAAGGATGTCCACTCTCACCACTGTTATTCAACATAGTTTTGGAAGCCCTAGCCACGGCAATCAGAGAAGAAAAAGAAATAAAAGGAATCCAAATTGGAAAAGAAGAAATAACACTGTCACTGTTTGCAGATGACATGACACTATACACAGAAAATCCTAAAGATGCCACCAGAAAACTATTAGAGCTCATCAATGAATGTGGTAAACTAGCAGGCTGAATACAAAATTAATACACAGAACTCTCTTGTATTCCTATACACTAACAATGAAAAATCAGAAAGTGAAATTAAGGAAACACTCACATTTACCATCACAACAAAAATAATAAAATACCTAGTAATAAACCTACCTAAGGAGGCAAAACACCTCTATAAGATACTGATGAAAGAAATCAAAGATGACACAAACAGATGGAGAGATATACCATGTTCTTGGATTGAAAGAATCAATATTGTGAAAATGACTATACTACCCAAAGCAATCTACAGATTCAATGCAATCCCTATCAAATAAACGATAGAATTTTTTACAGAATTAGAACAAACAATTTACAATTTGTATGTAAACACCAAAGACCCCAAATAGCCTAAGCAATCTTGAGAAAGAAAAACAGAGCTGGAGGAATCAGGCTCCCTGACTTCTTGATTACTGATACTACAAAGCTACAGTAATCAACACAGTATGGTACTTGCATAAAAACAGAAATATAGATCAACTGAACAGGATAGAAAGCCCAGAGATAAACCCATGCGCCTATGGTCACCTCATCTATGACAAAGGAGGCAAGCATATACAACGGAGAAAATACAGTCTCTTCAATAAGTGGTGCTAGGAAAACTGAACAGCTACATATAAAAGAATGAAATCAGAACACTCCCTAACACCATACACAAAACTAAACTCAAAATGGATTAAAGAGCTAAATATAAGCCCGGACACTACAAAACTCTTAGAGGAAAACATAGGAAAAACATTTTTTGACATAAATCACAGCAAGATCTTTTTTGACACACCTCCTAGAGTAATAAATATAAAAACAAAAATAAACAAATGGGATCTAATGAAACTTAAAAGCTTGCACAGCAAAGGAAACCATAAAGAAAACGAAATGACAACCCTCAGAATGGGAGAAAATATTTGCAAATGAAGCAACCCACAAAGCATTAATCTCCAAAATATACAAAGAGCTCATGCAGCTCAATATAAAAAAAAAACAACCCAATGAAAAAATGGGCAGAAGAACTAAATAGACATTTCTCCACTGAAGACATACAGATGGCCAAAAAACACATGAAAAGATGTTCAACATCACTAATTATTAGAGAAATGCAAATCAAAGCTACAATGAGGTATCACTTCACACTGATCAGAATGGCCATCATCAGAAAATCTACAAACAATAAATGCTGGAAAGGGTGTGAAGAAAAGGGCACCCTCCTACACTGTTGATGGGAATGTAAATTGGTACAGCCACTATGGAGAAAAGTATGGAGGTTCCTTAAAAATCTAAAAAGGGAACTACCATATGATCCAGCAATCCCACTCCTGGGCATATACCGAAAGAAAACCATAATTCAAAAAGATACATGCACCCCAATGTTCAATGCAGCAGTATTTACAATAGCCAGGAAATGGAAGCAACCTAAATGTCCATCAACAGAGGAATGGATAAAGAAGATGTGGTACATATATATAACGGAATATTACTCAGCCATAAAAAGGCAAAAATAATGCCATTTGCAGAGATGTGGATGGAACTAGAGACTGTCATACAGAGTGAAGTAAGTCAGAAAGAGAAAAATAAATATTGTAAATAAATTCCACTTATATGTGGAATAAAATAAATAAATTCCACTTATACGTGGAATCTAGAAAAATGGTACAGATGAACTTATTTGCAAAGCAGAAACAGAGACAGATGAGAATGAACTTATGGACACCAAGGCGGAAAGCGGGGGGGTGGGATGAATTGGGAGATTGGGATTGACATATATACACTACTATGTATAAAACAGATAACTAATGAGAACCTACTGTATAGCACAGGGAACTCTACTCAGTGCTCTGTGGTGACCTAAATGGAAGGAAATCTAAAAAAGAAGGGATATTTGTATACATATAACTGATTCACTTTGCTGTATAGCAGAAACTAACACAACATGGTAAAGCAACTATACTCCAATAAAAATTAATGTTAAAAAATAAAATAAATAGACTCTATTTCAGAAGGAAAATAAATTAAAACATTGATTTTGGAAAAAAAAAGAAAAGGGTTTCAAAATGGAAAATCAATACACAAACATGTGCTTGCCATTTATTACCATCAAGAAATTAAAAACTAAAAATCATTACTATACTATTCCATATACAACAGAAGGCATAAAACCTAAAAGAATGATAACACTAAGTTTTGATGAGGATGTGGAATAACTAGAATGTTGAGGCTTTGTTGGTGATAATATAACATAGTACAGACACTTTGAAAAACTATCTGGCCATACCTACTAAACCTGAACATATGTATCCTATGACCTGGAAGTGGCACTCCTAGATTTACACCAAATAAAAATGAGTGCATAATACCTACCAATGTACAAAGACAAAAATGCTCATGTCAGATTCATTCACTGCCCAAACCTGGTAATACAAGAAATGTTTTTCAATAATCCATGAGTCCATTTCTGTAAAGTTTAAGAACAGGCAATACTAATATATACCTAATACTAATATCACTAATGTGCTGGCAGTAGAATTAAGAATTAAGGCAAGAGTTTATCTCTTACAGGGGTATATTGAATGAGATGCTGGAAGTATCCTATGTCATTCTAGCTGCTGCATACATATTTATATATTAAAATTGATCAAAGTACACACTTAAGAAATATGCACATTATTGTATGTATATTATACCTCAAGATAAACATTTTACAGAAAAGACTTCACATGTGAATTATAACTTTCCACTGTTATCTCACAGACCTTTCAAAAGAAACATCCACTTTCTCTATAGTAAAATATTTACTATTCTACTATGAGATTCTTAGATAGTAAACCTAAATGCAAAATTTCAGAAAAAATGCTAGTTTAATTTAATATAAGAAAGAAATAAATAAAAGCAAGATATTTCAAAATGTTAGTGTTTGGTGATGATTAACTGGAAGACATACTGAAGTAGTTAAACGCTTGAACTTTTATGTCTAATCACCATAACTGCAAACACTATCAATGTCAACTGATTCAGCTGCGTAGACAGGTAAATACCATGCATGGCACTGTCTTTAGTGATGTGATTTATGCAATGGTTAATGCTGGCTAAGTCAAAGGGAAAAAAAAGGATGGTCCTCCCTTCATTATACATGACAATTACATTTCTGGAAATTTCAGTGTACATACAAAACGTGTAAAACCTATTTTGTGTTTAAATGGAAAAGTAAAAAAGAATTTACTTATATAAGTAAATTATTTACCTACATATGATTACAAAGGAAATGTGAACATAAGGACTATGCCAAACATTTTAGGGAGATTAACTAATCTAGCCCCTCTAATCTTTAAATGCCATGATGACTCTGTTCACTGTAACCACCACAAACTCCGTATGTATTAAAAAGCCCCCCTGGAGGGTGATGCACCCTACTGAGAATGACTACTTTAGCAAGTGAAATGCCATGAGTACCTGGATATTTAAATATTACTGACAAGGAAAAGATTACAAAAATTTTGTTAGCATCTTAATACCATATGAAGTTATCACACAATAAAAAGACTTTGTCATAATAATCCTGAATAAAGATCAAAAGTCCACAGTTCTCCTGTACTTACTCTCACTAATGAAATATATGGCATCCAAAAAAAGAAATGAGAGTAGAATGAGTTTCTACATCTGAAAATTTACAGTTTTAAATATTCTGTAGGTTGATGATAAATAAATTAAATATATAAATACATTAGACAGAAAAAAGTGAAAGTATTGTAAAAAATGTATTTGACGTTAAATTGTTACTTAATGAGTCTATTTAACCTGAAACTATCACAACATTGTTAATCAACTATACTCTAATATAAAATAAAAAGATTACAAATAAAAAATTATATCACAAAGTTTATCAATCAGAAGCAATGAATTAGATGATGCTATTCTTCTCAATTTTACATGAAAAGATTATATTTTACAATGTTGATATATTTGAATGCTTAAAATATTCTACAGAACCTGTACTTATATTTTCTGA
The DNA here is from genome assembly GCF_949987515.2 of Delphinus delphis. NCBI lineage: Eukaryota > Metazoa > Chordata > Mammalia > Artiodactyla > Delphinidae > Delphinus > Delphinus delphis. Next base: position 25,615,873 of record NC_082691.1, on the reverse strand, counting down.
TAAATATTTTACATGACATTTTTTAAAACCATTTTACTCAACAATGAAATATTCAAATCCAGTTTGACAAACACACTTTGATATGTAGCTACATATCACAGTAAATATAACTGCAAAAAATATGTGAAAGGCAGTGAAAGATCTACTGTATGTCAAACTGTGGCATTATAAAAAAGAAATCAGTTACATAGTATGTTTAATATTTGTTTATACACAATATCTCTTTGAATAGGATCTAAAGGTTTAATTTCACTCCACATATGCACACCACATGAGCAGGTAAAAGAGTGAATGGGGAAGTGTGATGACAGGTCTATGCCTCAAATCAAATCACTCCAATATGTATTTCTGCAACTGTTATAAATCTAACATTTTCTTTTAACCAGTACATTCAAGCTATTTAAGCAAAGCAGCTTATATATCTAAGAAATGTGATCTCTCTATTCAGTTTCTCCATATCTTTTTGATATACCATATAAAGCTGCATGAAAATACACTTTTGTGTAATATTTAATTTATGAAAGCCAAATAATTAATTTAATAAAATACTAATTAAGACCACAGATGGTGGAATATTAAAAGTAATGTATAAGAACACTCCAATTCTTTATCAATGTTCTTAATATTGTAACTACCTTTACTTTATTGTAGGTATGCCATAACATTAAACATATACTATTTTCATTTCTTCACACAATTTGACTCTAAATCCATTCAATTAATGAATTTATCACACAGTTTTATTTTTTATAATTGAATAGGTTTATTTCTGCCTTACAATCCGTTGGTGAAGATATGCTTAGCTTACACTGCCAAATATTTACATCACATGAAAACTTCTTTGGTCTTTTCAATGAAAGAGCTATTAAGCAGTGCAAGCTTCTTTTTTTCTTGAAAGAAAAGGTATTTAATTCTTTCATAGATCCTTAAAAAATCTCTAATTTTTAATGAACTTACATTATAGAGCCTTCAATGTTCTAACATGTTGAGTCATCCCTGAGTTTTATAAATCCTATTAGAAGTTATGCTAACACATATATATGGAATTAAAAAAAAATGGTCATGAAGAACCTAGGAGCAGGGCAGGAATAAAGATGCAGACAGTAGAGAATGGACTTGAGGACATCGGGAGGGGGAAGTGTAAGCTGGGATAAAAGTGAGAGAGTGGCATGGACTTATATATACTACCAAATGTAAAATAGATAGCTAGTGGGAAGCAGCCACATAGCACAGGGAGATCAGCTCGGTGCTTTGTGATAGCCTGGAGGGGTGGGATAGGGAGGGTAGGAGGGAGACGCAAGAGGGAGGAGATATGGGGATATATGTATATGCATAGCTGAGTCACTTTATTATAAAGCAGAAACTAACACACCATTATAAAGCAATTATATTCCAATAAAGATGTAAAAAAAAAAAGTGAACTGTGATCAAGAACATGAAAAAGGGTTTTCTTTTACTTTTTTTTTTGCAGTTATTGATTAGGGGTAGTTCTCATTTGTTTTTATTAATTAAAATATAAAATGGTCTATTTTCTGTATACTAATTTGAATTACTATAAGGGAAACACATTTGATTATGTCTATGAAATATTTCAATATTTTTCTTACATCACTTAAAAAACTCCCCACTACTTACAGATGCCATTTGATATGACCCTAATGATAAGAATACTTTCTGTAGTATTGTCCATTTGAATAAGGCTACATAGTGAATTTGAAGTATATTAAATGACGTGGGAATGTATACAAAATCACTCACCAAGCAGACCAATTTCAAACTGAATGAAATGTCACTGATTTCACTGGCTCCTTATACATAAAGATGGTACTTAAAAAACTATTTTCAATGATAACCAGTATAAAAGTTGAATTTTATAACTAAAACAAATCAAATGTATAATATTCTCAATATTCTAGGCATGGAAAATACTAATTATTTTGGATAGTATATAATCAATGTAATTGTTCAGCATGAATTCATAGTTGTGATATCTTATAATATATAGCTAATAAGTAAATCTTGCCAATATGTAAACCAGTCTCTCTCTCTCTCTTTATATATATATATATATATATATATATATATACACACACACACACACATACACATTACATTATATATACATTATATGTACATATACACATACATGGAAGCATACACATATATATTCTGGTATATATTACATATTGGTGTATATAATATGTATTATACATTGCTATAAACATGTATCTATATAAAATATATAACTTCATTAAATATTTATATTTTATGTATTCTGGGATAAAATAAAGCTCTTTTAGGTTTACCAAGTTATTTCTCTTATGCTATTAATGATTAATTATCTTGCTATTATTAAAAACTCTAAGATAATTTTCAATGCTATGGCTGGGAACCAACCTATACCAGATTTATGATAGACTGATATTGAGAGAGGAGTGCTTTGGAGGATAAAAATATATATTTTAAAGTAACCAAACTGATACCATAATTTAAAAACCAAAATTAAGAAATTTCAAACAGAATATATTTATCACCAATTTACTTTATAAATCTGGATCTTTCATCCAATATGCTTTAATATCCTTAGTTAAAATTTTAAAAAGATACCCTATAGCTTGAAGTTGGCAGCTGTATATCCTGAAAAATTTATGTGAAGAGACCAGCCTGACTGAAAAAGAGAAATTCTCTATTCTAACACCACAGTGATTATGGCTGGAAACTCTAGTGAAACGTATAAGTAACTGACTAAAAACTAAATGCAAATAAATATATTCGTTGCCAGATAGCATGATCCTATCAAGCTCAAAATCAATGCATGCAATACACTTAACATTTCCTTTAACGACTTGCTACACAGAAGAAAATCAAGGGAACAGAATTAATTAGTTCCTGTTGCTCTGTTGTGTCTCTTGGTTAATTCACAAAGGAATGATGACTTCCTTTAAGGTGTTTACACCTGGGAAATACAGACTGGAAAATGAATAAGGCAAGCAAAGTAGCCCAATTTATGTCCGTGGAAGCAGTGAAATTCAAGCCAACTGGGAGCCAGTTGTACTTGTTTTTCAAATCCTATAGGAAATCAAAGCAGAGCTTCTGGTCCCTTTTGAATAGGAAATGGATTTCACAAGGGACTGGTGTAAAATTCAGGATGATCTGATTTAATGATAGCATTTATGTAATCTGTGCTTCTTTTAAAATTTACAACTGCATTAAAGAAGAAACCAGGCCACTCTCACAATCTCCTCCTCCATGAGAACGGAGCCTAGAAAATAACTGTTGAATAAATGAATAAATAGTACAATGAACGAAGAAGCCAAGAACCACCAGTTCTCTCATTGACCCTTTCTTCCTTAAACCTCTCCTGCAGATGTCTCCAGAGTTCTGTCATCAGGTCTTTTCTCTCTTAGTTCTCTCCATGAGTGACTTTATTTATTTCCCTTACTTCAACTTCCTCTTATATGGTGATTTCTCCCAAATTTATATATCAGTATCGATCTTAACTTTTCTCTTACATGTGAAACTCATTCCAGTGTTTCTATTATAACACAATATACCACAATATACGTGCGACTGAACAAACTTCAGATCCGGCAAAATCATGCCCTAAAAATAACAGGCTTAAGGGAAAAACTATGGCTGGAAAGTATCACTAAGAACTATGTTAGTTTGTACCAGAGCACTAACAGAACAATAATAATTCCAATAAAAATAGCTAGCAGTTTAAAAGAGATGTAAAATTCCCAATAAATGGAGAACTATTCCAGAAAACACAAGATTTGACTTTAAAACATAAAGGTAATTTTATGATAGTTTAAGAAAGATTGAGTCCAAATTATATGAGACATTTCAAACTAAACAAAGAGAGGAGAAAAGCAATTCTTAGGAAGACCATACGACCCAAAGGAGCATGGAGTGAGTGAGTATTTAGCTAAGTTAATGCACATTGTATTCAGGTGCATTTTCTCTGTTTTGGAAAACCTTAATGTTCTGGGAAAATGTGCTTATGAATCGAAGCAAATTCTGCATTATAATCACATATATCCTACTTAAGCAACAGGGTGAAAGTTAATTTGCATTACAGAAATTCATTGTAAAAGAACAGACAGAATTTCTCTGTATGAACGGAACTGCCAGCTACATTCTATAAGCTCCTCAGACTCAAATGAGCTCAAAGTGAAACTTACTATCATCCACTGTACACATGCTATTCTTCACTTACCACTTGCCAGAGATAATAGCGTTACTGTCATTTAGGCTTGAAATAGTACAGCAGCAATAGTGGCAAACACTATTTGAGAATTTTTGGAGTTAGACCAGGGTGGACTCCCAACAATACCACTGTTCAATAGTGAGCAGATCATATAATGTTCATAGTCAAAATCCACTTCTACGAAAATGGAATGATAACATTTATATAATTTTTGTTTTTAGCCTTAAGTAAAATGATGTTTGAAAACATTTTGGCACAATGCCCGACACTTAAACAGTAGCCATTTTTGTCTTCAATTTCACTTTATTGCTTGTGTGACTTGAAGTGCGATATGTCTTTCACTCTACTTCCATTATCACAAATATAATATGATTCTCATTATCTGTCTCCTGAACAATTATTAAAATCTATTTCTAAATTTTCTTCTTATAATTATTTCTACCCTATCAACACATATTTTCAGTATTTTTTACATTATTCTTTTTTTAAAAGAAAATCAATCTAACCATGACTTTCCCTTCCTCATATTATTTTATACAACAGAAAGATCATATTCTTGACACCAAAAACCTGAACTAAATTGTAAATGGTCTATCTAGATTACAATATTTATGTGTATCATTTTTTTGCTTTGTAAGCCAGTGAAATTAAGAACCATAGGTTTTTCAAATATTCTTTCATGTTCTTAAAATCAGATTAAAACAATAATCTCTTCAAGAATAAATTATTAAAACATAATTAAGATCTTCAGAGGTCTAGTGAGATTTAAACCAGATGGTTTTGAAACATGTGTAACTATATCTAGCTACAAGTTTCTCTTTTATAATTTCATTAATATTGTCAGTGACAAGATCCAATGTTTGAAAACACAGAATCAACAGATTATTGAAATTAACTCATGGAAATGTTTTCCACTTTTTCATCTTCCAATTTTGATTCTTTCCAACATACTCATATGCAAGCTCATATACACACATTAGTAATATACACGTTGTTTCCATCTGGAAAAAATAACTCTGATTGAAGACCCAGGAATATGGGAGTATTGGCTCTTTCTAGCATTAGAATTAACCAGGTAAAATCTAATAAATTACAAAGTGGAACACTATCCATGAGCAAATTAGATAAAATTGCCCATTTTCTATCTTCATCCCCAAGGACCAGCATGACTTTCAGAAATGTTACCCTGTGCTCATTAAGGTTAGGTTGTTTGTTTGTTTGTTTTTAACATCTTTATTGGAGTATAACTGCTTTACAATGGTATGTTAGTTTCTGCTTTATAACAAAGTGATTCAGCTATACATATACATATATCCCCATATCTCCTCCTTCTTGCGTTTCCCTCCCACCCTCCCTATCCCACCCTCTAGGTGGTCACAAAGCACCGAGCTGATCTCCCTGTGCTATGTGGCTGCTTCCCACTAGCTATCTATTTTACATTTGGTAGTGTATATATGTCCATGCCACTCTCTCACTTCATCCCAGCTTACCCATCCCCCTCCCCGTGTCCTCAAGTCCATTCTCTACGACTCTGTCTTCCTGTCCTGCCCCTAGGTTCTTCAGAATAAGGTTATGTTTAAACATTTAAGTAAACTGGAAAGAATCAATTGAAAGGGACATTTTTTAAGTTGGGAAATATATTTATGAGTGAACTTTTATAATAAGTGAACAATACTTTTTAAATTAAATTTAGGCATTAATGTTTGCTTTTCATATGTGGTTCTTGCAAATGTTTGGTCTGTTGGTAGACAGATCTAACACAGACTTTACCATTATGTACTATATTAATTTGTTAGTATGTGCATTTCCATTAATAGACTTTGATTTCTTCAGCAGTAATGAACATGCTTTAATTATTATGACTAAAACGGAACCTGAAGTAAAGCTGCTATTTAGAAGTGCTTGCTGAATAAATGAGTAAATGCTTCAATGGAAAAACAAAATTATCTGCTGTCCTAAATGATTGGTATCACAGATTTCAGTATACGTGAAACTTTGGCAGATTTTCTATTTCTTATCTCTTAATAGAGCTCATTTTCTAATGCAATCTTCCCTTTGGGGATTCCCTAATTCTCATCTTCCCTTTGGGGATGACTCACAGTTAAAAGTAGAAAGGGAAATGAAAATAGGAATAAGCAGTGGGCTAACTAAATAAAGTGTGGGCTTAAAATCTTAGTATAAAATAAAGGCGCTCCATAGTATCTCCATTATGTCCTATCTCCAACTCTAAGGAGGTCATGTTTAAAAATGGCTACTAAATTATGTGCAATCAAAGGTGTCTGCTGTTATGATTTTTCCTTTTTAGAGTCTGTCAGGCAAACAGGACCAGAGAGTGAAAATTATTAAGGAAGCAGCACTTGATTTTAATCCAGTTTTGTTCAAGACTATACTGCCAAAGCCTAGAATAGTATCTGATACACAGTAAACATTTAGTAATTTTTAAAACATATTTTCCAGGATCCCCTATGCTAAAGAGAAATAAAGACCTCATTAGGGACTTTTAGTTTCAATCAGACAATGTAAAGAGCTTAAAAAAGTCATCATTCCAGTTCTTACAGGTAAAAATTAAACAAACTGAAAGTCAATGACTCTTCTTGGACCCATCAGAGAACTGAGTTTACAAGGCAAACCTACACCCCACAATCTGGAGAGTTCAGGCAAACCCAGAAAGTCACAGTTAGGATCTGCTTATCTGGGGCAGAAGGCACCAGAGCTGTACACTGGGAGGGACACAATGGTAATTTTGGTGAATTGCTGGAGGCTGAGTTTAGACTCTTATGAGAGTGAGAAACTCCTGGGGAACATGGTTATAAGTGTGTTCCCACACTTTCATAAGTTCTCCCTTCAGGAACTTAATCAGGTTCTCACAGTGAATAACTAAAAAAAAAAAAATCCCCTGGTAGGTTTGGCAGGGAAAAAGGGAAAAGTAAGCATTATGATTATACCAGAGCATTTTCCATAACAAAGGTGTCCTCTGCAGGGGAAAATAATTTTACCATATTTTTATTCTACCTGGGGGAATGGCATTTCTTCCACTCCAGCACTTTCTAACATTCCTTCCTCACCTTGAGGGTGGGGATGGGGGACGCTTAGAAACACCAGTGAAGATCACAGCTCAAGGACACAGGTCCACCGGAAGAATGAAGTATAATCGCAATCATAGAACACTTCTCCTACCCATACCTTATCATCACACCAACAGGTATACAGTGCAATAACATACACTGTTATTACAGATAAAAGAGATGCAAAGACACTCTTTCAAGATGAGTACCTATAGAAGCCCCAAAGCACAAAGGCAGATAAAAACAAGGACAACAGGAGGACACTAAAGCAAACACAGTCCGACTGCTAATATGATTAACATAAGACCTCACACTAAGACCTATGTACTGCAGTCTCTAGTACTTAATATAACATTTCTGATTTTCAATGAAATATTACAAGGCATGCTGAAAGACAAGAAAAAATGCAGTCTCAAAAGACAAAGCAAACACATGAACCAGACTTAGATATTACCCAACTTTTAGAATTATCTGACAAGAAAATTAAAATAACTATTATGACACAAATTATTAATATGAGATGAAAGTAGGAAGACATCACTACAGATTCCATGGACATTAAAAGGATAATACAAGAATATTATGAACAACTATATGTCCACAAATTTGATTACCTAGATGAAATGGACCAATTGCTTCAAAGACAAAATCTGCCAAACTTCACCCAAGAAAAGACAGGCCTTTGAAATGGGCCTACATCTATTAAGTAAATTGAATCAATAATTAATAATCTTCCAAAACAGAAAGCACCAGACCCAGATGGGTTCACTGGCAAAATCTACTAAACATTTAAGGAAGAAATTATATCAATCCTTCATAATATCTTATAGAAGATGGAAGTAGAGGGGATACCTTCTAACTTACTCAATGAGGCCAGTATCACCTTAATACCAAAACTAGACAAAGGCATTACATAAAAACACAGTAACAATAACAACAACAACAAAGCTATCAACCATTATCTCTCATGAACATAGATGCAAAAATCCTCAACAAAATATTAGCAAATTAAATCTAACAAAGCATAAAACTAATTATACACCATGACCCTGGTATGCAAATCTGGTTCAACATTCAAAAATCAATTAATGCAATCCATCACATCAGGCTAAAGAAGAAAACTCACATGATCATACCAATGGATGCAGAAAAACAGCTGACAATATCCTACACCTATTCATAATAACTCTCAGTAAACTAGGAATAGAGGGGAACTTTCTCAACTTTATAAAGAACGTCCACAAAAAAGCATACAGCTAACATTGTACTTAATGCTGACAAACTAGAAGCTTTCATGCTGAGATCAGGAACAAGGTGAGAATGTCCCCTCTCACTATTTCTTTTCAACATTGTACTGGAATTTCTAGCAAAGTCAAGAAGACAAGAAAAGGAAATAAAAGGTGTACATATTTGGAAGGAGGTGATAAAACTGTCTTTTTCACAGATCGCATGTTTGCCTATGTAGAAAATCTGAAAAAAACTGACCAAAACAACCCTCCTGGAACTAATAAACAATCATAGAAAGTTTGCAGAACACTAGGTTAATATACAAAAGTCAGTCACTTTACCATGTACAAGCAATGAACAAACAGAATTTGAAATTTTTAAAAATATAAATTATGTTAGCACCCCCCCAAATTAAATACTTAGTTATAAATCTAACAAAATATATACAAGACCTATGTGAGGAATACTACAAAACTCTGATGAATAAAATTTTTTTTAAAAACCTGAATAAATGGAGAAACATTCCATGGTCACGGACAGGGAGACTCAAGATTGCCAAGATATCAGTTCTTCTGAGTTGATCTATAAGTTTAACACAAACCCAATCAAAATTTCAGCAAGGTATTTTGTGGATATCAACAAACTGATGCTAAAGTTTATAGGGAAAGGGAAAATACCCAGAATAACCAACACAATACCAAAGAAGGACAAAACTGGAAGACTAGCACTACCCAACTTAAAGATTTACTATAAAGCTACAGTAATTAGGATAGTGTCATATTAGCAAAAGTATAAACAAACAGGTCAATGGAAAAGAAGAAATAAGCCCATGAAAATATAGTTAACTGATCTTTGACAAAAGAGCAAAGACATACCATGGAGCAATAATAATCTTTTCAACAAATGGTGCTGGAACAACTGGACATTCACATACCAAAAAAAGAGAGAGACAAAGAGATAATTTAGACCAAGACTTCACATTCTTCACAAATGAATCACAGACCTAAATGTAAAATGAAAAACTGCAGATCTCCTAGAAGATAACATAGGAGAAAACCTTGATAAGATACAACAGTAAGGGATAATTTATGAAAGAAAAAAATTGATACACTGGATTGCATTAAAATTAAAAACTTCTGCTCTTCAAAGATGCTGTCAAGTGAATAAGACAAATCACACTGGGACAGCGTATTTGCAAAAGACATATCAGATAAAAAATTGCTATCCAAAGTATACGAAGAACTCTTAAAACTCAACAGTAAGGAAACAAATAACTCAACTAGAAAATGGGAAAAAGATTTGAATATATATGTGGCTAAAGAAGATACACAGTGTATGTATATCAAATCATCACATTATATACTTTAAATAGTGTCTTAGTCTGTTTGGGCTACTGTAACAAAATACAGGTAGCTTATAAACAACATATTGCTCATACTTTCTGAGGCTGGAAGTCCAAGATCATAGCATTGGTATGGTCTGGTGAGGGCCCTATTCTGGGTTGCAAATTTATCACTGTGTCTTCACAGGGCAAAAGTGGCTAGAGATCTCTCTTGGAGCCACTTTTATAAGGCATTATTCCCATTCATGAAGGTTCCACCCTCATGGTGTAAGCCCCTGCTAAAGGCCCCACCTTTTAATACTTCATCAGGCATTAGGATTTCAACATAAGACTCTGGGTGAGGCATAAACATTCAGACCATAGCAGATATATACAATTTTTATTTGCCGATTATACCTCAGTACACTGGAGAGGAAATACAGACAGCAAATAAGCACATTAAAAGATACCTAATATTATCATATGTTATGAGGGAATTGCCAATTAAAACAAGGAGATACCACTGCATACCTATTGGAATGGCTAAAATGCAAGACACTAACACTACCAAATGCTGACCAGCATGAGAAACAACAGGAATTCTCATTTACAGCTGGTTGGAATGCAAAATGATACAACCACTTTGGAGGATAGTTTGCTCCTTGGTATTTGTCCAAAGAAGTTGAAAACTACGTTCACACAAAAAAACTGTGCACATATGTTTATAGCGGCTTTATTCATAATAGCCAAAACTTGGAAACAACCAAGATGTCCTTCAGAAGGTGAACAGAACAATAAAATGTGGAACATATAGACAATGGGATATTACTCATTATTGAAAAGAAATAAGCTACCTAGTCATAAAAAGACACGGAAGAAACTTAAATGCATATTACTAAATGCAAGAGTCTAATCTGAAAAGTCTACATACTGTATAATTCCAACTATACGACATGCTGGAAAAGAAAAAACACTGGAGATGGTAAAAGGAGCAATGATTGCTAAGGGTTAAGGGGTAGAGGGCAATGAATAGTCAGAGCACAAAGAGTTCTTAGGGCAGTGAAACTGTTCTGTATTATAGTATAATGGTGGATACATATCATTTGTCCAAACGAACAGAATGTACAACACAAACAATGAACTCTAATGTAAACTATGGTCTTTGGGTGATAATGATATGCCAGTGTAGGTTCCTCAGCTGAAACAAATGCACAACTCTGGTGTGAGATTTTGATAGTAGGGGATGCTGTGCACATGTGGGATCAGAGGATATGTGGAAAATCTTAGTATTTTCCTCTCAGTTTTGCTGTGAACTTTAAAGCATTCTAAAAAATAAATTCTAATTAAACAATTAACATATTAACTATATGTTAAAGGATCCAATGAAAAAAGTAGGTAGGTAACATCAGCAGAGTGATGGAGACTGTAAGAAGGTATCGTAGGAAATGCTAGGAACAAAAACATTGTTCAGAAATTAAGAATGTCTTTGATGGGTTCATCAGCAGAGTGGACATGGCTGAGGAAAGAATCAGTAAGCTTGAAGATATATCAACAGAGACTACTCAAACTGAATTGCAAAGGAAAAAAAAGAATGAAATACTAAAAGAAGCAAGCATAATTTCAGAAGGTGTAACATGTAATTGGAAAACTAGAAGGAAAAGAGAGGAGGGAACAAAGAAATATGTAAATTTATAATGGCCTAAACTTTCCAAAATTAGTGACAGATACAAAACCACTGATCTAAGAAGCTCAAAGAACATAAAGCAGAATAAATACCCTTAAAAATTATACCTAGGCTTATTATATTCACACATCAGAAAACTAAAGACAAAGAGATAATCTCGAAAGAAGTCAGGGCTGAGGGCAGGACAAGGGAGAAAGGAATGCATTACCTGTAGAAGAACAAAGGCAAGAATTACAGCAGACTTCTTATCAGAAAGCATGCAAGCAAGAAGAAAATGGAGTGAAACATTTAAAGTGTTGAAAGAAAAAAAAAGATCTACAATTCTGTATGCAGTAAAACTGCTCTTTAAAAGTGATGGATAAATAAAGGCCTTTTCAGAGAAATAAAAAGAGTGAATTCATTACCAGCATGTCTCTCTTGCAAGAAACATTAAAAGAAGTCCTTTAAAGAGAAGAAAAATGATAACTTTTAAAGCAGTAATAGTAATAATATTTTGTGTGTTTATAATATATAGATAAGTGAAATGAATACAACAATGTCATAAGGGATGAGAAGGAGGAATTGGAAATGTGTAAAGTGGTATAGTGTTATTTGAAGGTAGACTTAGATTAATACATTATTTTAAAATATATATCGTAAACTCCAGGGAAATCATAAAACTGTTTTTAAAAAAGTATACTTGACATGCTAAGAGAGTAGATAAAATTGGATCACATAAAATGCTCAGTTAAAACCAGAGGAGGCAGAAAAAGAGGAACAAAAAAGAAATAAATGCAATGAATAGAAAATTGTTACAAATATGGATGACATTTATTTAAATATAACAATAATCATTTTAAGTGTGAATGGCATAAGTTGAGCAAAATTGAAAGACAAGCAGAGTGGATAAAAATAAGACCTAGTTATACATTGTCTCCAAGAAACCCACTTTAAATATAAAGATTCTGATAGATCAATAACAAATGGATGAAGAAAGACATACTATGCTAACATTAATCTAAAGAAAACAGGAGCAGCTATATTAATTTCAGACAAAGCATACTTTATAACAAAAAAATTTATCATGGATAGAGAGGAAAATCACATAATGAGAAAGGAGTTAATTTTCTAAGAACACAGCAAATCTTTAACATGTATGCAGCTAACAACAGAATGTCAAAATATGTGAGAAAAATCTCATAGAACTAAAAGGAGAAACAGGCAAACCCACTATTATAAATAAAATATTCAACATTCTCTTTCAGTAATTAATAGATCAATCAGGAAGAAAATCAGTAAAGATATAGTTAACCTGACCAGCACTAGCCACCAGCTGGATCTACTTGAAATTTATCCCACCTTTGTAAATATCAACAAATTGGGAAGTTTACATGGAAAGGCAAAAGGCCCAGAGTAGCTAACACAATACTGAAGAAAGGGACTTTCCTGATGGTCTAATGGTAAAGAATCTTCCTTAGAATGCAGGGGATGTGGGTTCGATCCCTGGTTGGGGAACTAAGATCCCACATGCAATGGGTCAACTAAGCCTGTGCGCCACAACTACTGAGCTCACGCACCTCTACTAGAGAGCCTGACCCACGCACTCTGGAGCCTGCTTGCCACAACTACAGAGCCCATGCACCCTGGAGCCGGCACACCACAACTAGAGAGAAGCCCGCACGCTGCAACAAAGAGCCCACATGCTTCAACAAAGATCCTGCATGCCGCAACTAAGACCCAATGCAGCCAAAGATAAATAAAATAAATAAATAAATAATAAATAAACCTTTTTTAAAAATACTGAAGAAAAACAACAAAATTGAAGTACTCACACCATTCAGTTTCAAGACTATTCAACGCTGTTGTAGTCAAGACAGCGTGGTATTGGTGGTGACAGAATAACAGATCAATGGAAGACAAGAAATAGGCCAGAAATAGACTTATACAAATACAGTCAACTCATCATTGACTAAGGAGCAAAGGCAATTCAGTGAAAAAATGATATATTTTCAACAAATAGTACTGGAATAATTGGGTGTCCAGATACCCAAAAAGAAGAAGGAGGAGAGAGAGGGCAGGAGAAGGAGAAGAGGAAGGAGAGATATAGGGAGGGGTGAAGGAAGAGAAGGAGGAGAAGAAGAAAAGAAAAATTAAAAATTTAGACACTTTAAACACAGAAAACACAATAAAACGAGTCAAATTCAAACATATGCCTAAATGTAAAACACAAAACTACAGAATTCTAGAAGAAAACATTAAAAAATCGAGATGACAGCTTCTTAGAAGTCTTGTCATATAATCCAGCAATTACACTCCTAGGCATTTCCCCAACTGATTTGAAAACTTACGTCCATACAAAACCTGCACATGAATGTTTCTAACAACTTTATTTAAAATCACCAAAAACTGACAGCAACCAATATGTCTTCAATAAATGAATGGATAAACAAACTTTAGCACATCCAAACAGTGGAATATTATTCAGCAATAAAAAAGAAATAAGCTATCAAGCCACAAAAGACATGGATGAACCTTAAATAAATATTACTACGTGAAAAAGCCAGATTAAAAGGGCTACATACTGTATGATTCTAATCATATGACATTCTGGACAAAGCAAAATTAAAAGAGAAGTAAAGGATCAGTGGTTTCCAGGGACTCAGGAAGTGGAAAGGGGTTGAACAGCTGAAAAATGGTATTTCTTAGGATGAAGAAACTATTATCCTGTATTATACTGTAATGGTAGATACTTGACACTGTATTTGTCAAAACCTTTAAAACTTTATAGCTCCAAGAGTATATGCTTTGCATATAATACATGCAAAGTTTTAGGAATTATTTAAGAGGTTAGGGAAATCTAGGACAAAATGCAGAATGTGACAGAACAATCTCACTTTACTCCAAATGTATGAAACAACCTCACCAAATGTGTTTTCAAATCTCTCAATATGATTGTGCATATCTTGATTTCAACTCATGATTCTGTCTAAGTTGATTAGTTTGTCTTTTGCCGTATGTTTGGCTACATACTAATTAAAAATTATTTTTTCTTTCTAGAAAATTCAACCTTTATCATTATAACGAGACATTCCTTATTTTCATAATGCCTTTCATCTTAAAGACTATTTTGTCTGATATTAATATAGCCACTTTTTAAAACTGGTGTTTACATGATCCAGCTTTTTCCTCCTTTTACTACCAACATTACTGTATCCTTACATTTAAATTGGCACATATTTTTAATATAAACAGTAGATATTTTTATTAAGCTTGAAATACTTTAATTGGAGCAGTTCTGTATTTACCATAATTACTGTGTATTTAATTTAAATATAGCATCACTATATGTGCATTGTATCTTCCACCCTATATGTTCTGTCTTTATTATTAATTGATAAAGTATTTTTTAGAATCATTCCATTTTCTTTCCTTTTTTGTTTGGAAGTTATAAGCACTTTTAGCAATAATCTTTGTGATCATAACACATATATAGATGTATTGCTGACTTATAAAGGTCTACTGCTAATCTTTTTTTCCAGAAAATGTAGGATCCATAGAAACATTTTAATTCCATTTATCACTTTACTGATATATGTGGTATGACTGTAGGAATTTTATTTGACATAGTTTAACCAATACATAACAAACATTAATTTATACAGTCAATATTTGTTTACATTTATACATATTTATCATCTTCTTTGCTGTTTTTTTTCTTCATACATCTCTACCTTCCTATTCTGAATAGTTTGCTTATGTCTAAGAAAATTCTTTAGAATTTCTGTAGTGATGGCTTGCTAGTGGTAAAATCTCTCAGCTTTTGTTTGTCTTGAATTATTTTACTTTGTTTTCATTTAAAAAATATTTTTGTGATTTTAAACTATAGGTTGGGTATTCCTTTACTTCTGTAACTTGAAGCTAGCTTTATATTGTTTTTATCCTCCATTATTGCTTTCAAAACTGTTTGCCAGCTTATCCTCCTCTGAAATAATCTTTTTTTCTGGTCCTTGTAAGATAAATATCTTTTCTTTGTGTTAATTTTTTGCAATTTTATTATATTGTCTGTAGATATGAATTTCTTCTTCTATAACCTGCTTAGGGATTTTTTTTTTTTTTTGCCTCTTGAATATTTGTGGGCATGATGCTTTTCATCAGTTTGGGATGTTTTAAGTCATTATGTAAGCAAATACTGACTCTGCCCCCAGAATCTATAATCCATTAAATATATATTATATATTCTTGATGTATCATTGATGTCTATCTTCTCTTGTATCTTGTACATCATTTTGTTTTGCACATAGTTTGACATGTCTTCCAATTCACTAATTTTCTTTTCAGCTGGGATAAACCATCTTTTTATTGTATTTTCAACATAATTTTATTTGCTTTTCATTAAAATATGCAATGTTTATTTTTATAATTTCCATCTAAAAATTTAAATTTGGCTTTCACCTCTATAAACATGAAAAGCATTTTTTTTTACAATGTGTCTATTAAAGTAATTCAAATATCTGAAATTATTGGAAGTGTATTTCTGTTGGCTCTTGTTTCTGCTGAGCCTGACTTACATCTTGTTCTTCTCATGGATTTGATTGTATTTGATTGTTCGCTGGATATAGTCTTCAAAAAATTATGTTGTGACAATTTAAGGACTGATGCTTTTTTTCCTCTGAGAGGATTTTTGTTTTCTTTTGTCAGGCGCCAGAGGGTGCTAGCAGTCCAGGACCAAGATGGAACTTTGATTCCTGTACTCCGACTTACCAGGTCACACTTTCAGAGTATAAGAAGACTGTTTTACCAGGGGCCCTCTCATTGGTAGCAGCTGACTTTAATTCATGTCCTTCCAGCCTGTTAGTTTGCGGAAAGGGTAGCTCCATCTCTACATTGCCAAAGGCTCCTGGAACAAAAGCAGGTATTGGAGGAATGGGGGATGGGGTAGGGAGCTCTTAGGAGTAGCTGGCCAGTATGGGAAGAAAAAGGGTTGAGTCCTAACCTGTCATCGTATTGAACCCCATCTGATCTCAGTCCAGTGGTTCCTTGCTGTCTGATTACCTCTTTGGTGTCTTCAAGAAACATTTTAAAGAGAGAATTGTTGCAATTACCTAGTCCGAAGCCAGGAGCCTAATTAGAGTTATTCTTCAAATGACTGTTTAATCTCTCATCAGACTGACACACTACTGACTGCCATTTGGAATTGGTCCTTGGCCCTCCTTCATGTAAAACTTCTGTGGACAAACGCCCTCATGATCAGTCCCAGCATTGTAGGATGAGCAATGACTAGGGTGGCCAGATATAGGAGGTCTACCTAAATTTTAATTTCATATAAGCAATGAATATTTTTAAAAATTGAAGTATAACGCAAATACTGTATGGGACGTACCAACATTTTAAAATTTTCAATTATCTGAAAGTCAAATCTAAATGGGTGCTCTTTATTTTTATTTCTAAACCTAGCTAGTAGGATAACAGTTTCCTCCAGTGAGAAGTATGTTTCTAGGAATTTCAGACGTTAAACATTTCTTTAAATTTATTGCAGTAATTAGAGTGACACCTAGTTATAGCACATGTTTAGACCCCTCAGTAATGTTTGTTTCAAGTGGAATTAAAGAATCTCAGTATATGTGCTTCAGAATGAAACTAATACAAACTCTTTATTAATGTCCCAAATAAGCCATTTTAAGAACTAGATCTTTGAGGGGTCCTGATTAGAATAAACACAGATATCAAAAAGATTAATACTATTTGCTGCTAATGCTAAAGTAATTGTTAAGATTTTCATGTTAGGATACAGGTTTTAACTATTGAATACTGTAACAAAAATGTAAATATTACAATAGCTTAAGAAAATTTTATTTTTTTCTTACGTCTAAATCTGAGGTAACTGGACCATGCCTAATATTTAACTCCACAACATTAAGAAGTCCAGCTCCTTTACTGTTTGTTCTATCATTCTCAACAAGAAGCTTTCATTTTCTGTTCCAGAAGAGCTGTACCAACTCCCACCATCATATATAGATCATGGCAAGGGGAGGACATGTCTTTTCATTTTAAGGGCTCAGCTCTGAAGTTATAGCTTTACTGCTCACATATGATTGCCAGAACTTAGTTATGTGGACAACCTAGTTATAAGGGAGTCTGGAAATGTCTTTAGTTTGGCAGCCAAGTGGACAGAAAAATTGAAAATATTCTATACTAAAGGATGAGGGGATATGTGGATATAGGGAGACAACATGCAATCTCTAGTATAATAGCCATACGTCTTTTCTTCATTTGCTTAAATTTGTCAAATATTCTTTTCTCTTATGTGCCTGTACAGTGCCAGATAGCTGAAAAACAGTTATCACAAAATAAGGTTCCTATTTCCAAATAGACATTGCTTCTCTCTGGTCAGTTAAACAAATATTATTCAAAATAAGAATGCAAATAAATTATGTTATAGACTAAATTGGATATGTGAAGATTATAACAGGAAGATTTCATAGAGTCTTGAAGGAAGAGTAAAATTAGCTAGAGAAGAGAGGGAAAACCATCCACACAGAGAGAACAGAATACATTAAAGATTTGAGAAGAAAATAAATTTGATTTACCCAAGAACTTAAATAAGGTTAGTGGGAGCAACAGCAAGAGGGGCAATGTAAAGGTTTTTATTCGTTTCTTAAAAAAATGGGAAGGCACTGAAGGAATTTTAAGCATTTCCTCTTTGTCATCTATAAATCTAGTCCACCAGTGGACTTCTGCATTCACCAAATTAGGCCTAGAAAAGCCCTTCAAAGATGCCCAATTATTTTTAAAGTCTTTCCCTCATTTGATTTCTAAAGACATAATTTTTCAAGCTTTTACTCATCTCTGGATTTCACTCTTTCAGTTTTTATGTGTTCTTTCAAAACACAGCTGTGCTGAACTTTAGATGTCCCCTCATTTCTACTGGCATCTTTTGTGATTGTATTATCAGAATATTATTTCTGAGTAGGTATCTCTTGATTTTTTTCATTACAAGTCATTTGTCTTTGAATTTTTCCAAATTTTGTGATTAAATCTGACTATATTTAGAATTCCTTGATTATAATAGTGTCACTTTCTCCCAATGTTAATTTCATAAAATGCATATAATTTATAACTTTCCAGAATAACAGAAAATTTGGGAATTGAGTAGATTACATTTGAAAATGAAGTGCAAATGTAGACTTCAATAATTAAAATTAAGATAACATTTATTTTCTAGGATGTACCTTTGATTTTTCAGTAACAATGAAAGATCTGCATTGGGTTATGAATCATATTTTATATTTAAGTAATAGAAGAGATCACTGGTCCATTGTTCTCATTTCAAAATTGAGGAGACTCAGGTCTGTTGAGATGTGACACTTCCAAAGTTACTTGAGTGATAAAGGACAACACTGACGTCACAATGCAGTTCTTCTGACTCTCAATCCAATGTTCCTTCCCTATGTCCCTGATGCTTCCACTGAGGTTTGGTCCTGCCTCTACGTGGTAAATAATGGTCTGAAATGGATGGGTAGATAAAGAAATGAAGCAAGATATAAAATTTTTGTTTTGTTTTCACTTGCTCACACACTAATCAAGTGAGTTAAGTGGGTTAAGGCATGAATTACAAGAAGTTTAAAAACCAAATCAAATATTCTGTCCTATTTTGGCATACTCTGACACCAACTAACCCCATGTTATGCCCTATTGAAATATATATATTATATATACTATATACATAAATATATACAATTATAATCAATATATATAATTGATGTATATATGTATATATAATGTATATGAAAGCTTGAATAGATTTATAACTTAAATACATTTTAGAAGATGTGTGGTTTAAAAATTAGTTCAATTTGTAATTTCAAAAATTAAATTGATATTTGATTATTGGAAAGGATAATTATATAACTATGACATGGGTTTAGTCAAAAATCACCTTCTTTATGCATAAACAGTACAGAAATGCTTGTTAGATCCAATGGCTTATAATATAGGCAGCTGTAAGCTTAAATGAAAGCAGAGTTTCTTATTAATCCTCTGGGATGTATTGGAACAGTTAGTCCTCACGTATCTTAAAGAGGAAATATACTGCTCTCACCAAAGCTACAACGAAAAGGTACAGAAATCCAACCCTATTTAAGCAGAAAAATTAAGAAACAGTATAACTAAAGAAAAGTGAGAACGGCTTCTAATGAGCTTTTCAATATACTAAAATGAGGGTTTAGTCCCACACAGAAGGAATTGTCATAATGAAAATATTCAAGACTATCTGCCAAGGGCAGCTTCAATGGTCTTAGTACAAATTTTATAAAACTCCTCAAAATGTATGCAAAAATTTGAAAACAACTTTCAAAGCCTTAAAATATTTGTGTAGAAGTATTTAATGATCATATTTCAAAGTTTTCTTTTTCTTCTACCTTTCTGGATTTATTGCTTTTTATCAAAGTTATGAAGAAATATATAACATATCAGGATGGTATGTGTGTTTAAAATAATGAATATATCAAATTTATAACCTTCGCAATTCATGTTCCTAAGTCCGGTTGCATATAAAAATATGAACTAGAAACAATACTGCAAGAGTACAAAAACAACGAGATTCTGGCAGCATAGATTATTGACTTTTCAATCTTGACTATATTTTAGCTCTGTCTCCATTCCATGTAACCAACCCTTCTTTTTCTTCCTAAGGACTCAACATTAAACATACAGTTTTAATAAATGGCATCTGTTTTCCCTTTCTTCCCTCAGTTTCATAAATACTTCTATGCTTATGAAATATGAACATACCTAGGAACTGAAGATCAAAAGCATAAAATGGTATACCTCTAATATTTATTAATTTTAATGGTTTAATCACTCTTTTGGACCAATGCATGACAAATTACTTTGTTAAAGAAAAAAAACAATGAAATTTTAATTGTTCAACTTTAAAATTACACAATAATAATTTTTTTAAAAAAATTTAATCAAAATAGCCTAGAAAGCTCCCTCTGGCATTTCTGTGATACACTACAGTATTTTAAAATTTAGTATACGAGAAGAATAATATTCAATAAATTAACCTTTGATCTAGTTAATCTTTGATCAGTATTTATCTTAATAATAAAATATATATGCTAATATATAAAAATATATATTACAAATATATAGACAGCAATTCGATATGTTAACTAATTTATGAATGTTTTCAATGATTACTTAATATAGCCTAAATGCCATGTTTCATCTTATCTAAGATTCAGATTTTTTTTCCACATTTTAACATCTCTGAAATCAGGATGTGTCCTAAAATGACTCCAACCAGGAAGCAGTTGTGACATAGTTGTCATTGCCTGCGCATGTGAATCAAAACAAGCAGAAAGAATATTGAGGCTTGAAAGTCCCAAAGAAAACAGAGGAGCACATGTTTAAGAAATGCTGTACCACCAAAACTCTTAATGCCACACATTATAATTTATGTAGAAAAACAAAAACATCAACAACTCTGAGTCAAAATATCATTCATAATTGCCAGACTGAATGTTAAATTTTACAAATACATTATCTAATTTATTTTGCACAGACGCATACACACACACATATGTAGGGGGCATTTTGAAAATATATGTATAAAATCTAAAAGACCTTTTAAAATAAATATAAAATAAAATGTCTAAGTGATAAGAAAGCATTATACCATAGTATAATTGACAGCATTTTTTTTTCTTTCTTACTAAGAAATAAAATAGTGGTGTGCCTTTGGTATAGCAGAAACAAAGTGCTCATCCCCACAACCTCCAGACCTACCTGTGATTTCAGCTGTAGCTATAGTAGCTGTTCCTGTGCTCATTGACAATGTCCAACCTAAAGATCCTAGGCTCTATTTTCAGAATAACCCAAAGTAAGACAGGTAGTATCTTAGATTTGATTAATCATGGTAAATAAAGAAAAAGTCTTTTTTTTTTCTTTTTAAGACAAAGGTAGATACAACAGTTTACAGTAAATTGAAGATCTCTGAGAACTATCTATTCAAATTACTCTTTGCTTATAAAATTCCTGTTAACATAAAAATATTAAAACCAGCTGCAATAACCTGTTATTCTCACCTTTCTAAATGCCAAAATTGTACTTAATCTCTGACATATATTACAACCAGTATCTCCAATTAATGGGATACAGGAGTGATACACAATTCAAAATACTTTAATTTTATATAGTAATAGAACACAGATTTTAAAGCACATTTATATACGTCATAATCAAACACAGGTTTCATCATGATAAGAGCATGAGTAAATTATGAGTTATGTGTAAGAAGCATAAATTCCTAAGCCTTGCACATTTTCTTATATACCTCTACCCTTTCATACTAGCTACACAGGGAAATCAAAGACTTTTCTCAGGTATGCTTAACAGCAAATTTATAATAGACACATTTACTCACAGAACATGACAAAAAAACATGTGCTATTCCATTCTCATAATTTTTGCTTAAATATTAACAACAAATTGTTATTGCACACATTATCATGCTCAATGTAGCATGTGCTACAGAAACTTCTTAAAAATGGATAAGAGGCAGTCATTGTAAGCACTCACGTTGCCCACTGTACATAAATGGCATAAAATCAGTAGAATACACCTCTCAAAATATAAAGTTATAAAAATCTAAAATCAAGGTCCAAACAAGGTAGAAATCATATCTGGAGGTTGGGATATTTCAGCAAAGGTTTAAAAAATGAGCAGACACTAACCATAGGAAGAAGGGAGAAAATCTTCGCTAGAAGGACACAAACTGTGAGCAGCAACACAAAGATGATACCAGAATGCTGGTTCTGTGAAAAGGACGATGAAATGGTGATAAAAACCTGTCACAGAGGCCCTGCATGAGAGGGTAAGGAACTGGCATGGCAGAGAAGAGCAACACTGCAGATGAGTAGGAGAATTGTTGGGATAATGCAAGATAAAATATGTCAAAGGAGAGGATTATCTGAAGGAGAGGAAGACTACCATGCCAAACGCTAAAGAAAAAGGTGAGGCTAAACATGTCTGACAAAAGGTTACTGGCTAACAATGTCAATGTCCTCTGACAGCATAATGGATTGTGAATTTTTTACTTCAAGGGGTGAAAGAGAAACCACCAAGAGGGAAAATAAATCACTCTTGCAAGAAGTTTTGAGAAGGAAAAGGAAAAAGGCTAAACCTTGTATTTCTTCATTTCTTAATATTCTGCTAATGGATTTTTGTCAAGAAGTACCAGTGTCCTTTGCAACAAAACAACATTAAGTTATATCTCTCAGCCCTACCAGTTTCATTGATGACAAAAAGCAACTGGTGCTTTGGTTTGATAGTTAGTGTATCATTTCTCCAGCACCAAGGACCCTAAAAACATTAACTGTGGTTTCCTATAGGATAAAATGAAGAAACAGTCAAATGATAGGAGTTAAATTTGACAGTTTTCAAATTCACAACTATTGAATATTTGGATTTTTCTTTTTTAATAATAAATTTAATAAAAAATAACAAAATAAATAATAAAGGTTCATTATAGGAAAAGAAAAATATATAGATTAAAAGAGTAAGAATAAAACACTCATAGTCTAAGAATCCAGAGAACACTTTTAACATTTTGAGGTATAGCCTGCCAGTTATAAAGAAGAAAAAGTATGTGGAACTTTTTGAATCCTACCTCTGTCACCAACTAGCTGTGTCATCTTTTGCAAATTCCGTAATTTCCCAGAGCCTCAGTTTATTTGTAAAATAGAATAATGGTGCATAAGAGTGCTGTAAGAATTAAATGAATTATACACATAAACTTATCAAACTGACACTTGGCACATACTACTCAATAGAGGTTAGTTATTTTGTTTATGAATGTGTATGTTTTAGTATATATGCATAGGTCACAGGATAAAAGGTGGCATCATATAATACAGACAGTCCATTAAACTATGAATATATTTTTATTTCTACAATCATCAAGACAAAGGATTGGCAACTTTTTCTACACAAAGCCAGAGAATAATTATTTTAGGCTTTAAGTGCCTAGAAGTCTCTATGGAAGGTACTCAACTTTGCCATTTTAGCATGAAACCAGCCATTGATAATACTTATATGTATTTACATGACTGTTTTCAAATAAAACTTTATTTATAAAAGTAGGTAGTGGCCCAGATTAGGTCCACAGGCTGTAGTTTGCTGATCTCTGATGTGGAATATCATTTTATGGCTATGCAATATAATACTGTAATTTGTTTAGTCAACATCCAATTTTTGAATGTGTAGATTTTTTTTCCCCCCAAATCTGCTTTCACAATCAACCATGCCAATTCTAGAGTATTTCTTTAGGTTAAGTAGATTATTTCTTTAGGTTAACTTTTACATATACATGAAAACTTTCATTCTGTACACCTTGGCATATAGAAAATCTGTACCAAGGTACACTAAACACCACAGTGCTTGAGAGGATCACCTTTCTAATACCCTTGCCTACAGTGGATATATTTTTTTTGGGGGGAAGAGGATTTTCTTACATATTCAAAATTTGCTAATTTACCATTATTTAGTTCTTTAAAATCAAATGAATGAGTATTAATCATTTTTATTTTAAATTTAAATGCTATTTATAAAAACAAGTAATTTCTGTTTATTTCTCAGAAAAAAGCTTTATTATTATTTAAATCTCTTCTCATAAATTAAAAATAAAAGAAAGAAAAGGGGAAATGATCTGAAATTCTACCTTCCTACAATAACTCTAGAATGTTTTCTCCAGGGAAGTATGTCTTTCATTGATGACATTTGTAAATTCAACACCTAGAACAATGCCTGGAACATGGCATCCAATGATATTTGCCAAAGGAATAAATAACATTAATTTTAGTGAACATTCTTTTCTAGATCTCTCAATATATACATATATATACACAGAATTTATAACAGATACTTTTAAAAATATTTGCTTGGATGACTTTTTGCCTCCCAACATATTGTTCCTATTTCCCATTGCACCTAGCACCTAGAGAACATTATGGTGTTCTGGTTGTGTATTTATACCCACACAATGAGGGATATGATTGCTTAACAAAACCACTTTCTATTAACAGGAGTCTCAGCTTTTCTTTTCCCCTTTTAATGTATCAAAACCAAAAGTTAATCAGTACTTTCGCTCTCTTCTCAAACAACACAAGGAACTTAGAACACTGTAACTTCATTTAGGTTTTTCTCTACTTATTCCCACTACATGCTAATGTTTTACGTGTATCTACAAATACATATTCAGTGTATATAAATACTGAATCATTATGTTGTACACCTGAAACTAATATAATGTTACATATCAATTATATTCAATAAAAATAAATAAGTAAAAGTTCATTTTTTAAAAAAATTTAAATCCCAGTTTTCTGGGATTTTTATTCCTTCTTGCATCTCTACAATCTTCCTCAGGGGAGGATGGTGAGGGTATTTTTACTTCTCTTCTCCCAATATCATCACTTTGCACAACCGCAGCAAACAACATAGACACAGAACACTATATAAACAGTACTCCCCGAGTCATACTACCCCAAGCATGGATTCACCCTTGCCCTTTGTAGTATCAGCTTATTCTGTAGAGGATCTCTTACTTGTCTCTCCCTAAGTCTTTACTTCTGTCCCCGACTCCTTGAGTCAGTCAAAACTAAGGTACATATTTAAATGCCCTAGAACCAAAAGAACTTTTTGTGCACTGGGGCTTGTTTTAACTCTCTGAGTTTCTGTTTATCCTGACATTTAGGCTTAGTGAAGATTACAATCTTGCCACCTATCTGATGATTTTAATAAGATTTAAATAAGATTATACTCACAAAATGCTTCAAAGCTATCCTGACTCCTGCCTTCTCTCTTATTCTTCTCCCCCTTTTTACTTCCCCACCCTATTAGTTGTTGCTTGGAGTTTAATACATTAAGGTCTTATCATTTATTAGTTCTCCCCTTGCAAGTAGTTTTCCCTTACAATTAGTTTTTCACTTATATTTCAAGAATCTTTACTTACAACCATAAACTCAAATCTACTTTATTACTATTCTTTTAGGTGTTTTTGGAAAAAATATTAAATTACCAAAACAGTATAACAATTTTCATGAAACCAGTATCAAAATGCATGTCTTAAAGAATCATAATATCAATTTCTTTTATTTTTAAGAAGTATATAACACAGGCCAATTTGTAATCCCTAATATGACCCTCACAGGACCAGTCTCCATCCTCCACTTTCAGAACAGCTACTATCATTAATTTGATATATATCCAGACCATTTTTTTTTACTTTATATAAGCATATCCATAAATATTTGGCATTGTGTTTTATAAATATCACATACTATACAGCATTCTCTCTTTTTTGAATTTTATTTTATTTTTTTATACAGCAGGTTCTTATTAGTTATCCATTTTATACGTATTAGTGTGTATATGTCAATCTCAATCTCTCAATTCATCACACCACCACCACCCCCGCCCCGCCACTTTCCTCCCTTGGTGTCCATATGTTTATACAACATTCTTTAACCTGTTTTCTGTTTCCTTTTCACTCAACATTATTATTTGAGCTCTAGCCATGTTTTTAAATATAAATCTTATTTATTCATTTAAATTGCTTTAAAGTATTCCACCACACAAATATACTGTAAATTATACAAGCACTGTCTTACTGATGGCATTTGAAATGTTTCCCATTTTTCACTATTATGTGCAACAAGCTTGCAATAATTCATGCACATATGCCAGAATTTCTCTTGGACATAAACCAAGGACTGGGATTGCTGGATCACAGAGTGTGTACATTTTCAGCATCTATAGGTAAAGCCAAACCGATGCCCACAGTACCACCATGTGCAGTGTAGGAACGTCGTGTTTCCCCATCCTTGCTTTATCTGACTTTTGAAAACCTAATGAGTGTAAAGTGTTTTGTTGAACATTTTTCATGTTAATTAATTATCTTTCAGATTTTCTCTTCTATGAACTGTTTGTTCATCATCTACAGTAAGCTGGAATTCCTGAATTATTTCCTACTTATATATTAATATGCACTGGACTATCTTAAATGGATCTTGAATTAGCGTCTTGGATGCTATCTTAGTCCATGTGGGCTGCTAGAACAAAATACCACGGACTGGGTAGCTTACAAACGACAGAAATTTAATTCTCAGAGTTCTGGAGGCTGAGAAGTTCAAGATCAAGTTGCCAACATGGTCACATTCTACTGAGGGTCCGCTTCCTGGTTCGCAGCTGGTGTCTTGTCATAGTAGGAGGGGCTAGGGAGATCTATGGGGTTCCTTTTATAAGAATATTTATCTCATTCATGAAGGATCCACCCTCAGGACCTAAGCATCTTCCAAAGGCCTCACCTCCTAATACCGTCACATTGGGCATTGGGATTTCAACATATGAATTTGGGGGACACAAACATTCAGACCATAGCACATGCTTTTGCAATACCATTTACTAAACAGTTGAAAAATACTGAGTTACTGAGTTATCCTTTCAATGTTGAAACATTTCATTATACAACATAAAAAAAATAGCCATACTACTAAATCGCCACTAATCACATTAGAAAAGACTAATTTTTGTGAAGTTCTAGAGCACAAGGTGACAGAAACATGTTTTCCAAAATTCTAATTTTCCACTTTAAAGCTTAAATGTTATCACTGTCAACAATGGCAGTTGTTTTCCTTGAAAAGACAGGCATACTTTGTTCATTTTTTAATTTTGCCAAAAGGTATGCCAAATCTCCAAGTATGCCTATGTCATTTTTTTTTCAAGTAAAAATTGTGTTCAGTGAAAAAATGGCTAGTTTAGATGGCAACTCAATCACAAAAGTGCTTTTCCTCAATACAAACATTGCACTTCACTATGCTGGAGAAAGGCTCTATATGTACTTCTTTTTTTTTTTTAGATTTTTTTGAATTGGACCACTTTTAAAGTCTTTATTGAATCTGTTACAATATTGCTTCTGTTTTATGGGGTTTTTGTTTTGTTTTTTGGCCCCAAGGCATGTGGAATCCTAGATCCCTGACAGAGAATCGAAACTGCATCCCCTGCATTAGAAGGTGAACTATTAACCACTGGACCACCAGGGAAGTCCCTATATGTACTTCTTATTCTCACACAGAACATTGTAAAAACTTATACTCCAACATTGAGATTTAATGATTTAATATATTTTATTGCTTCATCAAAGATTTTTTTAAGTTAAAACATTTTTTTTTTTTACTGTGAATGCATGGCACTTACGCATTCACAACCAACCAACAAGTTGAGGTTGATGCCACTGTAGTTTTAACTACCATATCTTGAATATCACCAGCGTAGATAGCAATACAGAGGGAAAAAAAGGAAATAACATGCTAGGATTGTTATGAAAACAGTTTTAACCTAATGGATCTCCTGACTGTACCCATGAAACTCCAGAGGTCTATGGAGCATTCGCTGAGAATTACTGTATTACATCGACCAACTCTTTCATTAATACTCCTATGAACATACCAAGGTATTGTTCTACCAGGGAAGACATTTTGAGAAAATTGGGAGGTGAGGTCCCAGAGAAAAATATCCAGTTATAAACTGAATTTCCTGATCCTTTAATGATTTTCCTCCTTAAAAAATAGTGTTAAAGACTTGAACTCTTGTTCCTAAGAGCTGTTTGCTTAGTTTCTGTTTACATCTCCCTAAGTACTGAGGGAGATTTAGCAACATAAACAAACCCCTACTCAAAGATTTTTAATTTAGGAATCCTACCAACTTCACCTTTTGATATGTATGTCTTCCTTACATATTTAGGGAGAATTGTGTTCCTTTGTTTTCCGAAATTTGCAAAAGAAAAATCAAAAGATCTAATGACACTTGCCACTTTAGGAGGCCAAATGCAATTGTGTCATGAGACTGTTTGTACATAAATTTTATCTTGATTCTAGCAAGCTCTTTTTTTTATAAAAGACTACTTTTAAAAAGGACCAAGATTATTCCATTCACTCCATTTGTTGGAGAGGGAGCTCAGAAATTCTCTGCAGCATTTTGGCCATAAATGGTGGGCACTCACCTATGACATCTACTTCCCATCACAGAAAACCAATGCCAGCTCAGGCCCTTGACACTTGAGACAACAAACATTTTGAACTGTGAGGCACGTGGCTTAAAGTTAACATCCACATAGTGTTTGGAGGTTGTAATACAGAAGGAATAAAGATCAGGGGAAGAACTTTTTAACAGGTCTTGAATTTGTATCCTAAAATTACAGCTCACTGTAATTAAACATATCAGATCACAATATGCCCTAAGAATGGCAGAAAAATATAGTAAATAAATAACAAAACTTTTCAGAATTGGGAAAGAGCCTGAGCAAAGATGTTAAACAATATATATATATATATTTTAGTGGCAATGTTTTCAAGGTGAAATCTTGAATATAAAATTAAATCTGGCTAATAAATAAATTTATTTCATAGTTCAGTGGTGTTACTTCTGGTTAAATTTTTGATAATCTGTTTTACTTTTGTTCTGGAATAAACAATCATCATTCTTTAAAAATAAAATTTGTAATGTATTCTCTTTTTTCTGTTGATTTCTTTAGAGTTGGTTCTTACATTTTGAGGAAAATGTAGTTTGAGTAGTTGGAAGAATTACAGAAGAAAAAACTATTTTATTATTGGTTTTGCCTAGGGGTCAGGTCATCAACTCTAGCTGATGTATTTGAATTTTATATGCCGACTTCATAACAATTTGGGGTAAAGTAACTATAAACAACTTAATGGTTGATGTCTTCACCAGAAATTGCTTGGCAGACCACATGGCTCATTCCCAAAATTCTTACTGCTACTATGAAATCCTTTTTGCCATAAAAAACGCTGCCATTTAAATAATATTAAGTGCAGTCTAACACGGCTTTATGCTGGAAACACCATCACCTTCCCTTTTAAAGATGATCTCCAAGGACTGGTATTAAGATAAATATTTATGGGGCTTCCCTGGTGGCGCAGTGGTTGAGAGTCCGCCTGCCGATGCAGGGGACATGGGTTCGTGCCCCGGTCCGGGAAGATCCCAAATCCCACATGCCGCGGGGCGGCTAGGCCCATGAGCCATGGCCGCTGAGCCTGCGCGTCCGGAGCCTGTGCTCCGCAACGAGAGAGGCCACAACAGTGAGAGGCCGCGTAGCGCAAAAAAAAAAAAAAAAGTTAAATATTTATGCCTGTGTTTATGAGCTAAATGTGTTTTTGTGCATGTTCAAATCAGATTTAGGAGTGGATCTTCTGCACCTTCAAAAGCAATATTTTTAAAATGTAAAGGAAGGGAAGTGGGGAACGCAATAGTAGGTCATGAAATTAATTTAGCAGATTCTAACCACATTTTAAATGTGATGTAAAATGTATTAAAAGATGTGAGATACCCTCTAAAACTAATTGAAAAACACTGTTCTAAAGGACCATTTTAGCCGTATTTTTAGTTACGTATAAATAAGGAAAGGCATTCATGGATAATGAACTCATTAGTAATAGAAACTTTTCATTTCTGTCTTTTTTTTACATGCAGAGTTCTAGGAAGGGAGATAGGTCCATTGCACAATGTCATTCTTCTGTGTGGGACTTGACAGAACTTTAAATTCTGTTTCCTAAATTTGGGGTGGCTTCAAGCCCAGTGACAAGGCAGGACAGTGAAGGACAAAAACTAAAATCAGTTGAAGAAAATAAGAATGAAGACTGGAGACTAGTAAACTGGGTTCAAAAAGAAAAAAAAAATGCCTAAGAGCGAATGGGGTAAGCTGATCTTGGCATAGCAGGTTATTGTTAGAAGTACCTTTGGCCCCTCCATGCTCATGCATATTGGTTAGTTCTGCCCTGGCACTATGCTATTCACATTGATGAATAATGCAGATACAATCCCTGCTTATAAGGAGCTTATTCTAGTTTAGAGGATATAGACATTGAAAAACTGAAAAAGCGAATAGTAACAAATACAGGAAGAAAAACAAAAGAATTAATAATAGGATAGTGGAAGGAATGAGTGTTATATTAGTAGTCTTGCTTGACCTTTCTAAAGAAGTAATATCTAAGCCAAGAATTTCATTTATATGAAACCAACCATGAAAAGGAAAAAAATTGGGAAAAGGTAGATTGTTCCAGGTAGAGAAGAGTATATGGGAAAAGGTTCTGAGATCACAAGACTAATGAGGCAGGAGAATTAAAATGAGACCTGTGTGGCTGCAACTGAGAGGGAGAGATAAGAATGCCTGGAGGTTGATGGTGACAAAGCCATGAATTCAATAGGTGTTTAAGTGTGAAGATACAGCAGTGAACCAAAAGATAAAGTTCCTAAGGTTCTTTTGATAAGAGAAGTATATAAAATAAATAAACAAAATAATGTGAATTGTAATTTCAAGGAGTAATAATTGCATTTAAGGAAATAAAGCAGGTTCTAAAGGTAAAGAGCAATATGGTTTTGCTTACGAAATGTTTGGAGCAGGCCACTCTAAGGAGGTTATGTTTGTTTGTTTGTTTGTATTGAAGTATAGTTGATTTACAATATTATAGTAGTTTCAGGAATACAGCATAATGATTCAGTATTTTTACAGTTTATTCTCCATTAAAAGTTATTACAAGGTAATGGCTATATCGTGTGCTATATAATATATCCTTGTTGCTTATTTTATACATAGTAGTTTGAATCTCTTAATCCCATACTCCTAACGTGCCCCTCCCCTCTTTCCTCTCCCCACAGGTAACCATAGTTTGTTTTCTATATCTGTTTCTGTTTCTGCTTTGCTAAATACATTCATTTGTATTATTTTTAAGATTCCACATTTAAGTGATATTATACAGTATTTGTGTTTGTCTGCTATTTCATTAAGGTTAATATTCTCTACGTCCATCCATGTTACTGCAAATGGCAGAATTTCAGTCTTTTTTATGTCTCAGTAATATGCCATTGTGTGGTATATATACTGTGAACATTGGGGTGCATATGAACATTGAACACTGGGGTGCATATATCTTTTTGAATTCATGTTTTCATTTTTTCTGGATATATACCCAGGAGTAGAATTGCTGGGTCACATGGTAGTCCTATTTTTAGTTTTTTGAGGAATCTTAAGGAGATCATGTTTAAAGAGAAACAAAATTGGGAGAATCATTCATGAAAATATCTATGAAAGTAGATTTCACAACATAGAGTACAGCAAGTGCAAAGGAAATAAGGTAAGTACAGCCTCATTGAGAAGCAATAAGAAGACTACTGGAGCTAGAATCTAAGAGATAGCCAAGACCATAGCAAGGCATTTTTATTTTCAATGTGTCTGGATGCCTCTGGATGGTTTTAAGCAGAGTAGTGAAATAATCTGATTTATTTTTTGAAAAGGATGACTCAGGTTGTGTGGTTGAAGATGAATTGAAAGGGAGCACATAAATCCGGCCAGCAGATGATGGCAGCTTAACCATGGTGACAGAGTGAAAGTTAGAAGGAGTGGTTATACTGTGTATATATTTTAGATGCATGGGGTG
This sequence comes from Delphinus delphis, assembly GCF_949987515.2. Taxonomy (NCBI): domain Eukaryota; kingdom Metazoa; phylum Chordata; class Mammalia; order Artiodactyla; family Delphinidae; genus Delphinus; species Delphinus delphis. Next base: position 25,583,874 of record NC_082691.1, on the reverse strand, counting down.
GGGGTGGGGGGGATAAGATATTTTGACATATTGATATTAAGTGAGAGATAAAGTAGGTGATATCACTTAAATTTTAGGCTTGAGTAACTGAAAGGAAGGAAGAAAGTGTCATTTCGATTGGAGGTTCAATTTTAGTGTATGTGCAGATAGGGAACAGGAGGTCTGCCCAAGGTGCTGAGAGGAGGTAGTGACTAGTGACTGGGGAATGATTCAGAAGCCCAGAGCAGAGGAGAGTCCCAGAGTTGTAAATTTAAAATACACAAAGTATTGAATTCATTTCATTAGTAGAAAAGCCCTGAGGGAAACTGGGGAGGATGAAGAAGCTCCACAAAGAAGCCTGAGAAGCAGCAGCCAATATGGTCAGTGAAAAATCAAAGAGCATCAAGCAAATGAAGAAAGCCTTTGGGGAAGGTAGAAATGATTATCTAAGAAGTCATGTAATGTGAGAATTGAAAATCATTCATTAGATTTGACAAAGTACAAGTCATTGTTGAGAGAGAAAAATTCAATTTTATTGCTTTTTGAGTCATGAGTTTTATCAGCAATGCCCTCTTAGGGAGAAAGTGAAGACAAAGAGTATTCAAATGCTTGCTGACTCATAAATAAAGCCAATCCACTTAACTATGAATGAAGTTAGAGAAAAAAGTCAGTATACAGATTGTGAGTTAACTATTAAAATTTCCTATAACAAACCTACTTACAATCCAGATGAGCAAAATATTTTTTACAGGACATATTTTAACAAAAGTAATTTCTTGTAACAGACCTTAACAGTTTCTAAGTTTACATGTATAGTCTTTAGAAACATTAAAATAACCCTTTTAGCATTACTTGAGAAATCTTTGTCTTCCTTGGCAAATACTCTTAGACAGAAACTCAACTCTATGAAGATACAAAAGACATAAATTTAAGTTAAAATTTATGGGAAAAAAAAGTACGCAATGGTTTGCTAATTTTTTTTCCTTATGTATGTAAATTTAATAATATATAGGCTAAGTAATGGCTTTGTTTTCTCCTAGCATCTGGGTCAAGATATTTCTAATTCTATTCGAGGTTCCCCATTAAAACTGAAGTCTGTTGTTTGTGGCTTCAATTATAATTTCTAGTCAAGGATAATTTAATATCACAGAACTTATACAAATCTTTTCCACATTGGGGAATTTGTCAGCAGAAGTTTCAGTAGAGCAGTGCAAGTGAAGCCTAATTGGAGAGCGATCAGAAGAAACGGGAGAAGAGGAGGTAGAGTCAATGATTACAGACATCTTTTGAAGAGTTTTGCTTTCAATAGCAGCAAAGGGAATGCAGGATCAAGAGTTTTTTGCTGTAGTTGTTTTTGCTTTTTAAGATGGAAATATGACATGTTGATAGATATGATCTTGTAGAAGGGGATACAGGACAAGGACAGACAAGCTAAGTGGAACAAAGTCCTTAAGCAGGTGAGACAGGATGGGTTCCACTTGGCAAGGGGTGGGTTTAACCTTAGCACAGAAGTTTATCCTTGGTCAAACAAGACTTAGTACAACAGGATAAGGAGTTTGAATTCAATGGACAAAAAAACAGAACAAATTTTAGTAACTGATCAGAAAGCGGGATCTCAGTTTTAGAAAATTAAGTTATAATGTGGCTTTTGGTAATCACAAGTTCCAGAAGGTAATAACCATTGGAGTGGTTGAAAGACAGAGCAGAAGAAAAAGCCACTGAAATGGAAAAGGTTTAAAAAAAATTAAAGACCAGGTGCTGGATGCGCCAGCCACATGGATGTTTATACTGCCAAGAACGATGCTATCTAGGCAGGGAGAGCATGTTTATAAGACAAAAACTTATTAATGAGTGAAATAACAATGAACATTGGTAGATGACATAAATAGGAAGGTTGAGAGGTTAAGAGTTAATATGTAAACCTCAATCTGATGGCAATGTTTCAAGATGAGGAGATGGAATGTTATGGAGAACGCTTTGTGGCTCTGAGGTCAATGGCTGAAAAACAAAGTCCAGTGCACAGTGGTATAAAACAGATGTAGCTTTGGTGGGAAGACTGAAGCACCTCTGTACTGTAGTCAGAGATCTGGAACAGCAGGAGCATGTGCTCATAAATGTAACAGTCTATAGTACCTTCCAATGGCTAGCTTTAACAGTTAATATGCACGGCAGAATCAAGCTTTGTGATAGACTAGTCAGACCACCTGTTGTTGGGCAGAGCTGTGGAATTCTGTGGGGTGAGTGAAAATCTCAAGAGAGAGACACTTCCTTTCTATTAATAAAGGAAAATTTTAGCTATTAATTGATATTTCTACTCCAATTTTTTTCTGGCTTGTCAAAACTATGTATAGATATGTACATATATATGTATTACCTAAAACATTTACAAAGATCAATAACCCTTGGCAACTACATGTCTTTGTCATAACAGAAGCATATTAATGCTGTACCAAGCAAAATGGTCAAATATTCGCCTCATTGCCTGTCACGCCATACACTGACAAGTCATTCACGGTTACTTTCATCTTGATGAGTTTATCTTGAAGAAATATCCTCATTGATGCTTTTCATTTTTTTCCCTCAAGGTTTAGGAGTTTCTTGTTTCAATTTAAAACACTTGTTACCAAGAATATTCGTCACCTGTATTTTATTATGCATGTTGTCTTGATACATCTTAGGGAAAATACATTATGCATCTGCTATGAAATGTTCTCATTTCCAGAGAATAACATTTTGACTTATTTTGACATACATAACCCCCATGCTTCACTTTAGAATGTTTTCCTATTTTATAATAAGTAATATAGTAGTTCCAAATTGAATATAACCTCATTATTTACCAAGAATAATATAATTAAATTTAAAATATGACTTCCTCCCCCACTGGAAGAATAATGCTATTAATCTTGCTGGCTTTAATATGATTTTAAAATTGATTTAACAATCAATTATGTGAAGTACATGTAACTTTGCAGCTTCCAAGAAGAACTTTATCTGAGAATTAAAATTTTGCCCGGCATCACTTCGTTGGTGACAAGATGTCAATGGAATCAACCAAGAGGACAGAGTTATGACAACTTTTACAGTACTTTATTTCTTTAGGAGGCAGATTTTTGCCTCTGCGAACATGTATAGGTTGGTTTTCACATTTTCCTCTACTTGTGTAATTCTTAAATATATGACTGTTTGAATTCATCTGTCTGATTTTTCTACATGTCAAGTACATTTGTATTTTTCAACACATCATGTCACTAACTTGTAGAAGATGTAATAAATCCCTTCCCCTATGCTCTGTGTTTATGGTAAATCCTCTGGCCTTGAGTATCTAAATATTAAGAACCCTAGAGAGGGTATATCAGGGTACTGGGTCTCAGGAAAGCTAGTACTTGCTCATTCATTTTTCTGAGCTTATTTTCTGACATGTTGCTTTAACATTTTAGAAGGCAAAACTAAGGCTCTGGCTCATGACTCGGAACCCACATGGAGCTTCTACTCCTCTCTTGTCAGACACAATTTGTCTCCTAGTTTCCTGCTGTTCTATTCTTTAGCATCATGTTTGATATTATGTAGCCTTCTTCCCTGGTTCACCCATTTGGATGTAATCTATTGCCCTGACAATTTAGGATCCTCAAATTCTCCCACTTCCCTTATAGTTTGTCTTCCTTGGCAATAACTCAATTGGAACAACACTGGCTTCACTCTTGGCCCATGTGTTTGGCAAACTTGAGTTTCCTGCTCTCTATAGATGGCTTTTCTGAAATATAACCCTGGCTTGAGTTGCAGACTTTGTGTTTGCAATTATCTGAAGAACTTGCCCTCAGTAAGATATGCTACTGGCAAACCATGCAGCAGTCCAGTGACCTTCTGGTGTTGGATGTTTTCCTCTTCAGTTGACACTGTTTTTATTTCTGGGCCAAACTCATTAGGATGTGATCTGATGCCTACCATCTAGCAAAGAACAACTTTATGCCATTTTTTTTTTTGTAAACTTAATTCAGAATCTGTACGCTGACTGATGGACAAACCTCCTTTCTAAAACTTTAATAAATGAGCACCACACCACTTTATGACAACTTTTATATCTCTCTTTTTTTCTTCGCATTTACCCATTCAGCTTTGCAGTCCATGCCATTTCAATGAAAGTGCTTTCCACAAGGCTCTAATAATGCCTTCTCAGAAAATATAATAGATAGTTTGTAGTTCTTAAATTACTTGACTTCACAGGAGTATTTATAAACATTAGCCATTCTCTCTGCTATGGTCTGTTTGTGACCCGCCCCTCAAAATTAATATGTTTAAATATTAATGTCCAATATGATGATATCTAGGAGGTGGGGCCTTTAGGAAGTGATTAGACATGAGAATTGGACATCACAGTGCTCTTTTAAGAGACCCCACAGTGCTCCCTGGTCCCTTACTTATTTAAATAGGTGTACTTGTGTTAAATGATTATCTTCCAACCAGACTGTCAGCTCAGTGAGGGAGGGTACTATGTCACATTTCTTCACTCTCATGTTTCTGGTTTCTAGCTCATTTACAGACACTTTGAATAGTTAATAATATAAATATTATAAACAGAAGAATTGATAAAACTTCTCAAATGATTAAGATTTATTTGACAGCCTTGAAAAGTCTTCACTTCTTACTGAGGAAGCAAAAGCCAAAGTCCTTAATTTACATTACCTTACATGACTACATGACTTAGCTCTTCTATTGTTTACTTTTTGCTTTTCTTGAATTATTTTCCTACTATTTTTTACTCTGCTTGTCCCCAGAGCACTCTCCTTGCCTTTCTTAAATACACCAGGCATTGACTTTACGATGGCCTTATCTGTTACTGTTCCCTCTGACTGGAACGCTGTTCCCAGAGATATCCACATAAATTTCTCCCTCAACAACTTAAGATCTCTAGTGAAATCTCAGCTTCTCAATGAGGTATTTCCCAGTCCACTTTTTTTTTTTTTTTTTTTTTGCAGTACGCGGGCCTGTCACTGTTGTGGCCTCTCCCGTTGCGGAGCACAGGCTCCGGACGCGCAGGCCCAGTGGCCACGGCTCACGGGGCCAGCCGCTCCGTGGCACGTGGAATCCTCCCGGACCAGGGCACGAACCCATGTCCCCTGCATCGGCAGGCGGACTCCCAACCACTGCGCCACCAGGGAAGCCCCCAGCCCACTTTTAAAACTGCAACTTGTCCTCACCAAAAGGCCACATAAATATATGCAATGTCCCTGATTTATTTTCCTCCCTAACAATTATAAACCTCTAATTATTAGATGCTTGTGTCTCTTATTTTATATATTTTCTTACCTCCTCTAAAATGTAAGCTCCATGAAAGCAGTGGATTTTGTCCCTTTTTATTCACTGTTATATCCCCAGTATCTAGAATATGTTTGGCCTTGTTGAATAAATGAATAACAATAAATAAATATAAAATATATATATTCTTTATACTTTTAATAATATTTACTTTTAAACACAATTTATGCCTCCTGTTTGACTACAGTTTCTACTATTTATTATTTTAATTTAACTAGAAAGTTTTATGTCTATTTTCTATTATCTATAGGTCACAGTGAGATGGAAGAAATAATTTTATTCATGTGGTTTATTTATATCATGTTAGAATACATTTTTAATGAGTATCACTATCTGATATTGATTCATGGTATTGCTGCCTTTATTTTTGAAAGTCTAATTTACTTATACTTAATTTCTTCTAATTAAAAGGCATTTTACTAAAATGGTTTTATGCAAAAGCAAAATAAATAATTTAATCAGATACTGTATCATGATTTTCCACTAATCTGAATGTCACCAAATTACTTAAGTAAAATTGGCCATACATGAATTTGGATATTTTTAATATGATTTGACAAGATTAATATGTCTGTTAGTGCCCTTAGCAGAATAGAGACTGACCAACTTTCTTTTCTTCCTCGTAATGAACATATGGGGTTCATCTTTTGCCTACAACCTGCTATATATCAACAGACCGTCATGGCAGGGCCAAAAGAGTCCAGTATATTTCATTAGTACAAATCCTGCTCTTTACTTCGTTCCACAAAAGGCAAGTACACAGAGCAACAGGGTTTCTAGGTTTTGTTGAAACATAATTTAGTTGAGTAATAGCTTGTTTGAATTCATGTTTACAGCAAATGACACAAAGAACTGGCAGCACAGGACATCTATATCCCCACTTCCATATACTGTCCTTGAAGAATAATAAATAATAATGTAGTGTTTCAAAGACTATGAAGGCTCCAAACCATTTGATTTGGTCTAATGTGTTATTTAACGTGCATTTTCAGTTTTTAGCTCTGGATTCTTTAGACAGCTGCAGCCAGTGCCACTCTCCTGCCACATCTGCCTAGCTGATGTTGCCATCAACATTCCACTGGAGTCAGTGAAACCTCAGGATGGACTTTTCTGGGGTTCCACTTGACTGTTACCATACATTCATCAATAGATGAATGATTAATGATTGGATTCCCAAATGGCTTTAAATATGTGTTTTAAATAAATTTGACTCATGTGTTTGTTGGCCATCTGTATGTCTTCTTTGGAGAAATGTCTGCCCATTTTTTGATTGGGTTTGTTTTTTTGATATTGAGCTGCATGAGCTGTTTGCATATTTTGGAGATTAATCCTTTGTCAGTTGCTTCATTTGCAAATACTTTCTCCCTTTCTGAGGGTTGTCTTTTCATCTTGTTTATGGTTTCCTTTGTTGTACAAAAGCTTACTAACTATTACAGAAATACAAATCAAAACTACAGTGAGATATCACCTCACACTGGTCAGAATTGCCATCATTACAAAATCTACAAACAATAAATGTTAGAGAGGGTGTGGAGAAAAGGGAACCCTCTTGCACTGTTGGTGGGAATGTAAATTGATACAGCGTCTATGGAGAAAAGTATGGAGGTTCCTTAAAATCTAAAAATAGAACTACCATGTGACCCAGCAATCCCACTACTGGGCATATACCCAGAGAAAACCATAATTCAAAAAGATACACGCACCCCAATGTTCATTGCAGCGCTATTTAAAATAGCCAGGACACGGAAACAACCTAAATGTCGATCAACAGAGGAATGGATAAAGAAGATGTGGTACATATATACAATGGAATATTACTCAGCCATAAAAAGGAAAGAAATTGGATCATTTGTAGAGATGTGGATGGACCTAGAGACTGTCATACAGAGTGAAGTAAGTCAGAAAGAGAAAAATGAATATTGTATATTAATGCATATATGTGGAATCTGAAAAAAATGGTATAGATGATCTTATTTATAAAGCAGAAATAGAGACACAGATGTAGAGAACAAATATATGGATACCAAGGGGGAAAGGGAGTGTGGGATGAATTGGGAGATTGGGATTGACATACATACACTATTGATACTACGAATAAAACAGAAAACTAATGAGAACCTGCTGTATAGCACAGGGAACTCTACTCAGTGTTCTCTGGTGACCTAAATGGGAAGGAAATCCCAAAAAAAAGGAGAATATATGTATACATACAGCTGACTCACTTTGCTGTACAATAGCAACTAACATAACATTGTAAAGCAACTATCCTCCAATAAAAATCAAATAAATAAATAAATAAATAAATTTGTCTCTTACCTTTGGCCCTAGTACCTCACAAGCATACAGCTGTTTAATTAACATACATCAAAAGAGTACTGAATCTCTATAGGTCCACATGAAGTGTACTACTTAAGTCTGATATAGCCTACCTCCTTGCTTAACACTAAAACATGTAACATATGCAAATCCCTACACTAGCCAAAATCATGTAGTTACAGACAGGCCCACAAATGTTAACATTTGTAATGCAAGAAGTAACTTTGTAGGATTTATGTCTACTTGGCAAACTCTAAACAGAAATTCATATTTTTCTCCTCTATTTAATTCCTTATATTGGAGAAAAATTATGAAATTCAAGTTGCAGCATTGTACTCTTTCTCTAAGTGTGATCCATGAGCCAACTGCAAAAATTACCCAGGGTACATCATAAAATTTTAGACCTGTGGAACCCACTCAATATTTATTGAATCCCTAGGGTTAGAGTCTAAGAATCAACATTTTTACCTGTGCCAGGTTATTTTAAAGTGTACAGCAGTTTGAGAAACTTGAGTTAGAAATGCTTGCTAGAGACTCTATATCAGTTTTGTTCAACCAGGTATATACATTTACAATTGTAACTTTTGTTTCTGCGATCATTTCAAGGTACAACAAAATGTCCTCAAAACAAATTGCTCTCTACTTCTTTTTTTTTTTTTTGCGGTACGTGGGCCTCTCACTGTTGGAGCCTATCCTGCTGCGGAGCACAGGCTCCAGACACGCAGGCCCAGCGGCCATGGCTCACAGGCCCAGCAACTCCGTGGCATGTGGGATCTTCCTGGACCAGGGCACGACCCTGCGTCGCCTGCATCGGCAGGCAGACTCTCAACCACTGCGCCACCAGGGAAGCCCTGCTCTCTATTTCAATGAGAAACTATCCAAATATTTTCAAGATTCAAGAGAACATTTCACCAACCAAGGAAGGTTATCTCATGGCCGATACAATGTGGCAAATATTATTCTTGATATTTTTTCATAGTCTTCCTTAAGTGTTTTCAGTGACCACAACTGGTCATTCATGCTGATTACTGCCACAAAATTCACAGTTTGTTTTGCTTAAGTTCATGTGTGCACATCATTTGAAAACACAGGCATATTCATGCATACATGTGCTTATATCTTTGTATACCTATACATGTACATGGATAAGAAAACATGTGTGTACAGATATGTGTGTGCATACACGTGTGTGCATGAGAACATACACATGTGCACACACGTACATACATATGCCTGTACAAATGCATGTATACACATAAATGAAAACATGCACAAAGAAAAGACATATGTACACACCCCTGTATACACTTTTTTGACTCCCATATTTTGCACTGGAAATTCTTGAGACTATTATGGAAACCAGTGTTTACTTATCATTCAATTTTCTTTCTATGGTAATTCATAATTCTTCCTTCGAAGGTAGAAGACTTTATAGTGCTAGAAATGTTTGTTTATACCTTCCTCACTCTGTTTAGCTCAGATTTCTAATGACTTTATAGGCTATATTCTACTATGAACATGATAATAACTAATACTCTACCAAATGTATGAATACAGGGAACAAGAAAATAAGGGGCAGAAGAGAATGAGGAAGTGAGTCAGTGAATTGGAGGAATAAATAGAAAGGGAAATCAGGATAATGAACATCAAAATGTAAAGGCTTAATACCAAAAGCAACAAATTTACAGTGGGAGAAAGTTCACAAAGTATTCCACAAAGTGAAAACTTGGAGAGTATGGGATTTAAGAACTGCACATAACCCTGATTTTTCTTGGAAATAGTTTTCTTTACTTTGGAGAGTGATTGTTTTAACCTGTCAGTTTTACAAATAACCTCTCCAAAAAAGATCTTGTCAAATCTCCTCCTTTAAGAAAAGCTCATTAATTAATTAAAATAACACTCTTTATGAGTATATTGTATTATGTGAATTTATTTTTCTTCCCTCTGACTTCTCTCATCCTAGGGTAAAAGTAAACAAAGAAATGTCTTCCTAGAGGGCAGACAGCAGGAGCAAGAAGAACTACAATCCTGCAGCCTATGGAACAAAAAGCACATTCACAGAAAGATACACAAGATGAAAAAGCAGAGGGCTATGTACCAGATGAAGGAACAAGATAAAACCCCAGAAAACCAACCAAATGAAGTGGAGATAGGCAACCCTGCAGAAAAAGAATTCAGACTAATGATAGTGAAGATGATACAGGACCCTGGAAAAAGAATGGAGGCAAAGATGGAGAAGATGCAAGAAATGTTTAACAAAGACCTAGAAGAATTAAAGAACAAACAAACAGAGATGAACAATTCAATAACTGAAATGAAAAACACAGTAGAAGGAATCAATAGCAGAATAACTGAGGCAGAAGAACGGATAAGTGACCTGGAAGACAGAATGGTGGAATTCGCTGCTGCGCAACAAAGAAAAAAGAATGAAAAGAAATGAAGACAGCCTAAGAGACTTCTGGGACAACATTAAACACAACAACATTCACATTATAGGGGTCCCTGAAGGAGAAAAGAGAGAGAAAGGACCAGAGAAAATATCTGAAGAGATTACAGTCGAAAACTTCCCTAACAAGGGAAAGGAAATAGCCGTCCAAGTTCAGGAAGCACAGAGAGTTCCAGACAGGAAAAACCCAATAAGAAACACACCAAAACACAGAGTAATCATACTGGCAAAAATTAAAGACAAAGAAAAATTATTGAAAGCAGCAAAGGAAAAAGGCCAATAACATACAAGGCAACTCCCATAAGATTAACAGCTGATTTTTCAGCAGAAACTCTACAAGCCAGAAGGGAGTGGCATGACATATTTAAAGTCATGAAAGGGAAGAACCTAAAACCAAGATTACTCTACCCAGCAAGAATCTCATTCAGATTCGATGGAGAAATCAAAAGTTTTACAGACAAGCAAAAGCTAAGAGAATTCAGCACCACCAAACCAGTTCTACAACAAATGCTAAAGGAACTTCTCTAAGTGGGAAACACAAGAGAAGAAAAGGACCTACAAAAACAAACCCAAAACAATGAAGAAAATGGTCATAGGAACATACATATCGATAATTACCTAAAACGTGAATGGATTAAATGCTCTAAATAAAAGATGCAGGCTCACTGAATGGATAGAAAAACAAGACCCATATATATGCTGTCTACAAGAGACTCACTTCAGACCTAGGGACACATACAGACTGAAAGTGAGGGGATGGAAAAAGATATTCCATGCAAATGGAAATCAAAAGAAAGCTGGCGTAGCAATTCTCATATCAGACAAAATATATTTTAAAACAAAGAATGTTACAAGAGACAAGCAAGGACACTACATAATGATCAAGGTAACAATCCAAGAAGATATAACAATTATAAACATATATGCACCCAACACAGGAGCACCTCAATACATAAGGCAACTGCAAACAGCTATAAAAGAGGAAATTGACAGTAACACAATAATAGTGGGGGACTTTAACACCTCACTTACACCAATGCACAGATCATCCGAACAGAAAATTAATAAGGAAACAGAAGCTTTAAATGACACAATAGACCAGATAGATTTAAATGATATTTACAGGGCATTCCATCCAAAAACAGCAGATTACACATTCTTCTCAAGTGTGCACGGAACATTCTCCAGGATAGATCACATCTAGGGCCACAAATCACTCCTCAGTAAATTTAAGAAAAATGAAATAATATCAAGCATCTTTTCTGACCACAACGCTATGAGATTAGAAATCAATTACAGGGAAAAAAATGCAAAAAACACAAACACATAGATGCTAAACAATATGTTACTAAATAACCAAGAGATCACTGAAGAAATCAAAGAGGAAATCAAAAAATACCTAGAGACAAATGACAATGAAAACACGACGATCCAAAACCTATGGGATGCAGCAAAAGCAGTTCTAAGAGCGAAGTTTATAGCTATACAAGCCTACCTCAAGAAACAAGAAAAATCTCAAATAAACAATTTAACCTTACACCTAACGGAAGTAGAGAAAGAAGAAAAAACAAAACCCAAAGTTAGTAGAAGAAAAGAAATCAGAAAGATCAGTGCAGAAATAAATGAAAACGAAACAAAGAAAACAATAGCAAAGATCAAAAAAATTAAAAGCTGGTTCTTTGAGAAGATAAACAAAATTGATAAACCATTAGCTAGACTCATCAAGAAAAAGAGGGAGAAGACTCAAATCAATAAAATTAGAAATGAAAAAGGAGAAGTTACAACAGATACCGCAGAAATAAAAAGCAGCCTAAGAGACTACTACAAGCAACTCTATGGCAATAAAATGGACCACCTTGAAGAAACAGACAAATTCTTAGAAAGGTATAGCCTTCGAAGACTGAACCAGCAAGAAATAGAAAATATGAATAGACCAATCACAAGTAATGAAATTTAAAGTGTGATTAAAAATCTTCCAACAAACAAAACTCCAGGACCAGATGGCTTCACAGGTGAAATCTATCAAACATTTAGAGAAGAGCTAATACTCATCCTTCTCAAACTCTTCCAAAAAATTGCAGAGGAAGGAACACTCCCAAACTCATTCTATGAGGCCACCATCACCCTGATACCAAAACCAGGCAAAGATACTACAAAAAAAAAAAAAAAATTACAGACCAATATCACTGATGAATATAGATGCGAAAATCCTCAACAAAATACTAGCAAACAGAATCCAACAACACATTAAAAGGATCATACACCATGATCAAGTGGGATTTATCTCAGGGATGCAAGGATTCTTCAATATACACAAATCAATCAACGTGATACACCATATTAACAAATTGAAGAAAAACAATATGATCATCTCAATAGATGCAGAAAAAGCTTTTGACAAAATTCAGCACCCATTTATGATAAAAACTCTCCAGAAAGTGGGCAGAGAGGGAACTTACTTCAACATAATAAAGGTCATATATGACAAACCCACAGCAAACATCATTCTCAATGGTGAAAAACTGAAACTATTTCCTCTAAGATCAGGAACAAGACAAGGACGTCCACTCTCACCACTATTAATCAACATAGTTTTGGAAGTCCTAGCCACAGTAATCAGAGAAGAAAAAGAAATAAAAGGAATACAAATTGGAAGAAGAAGTAAAACTGTCACTCTTTGCAGATGACATGATTCTATACATACAGAATCCTAAAAATGCCACCAGAAAACTACTAGAGCTAATTAATGAATTTGGTAATGTTGCAGGATACAAAACTAATGCACAGAAATCTCTTGCATTCCTATACACTAATGATGAACTATCTGAAAGAGAAATTAAGGAAACTCTCCCATTTATCATTGCAACAAAAAGAATACAATACCTAGGAATAAACCTACCTAGGGAGACAAAAGACCTGTATGCAGAAAAGTGTAATATGCTGATGAAAGAAATTAAAGATGATGCCAAAAGATGGAGAGATATACCATGTTCTTGGATAGGAGGAATTAATATTGTGAAAATGACTATACTACCCAAAGAAATCTACAGATTCAATGAAATCCCTATCAAATTACTAGTGGCATTTTTTTACAGAACTAGGACAAAAAATCTTAAAATTTGTATGGAGACACAAAAGATCCCAAATAGCCAAGGCAGTCTTGAGGGAAAAAAAAGGAGCTGGAGGAATCAGACTCCCTGACTTCAGAATATACTACAAAGCTACAGTAATTGGTACTGGCAGAAAAACAGAAATATAGATCAGTGGAACAGGATAGCAAGCCCAGAGATAAACCCAAGCACATATGGTCAACTAATATATGACAAAGGAGGGAAGGTTATACAATGGAGAAAAGACAGTCTCTTCAATAAGTGGTGCTGGGAAAACTGGACAGCTACATGTAAAAGAATGAAATTAGAATGCTCCCTAACACCATACACAAAAATAAACTCAAAAGGGGTTAAAGACCTAAATGTAAGACCAGACACTATAAAACTCTTAGAGGAAACACAGGAAGAACACTCTTTGGCATAAATCACAGCAAGATTTCTTTGCTTGTTTTGTTTTGTTTTGTTTTGCGGTACGCGGGCCTCTCACTGTTGTGGCCTCTCCCGTTGCGGAGCACAGGCTCCGGACACGCAGGCTCAGCGGCCATGGCTCATGGGCCTAGCCGCTCCACGCCATGTGGGATCTTCCCAGGCCGGGGCGCGAACCTGTGTCCCCTGCATCGGCAGTCGGACTCTCAACCACTGCACCACCAGGGAAGCCCCGGCAAGATATTTTTTGATCCACCTCCTAGAGTAATGGAAATAAAAATAAACGAATGGGACCTAATGAAGCTTAAATGCTTTTGCAAAGCAAAGGAAACTACACACAAGATGAAAAGACAACCCTCAAAATGGGAGAAAATAATTGCAAACAAATCAATGGACAAAGGATTAATCTCCAAAATATATAAACAGCTCATGCAGCTCAATATCAAAAAAACAAACAACCCAATCCAAAAATGGGCAGAAGACCTAAATAGACATTTCTCCAAAGAAGACATACAGATGACCAAGAAGCACATGAAAAGCTGCTCAACATCACTTATTATTAGAGAAATGCAAATCAAAACTACAATGAGGTATCACCTCACACCAGTTAGAATGGGCATCATTAGAAAATCTACAAACAACAAATGCTGGAGAGGGTGTGGAGAGAAGGGAACCCTTTTGCACTGTTGGTGGGAATGTAAATTGATACAGCCACTCTGGAGAACAGTATGGAGGTTCCTTAAAAAATTAAAAATAGAATTACCATATGACCCAGCAATCCCATTAGTGGGCATATACCCAGAGAAAACCGTAATTCAAAAAGACACATGCACCCCAATGTTCACTGCAGCACTATTTACAATAGCCAGTTCATGGAAGCAACCTAAATCCCCATTGACAGACGAATGGATAAAGATGTGGTATATGTATACCATGCAATATTACTCAGCCAAAAAAGGAAAGAAATTGGGTCATTTGTAGAGACGTGGATGAATCTAGAGACTGTCATACAGAGTGAAGGAAGTCAGAAAGAGAAAAACAAATATCGTGTATTAACGCATATATGTGGAACCTAGAAAAACGGTACAGATGAACCGGTTTGCAGGGCAGAAATAGAGACACAGATGTAGAGGATAAACGTATGGACCCCAAGGGGGAAAAGCGGCAGGGGGTGGTGGTGGGGCTGTGATGAATTGGGAGACTGGGATTGACATATATACACTAGTATATATAAAATGGATAACTAATAAGAACCTGCTGTATAAAAAAATAAAATTCAAAACTAAATAAAATAAAAGATTATTTTGAAAAAAAAATGTCTTCCTATTCCATCTACTCCTGCTTTACTTTGATGAGTTCTTGAAAATATTTGAGAATATTTCTATAAAAATGTTTGAATTAATAAGAAGAGTACTGAATTTGGTAGATAAAAATCAAGATTATTTTTCTAGAGTATGTAAACTTTGGCCAAAAACTTCAGGCAATCATATACATTAATTAAAATTTAGTTACTGTATTGAAAAATGTTGCTATTGTTTCTGAAAATTAAAACAAAATCTTTCCTTATTTACATGTAATTTTCTTACTGGATTATTCTAATTTATTTAAAAAAAAGCCCATGTACAAAAATCTTATAGGAAATATAAAAATAATTAACAAAAAGGAAAAAAACTATTGATATCAATAATGCTTTCAAATATACTTCACTGATAAAATTTTGACATTTCAGTAGTCTAATTTAACGAAATTAAGGTAGTCTAAAGGAAACCTATTCTTGCCAGCTTTGTGACAGTTTTAAAATGAGGGGACTATTCAGTTACAAATTACTATAAATGAAATTTCCACTTCTATTTATTTGTATTAGTACACTATATTTGATAGATTTTTATGTCTAACAAGACCCTTCATACAGGAAATTTTAGAATTAAATTTCATAATTTATTTGCCAAACTTAGTAGATATTTTTGTTGTCATTGTTTTTGGTTTTGATTTTGCCTGCCTCACATAACAATTTGACCAGCAAACAGAAGAGTAACAGAATGTTATTTGGTTAATTTATTTTGAAGGATCTAGTAGTACCAGGCTATAGATTTTCTTTTAGTTTTATATTCCTGTTATTTTTTTCTCACATATTTACCCTAACAGTGTTATTTAGTATTTGTGAGGCAGTATGTATACTAAGTACTAGGAAGTCATATATCAAGACATTTACATATGGCAATAAACTTAATCCTCCCAATGGAGAGAATTCCATCCATGGGGAAATTGAGGCTCAGTTAAATAATCTTCCCCAGGTTATACTGCAACTCAATGGGACAGGAGGGATATAAATTGAAGCAGGATATAAATTGGCTTGAGATACGTTTTTTTCTCCTGTTGTTCTTTGAGCTGTTCACAATATATTGTTGTTACTTTGTTTTAAACTGTCATTTAACATTTTTAATTTTATATCTTGAAATAATTTCAGACACAGAGAGTTGCTAAGATATAGTATGGAGAGTTCTCTTACACATTTCACCCAGCTTCCCATAATGTTAACATCTTGCATAACTATTATACAATTATTGAAACTAAGAAATTAACTTTGGTATAATTTATTGACTAAAATATAGTTTTTCTTTTTTCACATTTCACCAGTTTTTCCACTAAATATCCTTTTTCTATTCTGAGATCCAGTCCAGGATCCCACATTGCATTTAGTTTTGTCTTCTTAATCTCTTCTAATCAGTGACAGTTCTTCTGCCTTTCCTGATCCTTAATGACTTTAACACTTCGAGACAGTAATGGCCAGGTATGTTGTAGAATGTCCTTCAGTTTGTGCGTATCTGATGTTTTCTCGTGACTAGATTGAGGTTATGGACTTTGAGGGGAAAAGTCCCTGTTTAGGCATCAAATCAGGGAAATACGATGTGTATATGGCTTAGTACTATTTATGTTAACATTTACCACTTGTTTAAGGTGATGTCTGCCAAGTTTCTTCACTATAAAGTTAGTGTTTTTCCCTCTGTAACAAATAAATATTTGGGATGATATAATTTGAAGCTATAAAATACCACGTTTCACCTTAAACTTTTGTCCTACTATTTTAGCATGCATTGGTCTGCAACAATTATTGTAGCGCTCTAATGGTGATATTCTATTTCCCTCACATGTTTACACTTATTAAATGAAATTCTTCTGTAAGGAAGAGTTATCCCTTACCCTCCCTATTATTTTTAAATAAATTAAAACAGTAAGAAAAAAAAATGTCCCCCCTGCCATGTTCAGCGATTTGGGTACTCTCTGTTTTGCATAGATCAACATTTCCACCTGAAATAGTTTTTCTTCTGCTTGAAGGAAATCTTTTAACATCCCTTACACTGCAGTTCTGCACACAACAAATTTGTTCAGTTTTGTTATTGCGAAGGTTTTATGTGGTCTTCACTTATGAAAGATAGTTTCAATGGGCAAAGAATTTTAGGTTGACAGTTTTATTCTTTCAGCTCTTTAATGGTGCTTTTCCCATTGTCTTCTGGCTTCAGCAATTTCTGGAGAAAGGTCTACAATAATACTTACCTTTGTTCCATACCAGGGGTAAATATTTTATGTTTTGTGGACCACATACTGTCTCTGTTGCATATTCTACTTTAAAAACAAAAAAGTGTAAAAAAAATTCTTAGCTTTTGGGACATACAAAAAACAGCCTTCATGACAATTTTGGCACATGGATCATACTTTATTTACTCTTGCTTTGTATCTTTTCCTCTTGCAGCTTTTTAGGTTTTCTCTTTATTGTTATTAATGTTAAAAATAATTTAATTATGAATTGCCTTGTGTAGTTTTCTTCACATTTCCTCTTGGTGTTTGCTGACTCTCTTGGGTCTTTGGGCTTATATTCATCAGATTTGGAAAATTTGGCCATAATTTAAAAAAATGTTTTTCTGACTCTACCCCCCATTAGACTCCATTTTCACATATATTAGCCTGTTTAATCTTTCTCCATGGATCTCTTTATTTTATTCATTTTTTAATATCTCTCTACTTCATTTTGGATAGTTGGTGATACTGTTTACAAGATTATTAATACTGCTTTTCTGGAGAGTCTAATCTGACACTAACCCCATCCAGTGAATTTTTCATTTCAGATTTATATTATATTTATATTTTTGTCAGATATTCCATTTGGTTATTCCATATTTTTCCATTTATCCTCTCATTATGTTCATATTTTCCTTTAAATCTCTGAGCATGTTTGTAATTGATTTTATAGTCTTTGTTGGCAAATTCCCCCATTCCTGTCATTTTTGAGAATGTTTACATTGATGGATATATCTGCTCAATACCAGACTCGTTCTCCTGATTCTTCACATGTGCCTAACTTTTTCATTAGATGCTTGTGAATGTTATGAAGTGCTGACATTTGCGTCCTTCTTTAAAGATTGATAGACATTGTTTTAGTAGGCAGTTATTTATTAGTTTGATCCTTTTAAAGCTTTTTCTACTTTTTTTTTTTTTTTAAGAGCAGGTCTAGAGTAGTATTTCCTGTAGTGCTAATTTTGCCCTACAGCTAAAGTACGATCCTTTTGGAGTCTCTCCACGCAATGTCCCATGTATTAATGAGTCTCCACTCTGGATGATTAGACTTGAATAATGCCTAGTTCTGTGTGATCTTGGGAACTGTTTGGCTTGTAACTCCTTGTTAACTGTTCTTTCCTTCAAAGATGTTCTTTGCCTGCCCTTTGGGGTTTTACTCTTAATGTGTGCAGGTTGAATTTCACTAAAAACTGAGGAAGATCCCTAGGTAGATTCTGGAACTATTTCTGTGTATCTCTCTCATTTCATGTTTTCTACATTGTAAATTCGAGCCATTCTAGTATTCTATAAGTTCAAGTCTCATGGTGTCAACATAACAAAACCACTGATAACAGTTTAGGTTCCCCTCACTACTGCATTCCAGAAATTTTCTCCAAGCATAAAGCTACTGTGATTTGTTTTCCCAATTCCAGGTATAATAGTCCTGCACCTCCTGTAACATCTAAAAATGATTGTTTCATATAATTTGTCCAGTTCTAGTTGTTTATGAAAGGAGGATAAGGCCCTATTACACCCTTGTATCCTAATCATTGGCACGTTTTGAGCAGAAGAGTGATGCAGCTAATAAATTCTGACCCTTGCTCTTCAAAAGTGTACTGTCTCCACCCAGGTTAGTGAAATCCAGTACTGCCTGCTCTGTTTATACCAAGGGGCTTTCCTGTGACCTTTCTTCCCATGTTCTTCTGACTACAACTATCATCCAATATTTATTTGTGTTAAGGAGAGCTAGCAGCCACTACATTCTATTTTTTTTCACACTCCCTGTGGCACATACATGGAATATGAAACAAGAAATATATATGAATTACTGAGTTTTTATAGCATCCCATGAAACTGATGGATAATCTTGACATTTATGCATATGCACTAAGACTGACCTTGGAAAAATTTAGCTGAAAAGATTTAACACCATCACGTAATGGAACTGTGTCTGGCACTCAGTGATCAATATTTATCTATAGAATGAACGAACGCTTACAGTCATTTGCAGGTGTTGAACACTGCCTCTTAGTTATAGACCATAATTTTCTCTGATTTAAAGTGACCCAATATTTTTATACCACATTTCCTTTCTCAAGTCTAGCTGTAGAATGAACTGAAGCTATAAAATTCCTGGTATGTAACCTAGAAGTTATTTGCCCATTAAAGCATGCCATCTTGGTGTAGTACAGTATACCTGTTAGCCCAGATGGACTCTAAAACCAGACTGCTGAGAAAGGGAAGGAAAAGGAGAAAGGAGATGAAGAGGGGAGTGGGGACAGAGAAGGTTCTTTGGTGAACAAAGTTACAATTTTGAATACATTATGTGAAACATGAATTTTGTTGCCCTGCCCTCTTCTCTTTAAAACTATTTCATTTTCTGAGTTCCTATGAACATATTTTTTTCCCACTTTGAATGCCACAGAAAGCAGTAATTCCTATAGCCTCAAAGCCAAGCTTTTAAGTACTGACATCTGTCTTTGTGAGTTGAGGTGCTCACAGAATTGCACACTTAGACACATGAATGAATAGAGGCACTCATGCTTTCCACTCATAAAGATTAAAAGCAACTTGACATTCTTTATGCTCCTTTATTTAGCCTGAAAGTTTCAGGAATTTTCCAGTTACAAGTTTTAGATCCTTAAAATGGTAAGCATGCTCAGTAAAACATGATTAACTTCTGATATTTTGGCTTCTAGTCTTCCTTGATTTATTTAACACATACCAATATTTTGTCAAAGAATATTATTTTGCCTTTCTTTAATCAGAAATGGAAAAGTAATGATAATATTTATGGGACAAATTGAAAAGGAGCTTATTCTCTGGTGAGTTGCCAATAGATAGACAATATTCATTTATTATTACCTGCTAGTAAATTAAGATAGCTATGAAACAGATTATTTTTAAAACATTATTATTGAGATAATGCTAGTCCTAAATATATACTATTATACCACTTAATCACTTAGCAGAAATTTTATTTTGCAATAATAACATCAACTTTCAAACATGAGATGTATACATATATAGATATATAGATGTCAGTAACAATTGTCTTACTGTCATACAAAAAGGAATTTTCAGTTAAATAGCCTTTAATTTTTGGCGGCATGAATTTCATAGACCACATACTTAGATGTCAAAGAAATGAATATATATATATGTATATATATATGAATATACACA
Organism: Delphinus delphis; assembly: GCF_949987515.2. Taxonomy (NCBI): domain Eukaryota; kingdom Metazoa; phylum Chordata; class Mammalia; order Artiodactyla; family Delphinidae; genus Delphinus; species Delphinus delphis. Next base: position 25,563,543 of record NC_082691.1, on the reverse strand, counting down.
CACATATATATGAATATAGAATTAGATATATGAAACTTAATTTATAATTCTACCTGTTTGCAGAAAGCTGAACCTTATCAAATAGTCCCTTTGATCTTTCTCCAGTAAATGTAGGGTTCCTTCCTGTCGCTACCCAACCCTCAACCTGGTATAAGTTCTAAAATTCAGGGAGTATAAGTAGTCAAAGGGAATGTTGTGAAAGTGGGGATTAAGAATCTGGTCCTTTTTGTCCATAGCAGGCACCTGCTAGAACAATCATTAAAAATAAAAATAGCTAACATTTATGGAATATTTATATAGCCCTATTCTAGGCATATATATGTGTGTGTGTACATATATATATATATATATATATATATATATATATATATATGAATCCATCTAACCTTTATAACAGCCCAATAAAGTACTACTATTACTATCCATGTTTTATAAATAGGAAAACTGATGCACAGAGCAGTTAAAAAATTGGGCCAAGTTTAGGCAGCAGTTAAGAGACAGAGCTGGAGTCTAAACACAACAGTGGAGCTCCAGAACTGGAGCTTCAGATCTCATTGCTCTGCAGCCTCTCACTGCTGTCTACTCCTTGGGTATAATCAATCCTCCATTTCCACACCAGCCAAGGCTTCCATGTTGTATTTGGAAGTTTCTGTTCCACATTCCACAATGGCTCCTCATCTCTGTCCTTCCAGACTGCTCGCTTTCCAGATCACAGCTGTCCACTCAGGGGAATACAAGGGAAATAAAATGATGTGAATGCTCACTTCTAGGACTTATTGGGGCTCAAAGGGGCTCTGGGCCTCATGTCTATCAGCCAAAAACTCCATTTAAACATCACTTCCATATTCTCAAAACCTGGTTTGAGGAATTTCCTAAGTGTTAATAGTTTCCCAAACAGGAAGCTAAATGTTCTCTCATTCTGTCCAGGAGTGCAGCTGCCTGAATAATTTTTACATAGAGAAGGCACTGGTCCATGGCTATCTTTCTTTTCTCACTATCTCGCTTAGTCTCCTCCCAGATTCTTTATGAAGATTTGCCAGGTGAGAAAAACTCATTATAACAGAATATTTACTTTTCTATGTCAGTTATTTTTCTATGTCAGTTATTTAGTTTCAAAGCTTTAAAGACTCATCATACAACTCAAAAGCCTTTTTTGTCGACTGTTGTGTCTCCCTTGAATACAAAAGTATATTTTGAAATTTGGAACACAAAAGATGACTTATTTCTTAAATCTTCTTCTCACTGTATCTTCCCTTTCTTGAGACAGTAAGCCTAAAATACTCTCACTCCCCCTGACATGGGGAGAAGGGGGAAAAAAATTCAAAATTAAAAACACATTGATGAATACTTCAAAATACTTTCCCATCATGACCTCAAAGCTCTAATTTTAAAGAATTTGAGAATAATCTCTATAGTTATCTCCAGACTTCTAATATAAAAGCCACTTGTAGTCTCTTCTTTTTAAAACAGCTTGGGGGTCCTGATACAAATTCTAAGAAACCTAGAGAATCATAACCTCTCTTCTGCTTTTTAAGAGGTAGGAGGAAAAGTAAAAATATTTGAGAGGAGCCAGAATCCTGTGGTTCTGGTCTCAACTCTGCCAATGATTAGTTGTGCTGCCAAGAACTGATCACTCAAATCTTAGTCTGTGAATTACCCAACTAACACTTCTGGAGCATCATGTATGGGTTGGACACTTAATATATACTATTTGTTCAATTATCACAATTTTAGCACAGTCAGAAAGTGTAAGTAACTTGTCTAAGGTCTTAAAGGAATTAACTGGCAAAATTCCAATTGAAAGAAGCTATGTACTATTCCAGTATAATATTTCCTGATTAGATAATAGATATATGTGTGTGTATGTATGTGTGTGTGTGTGTGTGTGTGTGTGTGTGTGTGTGTGTGTGTGTGTATATATATATATATATATATATATATAAATTGTGATTTGTTGGAAAACATTATTTTGGGTAATAAAACTGGATGCTTGCTAACCCATTCACCTTACCAGAGGTCTTCTCTCCTCTTCATACCTCTAATTTTGTATACAGCACCTGTATTTTATCATGTCTTCTTAAAATTCTTAGACACATAAGGCTTATTAACCTCTCCAAAGTTTGTTAATCATAACCACTTTCCTAGTGATGGTTGGTATGGACCCAGAAGAGTGGAATTTATCTCCAGCTATCTCCTCCAGAGCTAACATTCACATTAGGCAATGTGTAATGTTTTCTTACCATGCACACTGTCAGGCTGACACCAAGAGTGAAACATGTGAATTAATACTAACATAAGCTAACATGAATTTTGCATTATAAAAATATCATTTTAAAAAGGAGAGTATGCAATGATAAACAATGTATGGGCCTGTGTTGGAAATCAAATAACATAAAGGCTTTTCTAGTTTCCTTGGAGAATATACTGATTAAGTGAACTATATCACATTTGTCTTTGCACTGAAATACTGGTTTGATTTGCAAACATTAGTAAATTCTTTGCCATAACTTCTGAATGATAATTTTTTGGCTAATCGATGGCTGGAGAAATTTTGCACATCATTTAATTTCCTTAAACTCACCACTTAGAGCTTTGGTAGTTGGCATCTGGAAACTGAGTTTTGTTTTTTGGGTTTTCTTTAAGTGATAAAGGTAAAAAGTTTAGTTGTGAGTTCTGTCAAAAATAACTCTTTCAAGAACCATGAATCCTCTACCATGTGATTTAATTCTTCAGACTTATTTTCATTTTTTTTTTTTTTTAACAGACAGTTTCTCTTTTCTCACTAATGCAGTCTGGAAATTAGTATGGAAAGGAATCATGGGTCTAGAACAATACTGGAGAACCCTAGCAAAAGGCCATTCCTCCTACTACTCACAAGCTTTAGAGAAATAATAAGCATAATAACATCTTAAAGTTTGTAAAAAATGTGTGTCCACATTGAAAAGAGATTATGACAGCATAATAGCCCCTAATTTTACAACAGCATGACTTCCAGTCTCCTTTAAGGTTTCATCCTCCAGTGCAATGGTTCTCAAACTTGGCTGCACATTGGAATCACCTAGAAAGTTTTAAAAATATGAGTCCTATACCTAGAGATTCTAATATAACAGGGAATTGCCTGGGCATCTGGATCACTAAAAGCTCTCCCAAGAGATTCTAATGTACAGCCAAGGCTGAGAATCATAGACTAGTAGCCCTTTGTAAATTCTCAAGACATGCTCACTCATATATTTGGGCTGCTGACTCTACCACCCCTCTCAGCTGGCTGCCTCACTATCCTTTTGCTTGAGGCAATAAACCAGATGCTATTCTCAAGGCAATGGTGCTCTAAGTCTGTTCCATCTGACTTTCTGTTGAAGTACAGCATATGCATGATTGGTACTTATCTCGGGACGTTTCTTTGCCACGGACATTCCAATAATAGGCTCATAAGTCTATTGTTGTGTATACTTTATTCATGCTCCTGGTTTCATGGCAACCTCTACCCAGGCCAGGAGAAGGCTGGTACTAGATCTATTGGCAAAGTAGAGAAAATTTGCTAACTTTTTTGTTCTTCTTGTTTATCAAATCAAGCACAAGCCTGGAGGACCGATCTCCTAGAATTTGTTCATAGGGTAAAAAGGATTATCTCCATTCACTTAAGGCTTACGATGAGTCAGAAAGGAGCTAGCATAGTAAAAGGTATCCCTTTGCTAGCACTAGGAGATGATTAAAACAGGAAAAAAAAGAGAATGAGAGAAAAATAAATCTGTGAAATTTCTCTGGGTCTTTGAAGTTCTTTATTGGGGAGATTTCTTAAATGAGTGAGGATAATATGTACTGTAAAGCAAAAGGACTTAAATCCATTTCTGGATTCTGGAAAAAACAATTACATTACCAACCTGGCACACAGCAACTTGGTAAGCTTGGCCAGACCAAAAAAATAAAGGATGTGAAGCATATAACCTTGCCTAAGCCACTTTTAGTTTCTAGGTTACATGAACTCTGGATACTGAAGAACTGCTTTAGAGCCTCCAAGGAAGAGTGTGATGACCTTAAGGCAGAGCGTGGAGATGGGTGGTTGAGCCTGGGTCCACAGCTGGCAAGAATTGAGTGAAAACCACATCAATGAGAGAGAAATGCCTAGTACTTCCTAGTATCATTGCTTGAGCAAAATGAATAAACTATTAGCTCATCCAACTTGGACTTCTGCATCAGAGGCCAACATTGCTTTCAGGAACGGACCAATGAGCAACAGACAGCTCAGACCCAAGAATCAGCATAAGACAGTCACTTTCCCTAACTCTACAAGGAAAGCAAATCCTTACACTCCTTCAGGGACCTATGTATATAGGTTTTCATTTAATATATATATATGTGTGTGTATGTTCTGTTTTTAAAAAATTATTATGGAAAATTACTTTAATTCATGGATATTGAAAAAGAATAAATACATTAATAATATATTCCTAATAAAGTTGACAATGTTCCCTAAAGTCATTTTATTTAAATCCCTTTAACCCAGTGCAAAGGTTAAACACCCCTTGCAATCTAGGTAACTATGCAGTAAGTAAATCATAACTAAACCCTAAAATCTTGAATTACAAAGTTTATATACCTAAGTAACTGTATCTTTAAGGAGAACACACCTTAACTTTAACTCCAAAAATATTTTGGCAAAGCTACTTACAGCAATATTATCTCTGGGAAACCACACTTCATTTCAAACACACAGACTTTATCTTTGGCTACATATGCCTCAGCTACCCACCTACCCATGAGAGATTTAACCTCTGGTAGTGTTCATGCAATCTAAATTTTATAACTTAATCTTCAGGGAGTGATTTTAAGTCACCATGGAAATACTTTACTGAACCAATAAATGGTGACAGAAGCAGAAAGAAACCTGCACATATATTCAGCTTTAATTTTCCCTCTTTTACTGATCTTTGTCTCAATGTCTAAACAAAGCAACACAATACAAAAATTAGAGGAAAAATAAATCCAGTTTCCATAACTGTATATTGGAAAACTAGTTATGAGCTTGGTATATTGTTATGTGGTTTAATATTTATATTAGTCTTTTAATTTTATGGAGTGGAGATAGAACATATCATAATATTAAGAATGTATTTTTATTAATTAAAAAAAGGAAACCAGAAATATTGTCCTAAAAGTTCATTTATCAGGGCAGACTGTACAGCCTCTTATCCTGATGTTGTCTCCACATGGCTATTTATCCTGAATTTCTTGGATGAGGAATATCTTAAGATCTAGTAATTTTTTTTTTTTCTGTATCATATGGTAGTTTTATTTTCAGTGGAACCTCCAAGCTCTTTTCTATAACGTCTGTAATAATTTACATTCCCATCAAAAATGTACAAGGGTTCTCTTTTCTGCACATCGTTGACTACAGTTGTTATCCTTTCTCTTTTTGATAATAGTCATCCCAAGAGGTGTGAGATGATATCTCAGTGTTTTTTTTTTTTAAACATCTTTTTTGGAGTATAATTGCTTTACAATGTTGTGTTAGTTTCTGCTGTATAACAAAGTGAATCAGTTATATGTATATATACATATCCTCATATACCCTCCCTCTGGCGACTCCCTCCCACCCACCCTATCTCACCCCTCTAGGTGGTCACAAAGCACTGAGCTGATCTCCCTGTGCTATGCGGCAGCTTCCCACTAGCTATTTTACATTTGGTAGTGTATGTATGTCAATGCTACTCTCTCACTATGTCCCAGCCTCCCCTTCTCCCCCATGTCCTCAAGTCCAGTCTCTACATCTGCATCTTTATTCCTGCCCTGTCACTAGGTTCGTCAGTACCATTTTTTTTTAGATTCCATATATATGTTAGCATACAGTATTTGTTTTTGCCTTTCTGACTTACTTCACTCTGTACGACAGACTCTAGGTCCATCCACCTCACCACAAATAACTCAATTTCATTTCTTTTTTTTTTTATAAATTTATTTATTTTTTATGTATTTATTTTTGGCTGCGTTGGGTCTTCATTGCTGCATGTGGGTTTTCTCTAGTTGCAGCAAGAGGGGGCTACTCTTCGTTGCGGTGTGTGGGCTGCTCACTGTGGTGGCTTCTTTTGTTGGGGACCACGGGCTCTAGGTGTGCAGGCTTCAGTAGTTGTGGCGCATGGGCTTAGCTGCTCTGCAGCATGTGGGATCTTCCTGGACCAGGGCTCGAACCCATGTCCCCTGAGTTGGCAGGCAGATTCTTAACCACTGCGCCATCAGGGAAGTCCCTCGTTTCTTTTTATGGCTGAGCAATATTCCATTGTATATATGTGCCACATCTTCTTTATCCATTCATCTGTCCATCAACCTAATATGGACACTTATGTCGCTTCCATGTCCTGGCTATTGTAAATAGTGCTGCAATGAATATTGTGGTACATGTCTCCTTTTGAATTATGGTTTTCTCAGGGTAAATGCCCAGTAGTGGGATTGCTGGGTCATATGGTAGTTCTATTTTTAGTGTTTTAAGGAACCTCCATACTGTTCTCCATAGTGGCTGTATCAATTTACATTCCCACCAACAGTTTAAGAGGGTTCCCTTTTCTCCACACCCTCTCCAGCATTTATTGTTTGTAGATTTTTTGATGATGGTCATTCCGACTGGTGTGAGGTGATACCTCACTGTAGTTTTGATTTGCATTTCTCTAATGATTAGTGATGTTGAGCATCCTTTCATGTGTTTGTTGGTAATTTGTATATCTTCTTTGGAGAAATGTCTATTTAGGTGTTCTGCCCATTTTTGGATTGGGTTGTTTGTTTTTTTGATGCTGACCTGCATGAGCTTCTTGTGTATTTTGGAGATTAATCCTTTGCTTCGTTTACAAATATTTTCTCCCATTCTGAGGGTTGTCTTTTCATCTTGTTTATGTTTCCTTTGCTGTGCAAAAGTTTTAAGTTTCATTAGGTCCCATTTGTTTATTTTTGTTTTTATTTCCATTTCTCTAGGAGGTGGGTCAAAAAGGATCTTGCTGTGATTTACGTCATAGAGTGTTCTGCCTATGCTTTCGTCCAAGAGTTTTATAGTGTCTGGCCTTACATTTAGGTCTTTAATCCATTTTAAGTTTATTTTTGTGTATGGTGTTAGGGAGTATTCTAATTTCATTCTTTTACATGTAGCTTTCCAGTTTTCCCAGCACCACTTATTGAAGAGGCTGTCTTTTCTCCATTGTATATTCTTGCCTGCTTTATCAAAGATAAGGTGAACATATGTGCATGGATTTATCTCTGGGCTTTCTATCCTGTTCCACTGATTTATATTTCTGTTTTTGTGCCAGTACCATACTGTCTTGATTACTCTAGCTTTGTAGTATAGTCTGAAGTCAGGGAGCCTGATTCCTCCAGCTCTGTTTTTCTCTCTCAAGATTGCTCGGGCTATTTGGGGTCTTTTGTATTTCCATACAAACTGTGCAATTTTTTGTTCTAGTTTTGTGAAAAATGCCACTGGTAGTTTGATAGGGATTGCACTGAAATTGTAGATTGCTTTGGGTAGTATAGTCATTTTCCCGATGTTGATTCTTCCAATCCAAGAACATGGTATATCTCTCCATATGGTTGTATCATCTTTAATTTCTTTCATCAGCATCTTATACTTTTCTGCATACAGGTCTTTTGTCTCCCTAGGTAGGTTTATTCCTAGGTATTGTATTCTTTTTGCTGCAATGGTAAATGGGAGTGTTTCCTTAATTTCTCTTTCAGATTTTTCATCATTAGTGTATAGGAATGCAAGAGATTCCTGTGCATTAATTTTGTATTCTGCTACTTTACCAAATTCATTGATTAGCTCTAGTAGTCTTCTGGTAGCATCTTTAGGATTCTCTATCTATAGTATCATGTCATGTGCAAACAGTGACAGGTTTACTTCTTTTCCCATTTGGATTCCTTTTATTTCTTTTTCTTCTCTGATTGCCATGGCTAAAACTTCCAAAAGTATATTGAATAGTAGCTGTGAGAGTGGGCACACTTGTCTTGTTCCTGGTCTTAGAGGAAATGGTTTGTGTTTTTCACCACTGAGAATGATGTTGGCTGTAGGTTTGTTATATATGGCCTTTATTATGTTGAGGTAGGTTCCCTCTATGCTTACTTTTGATCCAGTAATTTTTGAACCTTGGATTCTATTCCAAAGCACAGCAGACACAGTTACCAATAATGCAAAGAACTTAAACACAAATTTCTTGAGCAGTCATATCTTGGATTAAACTGATCCTTCCCTATTTCTAATCTCTCTTTAATTTTTTCAATAAGGATCTGTAGTTTTTTTTAAAAGGTCACTTTCAGATTATCAAGACATGAAAATCTAATTGACAGCAAGTTACAATATTTCCTAAATTTTGAAAAATCATACAAAAGGCCTAACACTGCTGAGGGTGATATTCAGGTAAATTGCTGCCACATATATTGCTGCAAATAATTTACACTATAGCAAGCAATTTGGGAAGTATACTATCTCCCATCTCCCAGCAAACAAATAATATTTGTTCTTATTTCACTGAGAAAATGTAGATGATCAAACAAAAAGTATCCCATATCACAATCTAGAGATTTGTCTGCACCTACTGCCTCTGGTCAAAACAGATAAACTCTCTCAGCTTCTATCTAAACCCAACCCTTTCTATAGCTCACATCTTCTCTTATTTAATTCTTCTTTCACTTGGATCATAATTTTTCCTTCTCTGATCTATCATTACCATCAGGCTACAATCATTCTGAAATTTCTCTATCTTAATATAATATAGTCTCCTATAACCTATATCTCCTTTTAGTTAAAACTGCATTAGAATAGAACTCGTAAAGGAGTTGTCTATGCTTCTTATCTATAATTTCTCACCTCCAAATTTCTCCTCTGCCTAATCCTAAAGTTTTATTCAAAACATTTTACTAAAACTGGTCTTGATAAGGTTATCAGTGACCTTTTCCTTGTCTTATTGGAGTGTCAATTCTAAATTATTTTCTTCTTTAACCTATCACCACCATTTGACACTGTTGATAATTTCCTCCTTTTCTGAATGATTTTATAAATTGATTTCTATGATTCCATACTCTACTGGGTTTCCTCCCACAGCAATGTTTACTTTTTCAGTCCCCTTTGCTAATTCCACTCTCTTTTCTACTTTGAAATGCTGGATTTTCCTCTGTCACAGTGTATTCTCTATCTATTCATTTTTATGCCAATGCAATGACTTTACAAAACTCCTAAATTTGGAGCCCCCAAATTAAGTCATCCCCTAGGTCCAGACATGAATATTCAAGTTTCTACTTGGTTGGCTTGGAAGGGTTGAAGAATGGGGAGAAGAGAACTGTAAAAGAAGAAAGGGAGATAGAAACTGGTTAGATGGCACTAGATAACAAGAATGGGGCGAAAAAAAGGTTCCCACTGCTGTGGACAGGATGTTCAATCCTTATTTCTAAGTTGTTTGTGTTTCTGAGATGTAATACCTCCCTTCTTCCCTCCACTGAATCATGCATAAGTCTACACAGAAACATAGTTTTAAGTGAAAGAGGTTATCTTTGTGAACATTAAGAAAATGGTCCGGGTTCCACATCTGGGTCCATGTGAGGCCGAATATGAACTATATATGGGGAAAAGTAAGATAACCTATAAACTAAACAAATTAAGCAGAAGTAGAAAAATAGAGCCCAAAGGGACCATGGTGATTTAAAGTTCCTCTTGGGATTTTCAGAGATGTGAGGAAAGAAATGCATACAAAGCAATTTAAACCTTTAGGGCTAGTGATGATAGCCAATTTACAGATTACACATGTACATCTTCATCTGAAGGCTATTGTCAACAAGGAGGAGGCATGATATGAAAATCTGATATGAGATGAAACATTTGAATATTTCCTTTCATTAGGTTCTATTCAATACCTGCACAAATAAATGGAACCTGAGTATAAAATTCAATAAGGAAAGATGGACATAATTGAAATATTTTCACCATGTGTCCTTTACCTCATATATAATAAAATGTTGTATACAAAAATGAGTGCCAAAAATAGCCCTCTGAAAAAAAAATATGGCCTCAATCACACTTAACACATCTCTGATTTACATAAGTAAGGTATTTTAGCTTAATTTTGATGAGAATATGAAAGTATAAGAAAAACATTTCATATGAAAAGAGTTTAGAATTGCGTATATCTAGAAATTAATCAGCTTACATTAATTTACCTTAGAATTTGCTTATTATAATTTCATGAATTTTTCATGAGGTAAAATGAATGCCAAGTTAATAAAGTGGCCTATATATTTTCTTTTCTGAAATTCTTTATCAAAATCACATTTATATGCAACATACCAAGTAATGTAGTTTTAAAATAAGTCCCCATCTTCCTATATTCTTGTCATCCAGAGGACAGTGACCACATCTTACATTCCTTAGTTAACAAACTTAGAGTTTGTGATGTTTGTAATGTAGTTTTAAAATAAGTCCCCATCTTCCTATATTCTTGTCATCCAGAGGACAGTGACCACATCTTACATTCCTTAGTTAACAAACTTAGAGTTGGTGATGTTTACCAACAACAGACTTGAAATTGTAAAGCCAGCACTCCAGAGACTATTATTTCATAAATATATTGATCTAGATTTTCGTTTGCAACCAACAAATGCATGGGGATGCCTTGGTTTTAGTTTTAGGTTTCAAATCTTTCCACCTCACTTGGGCTTCTCCTATACAAACAGAATTTTCTATTAGAACAGCAAAGTAAAACAAAGTACAGTATCTGATTGCTTATTTAAATATTAGCTAAACAATTTAGAAAAAAAGTATAAACTAGCTAAAGTTAGGCTCCATTCACAGTTTTTTTCAACTATTCTAAATCTCTGTAATTTAACTGTGAGATTGTCTCAGGCTTGAGTAAAACTGGCTCTCTCTAAATCATTCTTAAAGTCAAGAAAAGCCTGTTATATCTCAGCCCAGGTTAGCATCAAGTTTCTAGTCTGCTTTCCCGACATTTCAACTTCCATTTACTGTTGTATCATCTGCCTTTGTGCTCTTTATTGACTGTAAACTATTCCAATTCCATACTGGGCTCTGACATTGCTTGAAGAAAAAGAATTATATGACTTCCCTCACAGCTAAGAGTTGTGTTAATCTCCAGAACAGTTTCAGGTTGTCTTCCTTACACTCCTGATTAGAATTTCTGAGTAGTCATGATTTCACATTCTGAACCACAGATAGAAGAAAAAGTACCCTAGCATGCTGTATTTGCCATTATGGAATCTTCTTAAATGTCTTTAAACAATTTTATTACTTTACATTATTACCAAAATTATTGTAAACAAATTGATTATAGAAACTTTGGACAAAAAAGAACTGTATATGGAAAAAAATTTTAAATTACTTAGGAACACTGCACCTAGTTTTCTAACACCGCTGGAACAAACCACAAATGTAATGGCTTAAAACAATAGAAATTTATTCTCTCACAGTCCTGAAGGCTAGAAGTCTGAAATTCGGCAAGGCACTGCTCCCTCCAGAGGCTTTAAGAGAGAATTCCTTTCCTTCCTCTTCCAGATTTTGCTGGCTCCAGGAATTTCTCTATGACCTCATCATTCCAATCTCTGTTTTGGTGGTCACATGGCCTCTCTTGTGTGTCTAATCTCCCTCTGTTTCACTCTCATTAAGACTCTTGGCACTGGATTTGGGGCCCAACAGGATAATCTGGAAGGGTCTCTCTCAAGATCCTTAATTATATCTGCAGAGATCCTTTTTCCAAAAATGGCAACATTTACAGATCCTGGAAATTAAGATCTAGAACTATCTTTTGGGTCCACCATTCAATCCACTATAAGAATTTAAAGTTTTAAAGAATTAAAGGTTTCAATCTTTCTCTCTCTTAATATCTCTCATTATTGACTCATACTGCATACGGTTTCCCATAAAAAACAGTAATATAGGTAACATAATTTCAATATATATTTCTATTCTGTTAAACCTAAATCTTTAAAAACTACATAATAGAGAAAAATCCAAAATTTAAATTCTTCTTGAAGGGAACAGTATGGGGACAAGGGGATGGAATATAGGCAGACTGAATCAGTACCTAGAACATTAATAATAATGGACTAGTTCTAAAATAGAGTACTAGATTCATGGGTGTATGTTTTATTTTTATGTTTCATAACTTACGTATCTGTTATATACAGTCTTTAAATTAATGAAACATTAGTTATTCAAAGATATTAAAAGGATTTTCATAGGATATTTCCAGAATGGTGATAACAGTTTATACTCCAGTAGCATTGAAAGCATCTGTCACACTGTAGATACCATCCACACTGAGTGCAGTGTTTTTAAAAAAAAAAAAGAAAAAAATCTTTGCTACTTGATAAACAAAAAGATGTTTCATTTTTAATTTATGTATTTATACACCTGTTATTTTTTCACGTGTTTTTTAAATAAGTTCATCAAGCTTCTAAAATATCTGAATTTTGACTGGAACTGCATTGACTCAATATATAATTTTAAAGAAAATTAACATGATAAAAATGTTGAATCTTCTTACACATATATACAAAGTAAATATCCATCTATATAGCTCTTCTCTAAGGACAGTCAACAAAAATATATATTTATTTCTCCATAAATGTTCAGATTCACTTCTTAAATAGACATAGGGCTAATTCAGGTTATTGATTCATTCTCCAGAGAGCTTTCTTAATTTGTATATTTCTAGCAATTTGTCAATTTCATCTAAGTTGTCAAATTTATTGGCAAAAATTTATTTCTAACTTTCCCTTATTATTATTTTAACACCTCTAAAATCTGTAGTGATGTCACCATCCTCATTTGTGATATTGGTAATTTGTGTATCCGCCTAACGTTTCTCCTTTATTAGTCTACTTACCTGACTAAATGTTTATCAATATTATTGATATTTTCAAAGAAATGGCTTTTGGTTCACTGATTTTTCTCTGTTATTTTGTTTTCTAATTATTTGGTTTCTACTCTCATCTTTATCTCCTTCCTTTCACTTTGTTTAACTTGTTCTTCTCTTTCTGGGCTTTTAAGGCAGAAGGTAATGTCACTGTTCTGAGACCTTCATTTTCTTCTATATAAGCATTTGGCACTTTAAAATTTCCTCCAAATACTACTTACCTGTATCCCAAAAATTTTTATGTGTTTTAATTTTCATTTAGTTCAAAATATTTTCTAATATCCCCTTTGAATTCTTCTTTGGCCTTTAAGTATTAAGTAGTATGTTTTTTAATTTTCAAATTTTGGGTGGTTTTCCAGATTATCTTTGTTACTGTTTTCTAAGTTAATTTCATTGTGATCACACAGTATGTTTTATTATTTAAGTTATTTCAAATTAATTTAGACTTGTTTTATGGCCCCAAATATAGTGTATTCTGGTAAATGTTCTGTGCACAACTGAGAAAAAATGTACAACCTTTTTGAAATGGCAGTTCAATAAATGCCAATTAATTCAAGTTAATAGCGTTTTTCAAGTCTCTATATCCTTACTGATTATTTACTTTTTCTATCACCTATTTAGAATAGGTTGGCTTTTGTTTGTTTGGTTGGTTTTGCAGTACGCGGGCCTCTCACTGCCGTGGCCTCTCCCGTTGCGGAGCACAGGCTCCGGACGCGCAGGCTCAGCGGCCATGGCTCACAGGCCCAGCCTCTCCGCGGCACGTGGGATCCTCCCAAACCGGGGCACGAACCCGTGTCCCTTGCATCAGCAGGCGGACTCTCAACCACTGCGCCACCAGGGAAGCCCCTAGAGTAGGTTGTTTTTTGTTGTGTTTTGGTTTTTTTAAGATTTTTTTTTTGACCTGGACCATTTTTAAAGTCTTTATCAAATTTGTTACAGTGTTGCTTCTGTGTTACGTTTTGGTGTTTTGGGAGGCATGTAGGATCTTAGCTCCCTGACCAGGGATCAAACAGCACTTCATTGGAAGGCGAAGTCTTAACCCCGATTGCCAGGAAAGTCCCTAGAGTAGGTTGTTTATATCTCCAACTATATTGTATATTTGCCCATTATTCCTTGTGGTTTTATCAGTTTTTACTTAGTATATTTTGCAGCACTGTTATTCGGTATATAAACATTTGGAATTATATTATCTTTAAAAATTGATCTCTTCATCACTAAAAAGGAACCTTTTTATCTATCATATTTTTTGCTATAAAATCTACTTTGGTATTATTACACTTTAATAGTGTTAGCTATTAGCCTAAATCTGTCTCTATCTTTTTTAGTTTGGACTTATTGGTGTGATTTGAAGTGGGTTTATTGTAAGCAGTATATAGTTAAGTTTGATATATTTTTAATCCAGCCTATAATATCTGCCTCTAAATAGGAATATTTGGACTATATATGAATTGCAACGATTGATACAGTATGGTCTAAATCTATCATCTTACTATTTCTTTTCTACCTGTGCCATATTTTTTGCTGTCTATTCCCCCCTTTTTTCTACTTTCTTCTGTATTAATGAGTATTTTCAACTGGTTCCGTTTATCTCCATTGTTTGTTTATTAACACTAATATTTTGTTATTTTTATGATTGCCTTAAGGTTTATGGTATACCATCTTCTAGGGGTCCCCATGAGTGGTCGTAAGGCTGCAGCAGTCCAATGTATCAGTAGACTGATCCATACGCTAAATAAAACCTGAGATTTTTCCCTCTCTGACAGTTTATTAAAGGGGCTTATTCCCTAAGATCATTGCTATAAGCTGAGTGAGAGGCAAAGGTGAAACAAAAGTAGGTGATTTAAGGCTTTAGACTACCTACTCATGCAATTTACTTATGCCCTCAACCAAAGAGCTTGAGCCTGATCTCAAATGAATTATTTCCATCATTAAATGGATTCCTGCTCTTTATAACTTGGTGGGTTGGACAATATTTAGGTTATGAGGCACTGCTCTGTTTTCAGTCACTTGATGTCAGATGGTCAGGCACTCAGTGTCTAATAGAGTTCAATAGCATGCACATAGCTAATTTCAAATGGTCAGTAGTTCTCTGGAACAGACAGCTGTCCTTGTTCCAGAACACTAGAGGTCTATACTTCCATTTCCTATAGCAGTTGGTCATGGACCCTTGTAGGATTCTTATCAACCTATCTCTGTCTTCCAAGGATACCTCTAGCTCTATTAGATCTGTCAAGTGGCAGGGAAGTTTACACTGCATCCTGGACCTGTTGCAGAGCCCTGCCCTGTTTAGAGTTTCATTCAAAATCAGTATAGTCTTCAGTCATAGAATAAATAGGTCACAGAAGGATTCTCAATTAGAGGATATACTTCTCTAAAACTCAAAGAGATACAAAAGCACTGTGTCTCTTTTTTAGTGTTAGGACATTCAAGATATAGTAACTTGTCATTTACCTTGGTATGCTCATGATCATTTGATCCCTAAAAAATTCATTGATATGGCAGGCCCTTAGATATTTCTAGGGTTTAGCTCCTACACGGTGACATTAGCTTATTAGCATACTCAGAGTACTTGGCATTTCTGGTCTGCCAAGTTAAATTAGCCTAGTGTCATCAAGATAGTTGATCAGCATAATATTCTACAAAACATAAAACTAATTAACTTCTCTAGATGATACAGTGATAGAACAAGGATTAACACAACCCTTGGACAAAGACAAAAAATGTGTACTGCTGCCCTTCTCATATAAAAGCAAACTGCTTCAGATCATATTTTATGATTTATGAGATCAAATAAACCAAGTGCAAGATGCTATGTTAATATAGCCCAGAAATGATATTACATCTGGCATAGCAACTGCAACTGGAGCTAATACTTTATGAAGTTTAGGGTAATCTATTATCATTTTTCATATCAATCTGATTTCTTCCAGGATACAATAGGTGAATTGGTCAATATGATAAGAACAACCACTCTTATAATTCTTTGAGGATGGCACCAATCTTTACAATTCCTCCCGACTTTTGCTTCTGATTTAATATCTTGAGTGGAGGTGGAGAGAAGAGAAATTTTAAGGGCTTTCAGTTGAATTTTTTTTTTACTATCCTAATGGCTCCTACTCCACAGGCTAAAGATGCAATGTGAGTGTTTTGCCTGCTTCTTACCATAACCCTCCCAATTATAATATATACTTTCGGTCTGGGAAAATGACCATAGGATGAGTCCACCATCCCATTGACGCCACTATGAAATGAATTTAGAACAGAACTTCATTTATCACCTGGCCTTTATAATACTACATTAAGTGTCCTACACACAAACCTTCAAGTTGCAAACTTTCAAAAATGCAAATGTGAGCTCCATCAGCATCAGGCATGAGTGACACTGCAGCTTGCCCTCCGTGTCCTAATGCTGACGATCCTTCAGCTCTACCATCTCCCACCTCCTCTCCCTCCTCCAGTCACTAACTCTTCTTGACTGTTCACTTGATGCCAGCCCCTGTATGCCAGCTGTTGTACTGTATTACTGTATTTTTCAAGGTATTATACTGTAACATTAAAATGTTTTATTTTTTGTGTTTGTTTTTTATGTATTATTTGTGTGAAAAGTATTATAAACCTATTACCGTACAGTACTATATAGTCAATTGTGTTAGTTGGGTTCTTAGGCTAACTGTTGGACAAATGTGCTCTTGGAACAGAACTCGTTCACATAGAGGACTTACTGTACTCCACTCTAACTGAGGTACATATAGGTATGTTAGGTCCACAGGCAGTGTCAGCACAAAGCTTGTAGGACACAACCCTCAAAGGATGAGTTTCTACATGCTCAAGGTACCTTCACTCTAGTTCCTTTAGGAAAGGTTTCATGGGAATATTGTATATGTTTACAGTTTTGAACTAAGATTATAAAGTTCTTCAAAAGAACACATGTTACTTTGAGAATAGTAAGTTCTGAGTTTGTTACTTGGCTCAAATGTAGAAACTGGGCAAGAGATTATGAGTTTCCATTGTGGCAGTGGATATAGGCCTTTAATTTATTTATTTAGATATTTTTCTAGTTACACAATTTTTTTACTTTTTATTTCTTTCTGGTTGCACAAGTCAAACAATACTCCAGTTGGCAGCCCATCTCTCTCACTACTGGGGATAACATGATCTATTAGTCATCACTATAGGTTCTTACAGATTGAAGGACCAGGACTGCCACACCTTTCTTGCCCTTATGGTAATTACATCCACTTTGTCTCTGATGGCTATGTATTATCATTTGTTTTTTCCTATTATGGGAACCTATCAGCTTTACTGTTAATAAGAAGTTCAGTTCTAGGATAGCACCTCTTACTATCAACCCTATATTGTAGATGACAACACTGAACTTTTCAAAGATGCTGACGTCCTCTCACTAATGCATTTTAATTATCTTAGGAAAGAAAATGACCTTTGGGCCAGGTGGGTAACATTCTCAGTTCCTGGTATCATATAATAATTCCCCTCTAACATGCCCACTTCTCTGGGCCTTCTGACATGTACCTTAATACTTTAATAAATCACTCTCAGCATTTTCACCTCATTTTTACTAGTACATCATCATGTCCAAATTTTAAAGAGCCATTCCAGAAGAATTGTGGTTCTCAAACTTTAGCATACATCAGAATCACCTAGAAGCCTTCTTAAATCACTGCCTTCTGGACTTCAGCCCCCAAATCTGTTCACAGGTTTGGGGCAGGGCACAATAATTTGTGTTCCTAAGCAGTTCCCAGGTGATGCCAATGCTGCTGCTCCAGGAACCACACTTTGAGAATAGTTGATATAATCAGTGCTGCTTCTTCCATCTGTATCTCATTCCAACCCAATACAAGTGAGAGTCTTAGGAAATGTGAAGCTGAAGCATGCCAGGAGTTGTCACAATACCACTTCACTACCACCACAATGAGAAGCCATCCCACCGCAAGGAAGAGTAGCCCCCACTCACCGCAACTAGAGAAAACCCGCGTGCAGCTACAGACCCAAGGCAGCCAAAAATAAATAAATAAATAAATTTATAGAAAAAATTTTTTTAAAAGTTGAGCAGCATCTACTTCTTTCCTTTAACACACTTTTTGTTCTATTTTCTCAAATTGCTTCAGCTGAAAAATAATAATTTAGAAAGGACAGTTCTTTTTAATTTCATTTCAACAGATGGCTCTGGGTTTATTTGCCAAAGATCTGCCCAGTAATCCTGACTCACTGAACAAGGGTGGAGATTTTCTGTAAGGGAAGTTGTTTTCTCTAACACCTCTTCTGGGGCAGCTCCTGCATCCAACCCTTAAGGCCAGAATTAGATAATAAAAATTCAAAATCTGACTTCACTCTGAGCTACATGATCCAAGACCTCCAGTATCTGCCAGCTTCACTGAGTTACTAACAGTCTAGGAGGTAAACAACCTTTTTTTTTTTGCTTTAAAATTAAATGAGAATTGTTGATATCACAGTACACAGTTTTTTTTTTTTCTTTTCAAAAGCAAAGTACATATTTAGGAAATTTCTGAGTTAGTGGCAAAAAGTCCAACTACTGTATCTAGAAGTTATTTACCATACAATTATATTGCTCTATAATATTCTAAACATTCTTCTTTGCGTGCAGCTGATACTACACATTTCCTGAGAACTGGTACTTCACCTCTTATCTTTGTGCACTATTTTCTAGCCTCACAATGTCAGGCATTATAATTATTAATAATTAATGTCTAATAATATGAATAATATTTTCACAGGAATAGTAATGTTAATGAATGGTCAAGTTTTAAAGAGAGGAACCCCAAATTCTTGTCTTCATTCTTATATAGGATTCCAAATCTGCATTTTACTAATGCCCATTCTTGGGAAAATGTGCCTTCAAATGTGTTTATTACCATTAGTTTTATTGTGAGAGTTTTAAGCCAGCAGTTCAGTTGGGGAGATAGAGGGAAGAAACCTATTCTGGCCAGGTGGAAATGTTCCATTCCTTACAAATCATGCTGCAATTGATGCACCCTAGCTTGTCCATCCTGATGATCACGGCTTTCTACATAGGATCACTCCTATGTAATTACATTTCTACACATATTTCTATACCATCAATTTCAATATATGTCCTTCGAAGAAGAGAATGAAATAGTTGTTTTGCTAAGTAACTGCTACATATATATCACATTCATAGAATTTCCAAATTGAAAGAAAATTTAAGAACCTTTAAATCCACCACCTACTTTTTAAAATTAAACAACCATCGCCCACTCAGAGAAATACATCTCCCAAGCAAACAGGAAGCATCAGGTGCAGAGTTAATATATGAAATGGATCACTTGAATTTTAGTGCTGGTTCTCATTATAGCAAATCAAAACTACAATATCACCTCACCCCAGTCAGACGGCTATCATCAAAAAGACAACAAATAACAAGTGTTGGCCAGGATGTGGTGAAAAAAGAAACCTCATGCACTGTTGGTGGGAAGGTAAAATGATGCAGCCACTTTGGAAAAAGTATGGAAGTTCCTCAAATAATTAAAAATAGAAGAACCTTACAATCCAACAATTCTACTTATGGGTAGTTTTCTGAAGAAAACCAAAACACTAATTTGAAAGGATGCATGCACCTTTATGTTCATTGCAGCATTATTTACAACAGCCAACATACTGAATCAACCTCAGTGTCCACCAACAGATGAATGAATAAAGATGATGTGGTACATAAATACAATGCAATATTACTCAGCCATAAAAAAGAATGAAAACTTGCCAACTGTGACAACACGGATGGACCTAGAGAGAATTTTGCTAAGTAAAGTAAGTCAGACAAAGACAAATACCATATGATTTCACCTACATGAGTAACCTAAAAAACAAAACAAACAAACATAACAAATCAGAAACAGAGTCATAGATAGAACAAACTAGTGGTTGCCAGAGAGGAGGGGATGGGGAGATGAGTGAAATTTGTGAAGGAAATTAAGAGGTACAAACTTCCAGTTATAAAATAAATAAATAAAGGTAATGTAATGTACAGCGTAGGGAATATAGTCAATAATACTGCAACAACTTTGTATGGTGACAGATGGTAACTAGACTTATCAGTGGTCATCATTTTATAATGGATAGAAATATCGAATAACTTTTATACATCTGAAACTAATATAAGTCAATTACACTTCAATAAAAAAAGATCAGAAATTTTGAAAATAATAATTTTAAGATAATGTGTGAAATGCATAATTAAGTGAAGCTGGGTTCAATCAAAGATTTACGATAGCAGTAACATATATGTTCAGCTATTTATAATGTTCATTCAAGAATGTTACCTCAGTTAGTCTTTCAAATCCTGGGAGTATGGTTATAACTTCTATGTTTTTATCAGGTAAATTACCAGATTCAGATGTATAAGGTGGTTTAACCAAGGCAAACAACTGCCAAGTGGGAACTTAAAGGCAAGTCTGCTGACCAAATTATTTTTGTTTTGTTTGTGTTTGTTTATTATTTCTTTCATTAAGCTATTTCCTGACACTTAAATTATATTCTGCTATATAAGTATTTCTTAGTTAGAAAAAAATCAAGATGAAAAATAATCAAAATATAAAAATTATTTAAAATGTATGAATATTTCAATAATAACAGTATATTTTTTAAAAGAAAGCATTCCACCTAGACATAGCACCTGTAAAATATGAACATTTCAAAAGTAATGTAAAATAAAAAGGTAGTTAGAAATGCCAGTCTAAATATTTCTATTGGCTCTATTTATCTATATTTCAGTTTGAATGATTTACCAATTCTTTCCTAAAGGTAATGGTGTTATTTATTTGTAAATATTTAACTGTTGTAAAGCAAAAGTTATAACCAAATAGCTAACTTATATTACTTGATTTTGCCAAAGTACGGAGATTATTCACTAAATGATACATAAT
The DNA here is from genome assembly GCF_949987515.2 of Delphinus delphis. Classification (NCBI taxonomy): domain Eukaryota; kingdom Metazoa; phylum Chordata; class Mammalia; order Artiodactyla; family Delphinidae; genus Delphinus; species Delphinus delphis. The sequence goes on along the minus strand of NC_082691.1, from coordinate 25,542,731 downwards.
TCATGGGTTTTTGTTTGTTTTTTTACCTTTGGAAGATACAGCTCTTCATCTGTTCAAGGGCTTCTTAGTGTTTTAAAACAACCACAGAGTAGATACTAAAGTACATGGGAGGTAATCATTAATAAAGTATGAATTTGTTTTACATATGGCATTAAGATGCTAGCAAATAGATACATTCATATAGAAATCTGTGTAAGGATCAGGCAGGAGTCTTATTGTGAGGAACAGAAACTGATACCCACAAACAAAACAAATATAATAAGTAGCTCACCAAATTGATGGAGAGACTTGACAATGTTTTAGCAAACAGGCAGGCACTAATAGAGGCTAGAGAAAAGGGAGTACAGCCAAGGCCAGGCCCAGGAATAGTCTAATTATTAAGCTATCAGTAGCAACAGAGGTGACATTTCTGCCACTGGGTACGCAGTGCTATTGCTGGGCTCACAAGGTTACCATGACTGTATGCTGCTACCACTCCCCACTCTCCATGAACGATTCTGCTACTGTTTCTACATTTAGTGTCACAAATTTAAGATCCAAAGTCTCCAATAAGGATCGACTGGCCAAGTATAGGACACACGTCCATGCCCCAGTGTGTCAAGAGAGAAGAGGCTGTATTTGTCTCGCTTGTCTTACATATTTAGATAGGGAATACTTCTTCTCACGAAGACTCACGCTGGAGAGTATTTGCTCCAAAACAAAACAAATGTTCAGATGCCTGATACAAACAAAAAGGCAAATGCTTGTAAAGCGTACCTATATTAAGAATTACAGCTGAAGCTTCATCAGTCTCTATCAAAATAATTAGTTTTCCTAATGGTATTTTTTATATCATTATTTCGGAAGGTTTGTAAGCTCTTCTCTTGTTCTATGCCATTGATAAATAAACTTCATTTCTACAAATGCCAATTAAGAAAACATAAATGTTCAAAACTCATTTTTTTAATTAAAAGTGAAATTATTTTTATTAAGTCTTATAGAGAAAACAGAAGTATATTTTTACATGTTTATGGTACGGAAAGATGTCAAGGAGAATAACCGTAGTATTTGAAGCTATTAAATATTATGTCTGTATAATTAAGAAACAGCAATGGAGATATTATGTAGCATTTCTAATATATTCATAACATATATGTAGTATTTTAAAATTTCAAAGTGAGTTTATCTACATTATATATCTGTCACTGAAAGAAACTAAAGAGGAAACTGAGGTTCAAGGACATGACATGGTGTTAACATCAGAGCTTAAGCAAGAAAGATTTCACTACATTATTTGGCACACTTTGCTAGATACTGTGAAAGGAGAGATACATCAGATGCAATTCTATCTACTGCACCCAAGCTATACCTTTATCTCCTAAGGCTGTAGAGTTTTTTTTTTCTCTGAGCATTTCAGAGGGGTTCAAAACGGGTGAGATCAGAAGGAGCACCAACATGGCCTGACAGCAGTTCCTAGAATTCAGAGGCCTCATTCTGCCGTGAACTTTTGCCCCAGCTCTAGAAGAGGTGAGATTCTGTCCTTCCCATGAAGTGATATCCTCTGTCAATCCTCACCCTCTGCCCCTTGAGCTATTCCTATTCAGCTGGAAGTAAGTGAGCTTATTAAAAAACTATGTGGTTGCCCTGCAGGGTTTTTTTTTTTTTTCAGTTTTCCTAATCCCTCTAATTTGAATGACCAAAAGATGGCATTAGAAATAAAATTTTCAGTCATATCATGAAGTTAGGTGGGCTTGAAAGCCTCCTGGTGGTCCTCACTAGTCTGGATAGGACATAACTGTCCTCCTCACTGTCCCAGTGAATTTCAGAATTGGGTCTGTGACAGATGCTGTAGGTTGGCTGAACAAAATATTCCCAATCCAGCTCCACAGTCGTTTCTCACACTCTCTTGCAGCCTGGAATATTTGTAAGATATGCTCAGCAATCAGCCATCTAGTGGAATATGGCTTGGAAGTTGTGTAAAAATATTGATGGTTATTTTTCTAAGGGTGAAGAAGGTAAGGCATATACAAGGAAGAGAAACTTTAGATCTTTCTTTGAAGTTTGAAACAAACTATCTCTCAAACTAATTCTTATTTAGCTGGAACTGAAATTGATACCATAACCCTTGATATAAACAAGCAACCTCTAAGGATGAGTGACTATTACAATCTGAATGGAGACAGGGTCTACAAGTCAACATCATAGTAAATCATATAAACAACTTGCGCTGATACTGTTATTATTGCTATTCAATTCAGTCAGGAATCTAGCGTTGCTGTAAGGATCATATCTATGAATACATTTGAAAGTTCTGGAGAACCATAAACCTCCAAATAAAAGGCATACTACTGTTACTGTCTTTTCTTTTAATGACCCTTACTTAACTTTTCACACTTCAGCACTTGACTCTACTTTCTCCACTAAGGTTTTTCTGAGTATACATTGACAGTTGTTGCATGTCCACTTGATGAAAGAGTACAGAGCACATCAGTAGCTCTATCTATCACCCTGTATCTAGACCGTATCTTGGAAAAATTGTCAGTTGAGCAGGGTTTGCTATGGGGAGCTCCCACTCATTTGCAATCCTATACTTTATTCCCTGTTAAGTCATTAACTGGAAAATTAAAAGGTTGTTTCATAACAGCTTAAGCCACAAACTTTTTAGAAGCAATGTTCAGGACAATAATGAATGATGGTGGCTGACTGATAAGCCATCAGTCAGTAGCTTCATAAAACACACCACCTAAGCAACCAACCCTGTGCTGCCTATTCCCACAGACAGCCCTGCCTCTTGGGCAACATTGCTGAGGCTTGCTTTTGATCTCAGCCATTGAAAATTCCTATTCAACAACAAGTTGCTCACTGTTTGCACATCCCCTAAGGAAGAAGCAGTCTGTGGACTTCTGAGATTTAAATTCACCATTAAAATGAGGTTTTTCTTCTTCCCACCCTTGCTGCCAATTACTTCATAGTGGCAGGCTTGGCACATTTGCCCGCCCCATGAGACATACAAATGCGTTCTCCATGGGGATGAAATTCTTCATTGTTGTCATTCCAAAAATGTATGCTTTGAAAAGAATGTGCTATGTTCTGTAAAAACCTCTCCTACCAATACAAGTTTATATCTTTGCTACTGGAGTTTGAACACTTTTCTTTCTTTCATTCTTTCTTTTTGTCCATTCAGACACACACATAAAGTGACCTCTTACGGTATGTGTCTACATCTGACACGCCTGCTTGCAGACACAGCTGAAATGACCTTTATTTTTTTTCTCTTTTAATGACACATCAACAGCTGGTCTCCTAAAGGGATGGGTGAACCCGGTCATACTTTAAGCCAGATAACTTTTCAAAAAATTTGCCAAGTATTTTACCAAATGCTCAGACTCGTATTTCTTTAAACCCTTGTGTATTTGAAGAAAAAAATTTAATCCACATGTTTCTGAATAACTTGCCTTTAACTCACCAAAATATTTTATCAGAAAAAAATTATCATCCAAAACAGCATACATACCTTGTTCTTTCAATTAATTTATTTGTAAAATAAATTTATATATTATCTTACAGAATTTAGTTTGACGCTCACATTGCATTTAGTTCAAGGAAGTTTTCTAGACTGAAAATAATACATTGATCTGAACAAAACAGGCTTTTTATTCTGAGGAGAGGGAAGTGATACTATGATACATGTACACAGAATTTAAAGCTTTGTCTGTCCTTCCTTCTTTCCTTCTTCCTACCTTCCTTTCTTCCTTTCTTCCTTCCCTTTCTCTTTTCCATTCCATGAAAGTGTCATTTGTTATGTTATTTAATTTGCTACAGTGCTACATTAGTTACATAATTTCTTGGTGGGAATTCACCTTGTGAATAGTCCACATATATTGCACTCCTTGGAGTTCTGTGCAGCATAACTATACTACTCATATTCTACTCATATTCTAATTTATTGTAAAATATTAATCAATTTTAGTTCAGACTAAAGTTACTTTTCTAATAAACAGTAATATAATTAAACTGATAATAAATCAAAAACAAATTATAACATATTTTTATAGATCTGAGAGATATTTTTATAGATCTAAGACTATTTCAAAGGGAGAAAAAAAATCTCAGTGCCAAAGACAAAGCAGCTTTTCTATTTCCTTTTTGGGAAGAATGTGAAGGACAAGAATAATCCGTCTGGACAGACAGACGGATTATTGACCTCATGCAGGAACTCCTTTTGTTTCAGGCAAATAAGGAGTTTCTACCTTATTGCTCAAACATATGGTGAAAAGGAAGTCAAGAAATTCTGCAGTAAATCCTTTTAGGCATAGATTGACCTTTGACCACTAAACTGCCTTCAATTATTCTCTGGGAGAGAGAGAAAAAGAATTTTCAGAGTGAGTTCTAATTACATCATAAGAATTTTTTTCCTTGATGTTTGTTTTCTTTGGCTGGTGGTGCACAGCTTCTTGTGAAAAATAAATCCCTTGGTAGTGTTTGTCTTTCTTGTATGTATATGGGACTATTTGGCTCAAAGCAAGTTTAAGCCAAATCAAGAGTTCCTAGGCAGCCTTCACCTTGAACATAAAGAACATGATCCATCAGTTCAAGTGGTCCTTCCAGCATTTCACCAGTGATGCATGCAGAAATCCATCATAGAGGAATGCATCACTTCATCTGACATGGATCCTTGCCCAGAAACTTAGTAAAACCTCAGTCAGTCCAAAAATTCATTCAGGAGTGTTTGATAAGACATGGGTATTAGTGAATATGAAGATAGGGAAGTTAAGCTTATCCGTAACTGACTTAATCAACTTTCCCTCAGTTTATGCGTTCCCTATAAATCACACTACATTGTTTAAATTATTAAAAGTAAAATTAGCAACCACTAGAACTAATCATGAACCCAAAAAATGATAATAAAGACTAACAATGGAAATAGCCTGACATTGAAATAGGTAACATGTGAAAGTAAGTAAGGTATCAGAGTGTTTGACTGGTTTTAAAGAAAAAATTGTTTTTCTTGATCACAAAACATATCCTCATGTGAAAAAGCCTCAATAATAATAAAAATATTTCAAATACATTATAAATTAGGAATATGAAAAAGGAACCTTTAGAGTAAAATAAATCCCCATATGGATTTTGTGTGTGATTATTATACATAGGTATGAAAATGGGAAAGGAGACAAAGCCAAACTATTTTAAGATGACTTATCCATGAGCATTAAAAAGAAGACCGTATCACAAGCTTCATAATGTAATAATAAAAGTCTTATGTTAATATTATCCTTTCATTCAGTAAATATTTTTATATAGAAAGTTCATTTTACAATGTATTTCAAGTCATAGGGGTTAGCTGGGGGGCACATTTGTGGTGTTCATTATTATACCATATGCAGGATAAGTTTAGAAAACAAAACAACCTGGGCAACATACAAATTGGTTACAAGTGAATCATGGATATGTATGTGTCTTGTTAAAATATGTATGTTGGAAGGAGTCAATAGGTTTTGTCCCTTGGCTTTGGATTGTGATATTAACTATTCATGTGGTAAACTTCCTTCATCATTTATAGGAAACGAAGTTCTGATATTTTATAATATCTTCTTTGTTCAAATTTGAATTGGTAATTGAATTGTTTAAGAAATATGACATAGGAAGACTTGAAGAATCTAGGAATTTAATAGAATTTTAAAAAGAGAGCTCTTTGATCTTCTCTAGGAGGCGAGTCTCAGAGATCTGCTTTCCATTGCTACAGTTTTCATGTAATGTCTGCTGCTTGACTTAGAACATGGTTCTAAACCAAATCAAACTTCTAAAGGGACTGGCAAAGGAGAACCACTAAGTTACGGCTAATTTTCCCAGGACTAGTTTCTTAAGCCTCATCTGTTACCTGAATAAAAATCACCAATGATCTCTTTAGGAATAAAAACTCTCATTTCATATAATCCTTATTTGCTTAGTTTTTAATATATATAAAGATATCAGTATCAAAATGAATAAGCGCAAAGCTCAAGTATTAAAACGTGTTTCCTCTAGAATCCTCGTTATGTTCAAAAATCAATATAATTATTCATGTTGTGGAACATTACTGAAATAGACTATATGTTGGCTGGGTTCTAATTTAAGTTTGGATACATCTCAAACTCTCTATATAGGTATATTTAAATGTAACAGCTTAACTTGTTTGGGTAACATTTAAAAGCTCCTGTATTTTTAGGTTTCGGAGATATTCAGTGTACCTCCATTTGATTTACTTCAGACCTTGAGCAGGTGGTTTCATCTTATTCTCAGTTTTCAGTTCGTACTGAGAATAATAGTGATAACTATTTACATAATGTTAATCAATGCTAGTTGCGAAGGTAAAATGTGAGAATAACATTGACAGGCACAGACAAGAATTTAAATGGGAAGTTGTTTGGTATAATCTGATTAATGTATTACAAAGTTTTAGAGTTCTGCCCTGAATAAACAACTTAATTGTAGAGAGCAATTAGAAAATCAAACTTGGGTTCTGCACTTTGTAAATTTCTGTCTATGGTAGTGTGAATTATCTGTTTGAGATATGGTTGTGGCTGTATAAGACATCACTACCTGTGGCCCTCCCCTCCAAATTTAGAGGATGACAGGACTGCCAGGTAAGAACTGTGGAAACACTAATGTAAGGGAAACTGGCAATTAAATCAAGGTACAAATAAGGAAGGCGGTATTTCTGGCCAGTCTTCTGATGACAACAACTATCTGATGACTTTTGACTTGTAACAAATGGTGTATTTTTATGGTGCCTTAGAAGACTACTGAAGTTTTTCAGTTTGTAAGAAAATGTCCTGAACTACTAGCTGTTTTGACTGTTGGGTAAGAAAAATAAGCTACAAAATGTTCCCATGGAAAAGATGGTGTGTCAAATAGATCTGATTTTGAATATGTCTCCCATTTGTTATCTGTTACCTTGGGCAAGTGGCTTAATCTCATTTAGCCTGTTTTCTCCTTTGTAAAAAAAAACAGCAGTACTAACTCACTGAGTTTTTGTGAAGAACAAATGAAGTAATTTTTTACTTATTTATATAAGTAGTAAACATGAGTTTTGGTACATGGTATGAATTCAGATTATGTTAGTGACTGTTATTATTTATCTAATAAATCTGCTAAATTGTTATATCAATTGTTTTCTTTGTTATAAAATGTGGTGGTGGTTTCTGAATTCCCTTTGTTAACATGAAAATTTATTCTGGATTTGGCTGTCATATGTGGTAAGTAAGAGGAAAAAGACATAAGCCTGGGGTCCAATACAGTCCTAGGCTTGATTTCTCCAAGCCACTGCCTCAAAAGTACAAAAATAATTCTCCCTCTCTCTCCCTTAAATGTGTGTTGTAGAGTTATAATCTTTTCAAAAATTTTTCTGAGGTATAATTGACATATAACATTATATTAGTATTGGCTTTACCACATAATGATTCGATACTTCTATATACTGTGAAATGATCACCACAATTTAAGTCTAGTTTATATCCATCACCAGAGTTACATACTTAAGAATGAAGAATAAATAGCTGAGAATAGGAGTCTGTTATTCCCAATATCTACTGTGCCCTGAATAGCGGTATCTTTTAATTCCTGAAGGAACACAGATAACAGGTGATAGTAATCTCATAATGCACATAGCAATGAAAAAGCTGTGCTGAGTGACTTTAGTTCACCAAGATTCATTTCTGATGAATTTCTCTGTTTTTCTTACCTTTTGATTATTTACATTTATTTCTCACTTTCCCTGGCTCTTGATCTCTCTTAGCTGACCATAATATAGAATTGCAATATGTTTTACAACTGTTTAACACAAACTTTAATGATCTTTTTATTACTTTAAATATAAATTGAGTTTAATACATTTTAACTGAATTACGTGAGAATGGCTCTTCTTTCCCTTTGAGACAGACAACTATGAGAAAAATATCCCCGTAATCTAGAACATGGGTTTAAAATAATTTTTCAGTGATAAATGATGAGTACTTCTTTGTCTTTACTTCTTTTTTTTAAAATTTTATTTATTTTTTGGCTGTGTTGGGTCTTCATTGCTGCACCTGCGTGCAGGCTTTCTCTAGTTGCCGCACCAGGAGCTACTCTGTTGTGGTGTGCGGGCTTCTCATTGCGGTGGCTTCTCTTGTTGCAGAGCACAGGGCTTCAGTAGTTGTGGTGCACGGGCTTCAGTAGTTGTGGGGCATGGGCTTAGTTGCTCCGCAGCATGTGAGATCTTTCCAGACCAGGGATCGAACCTGTGTCCCCTGTATTGGCAGGGAGATTCTTAACCACTGTACCACCAGGGAAGTCCCTGTCTTTACTTGTAAGTGAAAATGTGGGTTTTAGTAGGAGGCGTCCCATGTTTTCATAGTGTGATTCAGAAGGAAAAAAATGTGTACTATTTTATCATTTGGTACCACACCTTCATGTCTCAAGATCATTTAAAAAAACAAAATGCTTTAGCTAAATATAGGACCAGAGGTCTTCCAAGCAAAAGAGAGCACAGAGGATTATTTTTATTTACTCATGCATGGAGAGGGAACTCATGCATAGAACTATGGAAGAACAAGACCCAAAACTTCAAACCGAGTTTCCCATTTATAATCTTTACATCCTCCAGTTCATTAAGTCATGTCATTTCTCTGATAAAAGCCTTTTATTTCTTCTTCTTTTTTTTTTTTTTCTTTTTTGCAGTACGCGGGACTCTCACTCTTGTGGCCTCTCCCATTGCAGAGCACAGGCTCCGGACGCGCAGGTTCAGCGGCCATGGCTCACGGGCCCAGCCGCTCCACAGCATGTGGGATCTTCCCGGACCGGGGCACGAACCCATGTCCCCTGCATCGGCAGGCGGACTGTCAACCACTGTGCCACCAGGGAAGCCCTTTTATTTCTTCTTATACTTAGAATAATACTGAAATTCTTTCCCATGGCTATAGACCCTCCACTATGTAGCAATATTGCCTATCTCTTTAACTTCACTGTATATACTTCTCTCTCTGTATTTGTTTAGTTAAGCAGATAAATTTCATTATTTCCATATTAAAAGTGAGGAGCCTAAAAAGTAAAGTGTTCAGTCCACTGACTTTTGTGCAGTATTCAAAAATAAAGCCACATATCTGATAATCTATTATATCTTGACGCACACTTGATACTTGAGCGTTCAGTCTGAAGTATTCACAATGTATCAGATGGTTTAGTAAATAAAATAGCAGCTCTTCAGTGAACCCTAATGCAGTTGGTCAAATGATGGCCCCCTCCAAAATATGTCTGCCAGAACCTGTGAATGTGACCTTATTTAGAAAAAAAGGTCTTTGCACATGTAATGCAGTTATGGATCTCAAGATGAGATCATCCATGTTTATTCAGGTGGGACTAAAATCTAATGGCAGGTATCCTTATAAGAAAGAAAAGGAGAAGACACAGATAGAAGTCCAAACCAGAGTTTCAGAGGAGAAGTCTATGTGAAGACACAGAGGATAAAGCCATGTGAAGACAGGCAGATACAGATATTGTCACAAACTTCAAATAAATATTCAGTTCTATCCAGAAAACCTAATATGTTTCTCACTTTTCTGCATACCAAGAAGAGAGTACACATCTCCTTTTCAATTATTAACCCCCCTTCATTTTCTCCTTTAGGGTCTCTATCAGATTATCTATACTCATCATTCTCCAAAAAATGGAAGACATTAAACTCAAACTGCTTCACTTTATCACCGGTAAACTTGTAGACCCACCGGCATTAACAGGCATTTCATTTTCTTCCCAACTGTAACAATGGAGGAAATACCCCACACCTACCATCTTCTATCAAAGAACAATCTATCCACACATTCCCAGGACCCACTCTACTCTTGCCTTCCCAATGAATGAACCTTAGTTTGCCTCCTCTCATTCCAGCATCACCACATTTTTTCTCTTTTGAAGCATTCCAACAAGCACACAAGCATGTTATACTCTAGGCCATATTATAAAAGCCTTCCATTGGCCTTATATCTGTCTTCAACTCCAATTTTCTGACAGTTTTTGTAGAAAATATGTTGCATTTGTTCACTTACCAATCACCTTTAATGCACTTCAATCTGTCTTCTATCTCCACCACTTTTTCAAAAGCACACATCAACATCATCAAAAACCTCCATGTTGCCAAATCCAATGAATACTGCCTTCTCCTCATACAATGGACCTCTCAGTTACCATTAATATGGCTATCCCCTTTTCCCTTTCTTGAAACTCAATTTTCTCTTAATTTCTTTAACAATATACCTTGTTGGTCTTCCTCCTTGTTGTTGTTCTTTTTTTACTTGAGTTCTTAATTTTGATGCTCTTCAAAATTCAGTTCTGGGTTTTCTTCTTACCAAAGAAACCAAAAAAACCCAAAACCCTGTTTTAAGGTGATGTCATCCATACTCACATCTTTAAATTACTGAAAATTTAATTCACAGATTTTTATCTCAAGCTCAGAGCTAGTATCTGAGTTGTATTCCATCGATCTAGTTGCCTGCTAGACATCTTCACATAGTCTCACAGAGCCCTCTGCCCAAGTGTTCACCCACTTCCACTTTTCCACACTTCGGTAAATGGCATCACTATTCATCTATCTGTTAAAACTAAACATACAGAACTCATCATAAATTCCAGACTTCCCCTCATCCTCCACATCCCACACAGCATAAGATCTTTTTTATAATAGTTACAAAATACATTTCAAATTTGTCTAATTCTATTCTTCTCCACTGCCGCCTCCCAAACACAGGCCACCACTATCTTTTACCACTATCTCTTACAAGACCCAAAACCTCACACTGAGTTTCCCATTTATAATCTTTACATCCTCCAGTTCATTAAGTCATGTCATTTCTCTGAGAAAAGCCTTTTATTTCTTCCTATACTTAGAATAATACTGAAATTCTTTCCCATGGCTACAGACCCTCCACTATGCAGCAATTGCCTATCTCTTTAACTTCACTGTATATCCTTCTCTCTCTGTATTTACTACACTCTAGCCTCACTGGTCTTTCTTCAGCTTTTGAACACATCAAAATATTCCTTCCTCAGTGTGTCTGTAATGTCCTTCCATAGTTCCATGCATGAGTTCCTTCTCATCCTCAAGTTTTCAGCTCAACTGTTATCTAATCAAAGGTGGTGCTTTTCTGACCACCCTACGTAACTAAATCCTCATTCTATTATTGTCTTTTCTAGTCCCTTATTTGTTTTCTTAGTGACATTAATACTTTGTAATTGCTTAATCTGATTTTTTCACAGTTTCCTGCATTAGAATGAAAACTTTATGATAGTACAGGAGCCTGTCTCCTTTGCTAATCATTGAATGCCTCTGAGTACAGTTTCTGATCCATAATAAGTCTACTTTCTAAGGACAAATGATTCATCCATTGTATTGCCTTCAGGAAATTCAAGTTGGACACTCATTTAATAAATGATACTCAAATGATAAGACATAAGTGAACTTCTAAAGTAATACCCAGAGGCTTTCTTATTTATAAGTGAGTTTTTTTTTTACATCTTTATTGGAGTATAATTGCTTTACAATGGTGTGTTAGTTTCTGCTTTATAACAATGTGAATCAGTTATACATATACATATGTTCCCATATCTCTTCCCTCTTGCGTCTCCCTCCCTTCCACCCTCCCCATCCCACCCCTCCAGGCGGTCACAAAGCACCGAGCTGATCTCCCTGTGCTATGCAGCTGCTTCCCTAGCTATCTACCTTACGTTTGGTAGTGTATATATGTCCGTGCCTCTCTCTCACTTTGTCACAGCTTACCATTCCCCCTCCCCATATTTTAATATACTTGTTCATTGTCAACCATGTATCTGAAACTGTGAGCTCTGAATGAGCTCTGGATGAGCTCATAAACTAGTGGACTTACTCTCAGTATAATATCTTTGTACAGTATCATAAACCACTTAATTAAAAGAGGAAACCTGACACAAAACAAGTGTTGGAAGGGAGTTCCCTCAAGCACAGTAACAAGTCTACACTATTGTTAACCAGTAAGGAACTGAAAGTGACAGATGAAATATGACTCCTACAAGGATATTTGTGGTATATGAAGATGAGTCTATAATCTAAGCCAACACTAGACTCATACACTTTCCAAATACAACCCACTGGTTTTTCTTTTCAGAGTAACATTTTGAGTGACTAGAGCAGATTAGAAAACAAAAATCATAAGCCATGTATTAGATTGTTCAATGCTTATCAGGTACATTATAGTTAATTTTTCCTATTTGGATTCTCTAGTTTGACAGACCTTAACTTTTGTTGAATATAAGACTACAAGGTAGACTTGGAATGTAAGAATTTGTGAACTCAGACTTGGAATTTTTCTTTTAAAATTTTATTAGGGTTCTAAGAGCATTTGGACTGTGGTATTGTATGAGTTCAAAGTGGGGCAGTATAATAAAAAGCAATGAAAGATATAAAAGAATTTGGGGTAAACCAAAGGTAAAATTAATGTTCTATTCATAAGTATGCTACAAGTAATTAATTCTCAACTCAAATTATGATAAAATAAAAGCTTTAGAAGCAGACACATTTGAATTTGAGTTGATGCTCTGCTGCATACTGATAATGGTGCAAACTACTTAACCTTCATTTTCCAAGTGTCTTCAAAATCATAAAAAGACAAGTTGAATAAGCTAGGCTCTTGAGCTGGAATTGAGAATACATCAATCCACTGAAAAATCAATGATTCTGCACCATCTATGGTTACTCAGCTGAGCTAAAGACCTCATTTCTCAAGTATTCTGGATGAGACAGTTTACAGATCACTGTAAAAAGGGATAAAAGGTAATTGGTGGCAGACACATAGATAAAGGTTACTCAGGAAAAAAGTCTGTCTGGATTAAATATCCCAGGAAAGTGGCATGATGCCATTTCTGTTCCAAGAGGTGAACGCAATTTGCATCTTGAGTGCTGTAATCAAGAACAAACAACTCTTGACTCTACAAGTTAAACCATCCTGTTTTTTGCTTCTTAAAAAAAGGGAAGTAAGAATTAAGAACAAAAAAAAATGCAGCAAAGCAGAAGCATAAATAATACAGTTCAGATAAAGAAAGGGTGACATGCTACAAACCAAGCTAATAGTTCTTGGACAGAATAACAGATTTTGGAGAAGCACTGTTAATGTTTTTCACGTACTTCATGAAAATATATAAAATCTTAAAATCTTGTGTTCAGTTTATTTAAGACAAAATAAAAACTATCAGCCAGTGCTTAATAAATTTCTATTTAGCTTCATGTGGTATTAATAAAGGAGAGAGGCAAAGTTTACTAATTTGTAAACCTCACAAGGTGTTTAAAATGAAATTCTGAATAATTCTAGATTTATTGCTATTTTATATGAATATTATGTCTCTATAAATGATATTCTTTAAATACCATTTCAAGATACTACTTACTTGACAAGCTATTTTATTGTTTGCTCATAGCTTTTCAAAAGCTTCAATCAGAAGACTAGAGATCTTTAAACATTAAATAAATATTTCACCCCCACCTGCAGAAGCCTAATTTTCTTTGGAGAGTGACAGGCTAATCACAAATGGTCTGATGGACTGCCTGTGTCAGCCCATTTGTGTCTCCCCAGTCTGGGAAGATACCATATTTAAAAACCAGAAAAATAGATCATGCATTTACAGTGCTTTGTTCCTTCTTCTGCCCATTACAGGTACTCTAAATGGTTGAAATTCAGTGAAATTTAATGACTGATGTAATAGACCAAGGCACTCATTTAGTGAAGGCTATGTGTTGTGGGCCCAAGCTCTTGGGACATGATCATTGATTCAAGAAGACTTCAGGGGGAAGGAAAGAGCTCTAGTCAGATGGTGCTTAAAGAAAAAATCTGAAGCTCTTTCACATAAATCAGTCAATTAATATGCTAACTCACAAAATGTAAATCATGAAACTGTTGTTTCCCAATTCCAAAGCTGTCCTTTTCTGGTGTCTCCTTGACTTGGGACTACTTTTCAGTTTTTCTCCAGTAGTTTTAATTTTTAAATATAGAAATAGAACAATTAAATATAAAAAGAAATGTGTGACTATCCCAGATGTTGGCACCCTGGTCTGATAGCAAGAACACAAGTTAGAAGTCTGGTTTTCACCTGGTTTATACTGCTTAAAATAGAACAATTTATATAACCTCTCTAAGCATTAATTTTCTCATTACACAGTAGTGTGGGCACTATCTCCCTCCAGAATTGTTTTAAGGATTGAGTGTAGTGGACTCATGGTTAAAGGATTCACAATTAGAACTTAAATTATGCCCAGGTGAAATGCAGACATAAGCATTTAAGTCTCTGAAGGAGTGGTGAAGATGAACTACAAGCTGTTCATTTACCTAAAGGCACAAGCAGCTTTCTGAGAAGAAACTCACGCTAAAGAGGGAGAGAGAGAAATGCACAAAAGTTGCAAAGAAAAAATCTGTTTCCTAGAAGGAAAGGTAATTCTGGGTCCAATAGAGTGTTCATCACTAAAATCTATTTTCTGTCCTAGCCAATGAACTCACGAGTAAATCCTGAAATAATGTACAAAAGAAAACAAAATCCAAACCTGACAAGAAACTGTTTCATTAAGATTTTGAATATATTGGACAACAAAAGTAGTAATTTTAAAACTGTATTACAAAAATGGGAGATTTGGATATTTTCTGCTTATACACTTGGTATGGTTATGCACACTTACGGCACATGAGAACACAGCTCAGCTCTATCATATCAAGGATTTCAAAGGACCACAAATATCCTTGCCAATGACAACCAGAGATATCTGGCACCCTGACAGCAGTGGCTGTAAACATGTAACTCAAAAGGTCCCTATGTAGTGGCTTCTAGACCTATGAGCAACATCAATATCTGAATTGGGAATTTAAGTTGAGTACCAGCTGCAGGGATGGTATTCATGTAGAGTATCACATCACCAAATAAGTGTAAGGTAGGATACAGGAAAATGGCAACTGGATACACTAGGTCAGGGGTCAGCAAACTTTTTCTATAAAAGGCCAGACAATAAATATTTTAGGTCCTGTGGGCTGTACGGTCATTAGTGCAACTACTCAACTCCCAATGTAATGAGAAAGCATCCACAGACAACTGGTACATGAATAGGTGTGGCTGTACTTGAATAGTATTTTATTTACAAAAACAGGTGGTGGGAGATTGGTTCAAGATGGTGGAGTAGAAGGACATGCTCTCACTCCCTCTTTTGAGAACACCAGAATCACAACTAACTGCTGAACAATCATCGACAGGAAGACAATGGAACTCACAAAAAAAGATACCCCACATGCAAAGACAAAGGAGAAGCCACAATGAGATGGTAGGACGGGCGCAATCACAATAAAATCAAATCCCATAACTGCTGGGTGGGTGACTCACAAACTGGAGAACACTTACACCACAGAAGTCCACCCACTGGAGTGAAGGTTCTGAGCCCCACGTCAGGCTTCCCAACCTGGGGGCCTGGCAATGGGAGGAGGAATTCCTAGAGAATCAGACTTTGAAGGCTAGTGGGATTTGACTGCAGGACTTCGACAGGACTGGGGTAAACACAGACTCCACTCTTGGAGGGCACACACAAAGTAGTGTGCGCATCAGGACCAGGGGAAGGAGCAGTGACCCCATGGGAGACGGAACCAGACCTACCTGCTAGTGTTGGAGGGTCTCCTGCAGAGGCGGGGGGCAACTGTGGCTCACCAAGGGACAAGGACACTGGCAGCGGAAGGTCTGGGAAGTGCTCCTTGCCATGAGCCCTCTCAGAGTCCACCATTAGCCTCACCAAAGAGCACAGGTAGGCTCCGCTGTTGGGTCGCCTCAGGCCAAATAACCAACAGGGAGGGAACCCAGCCCCACCCATCAGCAGACAAGTGGATTAAAGTTTTACTCAGCTCGGCCCACCAGAGCAACAGCCAGCTCTACCATCCACCAGTCCCTCCCATCAGGAAACTTCCACAAGCCTCTTAGAGAGCCTCATCCACCAGAGGACAGACAGCAGAAGCAAGAAGAATGACAATCCTGCAGCCTGTGGAACAAAAACCACATTCACAGAAAGACAGACAAGATGAAAAGGCAGAGGGCTATGTACCAGATGACAGAACAAGGTAAAACCCTGGAAAAAAAACTAAAAGAAAGGGAGATAGGCAATCTTCCAGAAAAAGAATTCAGAATAATGATAGTGAAGATGATCCAGGACCTCAGAAAAAAACAATGGAGGCAAAGATGGAGAAGATGCAAGAAATGCTTAACAAAGATCTAGAAGAATTAAAGAACAAACAAACAGAGATGAACAATACAATAACTGAAATGAGAAATGCACTAGAAGGAAACAATAGCAGAATAACTGAGGCAGACGAACAGATAAGTGACCTGGAAGATAGAATGGTGGAATTCAGTGCTGAAGAACAGAATAAAGAAAAAAGAATGAAAAGAAATGAAGACAGCCTAAGAGACCTCTGGGACAACATTAAGTGCAACAACATTCACATTATAGGGGTCCCAGAAGGAGAAGAGACAGAGAAAGGACCCGAGAAAATATTTGAAGATATTATAGTCAAAAACTTCCATATCATGGGAAAGGAAATAGCCACCCAAGTCTAGGAAGCACACAGAGTCCCATACAGGATAAACCCAAGGAGAAACATGCCGAGACACATAGTAATCAAATTGGCAAAAATTAAAGACAAAGAATAATTATTGAAAGCAGCAAGGGAAAAACGACAAATAACATACACAAGAACTCCCATAAGCTTAACAGCTGATTTCTCAGCGGAAACTCTACAAGCCAGAAGGGAGTGGCATGATATACTTAAAGTGATGAAAGGGAAGAACCTATAACCAAGATTACTCTACCCAGCAAAATCTCATTCAGATTCCATAGAGAAATCAAAAGCTTTACAGACAAGCAAAAGCTAAGAGAATTCAGCACCACCAAACCAGCTCTACAACCAATGCTAAAGGAACTTCTCTAAGGGGGAAACACAAGAGAAGAAAACGACCAACAAAAACAAACCCAAAACAAATAAGAATATGGTAACAGGCACATACATATCGATAATTACCTTAAACGTGAATGGATTAAATGCTCCAACCAAAAGACACAGCCTTGGTAAATGTATACAAAAACAAGACCTGTATATATGCTGGCCAGAAGAGACCCATTGCACACCTAGGGACACATACAGGGTGAAAGTTAGGTGATAGAAAAAGATATTCCATGCAAATGGAAATACAAACAAAGCTGGAGTAGCAATACTCATATCAGATAAAAGAGACTTTAAAATAAAGACTGTTACAAGAGACAAGGAAGGACACTACATAATGATCAAGGGATCAATCCAAGAAGAAGATATAACAATTATAAATATATATGTGCCCAACACAGGAGCACCTCAATACATAAGAAACTGCTAACAGCTCTACAAGAGGAAATTGACAGTAACACAATAATTGTGGGGGACTTTAACACCTCACTTACACCAATGGAGAGATCATCCAAACAGAAAATTAATAAGGAAACACAAGATTTAAATGACACAACAGACCAGATAGATTTAATTGATATTTATAGGACATTCCATCCAAAAACAGCAGATTACACTTTCTTCTCAAGTGCACATGGAACATTCTCCAGGACAGATCACATCTTGGGTCACAAATCAAACCTCAGTATTTTTAACAAAACTGAAATAATATCAAGCATCTTTTCACCACAAGGCTATGAGAATAGAAATGAATTACAGGGAAAAAAATGTAAAAAAACACATAAACACATGGAGGCTAAACAATATGTTACTAAATAACCAAGAGATCACTGAAGAAATCCAAGAGGAAATAAAAAAATACCAAGAGACAGGGCTTCCCTGGTGGCGCAGTGGTTGAGAGTCCGCCTGCCAATGCAGGGGACACGGGTTCGTGCCCTGGTCTGGGAAGATCCCACATGCCGCGGAGCAGCTAGGCCCGTGAGCCATGGCCGCTGAGCCTGCGCGTACGGAGCCTGTGCTCCGCAACGGGAGATGCCACAACAGTGAGAGGACCGTGTACCACAAAAATAAATAAATTAATTAATTCTAAAAAAAATACCTAGAGACAAATGACAATGAAAACACGACGATTCAAAACCTATAGGATGCAGCAAAAGCAGTTCTAAGAGCGAAGTTTATAGCTATACAAGCCTACCTCAAGAAACAAGAAAAATATCAAATAAACAATCTAACCGTACACCTAAAGAAACTAGAGAAAGAAGAACAAACAAAACCCAACATTAGCAAAAGGAAAGAAATCATAAGGATCAGAGCAGAAATAAATGAAATAGAAACAAAGAAAACAATAGCAAAAATCAATAAAACTAAAACCTGGTTCTTTGAGAAGATAAACAAAATTGATAAACCATTAGCCAGACTCATCAAGAAAAAGAGGGAGAGGACTCAAATCAATAAAGTTAGAAATGAAAATGGAGAAGTTACAACAGATGTCGCAGAAATAGAAAGCATCCTAAGAGACTACTACAAGCAACTCTATGCCAATAAAATGGACCATCTGGAAGAAATGGACAAGTTCTTAGAAAGCTATAACCTTCCAAGACTGAACGAGGAAGAAATAGAAAATATGAACAGACCCATCACAAGGAATGAAATTGAAACTGTGCTTAAAAATCTTCCAACAAAAAAACTCCAGGGCAGATGGCTTCACAGGTGAATTCTATCAAACCTTTAGAGAAGAGCTAACACCTATCCTTCTCAAACCCTTGCAAAAAACTGCTGAGGAAGGAAAACTCCCAAACTCATTCTAAGAAGTCACCATCACCCTGATACAAAAACCAGACAAAGATACCACAAAAAAAGAAAATTACACACCGGTATCACTGATGAATATAGATGCAAAAATTCTCAACAAAATACTAGCAAACAGAATCCAACAACACATTGAAAGGATCATACATCATGATCAAGTGGGATTTATCCCAGAGATGCAAGGATTCTTCAATATACACAAATCAATCAATATGATACACCATATTAACTGAAGAAGAAAAACCGTATGATCATCTCAGTAGATACAGAAAAAGTTTTTGACAAAACTCAACACCCATTTATGATAAAAACTCTTAAGAAAGTGGGCATAGAGGGAACTTACTTCAACATACTAAGGGCCATATACGACAAACCCACAGCAAACGTCATTCTGAATGGTGAAAAACTGAAAGCATTTCCTCTAATATCAGGAACAAGACAAGGGTGTCCACTCTCACCACTGTTATTCAACATAGTTTTGGAAGTCCTAGTCACAGCAATTAGAGAATAAAAAGAAATAAAAGGAATACAAATTGGAAAAGGAGAAGTAAAACTGTCACTGTTTGCAGATGACATGACACTATACATAGAGAATCCTAAAGATGCCACCAGAAAACTACTAGAGCTAATCAATGAATTTGGTAAAGTTGCAGGATACAAAATTAATGCACAGAAATCTCCTGCATTCCTATACACTAATGACGAAAAATCTGAAAGAGAAATTAAGGAAACACTCCCATTTACCACTGCAACAAAAAGAATAAAATACCTAGGAATAAACCTACCTAGGGAGACAAAAGACCTGTATGCAGAAAACTATAAGACACTGATGAAAGAAATTAAAGACGATACCAACAGATGAAGAGATATACCATGTTCTTGGATTGGGAGAATCAACATTGTGAAAATGACTATACTACCCAAAGCAGTCTATAGATTCAATGCAATCCCTATCAAATTACTAATGGCATTTTTGTTTGTTTGTTTTGTTTTTATTTATTTATTTTTGGCTGTGTTGGGTCTTCGTTTCTGTGCAAGGGCTTTCTCTAGTTGGGGCAAGTGGGGGCCACTCTTCATCACGGTGCTCGGGCCTCTCACTATCGTGGCCTCTCTTGTTGCGGAGCACAGGCTCCAGACACGCAGGCTCAGTAGCTGTGGCTCACGGGCCTAGTTGCTCCGCGGCATGTGGGATCTTCCCAGACCAGGGCTCGAACCTGTGTCCTCTGCATTGGCAGGCAGATCTCAACTACTGCACCACCAGGGAAGCCCCACCAATGGCATTTTTTACAGAACTAGAACAAAAAATGACCTCGAATAGCCAAGGCAGTCTTGAGGGAAAAAAACGGAGCTGGAGGAATCAGATTCCCTGACTTCAGACTATGCTACAAAGCTACAGTAATCAAGACAATATGGTACTGGTACAAAAACAGAAATATAGATCAATGGAACAGGATAGAAAGCCCAGAGATAAACCCACGCATCTATAGTCAACTAATCTATGGCAAAGGAGGCAAGGATATACAATAGAGAAAAGACAGCCTCTTCAATAAGTGGTGCTGGGAAAACTGGACAGCTACATGTAAAAGAATGAAATTAGAACACTCCCTAACACCATACACAAAAATAAAGTCAAAGTGGGTCAAAGACCTAAATGTAAGGCCAGACACTATAAAACTCTTAGAGGAAAACACAGACAGAACACTTTGACATAAATCACAGCAAGATCCTTTTTGACCCACCTCCTAGAGCAAGTGGAAATAAAAACAAAAATAAACAAATGGGACCTAATGAAACTTAAAACTTTTGCACAGCAAAGGAAACATAAACAAGACGAAAAGTCAACCCTCACAATGGGAGAAAATATTTGCAAACGAAGCAACTGACAAAGGATTAATCTCCAAAATACACAAAAAGCTCATGCAGGTCAACATCAAAAAAACAAACAACCCAATCCAAAAATGAGCAGAAGAGTTAAATAGACATTTCTCCATAGAAGACATACAGATGGCCAAGAAGCACATGAAAAGCTGCTCAATATCACTAATTATTAGAGAAATGTAAATCAAAACTACAATGAGTTATCACCTCACACCAGTTAGAATGGGCATCATCAGAAAATCTACACACAACAAATGCTGGAGAGGGTGTGGAGAAAAGGGAACCCTCTTGCACTGTTGGTGGGAATGTAAATTGATACAGCCACTATGGAAAACAGTATGGAGGTTCCTTAAAGAACTAAGAACAGAATTACCATATGACCCAGCAATCCCACTACTGGGCGTATACCCAGAGAAAAAAAAGACACATGCACCCCAATGTTCACTGCAGCACTATTTACAACAGCCAGGTCATGGAAGCAACCTAAATGCCCATCAACAGACGAATGGATAAAGAAGATGTTGTACATATATACAATGGAATATTACTCAGCCATAAAAAGGAAAGAAATTGGGTCATTTGTAGAGACGTGGATGAATCTAGAGACTGTCATACAGAGTGAAGTAAGTCAGAAAGATTGATTCACAGGTCCCAGCCTAGACAGCCATGGAGGATAAGTCAGTCACCTGCTCCGAAAGTGGACTCTTTTTTCCAAGAGATAGCATGACTTTTATTATTTGCAGTGGCCCAGGTCAGGTTTCCACCATGAATCTTTAGAACATGTCAAAATAATCTGAGCTAGATTGATGCAACCACTGTGGAGAGCAGTATGGACTTTCCTTAAAAAACTAAAAATAGACTTATCATATGATCCAGCAATCCCACTCCTGGGCATATATCCAGAGGAAACTCTAATTTGAAAAGATACATGCACACCAATGTTCATAGCAGCACTATTTAAAATAGCCAAGACATGGAAGCGACCTAAATGTCTATTGACATATGAATGAATGGATAAAGAGGATGTGGTACATATATACAATGGAATATTACTCAGCCATAAAGAAAGAATGAAATAATGCCATTTGCAGCAACATGGATGGGCCCAGAGATTATCATATTAAGTGAAGTACGTCAGACAGAGAAAGACAAATATCACATGATATCACATGATATGTGGAATCTTAAACAATGGTACAAATGAACTTAGTTACTAAACAGAATTAGACTCACAGATATAGAAAACAAACTTATGATTACCAAAGGGGAGATCGGGGAGTGGGAGAGATAAATTAGGAGTTTAGGAGTAACATATACACATTGCTATATATAAAATAGGTAAACAACAAGGACCTGCTGTATAGCACAGGGAACTATACTCAGTATCTTGTAATAGCCTATATTGGAAAAGAATCTGAAAAAGAATACATATATATGTATATATATGTATAACTGAGTCACTTTCCTGGCACTTGAAACACAACATTGTAAATTAACTATACTTCAATTATATATATAAATAAACAATTTGAGCTATACCTCATTGGTTAAGAGAATATGAGTTTTTAAGGTGTCTGAATTGCACACTTTCTAATTGTGTTATCTAAGAAGAGAAACAAAACACCTTGTCCAACAATATTCTCCTCACTAGACTAAAAGCTCTTCAAACCAGGATTTGTATCCTACTCACTTCATACCCCCGAAACATGCATAATGCTCAAATATTATTAAATAATTGCCTAGTGGAGATATTTTTAAATTAAAGGTATATGTACATGCGTTAGATGCTTAGATTTACTGAAAGGAAGATGGTATAAAAATCTTCTAAACCTTAAACTTCGTTGTATGAAAATATGATCATATAACCGTATAAAGAAAGAATTGTTCAAATAAGCCACAAACTCTTCCATTTTTCTCATTTGTAGTTGAACTGTGATATCATTATTGCCCTTAAAATGAAGTATATATGTCAAATATATATATATATATATCAAAACTTCCACAAACAAGTACTAAACAGCAAGGAAAATATATTAACTTGTGGGAATTAGTATATTTATATATGTTATCAATCATCCACATTAAGTGAAATTTCTACTTTCTCAGTTACAGAATTTCTAATTATCTTATTTGCTTTTGTGCAATTTTGAAATTTGTAATTTAGAGATTATGTAAACTCTACTATCTGACATTAATTACTTGTACTCAAGGTGATGGCCCCAGCTGCTAATTTAGTTAAATAGTTATTAAAAAATTTAAAAGGAAACCAGATGGATAATTCTAACTCTTCTGTTGGATAAGCACTTATTATTTTTGATAGTTTATGTAGCTTCTCCAAATTCTCATTAGAGAATATTAATCATTCTAGGTTAATCTGGCAATCAAAAATAAATATCTTAAGTCTTTTTTTTTTAATTTGTCAGGTGATCATATGTTAGGGACAATCATGAAAACTGAGCAGGAACATGTTGGGAAGCATAACACCATAAATTTACAGCTGGACTTATGTTGGCTGAGAGATTGATGACCTGCTTGTTAATGTGGGAGAAATATACATAGGGCATATTGAGTTACTATAGTGTGGGTAGTTTGATGTGCTGTGATGTGTTATGTTAGAACCACTCTGTTTGACCTCTGCTCAGTGATGCATTAAAAATGTAAAGTATTGTACTTCCTTAGAAAGTAGACTCAATGCACTGCAACCCCATGCTGGTTGTTACCCAAAGCATCTCTTGGTTTTAAAGGAAGGAAAAAATAGGAGGAGGAGACACATTTCTCATGGATTAGCATCTTCTGATCTATTTTTGCAACTAACCTAATACAAATTCAGTAAATCATTTTTTTCAGGGTTGAAAAGAAAAATCTTTTATGTCCGGGCTTTTAATGTTGAACAGATCTGAAAAAGAAGTCCTAGCAAATCAAGGGTCTCTTTAAATATAAATGTTTCACATCATATGAGCATACAAATCATGTTTATTGCAAAAGTAACTTTGAGATTCTTCCCAAGGATTTTTAAAGCACCTCTTTTATATCTGTATTCTTCAACATAAACATACACACAGACTCTGTGACATGTGTTTACTCCTATACTAAGTTCCTAATGGTTCTGAATCATGTAAGTTCTTTCTGGGTAAAGATCTTGTCTCCATCTCCCATAGTATTTACATAGTCTTGTATTTAAAAGAGCAGATTCTAAATAAATGGTGAAAGCACAATGACTGTAAAAATGAAGAAATAACTTGAGTAACTTGAATTCTATCTTTCTATGTAACCACTTGAGTTTTTACTTATATTTAAATTTTTTAGATAAAATAGACTGTGTACATGAAAGGGGTAATGTGCTTTGGGGAGTAGCAATAAAGTATGTATTTCAAATGATATAAAATATTTATTGAATGTGAATAATATTTTTAAAGCTTAAATGTTATTCTCTTTAAAATTGATTTTGAATTAAAAGATGATTTAAAATTATTAGTGACTGTTACAAGATTATTATTGATAGACTTTTGTTATGGAAATATAGGAGATATTTAAAAATTATCTGCTTGGGTATCAATTATGCAATGTATGCTTTTGTTTAATCAAAAGGGGAGAAGAAGCTGGGGTGGAAAATGTAGAAGGTGTTATAGTACCTAACAGTTTCTATCACATCAGAACATTTCCATTTCTTTAGTATTTTTTTAAATAGTTGCTTCTTTGTCCTCTTTTTTCATGATTAAAGCATCTCATTCAGACTGTAATTATTATGTATGAGGCTTGATTAAAAATGTTTTATTTTTTCAGATGTACTTGTTTCAAGGCTTGGGAAATAATAAATTCCTCCTGGCTTGAGTTATTAACATTGAACCATGTCTTCAAATTGACACTTAGACTAGACTACAAAGGACACATTTTTAGACTGTCTGTAAGTTGTGCTTTTTGGAAGCCAACAGAATGTAAAACCTTGCTTATTATATAAAATTCAATTTACTCTATATTTTAAATATAAATAGTATTATATATTTCCATACATGAACCCCTGAGGCTGAAGTTTCTATTGAACTTTTGACTTGTCTTTGAAATTTGAGAGGAGCCATTAAGAAACTGATATTGAATCATCCATTATGGAAAAACTCAATAAATTTAAAAAATGAATTTAAAATATCAACTCAAGGGCTTCCCTGGTGGCGCAGTGGTTGAGAGTCTGCCCGCTAATGCAGGGGACACGGGTTCGATCCCTGGTCTGGGACGATCCCACATGCCACGGAGCAACTAGGCCCGTGAGCTACAACTACTGAGCCTGCACGTCTGGAGCCTGTGCTCCACAACAGGAGAGGCCGCGACAGTGAGAGGCCCGCGCACCGCGATGAAGAGTCGCCCCCGCTTGCCACAACTAAAGAAAGCCCTCGCACAGAAATGAAGACCCAACACAGCAAAAATTAATTAATTAATTAATAAACTCCTATCCCCAACATCTTAAAAAAAAAAATCAACTCAATAAATGTAACTGTTAATTGGAATTTGTTTATCTAACATATTATTAACTAAAATGACATGTCTGTGGAATCCAGTGATTTTCTGGGTTACTTCACATAGGAGGTTGGTGGTGGATGTAATTGGAAGTTTTATAGGAAGCAGAAAAGAACACTAGAAAGTGACTGGAGAAGAGAAATTAAATCAGATTTATGAGAGATAAAAAATTAAGAAAATAATTAAAATAAATTATAAAATAAAGAATTAAGATTTGTTTCTAAATAAAAAACAAATCAGGCATAGAACAATGAATACAGTATTAAATTGTTAAAATGAGATTGATGTTGAGTCCCATTATATTGCTGATGTCAAACAAAGAATATTTATGTAAAGTTCTAGTCTTTTATGGTAACCAGAGTTAAAAACACACACACAAATATTGCTATTTGGGAGTAATACTTCTAAGAATATAATGATCCAACTTTCCATGACCTTGATTATCAGGTTAACTTTAAAGTTTTATTCTGGGGCTTAGTAAAATGAGCCACACATTTCCCCATATCAATGTGGGCTTGCCTCTCCTCCATTCCTTTCTTTTCCTTGGTTTTAGACTCCCTCATTTGTGATCAATTTTTCTTCTTCATTATTCCTGTTTCTTACTTCATCTTTTGGTCTAAGTTGGTTACCTAAGCATTCCTCTCCACTCCCTACTTCTGGTGATATGGAATATTTGAGTTTTCAGTAACAAATGAGTAGTAACCTTTGCGTGAAAATGTAACTAATAGTAGAATAGCTCTGTGTTTGCTTTCATGTTAGCTATTCAATGTTGGTTATTCATTTACAAGTTCTCTTCCAGAGTAAAGTACTTAGGAAGAACTGGTTCAGAATGTAGTCTTTGTTTTCAAGCCTTCCTTTTATCTTGGTTTGTTCCCTATGTCCTCATGCCTGAAGCAGTCACTCTGTTCTTATATGTCAAACTGTTACAATTACCTTCACATTCTACTGGAAAAGTCATCACTTCACAAACTCCCACTCAGTGTCTCTGTATCACTGGGAATGAAGCATAGTTGATATGATTTCCCACCAATTCATCACTAAAGTCAGAAATATAATACATGGCTTAAAAGTCTCAGGCTTGCAGCCACTTCTATTGAAGGATACAAGTTCAAGGACTAAGTATACATGCATGCAATGATGTTGTGAATATATGGAGCCCTGAGGATTTAAACAGGCAAGGCAAAGCAAAATAGAACACATATTATAAAAATGTGCTGGAAGAGAGGTATAACAACCTGTTGTGACAAATCTGGAAGGAGTTATCTATTTATTGATTCAGCTACTAAACATTTTTCACTAAAGATTAAAAAATATGTGGGTAACATTAAACCACAGTTTGAGATTATTAACAATATTCTTACATAATGAATACATAAAACATTCCAGACTTTCGGTTTTCAAAAAAATGTGTCTTTTAAAAATATCAAAATAATATAAAAGCAATATAATATTACTTGGAAGGAAAAAAAAGAAACAAAATCATCCATACGTTCTCTTATGGGTTATGTCCCCTCAAAATTCATAAGTTGAAATCCTAACTGTCAGTCCCTTACAATGTGACTTTATTTGGAAATAGATTCCTTGCAGATGTAGTTAGTTATAGTAAAATGGGATCATGAGAGTGGGTCCTAATCCAATGTGACTGGTGTTCTTATTAAAAAAGAAAACAAATTTTGGACACAGGGGCATGCACACAGGGAGAATATTACATGAAGAGGCATACGTGGAAGACGGCCATCTATAAGCCAAGGTGAGAGAGCAGAAACAGGTCCTTCCCTCATAGCTGCCAGAATGAACCAACACTACTGACATTTTGATCTCAGACATCTAGCCTCCAAAACTATAAGACAATAAACTTCTGCTGTTTAAGCCACCTAGGTTTGGTACTTTCTATAGCAGCCCTAGTAACCTAATGTACCTTCATTACCCAGACATAATTTCTGTAAACATTTGTTATAAATTCTTTAATCTGTGACCTCTTTATGTTTGTTTGTCAGTATGTATTTTCTTCCACATAAAAATAAATTGTGAACAAATATTGTAAGGCTACAGCAGTGAGTTTTTGCGTCCTAGTATTAAGTCTATCATCTTCCCTCCACTGCTAATGATACACCAATTTTAGTACTAAGCTAAATGATAACATTTCCCAGGCTCCTTTGTACAAAGGGATATTAGCCAAAAGATTGTGTGAGACTGTCAAGAACTGCAAAGTTTCTGAGATTTTAAACTTCCTGCAAGCAAGCAAGTTAGCCTACTATAGTCTCTTAGAAGCTAGCTGAAGATATGAGATTCCTGTGTCAGAAATAAAGGATCTTATTCCTCACAGCAATAGCAGTGGTCAGAATACCAGTTTTCTTTTCCTAGTTTTCCGAGAGCCAATTCTAAGCCCTTCCCCAGGGCTACAAGAAGAGGGCCAGGCAATACCGCCACTCGTGAAGCTGAAATTTTCATTAACAGTCACTAAGCCTAAACACCTTCTGCCTAGGAAGGAGACACTGTTTCTTCTGAGCCTGCTTTCTTAAAAACATTCTTAAAAAGAGAGACTAGCAGCTATGTTCTGAGGTGCAGTCATGTTCTGAGTCTGGCAGCCATGTTCCTAGAATGACAGCAGGAAGAGAGGAAACTGAAGTCCACACCAGTACTGGCCTGCCTGTTCTCAGGGTTCTTTTATGAATAAGAAAGTTTAATTTCTATAACTAAATCACTGCTCTTTTGGCATTTTCTGTTTCATGATCCAAACCTAATTCTAACTGATATCCAGTCAATAAAACTTGTATTTAAAACACCATTTTTCATAATTGTAAAGGAATTCATCATATAGTTATATCATCATTTATTTATCTAGTCCCTTTTTCTTGTGCCCCCTTATTCTGCCTTCATTTTTCTTTTACTCCAATAAAAAGCTTTGATGCACTTCGTTATCATTAAAATTATTTCCTTAAGATTGGTTAAGAGTTTTCTTTTTTGTTGTGGGTTTTGTGTAGTATAATTTTATTTTATGTAAATATGTGCATATGTAGACAAAACAACAAAATCTTAAGTTTATAAAATCAAATCACCATATCCATCTCTGCCTTTTCTCTTCTCTCTCTACATATAGACAAAATACCAGCACAAAATTTAAGTCTTAAGAGGTAACAGCACTTGAACATTTCTATTCACAGCTCTTCTGAAGTTAAACTGTATAGCTCTAAATGGCATGCTTTTATTATACCATAGTTGATTAAATTTAACCCATATCCAATGAGATCCTTCAATGAATTTAAAGTTATTTTACTTTACTTACTCTTCTCCTCTTTCCCTTCTTTTTCCAAATTTGGTTACATGCATGTATATGTCTTATTTCTTAATTTAAAAGACATTTATTGGAGTATAACTGCTTCATAATACTGTGTTAGTTTCTGTTGCACAACAAAGGGAATCAGCCATATGCATAGATATATCCCCATTTCCCCTCCCTCTTGAGCCTCCCTCTCATCCTCCCTCTCCCACACCTCTAGGGTATCACAAAGCACCGGAGCCGATCACCCTGTGCTATGCTGCTGCTTCCCACTATCCAACTATTTTACATTTGGTAGTGTGTGTATATATGTCGATGCTACTCTCACTTCGCCCCAGCTTCCTCCTTCCACCACATGTCCTCAAGTCCATTCTCTATGTCTACCTCTTTATTCCTGCCCTGCAACTAGGTTCATCAGTACCATTTTTTATTTTTTAGATTCCATATATATGCATTAGCATATGGTATTTGCTTTTCTCTTTCTGACTTACTTCACTCTGTAGGACAGGCTCTAGGTCTATCCACCTCACTACAAATAACTCAATTTCGTTTCTTTTTATGGCTGAGTAATACTCCATTGTATATATGTGCCACATCTTCTTTAACCATTCATCTGTGGATGGACATTTAGGTTGGTTCCATGTCCTGGCTATTGTAAATAGTGCTGCAATGAACATTGTGGTACATGTCTTTTTGAATTATGGTTTTCTCAGGGTTCTGCCAATTGCTAATGCTCATAAAATCAACTTCTTTTATTTACCTAATAGATGAGCTTTTCTACTAACAACAGATAAGCTTAATCAACAAAGAGAGGTAAATGAGCCTATTTGGATAGAATTAATATTGATAGGTCTTCTTATCGAAGTTGAATAATAGAGTTGTATTTATTAATTTAAGACTATGTTAGTGTATTTGATAATGCAGAAAAGACCAGGTCATATCCCCTGAGTAGCTTCTATCTTAGTAATTCACAGTGCTTTTACTGCTTCAGATAATGATTCAGGATGTTAATATATTAAATGTAATGTATCTTGATAGATATGCTGCATAAAAGGCATAGAAAATTTATTTTAAGGGTTACTATCCATAGGCATAATTCATATACATAATATTTTTTCTTTGTCTTTTTTAAAATGGTGAATTCAGGCCTCTTGCTCCTTATAGCTTCCCTGCACACAGCTCTGCTTGTAACTAGAAGATGAATAACAGAAATAGCAGCTCTATGTGTATGTGTGTGTGTGTGTGTGTGTGTGTGTGCGCGCAAGTGTATGTTTTGCATGCCTGTACTAACAGCTGCACAAATGCATTTAGGCACTGAGAGATAATTACCTAGGAAAGAAATCAAGAAAAATAATTATGTGCTACATTTGCTGATACACTAGCAATAATACTGTAGAGAGAAACAAACTAGGTCTGAGAACAAATGGCAATTTTCTTCTGTCTGTGTATCAATAATACATTCTTAGTTATAATTCACTAGTAACAACTATATCATACCTAACACCTAATAAAAGAGAGACTCTCTAATAAGATACTAGTTCAATTTGTTCACCACAATTTAAACTAAATGCAGTAGAGTTAAGGTCATCTTATGAAGAAGACATTGCCTTGGTGTAATTCAACTCTTTATTACTGATAATGAGCCAAAGCTGAATAAAAAGCTGAAATAGAATGTAGAAGTGTTTAGGAAGAATAATTTGGCAAAACAAAATTACTGGTAATAAAGATCATCACCATTGCCTAAGAAATTCAGGTAGAGGTATAAACAACAGTTCAGATAAGTTTGATCATTTAATTTGGGAAAAATATAATTGAGGCTTCTATGTGGCCAAAGATTAGAGTCACAATAGAGGCAGGAATCAAAATCAACAAAAGACAAACAGTGAGATAGATATTGCTTGCTTTTTGGCTAATTTGCATTGAAATGGTCCTCCTATGGGTTAGGCAGTCTGACACTTTGGAAGGCCTGGTGAAGCCTTTCTTCTGAAACTGAAAGGGCCAGATCCATGTTCTCATAAACCCTTGGCAGCTCAGACATAGGCATGTGACTCAGCCTGAGCTTGGGATCTCTGCTTTACCAGGTAGATTCGCCTGTCCTAGACAACACTTCTGTACTGACAGCTTACAAATCCTCTGAAACATTGTGGTGGCAGTAAAAATAGCCAGAGACCAGTGACCACAGTGGCAGCTCCACTGAATTCCAACAACTCAGCATGGTATGTCCAGTGGTCCTCGCACCAGAGGCAATTTTCTAAACAGACTGAGTGCATGATGTGATGGCGGCTTTCTTCCTGGCTGCCTGGTTTCCCTTTCATCCTGCTATTTTTTCTCAGTCCAGTTTAGCAGCCTTCCTGCTGGTTCTGGAAGGTACCAGGTATATTTCCAATAATTCATTTTTCTGTTAAACTAATCAAAGGTGGTTTCACTTGTTTGAAATTAATAGCCCTTGCTTAATTACATTAATGATATTCATGATAACACGATTCTAATTCTCATTTGTAATCCTGATGATTTTTTGAAAATCCAATACTTTGTACAGTCTAAATTAGTCTAATCGTTTAACAGAGATATCAGAAGTTTTAAAGTACACCTGAAATCTACAGAGCATTAGTGTATGAATACATCAGGTATTTACAGACAAGAAGGTGAACTTAACCTAAATAATTTGGAGAATTTTTATATTACTAAATTCTTCAGAATAAGACCTTAAGAAACTGCTGCTAATAGAAGTTCCTTAATTTGGGAAAGAAAAATAAATCATTCATTCTGTTCATTTTTATTCTCAAGATATATAAATATGCATATCAAGAATATATTACGTATATGTGACATTATATGCAGGTCATTGAGAATATGTGAAACAAACTACAGAGAGAATAAGGTGAAGTATTCTCAATCTTTTTTTCTAACCCAATATCAGAAACTGACTTTTCTTATTAATAATCATTACTGACTAAAAGTAAGACTTTTTGTTGATGTCTATTTGATATAGTTGTTTGATATAATAAATATGGATCTGTTACAATATAGAATCATTTTTTTATTACCCCAGTAATGTATGAACATACATCCCTGGCATTAGCTCATTCCATTACCTTGACCTTAGTTCTGGCCCCCCTTATCCCTGGTTTCTAACCCAGATAACTTTAGCCTTAACATATCCATGATACCAAGAAATGGCAATCACTGAGATCAGAGAGCATGTTTAAGGACAGGACTGAGGAAGTCTATATCACAGGTTACTTAGTAATTTTAAAAGCTTCACATTTAATTTTGTTCATGTTTAGTGAAAACGGCTGTGTCAAAATTGCAGTGTGCCATATACATTGGCTCATGATTGTGGTAATTGGAGAATGGGAGGCAAGGAAACCTACTGGACCATATCAGTATTTTAGGAGTAGAAGATGTGTTGTTTGTTCTCCATTCAAACAACAGTGACTAAAGCATTCCAAGAATGGGTAATAACATGAACAATGAAATAGAGCCAGCTCTGAATGTTGTGTACATGTATTTATGTGTTTGTTGAATTTCAAGGTCTGAAATGTCTAGATGTAAGAAGATTGATCTGAATGGGAATGCTTATATAAATTACATTAGAAACCTTGCCCCTATACTATGGACTGAATTGTGTGCCCCTAAAATTCATATGTTGGAAACTTAACCCCCAATGTGGTGGGATTTGGAGATGGGGCTTTTGGGATATGATTAGGTTTAGATGAGGCCATAAGGGTGGGGCCCTCATGATGGGATTAGTGCTCTTTTAAAAAGAGATACCAGAGAGCTTGCTGGCTCTCTCCACCATCTGAGGACACAGTGATATGCAGGCCATCTGCAAGCCAAGAGAGTCCTCACAGAACCCAACCATGCTGTCACCCTGATGTTGGTCTTCCCAGCCTCCAGAACTGTGAGATATTAATTTTTGTTGTTTAAGCCACTCAGTCTATGGCATTTTACTATGGAAGCCCAAGCTGACTGAGACACCCTACATGCTAGAATTTTAACTCTATTATGGAACTTATAACAATTCTATCGCTGATTAAACATGCATCTTTTTTTTCATAACACTATTGTGTTTGTTTGGAAGGGTTTAGAGAAGACCCCAAGATCCTTGTTTTCAAAAACCTTAGAACTTGGAGAAAAATTACATGTACATGTGAGCAGCTGTAGAACAACTCTGAAGATATAGAAACAAGTATATAAAGGGTATATATAATAAATGCTAAATGCAAAGGGATGGAAGGAACATCACGGGCTGGGGTCAGTCCAGCTTCCTGGAAGAAATTTGGCCAAATAGCTGTACAACTCTAAGGAGATAGTTTATAGTTTTTGGACCTCACTCACCACATCTGTGAATGAGGAGCTTAGTTTACATACAGTTCAGTCTGTTTCCAGTTCTCATAATCTGTGAAATCATGATTCTGAGCTTAACTCTACTGGAATGGAAGCCACATATTGGCAAAGAGCAAGTACCTCTTTCTTGAAAGGCAAGCACAAACTTCACTAGTTAGACATTTGTTCAATAGATTTTACAAGACAGGTCTCAGAGGAGATTTGAGGAAATGGACCTACAATTGTACATTTGTTTGTTGGCCGGACTGACTAAATCAGTCAGCTAATTTGGAGTCTTCATACTTATACAATTACACATACTTAATATAAACTGTCATTTATTAAGTATCTATCATATACCAAGAATTCTACGTATTTTGTCACTGACCTTTACTACAGCTACTAAGACAAGTATAGCTACACTCATTTTATAGCTGAAGAAACTGAGGCTCAGAAAATTTAACATAACTAGAAGTACAGAACTGGGAATTAAGGACAAACCTGTCTGATTCTGATGCACATTATCTTTCCACTTGTTATAACACAGAGCTCTCTAACATTTAGTAAGAGTTTATCGAGGCCCTGTTCTAAGGGTTTTACAGGTTTTAATTCATTCACTTCAACAATCCCATGGACACTTTTTATCCTTGTATAACATGAAATATCTGAGGAACAGAGAGGCTAAGTAACTTGTGAGTGATTACATGCTAGCAAGAGGCTGAGTTGGGATATCTCTGTCATGACTTCTCACCTATATAATGCTATGTAAATGCCAGCCAGATGGGTATGCTCATCACTAATAATACTAGCTGGGGAAAATAATCCATTTTATCACATCTTAGTTATTTCTTAACCATTGGGTAAAATGAATAAAATTGTGCACAGTAAAGAGTCTGACCAAATATTAGATAAATCTTTCAATCTACCAAGAGTCAAAGCAATTACTTGTGGAGAAAGCCTAATCAATTTTCTTATCAGGCTTATATTACCGTTAATAAACATAGCCAAAATTTTGTTTGCAGTTACTACACAGCTCGAGATTGTAGTTAAATTCAAATTAAACTGTAATTACCCTATAGTAGCAGGGGGTATTTTTGGCAAATAAATTACATTTTATGTAGCTATTATTGTCCCATATGAGATTAGTCAAAGAAAATTCTCATTTTATTCCATGAAAGAGCCAATGACAGTCTTGGAATGTTTTTAGATAAGAATGAAATAAGAAGAAAGGAAAATCTTTACCTTGTCTTTAGAAATAAATCTATCTTGAATGAAAAATAATATTATGCATCAATAGGAGAAATATGAAGTTTCTCTTAATGAAATAAGCAAAAAAGAGATATGTATGGGACTCCATCCCTAAAGAACTTTCCTCTCTATTTAGGCCCATAAAACAGAACGATTACTTTCTTTCTACATCTCAGATGCAGATGTCAGGATAATGATATTCTCTGTGACTTTTACTGAAAACACTATTGGATTTTTACTGTAATGTCTTTGTGGCTAAAATGTTATAAAAGTATTCAGGAATCTAGGTCTAGGTACTTCTTTTCATTGTCAAGTTACTAACAAATTCCTGAAGAGATTTTCATTCAAGTTTAGCAATTCAAGTAAAGGAATATATGATTGAAATAACATAAACACAGAAGAGAGGAGGGGTAAGGAAGAGGAAAGTGAAGAGGGAAAAGGATTATAAATGCTCATGTAGCCAGAAAATCATGCCAATTATCAACTGCTTAGAAGAGAGACTCTAGGTCAGCGTTTGGCAAACGTTTTTCTGTAAAGAGTTAAGTACTAAATATTTTAGGCTTTATGAGCTATATAGTCTTTCTCCCAACTATTCAACTCTGCCATTTTGTGAGAAAAGAGTTATAAAAATGTAAACAAATGGATGTGGACATGTTCCAATAAAATTTTATTTACAAAAACAGGTGGAGAGTCAATTTGGCCCTCAGGGTCTACTTTCAATCATGCTAAGATTATATCTTAATGCTAAGATTATATCTCGGTGCTTTCTGACAGAACTTTCCAATTTGAAGGAAACGTTCTACATCTTTGTTGCCCAATTTGGTAGGCACTAGTCACAAGTGGCTATTGAGCACTTGAGATGTGGCTAGTGAGAGTGAAGAAAATTAAATTTTACTTAACTTTAATTATTTTGCATTAAGTAGTCATGTAACTAGTGACTACATTTTGGACTTCACAGCACATTTCTTTCTTTTTAATCTGAGAATGCAACTTCAGAATTTCCTTTCATTGTTAATAAACAAAGAGAAACTTTTGATATTTTGAAGATTTTCAGAATGCAAAATTTGGAAAGGTGGAAAAACTTTTCACTATAAATATAGAAAAATTAAACTAAAAAGGCTAATCTCAATTTATAATATATAATATGCATATACATAAATATAAATATACAACATGTATCTGTATTTACAGAATAAATACTCCCTTGCCTCAAGAGAAATTGTGAGAAAGATGCAGAAGTCAGGAAAATATGGATAAAATAAATAAAACATATTTGATTTTGCTTCTTTTATATCTTCTGATTAATAAACAAATGGATTTGATGTCATTCTAGACAGGAGTTTTGAAAATATATGTGGTGTCATTATATTATGAAGCATTTTTCTAAAATAATGTCAGTGTTATTCAGTGAAAAGAACCGAAGCTTTGTAATCAAAAGTTGTGAGTTCAAGACTCAGTTTCATCACTTACTAACTGAATAACATTTTCAAATTACTTCAGTTCTTTAAGTCACAGTTTCCTTAATAATAAAATCGAGATAAAAACATCACCTACCATAACAAGTTGTGGTGGGGTTTGTGGGATTTAAATAATATGTACCCAGTACATAGATAAAAAACTCGTACATAGGTGGCTGCTTTTATTATTCTTGGTAAGATAAAAGGATAAATATATATTCTACATGCACTCTGCCTGAAAATGTCTGAAATCAGTCATTCTCAACTCTCTCACCAGTGACTTAATTCTGCGATTAGCAATCTCTGTGTTTGCTTCTTAAGAAACAGTTATTGTATCAAATAAATTCAGGGAAAAATGCTTCTTTAGTCCTAGATTTTTGAAATCTCTTGTAGT
Source organism: Delphinus delphis (assembly GCF_949987515.2). Classification (NCBI taxonomy): domain Eukaryota; kingdom Metazoa; phylum Chordata; class Mammalia; order Artiodactyla; family Delphinidae; genus Delphinus; species Delphinus delphis. The sequence goes on along the minus strand of NC_082691.1, from coordinate 25,506,848 downwards.
AAACTCTCTTTAGCTGGTGATAGATGGAAAGAGGCAGGAGGAGCTTCTTAAGAGACAGAAAATCCACTGCAGCCCAAAGTAAGCTGGTTAGGAAATGGCTTAAAAAAAAAATTGATTCTGCTTTACATTTATAGAGCAGGTCCACTGTCATCTGAAAGAAAGGTTAATGTTTGTGAGTGCACGTTTCTGTCCCATTCATTTGTGCTCTGCCTTCATCTTGGGGACCTAATCACCTCCCCAAGACCCCACCTCCTAATTAACATCACCTCCTAATTAACATTGGGCATCAGGTTTTCAACATATGAATGGGGAGATGGGTGCAGGGCACACAAGTTCACACCATAGCATTATTCAAAAAAAAAAAAAAAACTGGCTAATTTATTCTAATTGTTCAAATTCTAGATAATATATTCTAAGGAATCTGCACAACAGGTTATTTCACATCTAGATTTGAATACTGAGAATATAACTTCTTGCTAATTGTAAGTTATTAAATCCCACTGCAATCAAGAAATGCAGCTATCCTACAGAAATGTTTACAATGGTATTATTATTCTATAGACATAAATGGTTATTACTAGTCGGTAGATTACCTGTAATATACATATATATTTTTTGTTTCTTTACTGCATCAAGTGAAAGGATTGTGTAGTGAGTCAGCTTACCACCAATACTGACTGTTAAAGCTCTTTCCTTACAAAGGAATGAAACCCACAGAGAACAATAATAGAAAAGTATTAAAAGATATCAACTTGAAGTCAAAATGCAGGAAGGACAGCCATGTCTTATGCAGAAAGCATGGGAGACATTAATACATTTCCCTCTCTCTCTTCTGGGCTATACAGATTTTCCATTTCTGATGCTCTCAGCCTGTTAATGCTATTCACTTATCAACAGTATGGTTTTCCTACTCAATTAATAGTTTCTTATCCCCATAATTCAACTTGCAACTGGTTTTCCTTTGCCAGAGCACCAAACTAACAATGTTCATGACCATTCAACTTCAGAATCCACCATCAACTTATTTAAAATTCTTGGAAAAGAAACAAATTCTCTCTATCACCTGTAGTTCGATGAGTATATTTGAGTCAGGTGCTCACCCCCCGACCAATCAGCTACAGCCTAGAAAAACTGTATGTGGTACATATCTAACAAACCAGACTCACTCTGGGCAGGCATGAAAAAACATACATGCTACAAAGGACATGGACTCTTTGTTCATCAGCAACTGAACATCTGAAAGATGAATAACCATAGATATCAGGCTTGTATGAATGAATCTGGAGTATAAGGGATGTATATTCAGTTAAAATACAATTCTAGAGACAGAATTTCTGTAATATATTCTGAAAAAAGAAAAATGATGAAATTCAATCTAAAAATCAGAATAATAGTTTTATAATTGTTTTTTGCTTATCTAATAGGACATAAATGATTGAGTAAAATCACATGAATGCTATAAAACTCTAAGATTTATATAAATTTTATTTGAGGCATCTTCTAAAATATAAATTATTTTATTTGGAAGAAAACTATCCTAATATAAATCTAGCTAGAATAAATATAATTCTGGGTAAGTCTGTGTGTAACAGTTATTTCTTAAAATAATTTTCCAAGTCTACAAATTAAATATGAAAATAGCTGTCATTTTTATCGATTTTTTAATTAATCATTACATACAATGCCATACATTTCTTCAGTTCCATAGATGTAGCACAGACTTATAATTAAGAATTTAGTTCATCTTCTTTCTATAAAATTTTTTACTACAAAAGCTAGAATGCAATTCGGCTGTTAGGTCTAAAGTGACTGCATGTGGATTATGGAAGCAGCAGTTTTGAAGGGAACAGTTTATGGGATAATTTAAACTGTCTCATAATGTAGGAATTCTGACAGCTGGTATATATACATATGCCCTTCCAAAATACTGTTTCACAAAGGAAAATGCATATAAACTGAAATATTATTGGAGTTATATACTCAATGGTTAACACACTGTGAAATATTTATAATACAATGTATGGCTTTGCTTCACTCATGAAAATGAACTTGTTTCAGAAAGCACTACACTGAATTGTTTAAACAGAGGAAATGATCACTGACTGACAAATAAAAGTTCTTATACTTTAAAATGATAAAAAAAGAAAAAGTAATCTACTTCCATTATTTATTGTATTTATGGAGTTCTGAAGAGTTTATGTTTAAATAAATAATACTTTAATACACTGAAGAATTATTTAATTTCTATGAATGAATTTCACTCATTCATCTATACTATACTGAGACCAAATAGTATGCTAATGATATCTCATAGCTCACTTAGCATGTGTTTAAAAGATGTTAATACAAAGTCCATATTTGGCATACACACTAGGTCACTTCTGTTTGTTACATTATCTTAGAGACTGACATCACTTGCTATGTCAGATACTATTGCCGTTAGGAGAAAGTCACCTGAATATTAGCTTCCAATTATTTTTTAAATTATTTGCTGTGAACATGCAAGTTTCAAAAAGTTAAAGAGAACTGGTTTTAAAAAACAAGATAGGCAAGTTAAATTTTTCAAGTTACTTTCAAATAAATAAATAAATAAACAAATGAGTTTCAAAACTAAATGAGCTATATATTCACATTCTTCCACTTAGTCTCTCAACAAAGGAGAAATTTCCTTCCTCTTGCTAATGAAAATTCCACACTTCCTTTAAAATATAGTTCATTCAACATCTACCTCAAAATCCTGACTATTCAAGTATATATTGATCTTTCCTTTTTAGAATTCCTAGATGATTTGTGCTGAAATATATTTACACATTTTCCTTTCATTTTTCTTTAATTGGTAATGTAGTCCTATTTCCTTCACTAAAATTTTCACAATAACATTAAGTTATTGCTTTGACTTATATAAACTTCCTGCATAGATAACTAGTGCCTGATTTAATGAGCTGGGAGTGACTTAATTGCCTAATATCCCCAAGTAAGATTGTATGTGATAAAATAAAAAAGCCAACTGTAGCTTATGTAGGTGGTTTTTAAAGTTGTTTTGAATGCCAACTGTTAGAAAGCAATAAATGTTCCTAGTAATCCTGTATACACATTTTTATGTAAATATTAGTGGGAATGTAAATTTGTGCAGCCACTATGGGAAACAGTATGGAGATTCCTCAAAAAAATTAAAAATAGAACTAGGATACTAGCCAAGACATGGAAGCAAACTAAGTGTCCATCAACAGATGAATGAAGAAGATGTGAAACAAACACACACACACACACACACACACACACACACACACACACACACACAGGAATACCACTCAGCCATGAAAAATAATGAAATCTTGCCATTTGTAACAAAATGGATGGGTCTAGAGGTCATTATGCTAAGTGAAATAAGTCATATAAAGACAAATACTGTATGATTTCACTTATATATGGAATCTAAAAAACAAAACAAACATAACTAAACAGAAACAGAATCAAAGATACAGAGAACAAACTAGTGGTTGCCAGAGGGAAAGTGGGGGGAAGAGAGAAATAGATGACGGAGATTCGGAGGTACAAACTTCTGGTTACAAAATAAATGATACGGGCTTCCCTGGTGGCACAGTGGGTGAGAATCCGCCTGCCGATGCAGGGGACACGGGTTCGTGCTCCGGTCTGGGAAAATCCCACATGCCGCGGAGCGGCTGGGCCCGTGAGCCATGGCCGCTGAGCCTGTGCGTCCGGAGCCTGCACATCTGAAGCCTGTGCTCCTCAATGGGAGAGGCCACAACAGTGAGAGGCCCGCGTACCGCAAAAAAAAAAAAAAAAAAAAAAAAAAAAAAGATAAATGAGTCAAAGGTATGAAAAGTACAGTGTGGAGAATACAGTCAATAGTTATGTAATATGTTTGTATGGTGACACATGGTAAATAGACTTATCACGGTGAACATTTTGAAATGTACAGAAATACGGAATCACTAATGTTGTATACCAGGAACTAACATAATGTTGTAGGTTAATTATACTTCAAAAACAAATGAACAAACAAAATCACAGAAAAAGAGATCAGATTTGTAGTTACCAGAGGCAGGGATTAGGGGGAGAGGGAATTGGATGAAGGCAGTCAAAAGGTTCAATCTTCCAGTTGTGAGATAAATAAGTACTAGGTGTGTACTGTACAACATAACTATAATTAACATTGCTGTATATTATATATGAAACTTGGTAAGTAAATCCTAAGAGTTCTCATCATAGGCAAAAAGGTTTTTTTCTATTTAATTTTGTGTCTGTATGAGATGATAGATGTTCACTAAATTTATTGTGGTTATGATTTCATGATGTATGTAAGTCAAATCATTATGCCATATACACTAAACTTATACAGTGCTGTATGGCAATTATATCTCAGTAAAACAGAGGGAAAAATATATAACTGGAACAAAAGGTTTTCATAATAATACTTACCCTAACTATATGCAGTACAATCTGATATTGTCTATTCTCTGTTTATTTAAAAATAATCTCAGTCACAAAATATTACATTGATTTCATGACCCACTAATGGATTTATCAGACCCCAAATTTAAAAACATTGCATGAACTAATTCTCAGTGAGTAAGTTCACATAATAGAAGCATCAGTGCAAAAGTTTGTTTGAGTTTTGTGCTGGTTTTTCTCTGTGTTATTCCAAAGTATTACTGTTGGCATTTTGGGAAGGATAGTCTGTTGTTATAATGGAAGTCTGTCCTGCATCCTGGGATATTTACTACTCATGACCCCTACCCACTAAATGCTAGAGGAACCCCTCCACTACTGACAAGCAAAACCACCCCAAACATTTCTAAGGTTTGGACAGGAGCAGTGCTGTGGTGTTGCCACTGGTTAGGAACTCATGAAACCAGTGCTTTAGTATGAAATTCAGTTAGATTATTTATGTATGTTATTTGTAAAAATCAAGCCAATAATATTGGGGAATATGTTATCAGTGGGTAATTATAGCAATCAAATAAAGACTAAATCAATTCATTATTTACTGACAAATAATTAAGTTCAAGAGCCTGTAAAACCCTGTTTGTTCTTCACTTTCAAGAACTGAGAAAAGTTTGGATCTCAGATCAAGCACTTAACTAACCCTTAAAATCCTCACCTGTAGTGTAAGAATAGCATGAAATTAACAGTGTTGTTATGAGAATTACATGAGTAGTTTATGTGCCAGTGCCTAGCCCATGGTAGGTGCTCAATATACTTACATTTACAGAATGAGATAAGGAAGAAAAAAGCACACACATGAAAGCAAATATGTAATCAATGCTGTTAGGCTGAACAGTCTTTTGAGTAACAAGTGGTATCAGAACTCAAAGCATCTTCCCTTGTACAGCAGGAGTCATGTGAGCGGGAGGAAATAAATTTTTTTTGGAAAATTTTTTGCCAAAAATATGTGGAAAGGACTACTTCTATTTTCTTTGTTCATTGTTAAAGAATATGGCTAGAAAAAGTACCTTCCTTTCCTCTTTCATCAGAAGTTTATTCAAATGAGTATTAACATTAAAATGTATAATATCCCTAAATTCTCATTTTGGCCTCATGGAAAAATAAAGAAAACAATAATGAACTTTTTAAGAAAATTATTTGGAACTATTTCTTTCTTTTTAAAAATGTTTTATAAAACTCAAATTCACACATGTGATATGGACATATGATTTAGTTAAATAAAAAAAACCCTCAAATACAAATTGTGTAAAGTTATTTATGTCGGGTTGTAAAAAAAAATTCAACGAAGTATGGTTCACAGAAGAAATTATTTTTCATAATTTCAAATGATCTATGGTTTAATCCCTCTGAAATTTGTAGACAGCTGAATTTGTTCATATATTAGGAGCATACCATCTTATTTACTTATTTAGGATGTCTCTAGGAAATATAAGTAGTAGTAGAAAATAACAAGAAAAGTACACAGTCCAATATATCTCCTAAAATTACTATCTAAACAGCCTGTGAACAAAGAAATATTTGTAAAGTTCCTAACAATGATCAAAACTTTTGAATCAATGAACTCTCCCTCTATGGATTTTTTTTTACTACATTACTTTGTTGAATAAAATGTTTCCAAACACCTCCAACCACCAAACAGTTTTAAAATGTTTTGCACTTTATTTGGATATAAAAGGTATGTATGTGTTACACCAACAAAGAATACTTTCTTGACTCAAAATGTGGTTTTCTATTTCCAGGAGATTAATGAGGCCTGTGTTCAAGGAAAGTATTTCTAATACTTTGAACTCAGATCATCTCAGATAAAATCATTCCCAATAAGACATTACTTTTACTCCTCTGGAAGAATTTTTCCACTGATTTATCATTTTTAATCACATCAGTGTTCCACTGATTACAGATTATTCAATATAGCTTCAAGCTATATGCTCTTAATGTGTTGTAAAAACAGGACATTCTCTCCACTGCATTTGGGGAATGTCAGAGCCAGAAATTGAGAGTGGTTTCACAAATCTCAACCTCCAGATCCGGTTTCAGGGCCTCTCAGATAAAGGACAGATTTAAATTGATCCTAAGGTTTTTAAAAAGTAAATAAATATTTGCCTCTCATTTGTGAAGCTATTTCATTCTACTGTTACACAAACATAAAAAAACAAAAACAATCACCAACAAACTAGATAAATCTTGTTTTGTGCTAAGAAACTCTATAAATGTGATTTATATTGAGCCAAATATTTACCTACATATTTTTTCTTTTCTATTTAACACACAGAAAACTTTGTGCAGAATAAATGAAAAGCTCATAATTGTCTACTGTGTAATAGAAACAGACATAAAATTTTTAAAAATACAAAGACAAATTAGAGTATTATTGAAAATGTATCTAGAAACATACATCTTCAGCAGATAAAAATTAGTAAAAATACAATACACCTCAACTGCTTTTTCATCAGTCGCACACATCTGTCGAGACGTCAACTATGGCTGATTCATCCGCTATTTACATGCAAACGGAGCCTCCATATTCTTCATCTGCCTTTACGCCCACATTGGACGTGGCCTATACTATGGCTCTTATATATTCCAAGAAACATGAAACATTGGTGTACTCCTGCTACTAACAGTCATAGCCACTGCATTCGTAGGCTACGTCCTACCCTGAGGACAAATATCATTCTGAGGTGCAACCGTCATCACCAATCTCCTATCAGCAATCCCTTACATCGGCACTACCTTAGTAGAATGAATCTGAGGTGGATTTTCCGTAGACAAAGCAACACTAACACGCTTTTTCGCTTTCCACTTTATCCTCCCATTCATCATCACAGCATTAGCAGCTGTTCACCTGCTATTCCTACACGAAACAGGATCCAATAACCCCACAGGAATCCCATCCAACATAGACATAATCCCATTCCACCCTTATTACACAATCAAAGACATCCTAGGTGCCTTACTCTTAATCTTAACCCTACTAGCACTAACCCTATTCACCCCCGACCTACTAGGAGACCCTGATAACTATACTCCAGCAAATCCACTAAGCACCCCTGCACACATCAAACCAGAATGATACTTCCTATTCGCATATGCAATCTTACGATCAATCCCTAATAAACTTGGAGGAGTACTAGCACTACTACTTTCCATCCTTGTCCTAATCTTTATCCCAATACTTCAAACATCCAAACAACGAAGCATAATATTCCGACCCTTTAGCCAACTCTTATTTTGAACTCTAATCGCAGACCTCTTAACCTTAACATGAATTGGAGGCCAACCTGTAGAACACCCATACATCATTGTAGGCCAATTAGCATCTATTCTATATTTCCTCCTAATCCTAGTGCTAATACCAACAGCCGGCCTTATTGAAAATAAACTCCTAAAATGAAGAGTCTTTGTAGTATAACAAAATACCCCGGTCTTGTAAACCGGAAAAGGAGAACCCCATTCCTCCCTAAGACTCAAGGAAGAGACATTAAACCTCACCACCAACACCCAAAGCTGGAATTCTACATAAACTATTCCTTGAAAAAGCTTATTGTACAATTACCACAACATCACAGTACTACGTCAGTATTAAAAGTAATTTGTTTTAAAAACATTTTACTGTACACATCACATACACATATACGTATGCATACTAATATTTAGTCTCTCCTTGTAAATATCCATATATACATGCTATGTATTATTGTGCATTCATTTATTTTCCATACGATAAGTTAAAGCTCGTATTAATTATCATTAATTTTACATATTACATAATATGCATGCTCTTACATATTATATATCCCCTAATAATTTCACCTCCATTATATCCTATGGTCGCTCCATTAGATCACGAGCTTAATCACCATGCCGCGTGAAACCAGCAACCCGCTTGGCAGGGATCCCTCTTCTCGCACCGGGCCCATGCTCCGTGGGGGTAGCTAACGGTGATCTTTATAAGACATCTGGTTCTTACTTCAGGACCATTTTAACTTAAAATCGCCCACTCATTCCCCTTAAATAAGACATCTCGATGGACTTATGACTCATCAGCCCATGCCTAACATAACTGAGATTCCATACATTTGGTATTTTTTAATTTTTGGGGGGGGGCCTGCACCGACTCAGCTATGGACTTAGAAAGGCCCTGTCACAGTCAGATAAATTGTAGCTGGACCTGTGTGTATTTTTGATTGGACTAGCACAACCAACAGGTGTTATTTAATTAATGGTTACAGGACATAGTACTCTATTATTCCCCCCGGGCTCAAAAAATCCTATCTCATAGAGGTTTTAACCCCCCTTCCCCCTTACAAAACTGATCGTCTGCTTTGATATTCACCACCCCCCTACAGTGCTTCGTCCCTAGATCTACGCGCACTTTTTTAATAAATCAATACTAAATCTGACACAAGCCCCATAATGAAATTATACAAATAATTTTCTACCCCACAAGTTAATGTAGCTTAAATTTTTATAAAGCAAGACACTGAAAATGTCTAGATGGGCATTATTGCCCCATCAACATAAAGGTTTGGTCCTGGCCTTTCTATTAGTTCTTAGCAGACTTACACATGCAAGCATCCGCATCCCAGTGAGAATGCCCTCCAAATCATTAAAGACTAAAAGGAGCGGGCATCAAGCACACTACACTAGTAGCTCATAACGCCTTGCTTAGCCACACCCCCACGGGATACAGCAGTGACAAGAATTAGGCTATGAACGAAAGTTTGACCTAGCCATGCTAATTAGGGTTGGTAAATTTCGTGCCAGCCACCGCGGTCATACGATTGACCCAAATTAATAGACACCCGGCGTAAAGAGTGTCAAAGAACGATATAAAAATAAAGTCAAACCTTAATTAAGCTGTAAAAAGCCATAATTAAAATTAAGTTAAACTACGAAAGTAACTTTACCATAAACTGAGTACACGACAACTAAGACCCAAACTGGGATTAGATACCCCACTATGCTTAGTCGTAAACTTAAATAATCCTAAAACAAGATTATTCGCCAGAGTACTATCGGCAACAGCCCAAAACTCAAAGGACTTGGCGGTGCTTCATATCCTTCTAGAGGAGCCTGTTCTGTAAACGATAAACCACGATTAACCTCACCAATCCTTGCTACTTCAGTCTATATACCGCCATCTTCAGCAAACCCTAAAAAAGGAACGAAAGTAAGCACAACTATTGCACGTAAAAACGTTAGGTCAAGGTGTAACCTATGGATTGGGAAGAAATGGGCTACATTTTCTATAATAAGAACACCCCTTAAACTTACACGAAAGTTTTTATGAAACCTAAAAACTAAAGGAGGATTTAGCAGTAAATTAAGAATAGAATGCTTAATTGAATAAGGCCATGAAGCACGCACACACCGCCCGTCACCCTCCTCAAGTGCCATAGCAAAGCCCCAGATTGCTAACCCATGCTAAGCAAGCGTACAAGAGGAGACAAGTCGTAACAAGGTAAGCATACCGGAAGGTGTGCTTGGATAAACAAGATGTAGCTTAAACAAAGCATCTAGTTTACACCTAGAAGATTCCACAACTCGTGCACATCTTGAACTATATCTAGCCCATACTCCTCCTCATCACTACTACTATAAGTCAGTCAAATAAAACATTTACCATACATCTAAAGTATAGGAGATAGAAATTTAATTATCAATGGCGCTATAGAGAAAGTACCGTAAGGGAAAGATGAAAGAATTATTAAAAGTAGAAAAAAGCAAAGTTTACCCCTTGTACCTTTTGCATAATGATTTAACTAGTAATAATTTAGCAAAGAGACCTTAAGTTAAATTACCCGAAACCAGACGAGCTACTTATGAGCAGCAACTAGAACAAACTCATCTATGTGGCAAAATAGTGAGAAGACTTGTAGGTAGAGGTGAAAAGCCTAACGAGCCTGGTGATAGCTGGTTGTCCAAGAAAGGAATTTCAGTTCAACATTAAACAGTACTAAAAACCATATTAAGTTTCAACGTATGTTTAACTGTTAGTCTAAAAAGGTACAGCTTTTTAGAAATGGATACAACCTTTACTAGAGAGTAACATAAAACTTAAACTATAGTTGGCCTAAAAGCAGCCATCAATTAAGAAAGCGTTCAAGCTCAACAACAAAAACAAGTTTTAATTTCAACAATAGGCAAAATAACTCCTAGCCTGACTATTGGACTAATCTATTTAACTATAGAAGAAATACTGTTAATATGAGTAACAAGAAAAATTTTCTCCTTGCACAAGCTTATATCAGTAACTGATAATATACTGATAGTTAACAGCTAATAAATATAACCTAACACTAAACTATTTATCGCACTGTTAATCCAACACAGGTGTGCACTAAGGAAAGATTAAAAGGAGTAAAAGGAACTCGGCAAACACAAACCCCGCCTGTTTACCAAAAACATCACCTCTAGCATAACTAGTATTAGAGGCACTGCCTGCCCAGTGACAATCGTTAAACGGCTGCGGTATCTTGACTGTGCAAAGGTAGCATAATCACTTGTTCTCTAAATAAGGACTTGTATGAATGGCCACACGAGGGTTTTACTGTTTCTTAATCAGTGAAATTGACCTCCCCGTGAAGAGGCGGGGATAACACAATAAGACGAGAAGACCCTATGGAGCTTTAATTAATCAACTCAAAAAGCATAAAATAATACCACCAAGGGATAACAAAGCTTTACATGAGCTGACAATTTCGGTTGGGGTGACCTCGGAGTATAAAAAACCCTCCGAGTGATTAAAACTTAGGCCTACCAGCCAAAGTATAGTATCACTTATTGATCCAAAATTTTGATCAACGGAACAAGTTACCCTAGGGATAACAGCGCAATCCTATTCTAGAGTCCATATTGACAATAGGGTTTACGACCTCGATGTTGGATCAGGACATCCTAATGGTGCAGCAGCTATTAAGGGTTCGTTCGTTCAACGATTAAAGTCCTACGTGATCTGAGTTCAGACCGGAGTAATCCAGGTCGGTTTCTATCTATTACGCATTTCTCCCAGTACGAAAGGACAAGAGAAATAAGGCCAACTTTAAAAAAGCGCCTTCAAACAATTAGTGACCCAGTCTCAACCTAATAATCTAGCGCAAACATACCCTGCCCAAGATCAGGGCTTTGTTGAAGTGGCAGAGTACGGCAATTGCATAAAACTTAAGCTTTTATACCCAGAGGTTCAAATCCTCTCTTCAACAAATGTTTATAATTAACATTTTAACACTCATTCTTCCTATTCTTTTAGCTGTAGCATTCCTAACGCTAGTAGAACGTAAAATCCTAGGTTACATACAATTCCGAAAAGGACCAAATATCGTAGGCCCATATGGCCTACTACAACCCTTCGCCGATGCAATCAAACTATTCACTAAAGAACCCTTACGACCAGCCACATCTTCAACTACCATATTTATAATTGCACCCGTACTTGCACTAGCCTTCGCTCTCACAATATGAGCTCCCCTGCCCATACCACACCCACTCATCAACATAAACCTAGGAGTACTATTCATACTAGCAATATCAAGCCTAGCTGTCTACTCTATCTTATGATCCGGATGAGCTTCCAATTCAAAATACGCTCTAATCAGAGCTCTACGAGCAGTAGCACAAACAATCTCATACGAAGTAACACTAGCTATTATTCTATTATCAGTACTTCTAATAAACGGCTCCTTCACTCTATCTACACTAAACACCACACAAGAAAAACTATGACTACTCTTTCCTTCATGACCACTAGCTATAATATGATTTATCTCCACCTTAGCAGAAACTAACCGAGCCCCTTTCGACCTTACAGAAGGAGAATCAGAACTCGTATCTGGCTTTAACGTAGAATATGCTGCTGGTCCTTTCGCCCTATTTTTTTCTAGCAGAATATGCCAACATTATCATAATAAATATATTCACAACTATCTTATTTCTAGGAGCATTCCACGACCCCTACATACCAGAATTATGTACAACAAACCTAATCGTCAAGTCACTACTACTAACAATATCCTTCCTATGAATCCGAGCATCCTACCCCCGATTCCGATATGACCAACTAATACACCTCCTTTGAAAAAATTTCCTCCCACTAACACTAGCTCTCTGCATATGACATATCTCATTACCCATCATAACAGCAGGTATCCCACCCCAAACATAAAATAAGAAATATGTCTGACAAAAGAGTTACTTTGATAGAGTAAATAATAGAGGTTTAAATCCTCTTATTTCTAGAATAATAGGAATCGAACCTACCCTTAAGAATTCAAAATTCTTCGTGCTACCACACTACACCATAATCTACAGTAAGGTCAGCTAAATAAGCTACCGGGCCCATACCCCGGAAATGTTGGTTCATATCCTTCCCATACTAATTAACCCATTCGTCTCTATCACCCTACTAACAACCCTCATCCTAAGCACAACAATTGTCACCATTAGCTCCCATTGATTGTTCGCCTGAATCGGACTAGAAATAAACATAATAGCCATCATTCCTATCATAATAAAAAAACCTAACCCCCGAGCCACAGAAGCCTCAGCCAAATACTTTCTAACACAGGCCACAGCGTCCTCATTACTTATACTAGCAATTATTATTAACCTAATACACTCCAGCCAATGAACCATCATAAAACTATTCGACCCAACAGCATCTATTCTAATAACAATAGCTCTAGCCATTAAACTAGGATTATCCCCTTTTCACTTCTGAGTACCAGAAGTTACACAAGGCATTCCCCTAAGCACAGGACTAATTCTACTTACATGACAAAAACTCGCACCTATCTCAATCCTTTACCAAATTTCACCATCAATCAACCTACACCTAATAATCACCATGTCCTTCCTATCAATTCTAATTGGAGGTTGAGGTGGACTAAACCAAACACAACTCCGAAAAATTATAGCCTACTCATCAATCGCCCATATAGGATGAATAACTGCTATTTTACTATACAACCCAGCCCTCACCTTACTAAACCTATTAATTTATATTGTAATAACCTTTACTATATTTATATTACTCATCCAAAACTCCACTACCACCACACTACTACTATCCCAAACATGAACTACAATACCCATTATAACAACTTTTACTATACTCACCCTACTCTCCATAGGAGGACTTCCTCCACTCACAGGCTTTATACCTAAATGGATAATTATTCAAGAACTAACAAAGAACGACACTCTCATCCTACCCACCCTCATAGCCATCACAGCTCTACTCAACCTATATTTCTATATACGCCTTACCTACTCCACAGCATTAACCCTATTTCCCTCCACCAATAACATAAAAATAAAATGACAATTCTACCCCACAAAACAAATAACTCTCCTACCAACAGCAATCGTACTATCCACAATACTTCTACCCCTCACACCAGCACTCTTTATCCTACTATAGGGGTTTAGGTTAAACAAGACCAAGAGCCTTCAAAGCCCTAAGCAAGTATAATTTTACTTAACCCCTGTCCAATAAGGATTGCAAGACTATATCTTACATCAATTGAATGCAAATCAAACACTTTAATTAAGCTAAATCCTCACTAGATTGGAGGGATACATCTCCCACGAACTTTTAGTTAACAGCTAAATACCCTAGTAAACTGGCTTCAATCTACTTCTCCCGCCGCGAGAAAAAAAAGGCGGGAGAAGTCCCAGCAGGATTGAAGCTGCTTCTTTGAATTTGCAATTCAAAATGATCATTCACTACAGGACTTGGTAAAAAGAGGACTTTACCTCTGTCTTTAGATTTACAGTCTAATGCCTACTCGGCCATTTTACCTATGTTCATAAACCGATGACTATTCTCTACCAATCACAAAGACATTGGTACCCTATATTTACTATTTGGCGCTTGGGCAGGAATAGTGGGTACTGGTCTAAGTTTGTTGATTCGTGCTGAATTAGGTCAACCTGGCACACTTATCGGAGACGACCAGCTTTATAATGTTCTAGTAACAGCTCATGCCTTCGTAATAATTTTCTTTATAGTTATACCTATCATAATTGGGGGTTTTGGGAACTGATTAGTTCCCTTGATAATCGGAGCCCCTGACATAGCATTCCCTCGTCTATAAGCTTCTGACTACTCCCCCCTTCCTTTCTACTACTAATAGCATCTTCGATAATTGAAGCCGGCGCAGGTACAGGCTGAACTGTATACCCTCCTCTAGCCGGAAATCTAGCACATGCAGGAGCCTCAGTAGACCTTACTATTTTCTCTCTACATTTAGCCGGTGTATCTTCAATCCTTGGAGCTATTAACTTCATTACAACTATTATTAATATAAAACCACCCGCTATAACCCAATACCAAACACCCCTCTTCGTCTGATCAGTCTTAGTCACAGCAGTCTTACTTTTACTATCATTACCTGTCTTAGCAGCCGGAATTACTATACTATTGACCGATCGAAATCTAAACACAACCTTTTTCGACCCGGCAGGAGGAGGTGACCCAATCTTATATCAACACTTATTCTGATTTTTTGGCCATCCTGAAGTATACATTTTAATTCTACCCGGCTTTGGAATAATTTCACATATCGTTACTTATTATTCGGGGAAAAAAGAACCTTTTGGGTATATGGGAATAGTATGAGCTATAGTTTCTATTGGTTTCCTAGGTTTCATTGTATGAGCTCATCATATGTTTACAGTTGGAATAGACGTAGATACACGAGCATATTTTACATCAGCTACTATAATTATCACAATTCCTACAGGAGTAAAAGTTTTCAGTTGACTGGCAACACTTCACGGAGGAAATATTAAATGATCTCTCGCCCTAATATGAGCTCTAGGCTTTATCTTCTTATTCACAGTAGGAGGTTTAACCGGTATTATCCTAGCTAACTCGTCCCTAGATATCATCCTCCACGACACCTATTATGTGGTTGCTCATTTTCACTATGTGCTTTCAATAGGAGCTGTCTTTGCCATCATAGGAGGTTTCGTTCACTGATTTCCACTATTTTCAGGATATACACTCAACCCAACATGAACAAAAATCCAATTCATAATTATATTCGTAGGTGTAAATATGACAGTCTTCCCACAATACTTCCTAGGCCTATCTGGAATACCTCGCCGATATTCCGACTATCCAGATGCTTACACAACATGAAATACCATTTCATCAATAGGCTCATTTATCTCACTAACAGCAGTCATACTAATAATCTTCATTATCTGAGAAGCATTCGCATCTAAACGAGAAGTATTAGCAGTAGACCTCACCTCCACAAACCTTGAATGACTAAACGGATGTCCTCCACCATACCATACATTCGAAGAGCCAGTATACGTCAACTTAAAATATTCAAGAAAGGAAGGAATCGAACCCCCTCTAATCGGTTTCAAGCCAACATCATAACCATTATGTCTTTCTTTATGAGCGAGGTATTAGTAAAGTCTTACGTAACTTTGTCAAAGTTAAATCACAAGTGAAAATCCTGTATATCTCCATGGCTTATCCCTTTCAACTAGGCTTACAAGACGCAGCATCACCCGTTATAGAAGAACTTCTACAATTTCATGACCACGCATTAATGATCGTCTTCTTAATCAGCTCCTTAGTTCTTTATATTATTACACTAATACTTACAACCAAATTAACTCACACTAGTACAATAGACGCTCAAGAAGTAGAGACTATTTGAACTGTCCTCCCAGCCGTTATTTTAATCATAATCGCCCTACCTTCTCTACGAATTCTCTACATAATAGACGAAATTAACAATCCCTCTCTTACCGTAAAAACAATAGGACACCAATGATACTGAAGCTATGAATATACCGACTACGAAGACCTAAACTTTGACTCATACATAATTCCAACCTCAGATCTAAAACCAGGTGAACTACGATTGTTAGAAGTAGATAATCGAATGGTTCTACCCATACAAATGACAATCCGAATATTAGTCTCCTCAGAAGATGTATTACACTCATGAGCTGTCCCTTCCCTAGGCCTAAAAACAGACGCAATCCCTGGCCGCCTAAACCAAACAACCCTAATATCAACACGACCTGGCCTGTTCTATGGACAATGTTCAGAAATTTGCGGCTCTAATCACAGCTTTATACCAATCGTTCTCGAACTAGTACCTTTAGAGAATTTTGAAAAATGATCTGCATCCATATTATAATTTCACTAAGAAGCTAAACTAGCGTTAACCTTTTAAGTTAAAGATTGAGAGTTATAAACTCCCCTTAGTGATATGCCACAACTAGATACATCAACATGGCTCCTTACCATTCTCTCTATGATCTTCACCCTGTTCGCACTACTTCAACTAAAAATTTCAAAGCACTTTTACTCTCCCTCCCCTAAACCAGTAGACACCAAACTACAAAAACAACAAACCCCTTGAAACCATACATGAACGAAAATCTATTTGCCTCTTTCATAATCCCAGTTATGCTAGGTATTCCTATTACTACTCTAATTATTATATTTCCCACCATGCTATTTCCAACACCAAATCGATTAATCAATAACCGCATGGTCGCTATCCAACAATGACTTACCAAACTCACATCAAAACAACTGATAATTACACATAGCCCCAAAGGACAGACCTGATCTCTAATACTCATCTCACTTTTCCTTTTCATCGCTTCCACAAACCTTCTTGGAATATTACCTCACTCATTCACACCTACTACTCAACTCTCTATAAATTTAGGCATAGCTATTCCATTATGAGCTGGCACCGTCTTTATCGGTTTCCGTAATAAGACAAAAATATCTCTAGCTCACCTTTTACCATTAGGCACACCCACTTTCCTAATTCCTATGTTGGTAATAATCGAAACTATTAGCCTATTTATTCAACCCTTAGCTCTAGCAGTACAGCTGACAGCGAACATCACAGCAGGTCACCTACTACTACACCTAATTGGAAGCGCAACCCTTGCATTAATAAGCATTAGTCTATTCACAGCTCTCATCACATTTATTATTCTCACCCTATTAATCATCCTCGAATTCGCTGTAGCCCTAATCCAAGCCTACGTAGTCACCCTACTAGTAAGCCTATACTTGCAAGACAATACATAATGACCCACCAAACCCACTCATACCGTATAGTAAATCCCAGTCCTTGACCACTTACAGGAGCTCTCTCAGCATTTCTCATAACATCAGGCCTAATCATATGATTCCATTTCAACTCAATAATTTTACTAACTTTAAGTTTTTTAACAAATACCCTAACAATATACCAATGATGACGAGACATCATCCGAGAAAGTACTTTCCAAGGCCACCACACACCAACCGTTCAAAAAGGACTTCGATATGGCATAATCCTATTTATCTTATCAGAAGTCCTATTTTTCACAGGCTTTTTCTGAGCCTTTTATCACTCAAGCCTTGCCCCTACTCCTGAACTGGGAGGCTCCTGACCACCAACAGGTATCCACTAAATCCACTAAATCCCCTAAATCCACTAGAAGTCCCACTCCTCAATACTTCCGTACTATTAGCTTCTGGTGTATCTATTACTTGAGCCCACCATAGTCTCATAGAAGGTAACCGCAAACACATACTCCAAGCCCTCTTCATTACAATCATACTCGGCCTCTATTTCACCCTACTCCAAGCATCAGAATACTATGAAGCCCCATTTACAATCTCAGATGGAGTTTACGGCTCTACTTTCTTCGTAGCCACAGGCTTCCACGGACTACATGTCATCATCGGATCCACCTTCCTTATCGTCTGCTTCATACGCCAAATAATGTTCCACTTCACATCAAACCACCACTTTGGCTTCGAAGCCGCTGCTTGATATTGACATTTCGTAGATGTTGTATGATTATTCCTCTATGTATCAATCTATTGATGAGGCTCATAGTCCTTTTAGTATTAATAAGTACAACTGACTTCCAATCAGTTAGTTTCGGTACACTCCGAAAAAGAACAATAAACCTTCTATTAACGTTGTTAACAAATACAACCCTAGCCCTACTACTTATACTTATTGCTTTTTGACTCCCCCAACTAAATACCTATGCAGAAAAAACTAGCCCTTACGAATGTGGCTTTGATCCAATAGGATCTGCTCGCCTACCCTTTTCCATAAAATTCTTCCTAGTTGCAATTACTTTCCTCCT
Organism: Delphinus delphis; assembly: GCF_949987515.2. Classification (NCBI taxonomy): domain Eukaryota; kingdom Metazoa; phylum Chordata; class Mammalia; order Artiodactyla; family Delphinidae; genus Delphinus; species Delphinus delphis. The sequence goes on along the minus strand of NC_082691.1, from coordinate 25,488,236 downwards.
ATTTGACCTAGAAATTTTAACATTGTATATTTTTCATCAATTTTTTTTATTTCTTAACTTTTTATACAGTGAGAGTACAGGTGTCTTATAGAATTTGGGGATTGTCTTGAAGCACAGCCAGGGGAAGTGGAGTGGTGGCAGAAAGGATGACAAGGCAGTGGGGTAGTATAAAGGTCAGAGTACTTTGGTCAGGCAAAATGATCCCACTTGGGAAGGGAAAGCTGATCTAGTGCTCCTGGGAGACACAATGACATATTGATATGTCCCCAGAGCACCCTGCTATAATTGTCAGAGTCATGTGAGAGAGCCTCAAGGGACACTTTTGCTTTATCTTCCTATGGCATGGACACATTTATTGAATCCTCTCTTCTTTTTTATTTTTATTAAATGGAGAAGTGCTGCTGAAACTCTTAGGTCAGAGCAAAATAGAGTGAATCTATACTTCTGGTAGATCATTGGTAGGTATAATCAAAATTCTTGACTTTTTAGAGTTAAAAAAATGAGCAAAAGCATGAACAGAAGATACTTTACATCCCTGGTTGCAGCCACGCATTTTATCTCTCCTTTTGTCTAACCAGGGACCTGTGGGATTGAGAGATTGTACATCAATTCCCAGGCAAGGAAATTTTTGTCTTGAAAACATAGAAACATTCCTAGTTTTACTTTATGTTTGTTAACACCTAGTGCTGAAAAGAGGTAATGCTTTCACGGTCTCAGACAAGGGAGGAAACAGAATAACACATCCTTTTGAGTGTCAATAGAATTCTGGTTTATAGTTAATGTAAGAGAACTGAACTGTTTAAGGCTCAAAAATAATTTGTCAAGCCAAAGTCTTTTTTTTTCTCATAAATACATCATAGAACATCATACTTTCAAGGAAATCTCCTAACTTTAAAAGAACCACAATCACTTTCCAGTGCATAAAAGACTATACAATGAGTTCTTGTTCAGCATAAGGACCTGAGGAAAATGTATGCTAATCAGACCTCAAATGAATAGCACTGGAATAGAATCATTCAAAATACTGTCTCCTCAAAGACTACAAACTCTACTTCTTTTACCTTCTCATCCCTCAAGTTTCATCCCTCAATTAACAGACCCTCTCTATCCATGCTCCACAAACACCTGCAAATCAACAAGAGAAACTCTTTCTTTTGTATTTTTACCTTGATGAAGAACACTCCTATGCACTCTACTCCATGCAAAACTTGGAAGTTCATCCTAATTCCTTTATTTTTTTTAATATCTCCTACCTGTAATGTTTCCAACTCTTGTGGATTCTACCTCCAAAATATTTCTGGAATCTTTTATTTCTGTCAATCTGCCCTGTAACTACCTTACTTCAGACTCCTAGGACCCATCTTTTTACCTCTGAGTAACTCAAAAACATCTCCTATCTCAAAGAATCATCTTCGGTGTAACCCAGTAGTTCCCCAAATTTACATAGAACAAAAATTATTTAACAAAGTTTGTTAAAATGCATATTCTCAGACCCTGCCTCTTACCTCACCTCCTGAGATTGTGACTGAGTGAAGTATGGGAAGCTGCATTTTTAATAAGGGGCTAGATGGTCCCAACACAAGAATAGACTGGAAGCAAACAGACTGAAAGGGTAGTGACTGCCAAAGAAGCCATGAGCCTGAATTAGAAAAGCCTGTGACTCTTTGGGAATTAAAGTAACCTGTGGTTCCTCAAACTTCAATGAGCAGGAAGTGAGCTAATAAAGTTACATAGCCTCAGTTTAGAACTGGTCAAAGAGGATAATGAAAAATAAAGGAGAGGAACAAAACAGCTCTCCCAGGAGAAGCACACCCTACCTAAAGAACCTCCTGACCTCCAGAGTAAGTAAGAGGCCTTCACAGTAAGCTCAGAGAAGCTATAGATTTTTTACTGTTTTTTGACTTCCATTCTTCTCTTTCAAGTGGGACTATTTTTGTGTGGGTGTGGTTTTCTGGCCATGCTCTACCATCATATATTGGGTGTGCATGGGTTCAATACCGTGTGCCCTCTTACTTTTAGGTCTCAAGGCCAAAAGGAGCCACAAAGAATCCCAGTGGAGTAATTGCTGCTTATCAACTGTAGATTCTGGACTCTAAGCTGCATTTATTCACTGAGTGTTACCTTTGGTTGTCTCCTAAGAAAATCAGTTCTGTTAAATACATTTCTATCCACAGATTCCTTGCGTAACTTTGAACTCCAATTTGAGAATCACTGGAAATGATAAGAAGATTAGTTTAGAGAGCTCCCAAACCTCTTTTCAAGCCTTATCTTCTTACTGGTGCAGATATGCCCTGTGCTCTAGCCAAGCTAAACTGCTCATTGTGGGCCCTGGGGTTTTATTGGCTGTGTCTATCAGAATTCGCGGTGGCAAAGATAATTTTTTTCAAAAAGATAACTAGTTTAAGCAGAGAGCAAAATTATCCAATAGACGTTTAGGTTCATATACCTAAAGGAAGGCTGGAGAATGAGACTTAGATCACAGGCATCAACAAAGGAATTCTGGATGGCTTACCCACAAGAATTACCATGAATCCAACCAGTAGAAATAATTAGATTGGTCCAGAGAATCCAGAAAAATGATTTAAAAAAAAAGCTTTCTGAACAAATATGCATAGAAGGCCACAAATTATATGTATTTTTTTAAAGGAGAGAATTAAAGAAAGAGAAGCTGAGAAACGGGCATTCTTAGTGAAGTTAGAGAACAGATTTAGCGGGTGTATGCATATGGGAAACAAGAGAGGAAGTTTTGATTACACATGCCAAGTAGAGTTTGAGTTGTTGGATGTGGATGTGCTGATGAGGTTCAGAGTGGGGCTCTATTACTGGGTGGTCAATCTAGAATAAAGATAAGTAAAGGTCAGGGTTATTGAGGAGAGTAAGATGACGTGAACTTGAAGAGTTGCATTGAGAGCCAACATCAATTTGGAAATCATGAGAATGAGGTCAGTTGAAGTTGGTTGGAAAATACACATATGAATACTCAACTGAAGTTATCCACAGAGATACAAGTGATTTATCTGGGGTTGAATGATAACAGTGATTATATAAAGAAGGTTGTAGACTCGAAGTGTATAGCATCCGAATAAAAATAAAAGGGAGACTTGGTATTCTGGTTCAAAAGTGGTGCTGGGAAGGAAACAGCACAGTATCTTCATTTAGGCTTTCAGATGAGTAGGAAAAAAACAATTCAATTCAACCCTATTATCACACGATGTCTTTTCTAGAGACATGATATAGTGGGTAGGGCAATAGGTATCTGGAGTAAACCCTATCATCATTATTGATCAAAGACATACTAAGTGCTACACTTTGTATGTTATTTTTATTGTAAAAGTCATTTTTAAAAAATTAAAAATCAAATGAGGTATGTCAAGTAAAATATAAATGTTACCCAATCCTCTTATTACCACCACCAACACCAAACACACATATGTAAACCCCCAGGAATCTTCACGGTTAATGATTTTGTGTGTTGTTTGGATTTTATAAAGCATCAGCTTTGTGCTTATTTTGTTTTAGCAGCAGAATTACTGCCCTTTTATATTTTATATATACTAAATATTGTACAAGATGTGAACAGTTTATCACTCAATCATGGAGAGAAAAACAGTGGTACTTTGAGGAATTCAATTAATACTTGAAAAATAAGCATTCCCAGGGACTTCCCTGGTGGCGCAGTGGTTAAGAATCCGCCTGCCAATGCAGGGGACACGGGTTCGAGCCCTGGTCTGAGATGATCCCACATGCCGCGGAGCAACTAAGCCCGTATGCCACAGCTACTGAGCCTGAGCTCTAGAGCCCGTGAGCCACAAATACTGAGCCCGCATGCCACAACTACTGAAGCCCACGTGCCTAGAGCCCGTGTTCCGCAACAAAGAGAAGCACCGCAATGAGAAGCCCGCACACCGCAACAAACAGTAGACACCACTCGCCTCAACTAGAGAAAGCCTGCGCACAGCAACAAAGACCCAAAGTAGCCAAAAGTAAATAAATAAACTTATTTTAAAAAATAAATAAAAATAAGCATTCCAAGGAAAAATATTATTAAAAAATCCACCAAGTGTTGATACAGGTTATCTTGGGGAACTAGGATAAAAAGATCAAAGTTTTCTTTAAATTTTCAAAGTAATGCATTTATATGAAATTTGAGCTCAAGATATGTTTATTGATTTTGTTTTCATAAAAAGATTTTAATATTAAACAATGTTAATAAAAACTGAAATTGTGATTCAGAAAATTGGAGTAATTAATTGTATATTTTCAAAAATGTTTGGCATCTAATGCATCTTCTTGATTTTTACACTGGCTCAAAAGTATATGCTTTCAACTGTTACAGAAAGAATTATTCTGACACTTGTTAAATAATAATGAAGACTTTATTGAAGACTATTGCTATAGGTATCAAAATTATTGCAAAAGGGGAGAGAGTTTAAGCTCAACTCTAAGTACAGCAAGGACAGGTGGGGATTTATAGCCAATGAACTGAGGTTGGGGAAGGTGGTATCAGCAGACGGAAAATGACTAAGAGAAGACATCAAGGGTAGAGGGGATTTTTGCTAAACCTACTTAACAGGATTCATCGTGAAAGCAGGCCAGCGTGATCAGATATTAAGGGTGGGGATTCTCTCTACAATGACTTAGCAGGATTCTTGCTACAACTGGGCTAGGAGGACTTGAGCACAAGGCTCAAGGACAAAGCGGAGTCTAAAAAAGGGCTCAGAGGAGTCTGACTAACGTTTGGTTAAGGAGTGAGTTTTTGTCAGAATCACAGCATTATATTGTAGCTATAATTTTAATTGGTACCTAGTTTAAAAGCAAAGGGTTTAAACAACAAACTTCTCATACTGTAGGCCTGATAATAACTTTAATGATGATTATTAAACTTGCATATTTCTTTGAGCCTAATTTGATGTTTAGCAGCAGCTATTTTATTACTTGTACCATTTTATTGCTTTTTTTAACCCCTCAATGTAGGACAAAGTATAAAAAAGCCTCAGTATTGTATTTTGTTGTTAACAAGCTACTAAATTTGTGTTTCCCATATAATGTTGCTATACTTGCTGTTTGCTTGGAAAATCATAGCAGTAATTTATTCTTAACAAGTCATTAAATTTATGTTCTCCATGGCCAATTTGAGGCAAGAATGGTAAATAATATAATCTTTATCCAAAAACCTAATTAAAATGAACACTTCAAATTATTTTTTGGTTTTGTTAAATGTACTAAGTCATTTTCTGAAATTTGTTCCTATCGACTCAGTGATTTATTTGGTACAAACGCTAAATCAAAGCTTAATATCTACACACAGTAAATAGCCTAGGAAATGACAAAACTATTTTGAAGTGACTAATCTCATTTTCTAGGTACTAGCAAAATCCAAAACAAGAAAAATTACGCAAGCAATTCTCAGACTAAACTTCCTATATTTACATCACTTTAATAGGGATATACATCATACTTGAGCTCAAAGTGTTATTAACATAGATGAAGCAAACCAGAAACAGTTTGGTAACCCATTCTTATGATACGGTGTTGTACATGTTTAGATTGGCTTTTATGCTAAAAGACTGAGCCTTTAATCAGACAATATTAAAAATTTTGTCTTTCCCTTTTCTTAGGTATAACCGCAATTTACCTTTAATTAAAATACTTTAAATTGCAAGTCCCATGCATCAAAATTGAAAATCAGTAAATACTGGCATAGCACCACAAATATATTTATAGTATGATACTTATGAATTTGTAAAACACTTTTAACTATCACCTATCTTTAAAATTAATGATTAATTCCAATTTGCTAAAGGGCTTCCCAGAAAAGAAGAAAATCAATTGTATAGTTTTAACTTAGTGGCCATCCAAGTGCTAAGATTACTTATATTTTTATTTAGCATTTAGTGCTCAATACCCATTCATTAGGCAAATTAATATGGCTTTTCTAATACTTTGAAACTGATGATCTGGAAGTGAGAACTTCACTTTAAACAAATTAACTCTAAACCCCTATAATTAATGCTCCTTATTCTTACCTTATCAGGATTGTTTTTCTCACTTCTATCTCTATTCCAATGGGACAAGAACAACAGATCATGCACATGATATTTCACTTATCCTTTGAGAAGATAAAGAGAGTGTGGATGTGGTAAATATGGGAAGTGGAAGATTTACCAATGTGAGTTTTCAGTATAATAATTAAAGCATTTATTAGATGGAAAGTTAGAAAACTGGCAGGACCTGAGGAGTCATTATACCGGACAACCACTGCAAAATGAAAAAGCAAGTTGGCTTTTCTCTCATTTTCTCCTCAATTTATAGGTGTATGGCATTTTTAAAACACGGTTCCTAAATTCTAATTTTAAATACAATATGAACCTGGTACATACAGCCAGGAAAAATTGTAAAAGACTTTAAAATGGGCAAAAATGAGTAGCAGATGTCCTAACTTGGCCCTCCAGGTTATGTTCACCAATTCATAGCACTGCATATTATTATTTTCCATATGCAGGTTACCTTCACCAATTCATAGCACTGCATATTATTATTTTCCATATGCAAATGAATTGTCAAGTGACAGGACAATTGACTTCCCTTCCATCTTGTGGAAAAAAGCCAATTTTGCATCTATTTGTAAATTCATTTTGGCATTCTTGCTTTACCTATATGTGTAGTACTTTGATTCTCCTTTGAACTACCCTTTGTAACATCTTACATGTCCCTTATTAATAAATGAGTTAAATAAAATATTTGGTACACATTCATTTCATATTTGTATGAGAGCAATGATTTTATCTGGTAAAAATCTTTCACAAGACTCAAATACAGTATTTACTGATGTAGCCAACATAGAGTCAGTTACCCTTATGAATTTTCTCAAAAATGCCAAAGGGGATAATACTCAGCATAACAAACTTTCTTAAAAGTCTACTTTCTTTCTTACATTCATACACACAAACACACAGAGTAGGAGAGAGAGCGAGAAACAACTGTCATCACCTCCCAATTAATTCTTCATCCACTCTCCAAACTCTCCTATCTCCATCCATTATTTCTTGTCTCACTCTTCTTTCCCTCTCCTTTTAGGTTATATTCTTTTATCTGTACCTTACTATGTATTTTAAACATGGAGTCTTTGTTTCTCACACTACTACACCTCACTTTTTAACCAGTTTTCCAGGACAAAAGTCCTCCAGTTAATCTATTAGACAATTCTCTTGTGTTGAAATCAGAGAGGGGATGATATGCCTATCCATGCCTTAATTATTATACACTTTTCTGTCACAGAGATGACAAAAAGTGTGGAAAATGCATAGAATATGAAAGTAGTTATAGTCTTACGTTGTTTGTCAAGGGCAGGGACACTCTAAGAGAACAAAGAGGCTTCTCATGGGAATTTAAAATCCAATGAGGTATATACAAGTCCTGCCGTATTCACAAAATCCTTTTGATCACATTAAGAGTTTTGGAACAACAAGGACAAGAAAATAAGTAGTTTTGGTGAACCTCTGTCACCCTTGCAAATTGTATTCTATTCTACTTGGTGTGCACATATAATAACAGAGCAAGGCAGTGCCTGTTTTCTTTTTTCTTTTCTGTAAATCCACTATCTTATGTGCCTACTGCTTACTTAATCATACTAAATTACTCAAGTCTCTCCAAAATTAAGAAGGCACTACTTTCATAAATAAAGTTTTTTAAGTGCCATGTGCTCTGTTTTGAATATACTCTTTCTAGTCAATCAATCCTCTTCCATGTACATGTCAAGTCCAAACAATACTTTTATTCTGAAAACATCACATCATGCAGATATTTAACTGATTGTACAGATATTTCTCCTGTTGTAAACCTTCCACATCCTCCCACCCCCTTCCCCATGGTCTATTAGGCAATGTCTAGACAAGGAGGTTATTTTGCTCAGTTAGTTCTGGATTTTTGGAGTGCAAAATAATAATCTTCACAGAAGCAAAGAAAGCTTAATATATGAAGGAAAAATCTCTAGTGAAGCTAAGCTAATCCTATTTGATGGCTAGTTTCTAGCATTTACTTCCTGAACTTGATATTGCTTCTCTTTATATAAATGTGTTCTACCTGTGTATGTTTTAGTGATATTCCCATAACCAAAGGCGGTGTTTAATAGCTAGTCATCAAGCAGAAACATAAATCTTTCTTTAGTGTATACGCATGTGTTGTAAGCCATGTACATCTGTATGTCAGCAGTGGGGGTAGAGGAAAGAGAACAGAGCGGATTTGTGTGGCAGGAAACAGACTAGTATAAATATGCATTGCTGTGTGGTTAACATAGTTTACATAAATGAGAACAAAATAACTGTGACATTCGCCTCTAAGATCTGAGAAATCACATGGGTCTGGGGAATACAGAATGGTGGAGAGCACGCTACAATGAGACACTCAAAAGTTAGATTTCAATTTTCCTTAAGTAACTTAAAAGGACCTTGCTCTAATAATTTAGAAACACATCAAGAGTTCAAATAATGAGTTCACATTATTTTCATGTGCAGTATCCTTTAAAGGCACCTTCCTGACTATGGGCTATCATACTTTACATTCATTCTTACCATCTTCTCTTGAATTTTGGGTTATCTTTCTTACTGCCACACACACACCGCACACCCTGTATGAAATTTCAAGTAACTCTAAGACAAATGTGTCATCCACTAGGAATCCTTCTCCTGCACTCCATGAGACTTAATGGCTTGGCCACTACAACTGAATGCATCACATGTGCATTATATTTAGCAATGTAGGTGTCTTTCTTACTAGACTGTTAGCTACTTAAGAACAAAGAGTGTGTGTTATTTATGTTGATATATCAACCCTTTCATCCTGTAACTGTATAAGTAAAATTTCACTAAAATGCCTAAAGAACATTTAAAGTAATTTATCACATTTAAAATAATTCCAACTTTTTATATCTCCATTGCTGATTCACACCTTTAATGGTCTCCAAAATAGTACTTTTTCTTAAAGTGCATCTATGTGAATCCCTGACCAGCTTTTTCTAGAAACACATTTTAACTGTCTATATTGTTGGAGGAAAAACCAGAATGAGAATACCTGGCAATACTCAAATTTAGGGACATAGCTTTAAACTCTAGATCCTACAGAAGAGCAGCCCTCTCTTTTTGGAAAGAGAGACTGAGGATGAATAGTTAGTAGAGTGACTTTTGATGCTTCTTTCATTGTATTATTGGCAAGTCATTTGTTGCCATTATAGGAATTGCATCTGAAAGAATAGAGCACTTAAGAAAGTGTAATTTATGTTGTTGATGTTTTCCCTTTTACCGTTGCTTCTTATTCTCAAGCAGCTCTAGATCACTTTCAAGATGGAAGAAGCAATCTTATTTTTTTTTTGGCGCCCTCCTCCACAGAAACTAGGAAGTCCTTTACACAGAGTAGATGCTCAATCCATACTATTGCTCTAAATTCCTCTTCCATAGCCTCTCATTTTGGCTTGCTCTTTTTATCATCCTAAAGAAATAAACTTTCCAGATCTACACTGTAAGGCCCAGTAGCCACCCTTGCCAAATTACTTGGCATGTCCTGTCATACATAGTTCCTAGAAATACATCTCTCTGCTAAACTTGTGTATATTACTGACGCACCAGAGCATGGCTCCTTTCACCAACATTTGGAGGAAATCAGAGACTGAACAAATGAATTAAGATACTATTATACTTACGCAAAATAGAAATAAAAGTAATAATGTACTAGTAAGATAAGGTATTTGATCTGCCCCTTTTTACATGTAAAAATATATTTTTAATCAATTTCAGGTTGTCCTTAAACTGATCCAGAAAATATATGTAAGAAATTAGTCAGATATTCATGATACAGAATTATATTAACTTGTGGTAATTCTATTCCTGTTTCACCTATATAAGGAAATTTTAAAAGTTAGTAATATTATCAAAACAGACATAGGATGTTGTAAATCAACTATACTGCAATAAAATAAATCAGAAAATAAAAAGGCCTAGGACAAACTCCTTTAAATAAACTGCTCATTTCAGACACTTCATTAATTAGAAAGGTCATGTTTGATTATAAAAATTATGGTTTTGTTACTAAAAAAATTCCCCAAATCCATTGAGACTAAAATAAGAGCAACTTGGGGGCTTCCCTGGTGGCGCAGTGGTTGAGAGCCCGCCTGCCGATGCAGGGGACACGGGTTCGTGCCCCGGTCTGGGAAGATCCCACATGCCGCGGAGCGGCTGGGCCCGTGAGCCACGGCCGCTGAGCTCCGCAACGGGAGAGGCCACAACAGTGAGAGGCCCGCGTACCGTAAAAAAAAAAAAAAAAAAAAAAAAAATAAGAGCAACTTGAACATATGGATTTTTATATTCACTTTAACACGTTTGTTGAAAAAAACATTGGAACCACAAACAGTATACTTAACTGGGAAAAAAAATGGAAATGGTTAATTCCAAATGGGAGATGTGAAAATCTATGGTATGAGGGAAAAGGATGGGAATAAATGAAACGATTACAAAAGTTCACTGGAAAAATACAATTTGAAGAGAGGATGAAAATATAAAACTCAGGAGGGGTCTAAAAATAGTATAGATAGAGATACTATAAGGTATTGGAAATTTGAGATCAGAAGTCTATGTACCTAAAGTGTGGAGAAATGGAACACTTGTAGACCACTGGTGGGGATGTAAACTGGTACAACCATTATAGAAAACAGTATGCACTCTTTCTCCACTACAAGAAGCTACAACGTGAAATACATTCTATTATAAAACATGCATTTTACTTATTTTCTGAAGTTGTTCATGTTATAAATCTAGGAGAAAAAATGTATTTTAAATAATAAGCCTATGAGATGTCAAATTAATATTACTAAAAAATATTCATGTTTAAAAAATCAACAACTAAGCAGAACTGGCAATTAAAAAATTAAGAATATCTTTAAGAGTAGGAAAACTACATACTAGATATTTTAATCTTATTATTTTGTACAATCTTATATACAATTTTATTTGATGCTTGCAGCCAGAGAAGAACTTATTTTTAAAAAATCTCAAAGAAACACTAACACTATTCATTCTTAGACCTTTGGAAATTTGAAATCAGTGTTTCATATTATTCATGTTTTCTACTAGAATGTCTAACATTCACTATGGGTAGTTACTGGGTACAGATTATTAATGTATTTATGATAAAACCATTAGCTGTTTTACTGAAGATTTCATGAATGATATTCTAGGAATTGAGTCTTTCTTAAGTGTAAATTTTTATAAATTTATTTAAACATTTTCCCCAATAATCTGGGATTACAAAATGCTTTCTTTTAATGGTAAATTATATTTAAATGTGACTAGCATAGTCGGCCATTTTTTTCAGCAGGTAAAATACGTATTTTTTTATTCTAATCAGTCTTTGCAAAAGAACAGTTATAAAAAGGAATAAGCAGACCATTCCTAGAGTGTTCCAAGAGAAAAACACATCCTGTTCAGCATTTCCCCACTATGTGACAGCTTAAATGAAAAGTGTTAATATTATAACCATCAAATGAGGTAATTATATTTTTAAAAATTAAAACTGCTAGTAATTAGATAATGACCTGATCACAGTTAGTATTTAAAAATCTGTACATACTTTGAAAGTATAATTTGGGATAAAACATGTATACTCTGCAGAAAAATGTACCTTCTCTTTTTACCTCTGAATAAAATGCAATGGCCCAATCCTTTCTTACGGAATTTACAAATGCGGTAAAAACACACATATAACCCTGATAGTTTCATTTTCTTATACAGCAACAAAAGAACTGTCCTTTCCAAATCAATAACCCTGCCTAGGAAAGAATGTCCATGTATCACCAGTTAGCAGCGATGGTTATCTTAATATAGAGACTTTTTTCCTCTTATGACTTGACTTCCCTTTGAATAAATTAAAGTGAGTAGCCCTACAGTAGCTGTCCTCTACATCAAACTGCCACTTCAAAATATTCCCAGGTGATGCAAGTGTAATTTTGTTAAATAGTATTTAAATAACAACTCAATCTAGATAGTGGTTTACCTAGGCCCTTGGGTATTCACTCAATCTAAATCTTCAGTAGTGTTTCTAAAACTTGTACAATGTGGGTCAAATAAATCCCTAGACTAGAGTCAAAAGCCATGCATCATATACTAAACAAAATGAGGTAAAAGGCTTGTTATTCATAAGTCTTGGGATGGATGCAAAAGCAGTAGCTGTTATTAATCAACATCTTACATAGAAATAGGAAGTCTGAACATCTAGTGTTTGGGTCTCTTAGTAAACATGTAACGGGCTTTTATTAATTTAAATCATTTCCACAAGCTTACCAAGTTGTTTTCATTGCACTGTACTTCCATTAAAACAAAATGAAACTAAGAAATAATCTTCAAAAAAATGCAAAACCAGTAGGAGTCAATGAAATGAAATTTGTACTAGTATACTCTACATCTATATGTATATACAATTTGAAGGTTGATAATATTGATATTTACAGAGTGGCTCCAGAATTTCTCTAAGAGGCAAGCTCAGAGACAACTATTTGGTTGGAAAGGTAGTAAGGCTTGAAGATTCATTAGAACAACAAGTATACCACATTTTATGATGTTTTGAGGAGTGCTCTAAGGGAGAAGCCTGATGGAACATAATTTCCATGCAAAATAGCTCCCCCTTCAAAGGTGAAGTGGTTAAAGTCCAAACAACAACAAAAAAAGGCGGGCGGGGGTGGGGTGGGGGAGGGGGAGTGTGCCCTCAGCCAGGGCACCGGGCCCAGGTGGCTCAGCGGGTCGGTGAGGACACAAACGCGCTTCACAGGCCTCTGCAGGCCTCGGCGGGTCTCCCCCGCGTTGGAGGCCGAGCCCCCGCAGAGCTGGCAAGTGCGTCAGCTCACGCTGACCCCTGACGGGATCTGCGGATGGTTGCTGACACAGCACCTGGTCCAGAATCCAGTCAGACTCTACAAACTTTTAGATGGTACTTATTAACTTAACACCTCAAGGATGAAGCAGAAACTAAGGCCACTGCTAAATCCAAGAGGAGAAGCCCTGAAGACGAAGGAGAGGAAGAGGAGGCGCAAGGGGAGGGAGAACCACCTGTACCTTGTCCTCGTCGCTGTGGCGGCGCAGCCGCTGCACTCCTCAGCCCCTGCGGGGCCAACATTCCGGGACCGACTTTGTCTACGAGGCGCTGGCCACGGGCGAGGCCCCACAGGTCCACCTGGTGCCCGGGAGGATGTGGTGGGAGTCGGCCTGCACCCGGAGCTGTAGTGTTCGGCGTCCTCGGCTGGCCTGGGTGTACTGAATGCAGGTGCAGATATGGACGGTTTAAAAAAGAAACTCTGGAGGCTGAAGAGAAGCTGAATACGGAAGGCAAGGCCCGGACCCCCAGTTTCCTACAGCTTCTTAGGAAATGTTCCCTCCGCCTTGGGGAAATCAGCGCTGGGCTTGGCTGTGCATTGTTTCCATTTGACTGGAGAGACGGGGAGGGAGGCAGGATTCAGTGTTTTTAATCAGCTTAAAATGCCTCGTTTCATAATGGTGGACAACAAGGTGCAGAAACGAGTCAGCCTCAAAAGACTTGGTGGGAATGCAGTCAAAGGGTTTGTGATTACCTGAAGAGCCCGGAGTGCTTCCTTCAGCTCAGTCCCAAAGTTCTGGAAGGTGCGCTGCTGTTTGCCCGGGCTGTGGGAAGACGCCGCCGGCCAAGGTGGTAGTGACGGAGGCCTGTGCCTTCCTTGGCGCTGGCCGGTCCGGAGTCTGTGGAGGTCTCGGCCCTGCGCATTTATGGAGCCTCTTCAAGGAAGCCGACGCCCTCCCCCGGAGGGAGTCGCGTACATTGAGGAGACTGACTCCGTGGGCAAGAAGCGCCCCACCACCAGGTCCGGCTCCTGCAACACGGAGGCGGGGCGGACTCTGAACCAGCTTCTGTGAAAATGGTTGAACCGTGCACCACCGACCACGTCAGAGCCCTGGCGTCCACCAACTGAACTGACATTTTTGACAACGCTCTGCTGAGGCCAGGCCGACTTCACAAGCCTTCTCGACCTTCCCACGCGGCGGGAAATGCAGGAGGTTTTCAAGCGGCACCTGAAAAGGCCGGCGCTGATCCGGGTCAGCTGTGTTCATCTGCGTTGCCTGTCAGCTGAAGGCAGGGCTCAGCTGTGTGGGTGTAGCCGGGCTCTGTAGCGAAGCCTCGCGAGAACTGCAGGAAGACCGAGCGGCGAACCTCGAGTTTTCCCTCTCGCGCTGCCCGGAAGAGCAGGATCCTCTCATAGGATGACAGGAAGGGGGTTGCGTTTCACGAGTCAGGCCATGCTTTGTTTGGCTGGCCGCTCGAGCACACTGCGGCTGTGGTGAAAGGCGCCATCGCGCCACAGACAAACGCCGCACTGGGCTTGGCTCCGATGCTTGTGAGAGACCATCCCTTCTTCACCAAGGAGCCGCTGGTAGAGAGGGTGTGCAAGGCCCTAAGCGGCCGCATGTCGTCAGGGACCATCTCCTTCAAAAAGATCCCTTCCCAGGCACAGGACACCCTGAGGAAGGTCACCCGCACCGCCCACTCCGGGGGGGAAGCAGTTTGGTGTGGCACCGAGCATCCAGCCCATCTCCTTCCCCGAGGCACCGGAGGGCCTCACAGTTAACGGCGCCCCTTCAGTCAGGGCCTCCGGCAGATAATGGACCATGAAGCAAAACTGCTAGTGGCTAAGGCCTACAGGCAAACCGAGAAGGTGCTCCAGAACAACCCGGAGAGGCATCAGGTGCTGGCGAACACCCGCCGGAAGAGGAAGTGTTAAGGTGTGAGCACCTTGAAGGTTTCGTTGCCCGCCGCCTCACCGGCCTAAGAAAATAGCGCCTCAGAGGTGGAGCGACACCTGAAGGGGAGAAACAAGATGCTGGCGGGGGGAGCCTGAGAAGGAAGAGCTGGCTTGGCCCACACAATAGGACTTCCCTGATGGTGCCGGTGAGGATGCAGTGTTTCCACTGGATCCAGTAAGTGAACTTTTTTATTTATTTATTTATTTATTTATTTATTTATTTTTGGCCATGTTGGGTCTTCGTTTCTGTGCCGAGGGCTTTCTCTAATTGTGGCAAGCGGGGGCCTCTCACTGTCGCGGCCTCTCTTGTTGCAGAGCACAGGCTCCAGACGCGCAGACTCAGTAGTTGTGGCTCACGGGCCCAGCCACTCCGCGGCATGTGGGATCCTCCCAGACCAGGGTGCGAACCCGTGTCCGCTGCATTGGCAGGCAGAGTCTCAACCACCGCGCCACCAGGGAAGCCCCAGTGAACTTTTTACTTAGCTGCCCCTCAAGTTTCTTTTTACTTGCGGCTTGTACCTTCTTTTTGAGCCTTGGCTGGTCTCTGCCGAAGGGCTTTGGAGATCTGTTAATTGATTTTTCTACCCGTGGTTAGCAAATATTTTTGCAGAGATGAAAAATAAACAAAATAAAACAGGTCTTTTGAATTAGTTTCTAATGGTCCTTCTTACCCACTTAGGTTTCTCACACGTCTCTCTACAAAACATTTTGAGGTGGAGGAAGATGTTCCTCCAGAGAGGAATATTCACACTGGACTGAATTCCTCAGAATGTCCTATTTTCCCTCACATAGGAATCTTCCTGAAATGAACTCCCTCTGGCTAGAATACTCATTACAACCCATTACTCCATCTCTGACATGTGTTACATAGCTAATAGATTCATATTTAAGGTACCAGTGTCTTTCACAAGCTCACTAGATGGGGTGCCCCTCCTGTTAATGAATGCATCTGCTTCTTTTCACATCTCGCATTACATTGAAACAACCCCACAACTAATTCTTCATTGGACTGTGAGCTTCTGGAGGAGAGGTGACATGCATTTAACCCCTTTAATAGAAGGATTGGATCCAGTGAAGTTACAGATAAGAAAGTGGCTTTTTTTCCCCTCCTCCATACTAGTGCTTTAAAACATTTCTGATACTCCCTTCCTAGTTTGCCTGCAATCTTTTGCTACAAAGTTCAATTGTTGGAATCTTTTGCTGTATATTTATTTCCTTGGTAAGAGGAAGTCTCATTTTTAGATACTGAATCCTTTTGGTATTAAAAAGTCCAGTCTGGTTTAATTTAAAACTTAAATCTCACATACAACAGAAAGCTTTTCCCCACTTACCAATGTAGCTGTGACCTCACTTGGCTTGGGAACTGGTAGTGGGAAGACAAACATGTTTTTTTTCTCTTTCTTCTCTACTTCTCACCCTTTGCTTCTGGGTCTCATTTCCTCCTCTAGTGTATTTTGAGAGAAGATGGGAAGATATCTTCTGTGATTGGTTTTATTATCATCTGAGCACTCTGTGTCAGGCAAATGTGAATTCTTTCATTGGTTGTATTAATGGGTACTTCTAAGGCTCCTGTGGGTACCTGCATATGTCATAGATACATTCAGTTTCCCACTTTCTGGAAGTACACTCCATAGAGTTACATTGCTGGAATCCTTTTCCCCAACAGGGCACCCTCTTGTATAGGGTGCTGTCAGGATGGTTTGAGCCTGGCCACTTGTGCAGCATTTTCACTAGGCCAATGGGTAACTCTACATCTTTGCCAGATGTTGCTTATGAGGGTGCAGGGTGCTTGTACTGCTTTCTCCTTACCCAGTCCTGTGGACCCAGAAGATATTTAACACCAGTTGCTTTGTTCATAAATATTCCCCAGACTATGGAGATGCATGTCAAGCTTGCTCAAAATTTATCTCAATATGCTCTGGTCTAGTAGCCCCAGAGGTGGCCTTGTGCATTTCTGCTGTTTAGAAAGATTCTAACAGTGGAGTAAGTAGCAGGAAATCCTTCTGGAGGACTTCTCATTTGTATTGAGATTGTAGCCACAGGAAGAAAGGGAAATATCACAGCACTTTGCCTAAGCTGATTACTCACTGCTTCTGTTAGTCATTAATTCAAGTTTCTAGTCTTTTATATATTATGGACATGGGTGAATTGTGTTTGCTAATTTAGTAAGTCCAACTTGGATGTAACTAGAATCTCTATTTATAATGTGGAGGCTCTTATTTCCTCATTAAAAGGATGTATGTCAGAGACTCAATCAAACTGATTTTCTTAAAAATGGGAAATATTAACACAGCTACCTGAAAATGAGAAATGTCTCTTCATTTTAAAATTCTATTTTGAAAAATTGCCAAAGATTTTAATTTATCCCATGGAAATACACTATTCAAAGGTTACATTTTTAATGTCCTAGAAAGTTGGGCTTAACACTTATCTGTATAATCAAATACAAATATATACATTTCCCATTTAATTAATTTAATTAGAGCCTTATGAGGTAATGTTTTAGGAAGTAGTAAATTTATATATATATATATACACACATATATACATACATATATATTATTTATAATCTATTTTAATTGCAATTCAAAATCAGTTTAGTTATTAGTGTCAAAATATATATATATATATATATTTTTTTTTTTTTTTTTTTTTTTTTTTTTTGCAGTACGCGGGCCTCTCACTGTTGTGGCCTCTCCCGTTGTGGAGCACAGGCTCTGGATGTGCATGCTCAGCGGCCATGGCTCACGGGCCCAGCCGCTCCACGGCATGTGGGATCTTCCCGGACCGGGGCACGAACCTGTGTCCCCTGCATCGGCAGGCAGACTCTCAACCACTGCGCCACCAGGGAAGCCCCAAAATATATGTAAAAATAGGTAATATTAGCAAAACCTGAATTATATACACTTAATTTTTAAAATAAAATACAAAATGAGAATAATGATGTATAAACTACATTTAATTGATTTCCTCTTTAAAATGTAATTAGTGGGACTTACCTGGTGGCGCAGTGGTTAAGAATCCGCCTGCCAATGCAGGGGACACAGGTTTGAGCCCTGGTCCCACGTGCCAAGGAGCAACTAAGCCCATGCGCCACAGCTACTGAAGCCTGCGTGCCTGGACCCCAGCTCTGCAACTAGAGAAGCCACTGCAGTGAGTAGCTCCCACTCGAAGCAACTAGAGAAAGCCTGCACACAACAATGAAGACCCAACGCAAGCAAAAATAAATACATAAAAAATTGATTATTAAAAGAAAAACATAATTAGCATTCCGTAGATAACATGAGTAATACCATCCAAAGTAGTTGCTTTAGCAAACATTACAATACAGAACTGTGGGTCAGTTCATGGGGTGGTTGCCATTCCAAAAAAAAAATATTCACAGTTCTCTTTTAATTGCATTTTAATCTATTTTCAGGCCGGCTAGAATGGAGTACTATTATTTTATCATCAGATAACATTTATGCTAAAGCAACCAACATTTTATATAAAGTTTTATTAAAATCTTACATGTTTTTTCTTTGATATTCTTTTATAATATAAGACTTTGAGGAAAAATTTGTATACATTACAGAGTTCTCATAAGAGAAATTAAATTCTCTTACTATAGTACTAAAATCAAGTTTAACTATAAAGAAAGAATGTTTATTAACCAGTCCATATCAGAAATATACGTTTCATTTACTTATAAGTAGCCAAGGTAGAACTGAATAGAACAAAGCTTAAATATCTCTGTGAGGAGCATGATAGATACGCCCCCCAAGAAGCTATTCATATATTCAAAACTATCCATGTATTTAAACATCATCGCTCCTTCCTAACATATCTAAATTTATACAGTTCTAAAATGAAGTATTTTACAAGTAGATAACCAACTTCTATCTAGAGTTATGCTCTGACACCACCCAAATCTAGAAAATTACTCTTTCCTGGTCCATGGTACTAATTCTTATAATGGTATCAGACCATTCCTGACTTTTTTAGTACAATGAAGTATTTTTTTTAACGTTACTATGATCTAATTTTCTAAAAAGTTCTTTCATATGAATATACTACTACACTTTTAAATCTTTTTAAAAGGGAGCACAAACATCTAGTGTAATGTATTATTTCATAGGATTAGAGGATTTAATAGCATTACAGGATGTGACAATTTTTATTTCACCGGAGAAAATATGATAAACCCCCCCGCAAATATTCTGGTTTCAGATATTTAACACTAATCTGTTTGCTCCTTAATACACATATCACCAAAAACTTAGTGTAAATTGTGGAAAGAATCTAAAATATATGGCGACATATCCTGGCAGAGAAGGATAAGGGAGCTAGGGATAGGGGTCAGGGAAAAGAATGACTAAGACTGCCTCATGGATATTTGTAATCATTAGAGAAAACTTTTACTCCAGAAAGTTAATGGTGCTGAAAAGCAACTGCATCATTTTGTAAAGTTTGAAAACAAAATTGAAAGAACTGCACAGTTATCCCCCAAAATAGCATTCTGTAGTTGTCTAGACGGGAAATAGCAAAGTCAAGAAGTAAAAGATTGGCCCTTTATCAAATGATAAATCCTAGAGCTAATTCACAAGGATATCTTTAAGGGTTTATGATTGTGTAAATGTGTTTGGGCAAAGAATTGGTGTCAAATGCTTTATTGATTGATCAAAATGTCTGCTACAGAGTAAGAGGATCGAAAATGAATCTACCATCATAACTGAAAAACTTTGATTTATATTTTCATAGCAGATAATTGCACTGAATATTGTGAGGTTTCTTATGAATGGCGAATTAATAAACATCACTGCAATTTACATTTATACAAGGTAAAAATAGGACTTTAACTCCTTACTCCCCCTTTCAAAAAAAAGTGATTTGGTGCTTCAAAATGAGCTCAATTATTTTGTAACTGTTGAGTTCAATGAAAAAACAATCATGGATTTCAGACTTACATCTTTAATTATCTGTTGCTTTGGACAAGTCACTTAAACTCTCTGAGTCACTATTTTGCTGTCTTTAAAATGATTGTTAAGTAATATAATGTTTATGAAATCCATTTTGAATGCTGTGCTTGAACTAAGTGTAAGGGCTTGGTTTTATTTTACATTTTCTTCGTTATAGTGGGGTTTGTGGTGGATCCACCTGAAGAGGTTCTTTAGATCAGCATTTCAAGTGCCATCATCCATCCATTAAAACAGCTTTAGAGTAAGTCGCTTTAGTAGAGGCATCCTTTAAATGTAGTCAGTTCCTCCGATATATTATTTATATTAATTGGTACCATGTACATGACTCTTTCTGAGCACTGAATTAGTTATACCAATTCCTAGACAACAGGCCATAGTATGTTAAATCTATAATGAGAAAAGTACAGAAAAACAAGCACAGTACAGAATGAGGCAACATACATGCTACAGTGAAAAGTTCACACTTTTCCAAATAAGATGTGTAGAAAGTCAAGATCAATCTAGAAGCCTAAAGTAGAAATATGAGACAATTATTTAAACTGTATAGCTTTTATCATAATCATAGTAATTAAACTCACAAATTAGTGTAATTTTTAAAGTTCACTTTAAAATGGAGGAGATTATTATTATTTTATATTTGGGTGAAAACTACATATTTTGGTTTCTGAAAAAAAGGACAAAATTCTCACATCTTTCAGTGATTTTGGCCAGTCATTTTTCTAACTTTTGAGTTGGTTTGACTGGAGAATAAGAAGTTTTTACTTATTACACAAGGATTTACTGTGATTCTAAACATTTTCTTCCTATTTCTTTCTTATTGTGAAATGTTTGTTGTTCAAACCATTTGTTTGTCTGTTTGTATGTATACATGCATGCATGTATGCATGCTACTAGATAGTTTACCAGGTAAACTCTTTTTGAAATAAGTAAATCATGGTAGTAGACTAAGATAATATAAGCTTTGGACTTCTTTCCTCCTCATCTTACCCTTCCTCTTTACCTCAGTTTTTGCTTTTCCTTGCTTTATTTTTAAAGGCTAAAACAAATGTGACTTGTCATGAAGGAATCAGAGCTAGTGACCAAATTGTAAAAGAGATTTTTGCCACGGGCCTTTGAGAAATTTACTCTACTCCTTTGATAAAACAGGCAGGTTTTCCTTAATAGAGTGACTGTTTGAAACCAAAAAAATAGATTGTTAGTAAATAAATTACATGGAAAACGTTTTAGAGTAAGGCTAATAGGATACTACTAATTCCAAGAGGCAGTAAGGTGTCAAATTATTTTTCATATAGTAGTTACTTCTGATATTATCTTGGGCAATGATCAAAGGAAAAGATAAGGAGGAAATTGAAGTATGCTTTTGGCTCTACTTCTATAGCATTAATTCTGAAGCACATTTGCTCCTACATTTGCTAATAAAAAGATTTCATTGCACTTAACCTCTTTCTTCATGAGACAGTATGACCTGTTGCAACTTCCAATATTTCTTTCCTTGACATTTCATACAAAGAAATTATCAAGAAATTAGACTCCAAAGTAAAAACAAAATTATTTTCCTAATTTTGGATAACACTACAAATTAAAATCACAAAGAATACAAGTGACTTTATAGATTGTTAGACTGTTTAAGATAATAAAGTTCAGACATACTAATAATGAAATCTAATCTCTCAGTACATGGGCTTGGTCACTATTCTGTCTGCTCCTAGACTTCTACACAGAGGGCTTTAAATGATTCTGTTGAGGATGGGAATTGTAAAATGAAATTTTAATATATATTTGTCATGGTAAGTATATCCTGGCTTATAAAAAATATAGTACAGAATTTAATATAATGTCTAAGAAAGGAAAGAGATCAAACAAAAAACCTAATTTAAATAAAGTGTATTAGCACTCTTCTCAGTTTTCAAAGTAACTAAAAATAGCAATAGCTTTTTAAAAAGAAAAATCATATCCCTAAATATAAACGTGACAGTCACTTCTCAACAAGCTCCATGATTCATCATGTTTAAGTACATAAATTAATTTGAGAATTTACATAGTCAAAAATTAGTGATTTAGCTGATTAGAGTAAAATCAATTTAAAAAAACAAAAAGCAAATTCTAATTGAAATTCTTTTCAGAACTTCTACATAGTTTGTTCAATAAATATTTGCTGTAGGTTTGATGAATGAATTAAAGAATGAATGGATAAAGCAAGTCAAACAAAATAAATCTGAGAATTCTTTGCTTGTCTTAGAGAAATTTACACAAACCAACCACATCTGTATAATTGGTTTTTTTACATTTTCTATGATAATTAAAAACTAAATCATGATTAAATATGGTGAGGTAGCCAGGAATTGAAAATGTACACAGTAAATTCTAAAATTGAATGACTTCAAGTCACAAATATGGGTTGTATATAAAAATAAATGGAAACAACTGGTCGTTGGAAATGCCACATTCACAACCTCTTATGTGAAATTTTCTCTGGAAAGTTTAATATGGACTTCTGATTAGCCAATATGACAAAAAGGATGTGTATTAATTTTATTACAATGAAAAACATTAGGAATATAGTATAGTTTTGAACTTTAAAATTTTTCATAATGCTGTACTCTGATTTTAAAAATAGTTTAAAA
Organism: Delphinus delphis; assembly: GCF_949987515.2. NCBI lineage: Eukaryota > Metazoa > Chordata > Mammalia > Artiodactyla > Delphinidae > Delphinus > Delphinus delphis. The sequence goes on along the minus strand of NC_082691.1, from coordinate 25,465,845 downwards.
AATACTTAAAATGCAAAAATTTTTATTTGGTTTTTATTATGTAGTTGTATTTTTTTAGCCTTTGTTCCTATCAAATATATTATCCCATATATCAGCTCTCTTTTATCATTTTGGTAGAGACCATTAACAACTGTATGCATAGAAATAATTATTTCATATTGAAATAATTTCATATTTGAAATTATTTTCATATTGTAAATATGAAATTTCATATGAAATTCATATGAAATGAATTTCATTTTCATATGAAAATTTTCATATGAAAATTCAATATGAATTTCAATATTTTCATATTGAAATATGAAATAATTCCATATTAAGAAATTATCTGTAAAGAAAGTGATTTTAAATCAATAATGTATATATTTCTAAATATCTAAAGATCTGACGTAACAAAGTCTCACATGATTAACTTTATCATTTCTATCATAAATCTTGAGATATATATATATGTATATATAGCTGCTGGCTTCTTGCCACTTCACAAAATACTTCTGAAAAGCTTATCATTTAGTGAGTAGAATTTCTGGAAAGTGAAGAATATGATGTTGGGATTATATTGTTACAGTCTGAAAGTTATCCTAAATATACTTTTGCAGACACAAACTATTATTATATATATAATGCATAAACACACATAAATGAACATACACACACATATGTCATAAAAGTCAAATAATGACTTAGGTGGCAGCAGGAAAGAAACAGTTCCTAAAAATATGTACAACACAAAAAAGATAACTTAAACCTTAGACAGTTTACTATGGAGAATTAGTCACTGAATTCTCTGATGCTTTTTTATCAATTGGGAAAATAAGGAAAACTACATTACCTAACATTTTTTAAAAAAGCGATGCTGAACACTTCCTAAAAATTCTTCGTACACATTTGATACTCAAAACACCTTAATAGGGGCTTCCCTGGTGGCACAGTGTTTGAGAGTCCGCCTGCTGATGAAGGGGACACGGGTTCGTGCCCCGGTCCGGGAAGATCCCCCATGCTGCGGAGCGGCTGGGCCGTGAGCCATGGCCACTGAGCCTGAGCGTCCAGAGCCTGTGCTACGCAACGGGAGAGGCCACAACAGTGAGGGGCCCACGTACCACAAAAAACAAAACAAAACAAAAAAACACCTAGTTTAAAAGTTAACATCTTTAATTTTGTTACATTACACAAACGATTTTTGTTTCAAATTTTAAATGAAAAACAAAATCCATTAACTCTTTAAACTACTTGGGTCTACCTTCTAGCTTATCATTCAAAATATTACTTTATATTAACATTAAATCTCATGAAAAAGAGGGTTGTTTTTCACTGTGTTAAAATATGCATTAAGACTGACTGGTAAGGTAAGATGACAACATGGTATATTTTTCCTTTTATTATGAATGCTTAGGAATATTATGAATTATTAGGAGTGTGAAGAAATATTTTAATTAAAAATTTACCACTCTACTTCTCATAACAAAATTAAAACGTTTCTTAGTTATTTTTTAACATCCTGCACTTTCCACATTGGACAGAAACTCATCCAAACAATTTTATTCTTATCCATGTGATTTTTGGTATGTTCTCTGCTGATAGCACCAAAATTTTGCAACTGTCCATTCCATTGCTATTTCTGGAAGCAAACTCTAGTTTGGTTTCTACTCTTAATCCAGAAAGTTAGAAGAGTTAAAATAGAAATACCATTGAAAAAAAAAAGTGACACCAGTGTATTGAACACACACCAGTAGTTCAATTTTAAAACAAATTTAGCGGATCTTTATTGGATCCCTACTCTTTCCTCTAATAAAAATATTAATTTTTGATATGCTGATGCTGTTTGGCTGTTTGATTGGTTACTCCCCCTCCTTTATATGCATATAAAAAGCTTATACATATATATATATATATATGAGCTTTCTATCTCAAACTAATAGGAATTTATTCCTTTTCCTATAGAAATTATTTTTCTTTCCTCCGTCCCTCCCTCCCTTCCTCCCTTCCTTCCTTCCTCTCTCTCTCTCTCTCTCTCTCCCCCCTTCTCCCTCTCCCTCTCCCCACCTTTCTCTCTACCTTCCTTCCTCCCTCCCTCCCTCTCTTTCTTTCTTTTGCTCCAGCTCCATCTTTGTTGATAAATTATATTAATTTCATAAACATATTCACTGAAACATGTCTTCTTGAAAGGCAGCATGGCATAAAAGGCTTTCGATTAACAAGATTAGGATTAGACAGTTTACTCTCTCACTAGTCAGGTACCTCCCTTTCAATGTATATTCTCTGAGTCTCAGTTTTCTTATCTTTAAATAATAAATAATATCTATGTTATAATTTCATTGGGAGAATTAAAAGTATTCTATGTGAAGTACTTATATATAGATAGCTGTTAAAATATTAGTTTAAAAATTATCCCAAAATTATGTAAGATGAAAAGTAATTTAGAAAATACTTTCCTCTGTATGGGGAATACAGCTAGTTGAGGATAAAAGTCTGAAGCCGTATATAAGCTTTACACATTGAGCAAAACCAGTAAAAAATATTGTACTCAATATATCTCTCAACTGTCTTATTTTATCAGTATAACATTTTAGTTTCTCTTCTTCTATCATAGCCCTTGTTTATGGAGTCTCCAAGAATATCAAATTCTATGTCTCTAAGACCACTCTTATTTCAAAGTATACCTATACTTGCTTATTGTACCTAACTTGAAGGAGATATATCTGTCTTCAAGTTAGACATTATTAAGAAACAATTATTCAAACTTATTTTAAAAACCACAGGGAATTCCTGACCTCTTGAAATATATGAACCAGTGGCTTACGGTATTGATTATTTTAGTAAAAGTAAAGGAGAATAAACATTTTTCAGTTAGCATAGTACATCAAAGTTGAATTCAGTCAAATAATTCAGCCTCTAGTATTTCCATCCTGAAAGAATTATTGAAGGCTTTGATCTCAAATATTCATGTCCAACTCTGATCAAATCAATTTATTTTTTCTTTTCTTCCTTTCTTCTTTTTTTTTAATCCTGAGGGATATAATAGCCCTTGCTCAGTGTTGAACTGAAGGCATTAGATAGTTCTGATAAGTGAGCAGTTAGGAATCTGTTAAAGCCTTACCATGATCTTAAGGGGCAATACAACAAAGAAGTGTAAGTTTCTATGTATGTTGCTATGACATATATAATATATTTTTTCTAATCAGAATAGGCTATTAGCTCCCTATATCTACTGGAGTGGGGTGCAGAAAGGAGACAAGTGATCTATCTAGATCCCACTCCAATCCATTTTTATTCTTTATTCCGTATTTACTTTACTTTAGACTGTGTGTGTGGCAGGGGAAGGTGGATGGGGGAGAAGATTGAACTTTTTGGCAACCAAAATATCTCTCATCATAAAACCCCTAGTCTAGAAGTTGTACCACAATAAGCCTTGTGCCCAGAGAGAAATTCTGGACATTAGCAACATTTAGCTGTCAACACCTAGTCCAGTACTGTTTATTTTCAACTTTATTGTGTCATAAAAAGGCATCCTTCACCATGTCAGAATTAAAGTTTGTCTTTTTTCTTATCTGATTTGCTGAGGCTGAATCATTTGCAATTAAATTTGTCAAAATTAGTTCTCAGCTTTTTCATTTTTGCAGAGACAAATGTGCAGCACCCCATATCTGCTGCCCTTTCCTCTTTAGCTGATGCTGATGTATTTGCTGAAAAGATGAGAAAGGGGGACAAAATTAAAATGACAACTTGAGAATGGTCAATTTCCCTTTTTCTGTAATTATTCCTAAAGAAAAGAAATAATTTCTATAGGAAAAGGAATAAATTCCTATTAGTTTCAGATAGAAAGCTCATGTATGTATAATGAAGGGAGGAGTAACCAACCAAACAGTCAAACAGCATCAGCATATCAAAATTCATAGGTTTATTAGAGGAAACAGTAGGGGTCCAATAAAGACCCCTTTTCTAAAGGAAGGAAAGGAAGAAAGGGAAGGGAAGAGAAGGGGGAGAGAGGGAGGGAGGGAGGGAAGGAAAGAAGTGCCAGGTATTAGCATTTAAGTACCACAAGCTTTCTTAAGCAGCCATTGAAATAGGGCAACCTTAACAAAGGGAGAAATGATGGTAATTACAAATCATGTCTAATTGTTAAAAATATTTCAGGGACTAACTAGGAACTGTGTAAAAACTTGCTAGAGATTCGTGACTGTGAGACACTGAAATATAGACTTGTTTGCTTGATTAACAAATAAAGAGCCACAAAGCTATCAGGTTCTTCCTTCTAATCAAACTGATGAAATTTAGGCAATATTAACAAATATGATTTTTGATATTGGATAATTTTAAAGACCTAATTGTGTCCCCTCAAAATTCACACTTTGAACTCCTGACCCTCATTACCTCAGAATATGACGACATTTGGATATAGAATTTTCAAAGAGGTAATTAAAGTTATATAAGTTCATTAGAATGGACCCTAATTCAATATGCCTGATGTCCTTAAAAGAAGAGGAGATTAAGACACAAACACACACAGAGGATAAACTGTGTGAAGACATAGGGAGAAGGCAGCCATCTAAAAGCCAAGGAGAGAGGCCTCAAAAGAAACCATCCATGCCCTCATCTTGATCTTGGCCTTCTTCCTCTGGAATTGTAAGAAAATACATTTCTGTTGTTTAAGCCATCCAGTTCATGGTACTTTGTTACAGCAGCCGTAGCAAATTAATACAGTAGTGAAATGTTTCAACATTTGGAAGATCTACAAATCTCAGTGATGTAATATTTTCCAATAAAATCCAATAACAATGTAAGATAGGGCCGTAGATTTTAATATAACAGAATATGAAATATTTATTGATATTGTTTCAGTTTAGTTTCTTTACCACCATGCAACTAAACTTTACCTAGGTTGCCACTAACATTTTAGAAACTATTTGTGGAATTTTTGTGTGGAATCAAGAAAATATCTACCCTTACTGAAAAGATTAAAATATCCTTTTTTAACTGTGCATATGTGTGAGGCCAGATTTTCTTCATAAATTTCAACAAATAAAACATATCACAGCAGACTGCCTTTTAAAAATTGTTTTGAAAATATCTTTCATTTTGTAGCAAATATTTGGCTGGCCAAAAAAGTTCATTCATATTTCTCTGTGAGATGGCTCTAGTAGTGCTTAGTTATCTTTAACTTCATTCAAAACAGTTTTGTTAGATTGTATTGTGACAGCTGTCATATCAGTGTGCATTTAAAAAAAGACATCAAAATTGGTGAATTTTTTTGTAGCCATTTTAATATTGAAGATGAAAAAAAGCAACGTTTTTAGCATATTATGCCTTATTATTTCAAGAAAGGTAAAAATGCAACTGAAATGCAAAAAAAAGATTTGTGTAGTGTATGGAGAAGGTGCTGTGACTGATTGAACGTGTCAAAAGTGGTTTGAGAAGTTTTGTGCTGGAGATTTCTCCCTGGATGATGCTCCACTATTGGGTAAACTAGTTGAAGCTGATAGCTATCAAATCAAAACAATAATTGAGAACAGTCAACGTCATACCATGTGGGAGATAGCTGACATACTCAAAATATCCAATTCAAGCATTGAAAATCACTTGCACCAGCTTGGTTATGTTCATTACTTTGATGTTTGGATTCCACATAAGTTAAGAGAAAAAAAACTTCTTCACCGTATTTCCGCCTGCGATTCTCTACTTAAATGTAATGAAAACATTCCATTTTTAAAACAATTGTGATGGGCGATGAAGAGTGGATACTGTACAATAATGTGGAACGGAAGAGATTGTGGGGCAAGTGAAATGAACCACCACCAACCACACCAAAGGCCGGTCTTCATCCAAAGAAAGTGATGTGTGTATGGTGGGATTGGAAGGGAGCCCTCTATTATGTGCTCCTTCCGGAAAACCAAACGATTAATTCCAACAAGTACTGCTCCCATTTAGACCAACTGAAAGCAGCACTCGACGAAAAGTGTCCAGAATTAGTCGATAAAAAACGCATAATCTTCCATCAGATTACCACAAGACCGCATGTTTTTTTGATGACCAGGCAAAAACTGTTACAGCTTGGCTGAAAAGTTCTGATTCATCCGTGGTATTCACCAGACATTGCACGTTCAGATTTTCATTTATTTCGGCCTTTACAAAATTCTCTTAATGGAAAAAATTTCAATTCCCTGGAAGACTGCAAAAGGCACCTGGAACAGTTCTTTGCTCAAAAAGATCAAAAGTTTTGGGAAGATGGAATTATGAAGTCACGTGAAAAACAGCAGAAGGTAGTGGAACAATACAGTAAATACATTGTTCAGTAAAGTTCCTGGTGAAGATGAAAAATGTGTCTTTTATTTTTACTTAAAAACCGAAAGAACCTTTTGGCCAACCCAATATTATTTATGTTAATATTTAATCAGTTTAGTGTTATTTCAAATGAACTAATAAATATAAAATTTTCTCAACTTTCTTTTAAATATATCAACAGCTATAATCCACATAAAATTCTTTAGTGTTCAGGAATTTTGAACACTGCAAACAGGTCTTGAGATCAAAAAGTTTAATAACTGCTGATTTGAGGGGGAAAATAAAACAATAAGTAGATTAGCTATCCCATGTGGAATTTGCATTAATATGCCAGCCACTCGCTAAGTATTTCATATTTGCTTTCTCAGTTTATTGATACGAATACTTGCAAGGTTAACATAGTTATCTCCCTTGAGAGATGAGGATTTTGAAGTTCTATGATATAATATTTTAAAAATTTCACAACCAGTATGTATCCCATACTGAAAAACAAACCCAGATTATATGATTCCAGAGCAAGAATGTTTGCTATATTAGACCGAACACTCAATTAATAAACAAAAAATACATTAAAGAAATTATTTTGGTGATAAAGAATCAGGTAGAGATTTATCAGGATTTCTGCATAAGAGTTAGAAATCAGGGGCCAATAGGTCTTTAGTTTATAAAGTAATTCCCCAATCTGACCAGGAAAATCTTTTGGGTCAAACAGCTTTGGTGAAGCATACTATATGATGCTTTTCAATATGCTTCACCAAATATTCAGCTTCAATATTGAGATACTATGCACATAATTTGAGGAGATTTCTTCTCTGATTCTCAAAGACGTACTACAACTTTGTTGATTCCCAAAGACATACTATAACAAACTTGCGTGTCATGTGGGTTCAAGTAGACAGGAAGAATAAACATTTCTCTTTTATAGAACTGGAATTATCTAGACTCTCTTTTATTGCCTAATTCCACTCTTAAACTAAATATTTGACAGATTTTCTCAAGATTATGCAAGCTAGCATGAAGCTTATGGAAATTTTATATGAAGGTATTTCTGAACAAAATGATAATATAGTTATTAGAGATGATTATATGTATCTCAAAACTTAACTACTATTAACGATACATTACTTCCTGTCTACTGTTTTCTACTTATCTTTCAACAGAAAATAGAATATGTTGTGAAATGACCATTGTATCAATTTGACCAAGGAAAGGTCAAAGCAAAACGCCTGAATAATAATTCATAAATTGTGGAAAGTTAATGATTATTAAAAAATGTGTTCCAAACATACTTATTCATTAATAAATGTCAGTGTATCTTCTGACATTTATTGCATTTGGTCAGTTTATATTTCTCAAATTTCATGAATTTGTGCCAACAATGTTTTTCACTAGAAATGTGAATGGCTTTCCATTCACAAAATAAATGGCTTTACTTATTGTCCTATATGCCAAGTGCTTCCAAAATGAAATATAGTGTTCAGGTAAAAAGTTGATTTAAACTTGATTTATGTTGTTGATTTAAATTTTGTTTCCAAATGCTTTCTTTCATCTGAGAAGGCTTTTAAAAGAATTTTTAATGTAATTATTAATAGTAAAAATTTATAAAACTTCAAAAGTTCTAAAATTATTTTTTAAAACTTTTAAAGCAATCTGCTCTGTGCCACAAAGCTCTGCAAAATAATCTATCAACTTTCACAATATGAGTATAAAATTGTTACATAGTTTTGTTAGGAAACAGTGTTTTAGGCACAAAGCTTTGATGGTCATCCAGTTTTCAAATTTAAAGCATTATTCTTTTGCAAAGGGTAAAGAAAAGAGAATGGAAGACAGTAAGGAACAAAAATTGTTCATACTAAAATCATGTTTGTAGTGGAGAGCTTTTGGATTGATATTGAATAAGAGAATGTTTCTGTATCCTTGAAGCTAAAGTATCAGTTAAAATTAATTAAGTAAATCAATGCAAGTCATAAAATTGTATTCTAGAAGTTCAGGAATGAGATTATACTATCACACACCTTTCTTAATTTGACAAGATTTATATAAATATTTTAAATGTAAATTTGATTTAAAATTTAATCTTAATATATATTTTATTGTCACAAGATTAAAAATCTTAACACTTGCTGTTTGGGTATGAACCCTAATTTTTACATTTAAATAACTATAGCTATGTACATTTTAAAACATCTTTTTAAAAATAGATAACAAACAATTCATATGTCATAGTTCTATTAAATCCTTAAGATACTAGAAGTTCTGCATACCTGTAATTCCTCTGACCGTGTGCTGGATTACTTGATGGTTTTGAATTGTATAAAGGATGTGGCATAAAAGGCTTTTGGTTAACAAGACCAGGATTAGTCAGCTTACTCTCTCACTAATTAGGCACCTCCCTTTCAATTTACACTCTCTGAGTCTTAGTTTTCTTATCTTTAAATAATAGATGATATATATGATATAATTTCATAAGCATAATAAAGGGTCTATCTCCAGCAGTCATCTTTTTTAACTCAAGGCCTTCGGGTCAGATGTGAGGAAGAACTTTCAGGCAATGAGATTTGTAGCACAATGACCTCTAACTGTAAGAGAGATTATAAAATCTCTCTGGGAAGCTTTCAGTTATTTACCTTATTTTCCTCTCTAGATAACAGCCTGCCTAAAAGGAGGGGTTGGGGCTAGCTCAGTAAGTTCCAAATGTTAATGCACCAACTTCACAAGTTTTGCTATGTCTGAGTAACCCCTATAGAACTGTTTACTCAAGATATTTATTTTCTTTTAACCTTTAGTCTTTAGTCTTCTTAAGCAATGATACAGGCATCAGTGAAATCATAGTTTGATGGGCTAATTATATTTTATTGATGTGAATTAAAATATATTGCTATAAAAAAATAACATTCATTTTTGTTGGGTCCTCCAAACTAATATAAGTTCAAGTCCTAACCTTTAGTACCTGTGAACAGGACTTTCTTGGAAATAAGGTCTCTGCCAATGTAGTCATGTTAAGATGAGGTCCTACTGGATTATTCGTTCTGATTCAATGACTGGCTGTCCTTATAAGAAATTTGGACACAGACACAGATACACAGGGAGAATACCATGTGATAATGGAGGCAGAGATTGGAGTGATGTATCTACAGAGAAGGAACACCAAGGATTGTCAGCTACCACCAGAAGCTAGGTAGGAAGCAAGGAAGGATCCTCCCCCAGAGCCTTCAGAGAGAGAGTATGGCCCTGCCAACACCTTGATTTCAGACTTCTAGCCTCCAGAACTGTAAGAGAATGCACTTCTGTTGTGTTAAGCCACGAAGTTTGTGGTAATTTCTGCAGGTTTAGGAAACTAATATGCCAAAGTACCACCTAAACTCATCCCTTGTCCCACTAGTGGGGTTCGTTTAACACTTGGGGAAATGCTAGGCTGGATGCTCTCTGAAGGTCCTTCTTAGTCCTGTGGTTGAACGATGATGACCTTCATCATATCAGTCACTCTTACATTCAGTTATGATGTGTCAAGCACCCCTATTTTTAAAGGCCAGGAAAAAGCTGTTTTAATTGAGTTTGAGCAGATTGGGCTCACCAGTTCTGAAAGGCACCCTGGTATGTGTATCTGAATGTCCTGTTCACTCCCAGTCTTCCCAGGAACTACAGGCTCTGCAGAGCCATCGCTGGGGCTTGGAAATCTGTCTCTATGGTTGTCAACCAGGACAGACCTGAGAATCACTGGTGTATCTTAAATCTTACTTTTTTAATGCATTTCTTTTCAGCTTCAATGTTGAGATACAACTCACATACCCTGTACTTTGACTTACTGTATAAATGATGAAATGTAATATTTAACTCTTTTCATTAGATTCTAGATATACAGAAATCAATTTTGTAATAGGAATCGATTTTTAACAATTTGGAAAATGTTATCAATCATCTTAAAACTGTAATAACATTATATAATAGAAAAGCAATTATGTCTTATTTAGAACTATGTTTCAGATATTTAGGGAAGAAGGAATCCTTGTTTCCCATCTTTTTGTGTCTATAATTAAATATAGGTAGCTGACTGTTGTAGACATTTTTTATAGTACTTTTCAATATAAAACTGGAAAATATTTCTTGGACATCATTAATAACCTCTAAAATGGGCATTTCCATATTTTATTTTTTTTAAATATTATGTTTTCCCCTATAAAAATTATGACAGCTCACCTAAACAAGGTGCTGAACAACTACAGGTTTCCTACCTTAGATCGTGTGGCCACAGACCCATGGAAATTAATAGGGAGTTTTGCTTTTTCAGGTATTTGTTTTATTTGTCAAACCTACAATTTAGAAGAAGGTAGACTTCATAACAGATTATCACTTAGGAATCTCTTATCCTAATTAAGGGGAGAAATTGTGTTTTCATGTTCTGTGTGAACAAATAAAATTAACAGACTGCACTCACAGAATTCTACAATTTCAATTCATTGGTAATAGCAAAACCTTTCTCTCTGGGAGTTCATATATACTTTGTTTCATAGGTTAACCTCTAAAATTTTATCCTGTAAATTTAAATATTTTTTACACTGGAAATTTTTATAAATTAAAGAGTGAAAACATTTTTCTTGCACATGTGTTAGTCATAACTATTCAATATAATATATTCACCATCTGCTTAGATGACTTAATACCAGTTAAAAGACTGTAATGATCTTGACCTCTCACATTTTGTGACCCTAACAAAGTTTAAATTGAAATTTCAGCTGCACAGTGGTTCTTTGACCTGAATTCCAGCTTTACTTTGGTAATTCATGCTATTAATTTAATAGACTCTAGAAGTTTGCCTTCATGGGTATGTATTTTTTAAGGACAAAATTCTTATATGCATTCAACTCTTGCCCTATACATCTTTTTTCCTGAAAACAGAAAATACATTACTAAAAATTAGTAGTATAAAGAGTAAATCAGATTGTTAAAGATCTTAATTGCCTGGAGATAAAACTATACATTCCCAAATGCCTAATTTAATATGAAGACTCTCTTAACTTTGGAGAGGCTGGAACGCAATTTTTAGATACTCATCTATAGTTTGTTAATATTTATGGTACTCCTGTGAGGTCCATGAAACAGAAGCAAGTTTTTAGGAAATGAAGAAAAGATATAATTCTTGCTCTCAAGGTGCTTACAGTTTAGCAAAAACCAGATGATAGAAGAAACCATGAAAATTAATAAAATCATGCAGAGAGATGTAATCCAGTGGGCTTTATGGTTTATAAAAATTCTGATCCATAGTAAAGAGTATTCGAAAAGAAATTAGAAAAAAAAACTTTTCAGGGCTATCCCAAATATCCTAGAGTTTTTAAAAAGTGCCTGTAATATTTAGTGGAAGTTATTTATTTTCTATCTATATATTAAAGATAAGAATACATCTATCTATTTTCTTCAAAATGTCATGGCAGGGCTTCCCTGGTGGCGCAGTGGTTGAGAGTCCGCCTACCGATGCACGGGACACGGGTTCGTGCCCCTGTCTGGGAAGATCCCACATGCCGCGGAGCGGCCAGGCCCGTGAGCCATGGCCGCTGAGCCTGTGTGTCCAGAGCCTGTGCTCCGCAACGGGAGAGGCCACAACAGTGAGAGGCCCACGTACCGAAAGAAAAAAAAAAATGTCATGGCAAAGATAATTCCTGCCATTCATATCAGTTTATTTAAATGAAATTTCATATTGCAATGCACACAGACTTTGTAAATAGGGCAATAGATAGATGCCTGTGTAAAACCTGGTCACCTCAACAGATATTGTTAGAGACCCTTCACTCTCAAGCAACCCTTCTTAGTGTGATTTAAAATAGAGGACTAGTAGTTGTACGGATACATTTATAGAATGAGGTAATAAGAAGAGTGATTCCACAAATAGAAGCAAAAGCTTTCAGATGTTAGGATATGTTAAACCGGAGGGGGGAGGTGAGGGGTAGGGATGACATTTGTGATAACAGATACCAGGTAGCTCAGGTAATGAGCTACCTGAACTACAGATCTTTTTCATGACCAGAAGAAAGTAAAACAAAACTAAAAACCTACAAATAGGATCTCTAGCTACCAATACCCAAGATTTGCAGAACAGAGAACAGTTATAGGAAAGACAATTTTACTCTGCTTGAAAAGGAGTATATGAGTTTGAGATCACTACAACCAAATAAAAAATAAATGTCATATATATGGCTATATAATTTTATTTGTATTTTTTTTTCAGGGAGAGGCATACAATTTTCAGTTGGGAAATTCCATCCAGAGATTGCATCTTTCTTTGTTCTGATTTCACTTTTCAATATTCGAAGTGTTTATTTGTGTTTATTTAGTTTTTTCTCTCTCACTGGATTATAAAATTGTTGAGTATGGGGATTAAGTCATACTCATCTTTCCATCTTTTTCCTAAGTCAACTTAAAAAAATTCCCATTTCTGTACTCATTTCTCAAACTGAAGATGAGCAAAAAAGGCCAATTGCCGACTACATCTTAACAAAAACCTTTCTTAGAAATAAGTTCAAAATGAAAACAGACTTTTAAAATGAGAAATGTCTTCATCCCATTTATTGAATTTTATTGTCTACAGCCTGGCAAGCGTATGTTGGATATGAAAACTCATGTTACTAAGCAAAGATTGTTTGAGTAAACAAGTCTTATTTACTTAAACTTTATTTCACCTAAGGAATCTATTATATGTCTCCAGAGGACCTAAAATACAGAACATAAAAATCTAGAATGTTATTGTTGATGTGCTGTTGAAAATCTCTTAATCTTGAATCGCTAAGCAAAAGAAAAAATCTTTTTACCAATTCCTCTGATATTTTTTCTATCATGAAACTATACCATAAATCTTTAATTATCAGAATCAAGAATTAATTAATAGTGTTTCAGCAATAAATGTTTTATCCCTGTATCTAACACATCCAGGAAAAATGCTAATTGTGAAGTTGTGTCAGGGTTAAATTAGAATGGTATTTTGATTCATATTACATTCTTCAGTACACAAATTGATTTAATATATACCTCTCTTTTAGTTTTTACTTCTAGTCCTCTGGATACATTGTGCTAGTCTTCTGGAGCATAGAAAAATAAGATGTTGTTTTCTTCCTTAAAGGGTTTCAGGTCTAGAGAGGCACACAGACATATGAAAAATTGAACAAAAAAAGCAACTAATTCTAATAGGCTGTAAAATAAAAGTGCTAATTAAATGCCTCAGGAGCTCAGAGGAGTAGCAAAACAATATTTACTTAAAATGGCTTCCATCAACATCAGAGTTTAAATAAACACAGTGACAAATAAATATCATTCTTCATATTTTCTTTGTATTATAAATCCTCTTTGGACTTCCTTATGTCATAAAATGAGTGCATGTGGTTATATTCTCCCAATTAGTCTTGGCTCCTTAAAATTTTTCCTGAAGAGGTTATTATTCTGTTTGTAATATTTCAGAGGCATGATATCATAGTTAGATCATTTAACTTGGAATTTTTTAAAGAAGTTGTCTCCTTTATCATTTATTATTTGCAGCCAATTGGACACTTTAACTGCCCATCTGGTACTAGAATTTTTAAGTCTTGAAACTTGCTTTTAGCTTTTTTGTTATCACCTTGCCCTGCAATGTCAGACATCAAATTTTCTTCTCTAGCAAATAAAAGAATCTACAAAGCAATACTTCTTGCTTTCTCTTGTTTATCTTGCATATAAGTTGTCCAGTCTAAAGTTTGGTGTTTTTAAGCTAGTGAGTCTAAATGGTCAGTGTACAAAATAATACCAGTACAAAAGTTATGCTACTCTAATTTGTGTTTACTTCATTGTTACTAAATGTGCAGATGTGATCTTATCATCTGTGAATTTTGTCATGATTTTAAAATCCATTTGGGGTATGTAAAGATAAAATCTTTTTGGCAACAAAGACGGAATGTGTTCTTTTAAAACTTAATGTGTCCAGTTTGGGGAGGGGAGTAGAGAGAGACAGAGAAACAGAGACGGAGAGGGAGAGAGAGAAAGAAAGAAATACAGATACCTAACTGGGCAGGTCCTTTTGCCTTCAATATTCTTTAATCTCACTTCACACTTTCTAACAGCTTGTGTCCTTATTGCCCTTCAAACTAAATGTCTTGTCCCCATCCTTATGAAAAGTGGATTGCAATTGGAGTACTTTAACCCAGTTTTGGGATCCAGACTCCTAGGAAAAATTCCAGACTCATCTCTCTCTCTCTCACTTCATATACCCAGTCAGGTGAATCACCAGGTCAGGTAAATTCTGCCTTCTAAATAGCTCTTCTGTCTTCTGCTCTTTTCCATACCCAAGGCCTGCCCTATCCAGGGCCTAACATCTCTCACTTGAATTATACTTCTCACTTGAAACCATCAGACAATTAACTGTACCACCTGCTCCAAGCTTATTGTCCCCCACTCCAAGTTACATCAAGATTACAAAATGCAAATCTGATTTTACCATTCCTTTTAATGGCTTTCATTGCTCTTAGTAAAATTTAAAGTAGGTAAAATGGCTTTCAAAACTTTCTCCCATTATCTCTCCATCCTTCTACCATCCTCTAGAACCAACAGCGTTCCTTCCACTGGATTATGTTAATTCTAGGGCCTTATATAAACTTTTGTTCCATCCCTCTACTAGCACTTTCCTGGCACCCTTACATGAGTTTAACTCCTATTTCACTATAAAGTCACATTTTTGTTATCAGAAATGTGTTTTTATTTTCCTAGAATGCTGATGCTAAAGAGAATTCCTCATCAGTACTCCAGGGTTGCAGAGGAAATCTTAGTGTGACTATTTTGTGGATGAATCTTCATTATCTCTATACATACTACCTAGAACAGTAGTTCTCAGTGGGGGAAGTTCAGACCTCAGAGAATGGTTTGGAAATTTGCGGGGGTATCTTTTGATTTCACAATGATTAAGCAGCACTACTGCCAGGAGCATTACACATCCTGCAGAATGTGAACAAAACTATCAAAAATTGTTCCATTTTGTTTGCAACTTTTGATAGTCATACAGTAGTTTGTGTAGGTGGAATGCCTATTTATAATAAGTCAAGACTAGAATTTAACTTCATTATAGATATAAACACATTTCTTGCCCAGTTTTAATATATACCAAAATTACCAGGAATGCAACTACAGAATAAATTGGGGGAAAATTGAGCTCTGTTATGATTAGAATTTCACAAAGGATTGGTTTTCTATTTTGGAAAATCCTACCACCATTAATGGTATTTGAGTTGGCAGTACAACACAAAATTATCAGTCGAAGTTTATAATTGTCATATTCATAGTGTTTTTCCCTGTAGGTGAAAGTATCTATCTTATGTCTTTGAGTAAAATAGTGACTGAGGATTTAAACACTGAAATACACATTATTTTATGACAAATCACTTTCCCCTGATTCTTCCTTTATAGGATGATTAGAGCATGATTTTGATCTTATACTATGAGAGTAGGTAGGCTATTTTATCTATGATTTTTATTTTGGGGTATTATAAAAATGTATTTTAAAAGGGTTTGCAGTCTTCCAAAGAATTCTCTAGAATTCACATTCATGTACCTGATACAGAGCTTAGGAAAAAGGAATCTACTGTACCTCTGTTAGGATTTGTTGTTGATATGATTGTCTCATGGGCTTTGACTCTCCAAACACACCCCTATTCCTACTAAGACTCTGTTAACTTTTCCTTTTTCCTGGGCTTATTAACTACCAACTGGTCATGTGGCCACCCTGTCCATACCCAAATGAGTTACTAGGGGCAAGGCTCATAAGCAATAGGGATAGACAAGCATCAACACGTAATTTTATTAGTGTCCTTTAGTACTGAAATGTTTAAGGAGCTATGGGAATACATTAATCCTTCCAGGAAGGTCAAAGATCATGACTCAATAGTTCAAGCTGACTTTGAAGGATTATTTGTTGTATTTAATTTATGGATTGACTGATTTATTTCCTATCACATTCCACAGTATTTGTCTTAGATAGAGAGTTGTAGCAGTCACGGAGGTGTGATCTTTCTTTGCTCTTCAAGAACTTGCCAATCAGTAGCTTTCAGGATCTACCACAGCGTTTGTGCTTAGATTATGCTCTTCCTGAATAGTCACAGTCCCCGGTCCCCAGCAGCCATTTCTGCTCCTCTTTGGGCTGGCCAAGACTTATTCATAGTTGTATCGTACCCAATCCTCCTTGCTTCCTCTTCTCTTTTTAATAAAAGAGATCAGACCTGCATTCCAAGCTGAAAGATTTCTTTGTTCACTTCTCCCTGTTCCATTTATCTTTCACAGGCATTATCCTCCAAAGATGCCTTGCACTTCCAGCTCTTCCTTATCATCCGCTTTCAGGAGGACCCAGCCAGCACAGTAATGATGACTGAGGATCTCCCAGTCAAAATAGCATTATAGCGAAGCACAGAAGCGTAAAAGAACAAGGTTTGTAAGAAGCTTCTAGAACTTCAGCTTGGTTAAAAACTTAAGTTTGGTTTTGGAAAAGATGTCAAAAATGGGACCGAAGAGGTAGGGAGAAACTATTCTTAAAGCAACTTATGATCAAATGATTATGATTTAATTCAGAAATATATGGAGCAGTATTTAAACATTTAATGCAGTATAATTAAATGGTAAGAATTATGTTTTAATTAGAACAAGTTTTTTCAAGGCGTGGTTTAGAGATTGAATTATGGTGCTATGAAACAAGAAATCAAGAGATTAATCAGGAGTATATAATAATATAGATGCATGGACCTAAGGCATTGTCTGCAAATAAATAGTTGAGAAAGTAATACCAATGTGATGAGGTTCAATTAGTTCACAGGTCACTGAGCCTTGGAAATTTGGGGAAAAGCTGACTTGGTGTGTGTGGAGATGTTTATTGGGCACGGCAAAACGTCAGTATGGAGCTCTAGAAAGAAGAATGAATCAAGGACAAGAATTTATTATTGGGAAAGAATTAGCTTACTTTTGAAGTTGGTAGTTGATGAAATTATCTAGAAAGAGAGTAGGTATATAAATATGCTCATTCAGAGAGAGCAATACCAGCATTTTCTGTGAGCCATCTTCAAGTTATTCATTGTATTAATTTGCAAGATCCAGAGTAAAATGAAATGTGGAGCCAGTGTTCAAAATGTATTAAAAATTGTACTATGGTGACAAAAGATCATTAAATTAAGGGTGAGTGCCTTCTAAGCATAGGGTTCTGTGTAACTATATAGGTCTCATGCCCATGAAGCCAGCTCTCTGCATGTGTGCTCCCATACTCAAAAATTTTCATATACTATAGGACAGTGGTTTTCAACCCTACAAAACTTAATATCCCTTAAGTCAACACCAAAAAACGAGGAAAATTCTGAGCTGCCATCTGAACCTCACAAGATAAAGGGCTATAATTAATGGCCAGTGTCTTCCATTCAGGCTCATAGAGGGCATTGATGGTAGCATGATATGTTTTCATCACTCCTGATTTTAAAATGCAGGATATGCAAAACTTAGCTTAATGGTAAAAAAAGAAAAAAAAATAAAAGCAAAACATGCAAGCAAAAGCAAGAACAACTACAAGAGTAGAAATGATTTTAACCACAGAGCAGTGAAACTTAACAGTCTACTGAGACTCACAAAGTAAATAAAATCTTGACTTTCATGAACAGAAATATGACCCCAGAGTGTATTTCAATTGTTTCATTTGCACTTTGGCTGTTTCGTTGTATGCTCTATATTTGAAGAAAATAGAAATCTGACTGTAATAAATATTTTGGGGGAAATACTCTTTGCCCTGGGAAAAGCTATTTGTTGATGTGTTTACACTGGAAAAGTGAAGACTAGGGAGCTCAAAACAGCTACTTTCAAGTATTATGGAGCGGAGGATGAGACTGATTTTATGTAGTTACAGGGGCAGAACTAGCATTAATAGATGAAAGTTAAGAATTAGGTGGGTTTCAGTTTGTAAACTAATTATACATTTATTGAGAAACCACTATATGTGAGGACAGAATATTTGATGAATACAGCAACAATAAATGAAATTCCTTGGAAGAAGAGAGGTCCCTGCCCCCTTCAGCAAACATCATATGACCTCTTTCAGGGAATTTCTCTGCTAACTAGAAATTGACTTTAAAGATCATTTGCAAACCTAAAATTCAATTATTTAAAAGATCTGTTTATTAAATATAAATGTATATTATATAAATATAATATATAAATACAGTATATAAATATGAATATATAGGTATACATGATACATATGTGTAAGATACTGTGACATTTTATGTGTTGCAAAATAATATAGGGAATAGCTTTTAATTTTACTGTTAATCATTTTTAAAAATCTCAGTGGAGGGGCTTCCCTGGTGGTGCAGTGGTTGAGAGTCCACCTGCCGATGCAGGGGACACGGGTTCGTGCCCCGCTGCGGGAGGATCCCACGTGCCACGGAGCAGCTGGGCCCGTGAGCCATGGCCGCTGAGCCTGCGCGTCCGGAGCCTGTGCTCCGCAACGGGAGAGGCCACAACAGTGAGAGGCCCGCGTACCGAAAAAAAAAAAAAAAAAAAAAGTTAAATACGGCAGGTGGACTCTCAACCACTGCGCCACCAGGGAAGCCCTGAAATATTTAACTTTAAATGGAATCTATATATCATATTCATAGCAGACATATTCTCTTGGCTCCATTTACAAAAACTCAGTGAAGAATGAGATTGATCTAACATTTAAAAAGCTATTTTAAAAATAGCCACTTTATAGTTTCTGAAAAATCCTAGCTTCTAGGATTTCACTACCAAGAACAGGGTAAACATTTCTACATAATTAAATATCTGGCTAGTCTATGCAAAAGCGATTGTGGATTTATTTGTGAGTTTTTGGCCTGAAACAACATCTCAATCCAATCCTCTTTCTCACTTAGACTGTCAAAATACAGTTTGAGGTTTATTTTCATGATGCCAAGCCACTTTTCAGATTAACAACCATAAACTTCAGTGAATGTATGCTAAACTAGTTTTTTAGCTGATATTAACCCTTGTTGGAATAAAACGGTCAGTTAAATTCTATTTGAATTATGATATTAAGGATCAGTTTTGCTAGTAAAGTAGGATCAAACTATCCTTAAAATTGTACAAACTCATTTATAATATTTCATTAATTTTGAAATTCATATTAGACATCTTAAACCAAGACAATCTGGAAGATTAATCTTTTGTGGGGGAGGTCATCCAAAGGGCATTACCACTGGTTGACCTATGAGCTGGACCTGGGCAACTGGAGGCCCATCACTCCTGGGAATATGCACTCTGCTTGCCTTTCCTGCACTAAAAGCTGCCGAAGGACACAGCTGGGAGATAGTAACGTGGTGTTGAGACCATCTGGACAGTATATGGGCCTGAGCCCAATTAAGGCCTTTATATAAACTTTTAAGATTCTGTTGGTGGACACTTTGGTACCTTCTATATCTTAGCTATTGTAAATAATGACGTTATGAACATTGGTATGCATGTATCTTTTCATTTTTTTCTGGATATATACCCAGGAGTGGAATTGATGAGTCATATCATAGTTGTTTTTAGTTTTGTTGAGGAACCTCCATAATGTTTTCCATAGTGCCTGCACCAATTTACATTCCTACCAACAGTGTAGGAGGGTTTCCTTTTCTCCACATGCTCATCAGCATGTGTTATTTGTGGTCTTTTTGATGATAGCTGTTCTGACAGGTGTGAGGTGATATCTTACTGTGGTTTTGAATGCATTTCTCTCATGATTAGCAATGTTGAGCAACTTTTCATAGGCCTGTTGGCCATCTGTATGTCTTCTTTGGAAAAATGTCTATTGAGATCTTCTGTCCATTTTTTAACTGGGTTGTTTGTCTGTTTGATATTGAGTTGTATGAGCTGTTTATGTATTTTGGATATTAACTCCCATCAGTCATATCATTTGCAAATATTTTCTTCATCAACAGATGAATGGATAAAGATGTGGGAGTGTGTATATTATGTGTATATTATATCAATACATATAACTCAGCCATAAAAAAGAATGAAATTTTGCCATTTGCAACAACGTGTATGGACCTGGAGTGTATTACACTAAGTGAAATAAGTCAGACAAAGGCAAATACTGTATGTTACAACTTACATGTAGAGTCTAAAAAATGAAACGAATGAATATAGCAAAACACAAACAGACTCACAGATACAGAGAACAAACTAGTGGTTACCAGTGGAGAGAGGGAAGGGAGGTGGGAGACAGAGGTAGAAGGTTAAGAGGTACAAACTACTATGTATAAAATAAATAAGCTACAAGGATATATTATACAGCATAGGGAATACAGCCAATATTTTATAATAGCTTTAAGAGGAGTACAGTATAACCCATAAAAATATTGAATCACTATGTTATAAACCTGAAACTAACATAATATTGTAAATCAACTATACTTCAATAAAAAGCAAACGATAATAAAAGATTCTGGTGGGAAGATTCAGAGGTCTAGTGGTCTTGCAGCTGCCCAAGACAAGCTTCCTACGTAAGTTCCCTTGCTTATTAAACTTGCCACCTACTAATCTGGAGTGGTCTGCCTCTTTCTTCAGTCTGTCCCTGTCCTCCAGATATGGAGCTGGTTGCAGATTACACCTGAGAAATTCCCCAGGACATTGCAAACGAACATCTTTCTAGTTCAACTATAAATTGAATGTATAACATGTAATTTTTATATTTAGAATTGAAATTCATTTTTTCCAGTTAAAGCAGTAACGTGTTTTTATATTTTATTTTATTCACTAATCTCAGTGTGCTATGCAATAGGAATACATATAACACTAAGTCAAATTCCTGCCTTTGAGGAATTCATGGTTTTACAGAGCTGTTAATTTGGGGAAAATATTTTTATATAAAAGTGATCCATTGGACTTTATCTTTAAGATCTTTCTGAGTTGACTTTTTTGACCTAGGTATTGTATTGAACTTAATCCTTAATTAAAATTTATTTTCTATTTTAAATGCATTTCTTGCCTTTAATTTGCTAACCTCTATATTTGTAAACAAAAAAAAATTCTGTCTATTTAAGTACTCTGAGGTGTGCATTTCTTTCTTATTTTCCACTTTATGCAGATTATTTAATAAATACTTGGCTAATAGTCATGATAACTAAGACTGACTATACTAGCCATTTTCCAATATTATGTTAAAAAAGTTATTTTATCTTGCTATATATCAATTTCCTCATTTGAAAAAGGAAGGCAGTAATAACTAATCTTTATAATCTTAGGGGATATTAGGTAAGATAAAAAGAGGATAAAGCAATTTAATTGTAAATTAAAGATCTCCCATAAAATTTTTAAAAAATTAAATATATTCCCAAATTTAAAACTTTCTGGTGCCCTGGATCACAAACTGACTCATACTTGAAGCCTGCAGTCATTTTTCCAGATTTTATTGAGCAGTCTCACTTCTGACCTCTAGCAACATCCAACACTTACTAGCACTTAATTTTAAGGAGACAAATGACTTGTATTTTTCAAAAGACAATATATGAAACTGCAAAGTTTTCAATAACATATGGCCTTGAATGTTAGTAGCTATACATGTATTCAAATTATATTAAAATCAGAAAGCGAATCAAAAGTTCTCTAATTAGGGAACTGAAAATCACACCAAAGTACCAATGTCCATAGCTTCTGAGCTGGCCATTTCTAAACCAAGCAACTGGATGGCTCTCTGCATTGTGTTAAAGGTTTTTAAAGTTAAGGATATGGCAATATACAATAGTTGCCTATACCAGTGTTGACTCATTCTTAAAGCTGACAGTTTTTCCTAACGTGGCATATATGGTAGATTGTTTTATTTGTTTAGTGCTATTCATTTCTTTCTTTCTTGCCATGCTTCTCTGTAGGTAAACTGTAGTAGGCTGAATAATGGTTTCCAAAGCTATCAGCCCCTATTCTCTGGAACTTTTATATTATTTGGGAAAAAATTGGTCTTTGAAGATGTGAATTAAGGATCTTGAGACGGGAAGATTATCCTGGGTTGTCTGTGTGGTCCCTAAATGTTATATATACCTTGGTAAGAGGGAGGTAGAGAGAGAGTTGATAAATACATACAGAAGAGGTGTCAAGTAAAGACAGAAGCAAAGATTGGAATCACATGGCTACAAGTCAGTAATGCTGGTAGCCACCAAAACATAAAAGAGGCAAGGAACAGATTCTCCCCCAGAGCCTCTAGAGGGAGTGCCACCTGACCAATGTCCTGTTTTAAGCCCAGTCACATTGATTTTGGGCTTTTGGCATCCAGAATTTTGAGAGAATAGATTTCTGTTATTTTAAGCCACCCAGTTTGTGGTAATTTGTTACAGAAGCCATAGAAAACTAATACATACACTATATTTTTCTGCCTCATTGATTTTGGACGTCACCATATAATTTTCTTTGGTCACTGTTGTAGAAAGCAGATGTTTATAGATGTCATGTTTAAGCAGAAATTTTAATGCATGCTTTAAGCAGTTCATCTTGTTCGTATCCTCCTTCATTATAATATATTCCCAATAGCGACTACTCCTTCAGCCTAGGTTCCTAAAGAAAAAACACATAGACTCGTGCCCAACAAAGCATAGTCAAACACAGTCAAGCCTAATCAAGTCAAGCCAAGGTTAGCCAAGCCCAGCCGAACTGCAGCCAACCTGTAGTTCTTTTGTAATATGAACAAGAAATAAATGGTGTCACAAACTGTTGATATTTGGGGGTTATTTGTTGCTCACATCAAAGGTGAATGATAATGCACATGGTGAGTTGATGAATATTTTACCCACTGTTAACCTTTTTTCTTTTGATTTTTAAATTATGATTGTTTATTTTCTTTTCTTTTAACTACAGAGAAGTATTTCTTCTAATTTAAATATTGTTTTCCTGTTAAAGTTCTCTAGGAAGATGAATATTCAGCATTCTTAGGATAGTAAGCCCTTAGGTGCTTGAAGGGAATTAATAATCATTCGTTAGTCTTCCATTCTTTATCATGACTAATGTCAACTTTTTAAATGCCTCCTAATTCCAACAGTGATCTATTATTCTGATATTCTGGGAGGGTAATATTCTTTTGGAAATGTGCAAACTCTTCTTTCACGTTATGAACATAATCAGAAGCTTAGTTCATATTCAAGGGTATCTTAAAGACATTAAAGACATTAGCATATCTTCACCTCATAGCATTTACTTTTCTCTCTTCATTTTTTGGTCCAATCTCTATTTTTGTTCTTCAGATCCGCACATTCAATATCCTGCCTCTTCCTAATGTCTGTTTTCTTTTCCATCAAAATTTGTTGTTCTATTCCTAATGTTAATTGCAAGTACACAATTCTATTTTTATTCTTAAATTTCCACAATAAAACCATTCATTATTTGTTGATGAATATATGCAAGTTATCTTTACTGCATTGAATTAGTCTCCCACTGCTTATATATGTATTTTGATATCTTTAAAAGAGAAATTATGGATAAGCTTAAGAAAATAAATTCTTCAAAATCTTGAATTTTAATAGCATTGTGGACTTCAAACTCCAAAAACATTATTTTTTGGTTATGGCTTATGCTTCCAAGTAAAGTAACAAAGAAGACTGACATTTGTGTATGTTTATTTGTGCTACCTCATGTGTTGCATTTGTAGATTAAAATTAGAATTTTCAGAACATTGCTGGCATCATATAGTAAACCCGTGGCAAAAAGTGAAACAACTTATTTTCATGAAATACTTTAACTTATTTTATTCACATATAAATAATTTAAGCCTCACAACCACTGAGCTTCAGCTCGGTTAAATGATTTATACATGGACGGATAGCAAATAATCACAACCAGAGTTAAAAGGCAGATCTTTTGAGTCTGTGCCTATTATTTATTTCAGCATAGGCATTTTTAAAGCTACCTACTCACGAGACCTGGATACAAAATGACCTGACATGATTGTGCTTGGATGAAATAGAAGGGAGTGAGAAGAGAACAGGCATCCCGTGGGATAGAAGCACCAATCCTGGGGTTTCCTGATGATGCAAAATCTCACACGACTCATTATGTTTTGAAGGCATTAGAAGAGTATACTTTCTGCTTCTCTGACTGGCATTAAGTTCTCCTCCTTGAGTATTCCACTATGTTCCAGAGGGCAAGAAGTGCCATAGGATAAAGGGTGTAAGTAGTGAAGGGTGTAAGTAAGCAATTTATCAAAAAGAAATACAATGGCTTTTAAATATATCAAGTGATACTCAACCATTCCCTTAATTAAGAAAACAAAGTATAAAAATAATGAAGTGTCACTGTTCACTTATCAGATTGGGAATGCTAAAAATTTTCTAATACGGTATTGGTAGTAATATAAGGATACCATACACAGTTGATTCAACATCTTTGAAAAAAATACTGACAATATTTTTCAGAACATTAAGAACAGTTAATATTTGAATTCTGCTTCTGGGAATTTATCCCATGATATATGAACACATGCAAAATGACATAAATAGCAAGATATGTATAATAATAAAAGATTAAATATATTTCTATCAATACAGGACTAGTTAAATAATTTGTGGTTCATCTGTACAATGAAATATTACACATATATATAAATATATACACAAATATATATATGTAGTAGATGCCTATGTGCTATTATTGATATATCTTGGAGATTGTTAAGTGAAAAAAGAAAGCAGTGTGAAAATTAGCTCTAAGTGCATAGAATACTCTGAAAACATATTTAAGTATCTTTTAAAATATTATTGCCAACAAAAAGGGAAGGAGACCAAAAGTCAGTGGTGATAGCTAGATACGTTTTCATTGCATATTCTTTTGTCTTCTTTTATTTTTTTAACATTTACATGTATTTTAATAAAACACCAAAACCAGTGCAAAAAAAAACATTCAGAATGAACAAATACTTACTGTTGTGGTAGCCAGGATTCTAAAATGGTTTCCAAGATTTCTACCTCCTGATCTACATGCCTGGCATAATTCCCAACCCTTGCAAGTGCAGGCAGGGCTTATTAATATGATGGATTTTTCACTTCTGTAATTAGGTTACATTATATAATAAAGGTGAAGGGCTTTTGTAAATATAATTAAAGTCCCTAAACAGTTGACTTTCAGTTAATCAAAAGTGAGATTTCCTGGGTGAGTCTGACCTAATCAAGTGTGCCCTTTAAAAGAGGGTTTAGAGGTCATAAAAATATTCCTCTGGCCTTGAAGAAGTAAGCTGTATGTTGTGAGGGGGCCTATGTGGCTGGAACTTGAGAGGAACTTTTATTTGCTGAGGGCAGTTCCTGGATGACATCTTGATTGCAACCTTCTGAGGCTCTGTGTAGAGGACCCAGTTAAGCTATGCTGGAGTCTAGGCACACAGAAATGGAGAAAATACACTTGTGTTGTTTTGAGTTGCTAAATCTTTGGTAACTTTTTATGCTCTTATGAAAAAATAAATACAATTGAGTACTTCCTGTGCACCAAGCAAATAAGTTTAAGCACAACATGGTAAAGAAATTTTTCTCGTATTACCAAGTAAGGAGAATTGAATTCCACAAATTAAACTCTCACAATACAGCACCCACGTGTGGGGATATAGTGACCACCACAGCATCTGCCAAAATAGAAAATGGACAGTGGGAGAGCAGTCTCGCCCTGCATATTTCAGTACAGATTGGTGAATTTAACCTCTCAGAGAACATTTATATTTATGTTGTCTGCTTAGCTATTACTGCAGAGAATATATCCCTTGAAAAGAGTCTGTCCTGATGGAGAGTTAGTGAAAGGGACTGCTGTCAGTCTTACTTTAACAAGAGTCATGGCCTGGGAAAATAAATAAGGATTAGAGTAAGAGAGAGCCACTGTGAAAAAGTAAAACAATATAAGAATGAAGCCACAGAATTGTGGTTCTGAAACTTATGTCTCCAACACCTGATACACTCTCAAAAGCATCATTTCTTCAGCTTCAAACAAGCCTAGTCAGTGTGATTAAGAAGGTCTAGGATGAGGCACAGGAACTAGCAATTTTAACAAGAGTGTCAGATGATTCTGATGTAGGAGTCTAGGACCACAAATTGATCAGCACTATGTAAGAACTGTGGGTCCCATCTATTGTTAGCAATCTGTCATGTACCCAGACAGAATGAGATAAAAAGAGAACTGACCTGAGAAAAGGATGTAAGCCTAAGGGGCTTTGGAAAAGGAGGTGTTACCGAGTCCACACTCATACTGCTTACCGCACAACAGGCCAATAAATCGAGAGACAAATTATTGGGGCAAGGAATAGTGACTTTATTTGCAAAGCCAGCAGGCCGAGAAGACGGTGGACTAGTGTCCCAAAGAACCATCTTGCCCAGGTTTGAATGCTACTTTCTTTTATAGAAGGGGTGGGAGGTGAGGGATAAAGTAAAAAAGGTGGTAAGTTGTTGCAGATATTTCTTTGTCCGAGGGGATGTGTTAATTTCTTCTTTCCTGCAATCATTCATAGGTGAGCCTGGTCAGGATGTTTCCTACAAGCCAAACAAAGGTACTTTAGCTTAGTGCTCAGACATGAGAGACAGGGTTCCCGGAGATAGACCATTATGTATACTTTAAGCTGTAGGCAACATCCCTTAAGTGATTAACCTGTAGCAAAAGCATGAGAATACAAAGTTTAAAGTAAAAGAAAGAGATCCAATATGGAGTCAGATTTGTTCTTCCCTATTTCAGAGGCTCTAGGTAGTTCAATCCTTTGGGTAAATTAATTAGCCTCTCTATAACTGAGGGACTCTTACCTGGAAGATGTATATAAAAATACTGCTGTCCCCTACATTTAAAGGTATTGTAAAGAACAAGATGTAATTTTGTATATAAAGAGCTTTGAAGGGCAAAGATCTTTTTTAACCAATGTAAGATGTTATAACAAAATCATGTAATGGTATCAGAACTCTTAAAATGTGGTTTTTTTCCCCTGTGGCTTTGGTGTTTTATGGTTAACTAACACTTACTTACACATAGAATCATCACATATCTTCATTAACAAAAATAATTTGCTTATCAGTTGTATAAAGACCAGTCCTGGAACTATATGAGCCTAAAGAAATTGATTAATTCAGATAGTTACTAATTTTCTCATGCTTTGTTCATATACATGGGACAAGAAAAAATATGTGCTAAGCACACAAAGAAGTGTCTTGGATTTTTCAGCAAAGTATTGCAATGCTATCTGATAAGTACGTGTAGAAACTATAGGTATAAACCTTAATCGCACAAAAAGGAAGGTGAATTCTATGGGGGTGGGAATTAAAGGAAGACTACACAGAGGAAATAAATATAAGCAAATGTAAGGTATGTATTAGCAAAGCATATGTCTTGGGAGCTATGGAAATTTGTATCAGTTAGGATGCTTTTGAGAGCAAAGAACAGAAGACCTATCTAAAAGTGGCTTAAATAATGTGAAAATTTTCATCTCTTATAACAAGATTGGAAGCAGAGTTAGTCCAGGGTTAATTCAGTGGCTTGAGGACATAATTAAGGAACCAAGTTTCTTTTCCTTTTCTGTTCTTCCATGATCAGAGTTAGCATTTGTCCTTGAGTTTTTCCCCCAAAAGTATTCAGAGTTATCACATCCTCCCAAAACTTGAACCAAGAGTAGAAACAAAGGGAAATTCATGTCTTGTCTCCTTGCTTTAAGAGTGAGGGAAACTTTACTGGGAGCCTTCAGAAGACTGTGCCTCTGGCTCAGAGGTTTCCATGCTTATGCTGAAAGTGACCACTGGCAAGAGGAGAAGGGGGAAGAGAGAAACACCATGATGGGCGTAGACTAATCATGATTCATCCCTGGGAGCTGTGGAGGGGCCTAGTGACCCCTGCTCAATTTCTAGTATGTGAGTACTATATGAAGGAAGCCAAAAATTCAGTTGTTGTTTGTATTTTGTTTTACAAGGGAAAAGGGGGTGAGAATGACTATTGAAGGCAAACAGAAATTTCATACAGTGTGTAAATGAATGGAACCATTAGCAAGCATGTGCATTTGGGAAACTGCAATTAATTCCATATAATTGGGTCATAGAGAACAAGAAGAACTTGAAAGGGTATGGATCATGGAGTCTCACATTTTCCCTACGAAGAACAGGGAGCTAGGAAATGACATAATGAAACTATGTTCTACAAAGATCATTCTGGAAAGATAACTGTGATTTTGGAAGCAAGCTCACCAACAAGAGAACATTATCAAGTTCAGGTGAAGGTTTATGCCCTAAAGTCAGAAATACTTAAGATATAAAATTAATTGGATTACTTACCAGTTATATGGTGGGAGGGGTGATCAACACCAATTTTAAGTACTATTCAGTTCTCTCTATTGTATATACTTGTACATTAAAAATGTACAATAAGAGGTAAAAACAAAATTCTCCCATGTAGAACTGACAAAATACTGATTTAATTAAGTGAAATAGTTTCAAAGATGGCAATGGATAAATGTATTTAAAGTTTGTCACATAAATAAGTCACATGTTTCTAAAATTTACCACATATGGATATAATTTTAAAATATTCTTCTAAAACTGTTGATTGATTCTTTGTTGAACATTCTAACTTTAACTTAGATCAGAAATATTTTACTCATTTTCACCCCAAAAAAATCTAGTCCACTTTATAAAAAACACAACTTTAAAAATACATATAATGGTTAAAATTTTGGACATTATTTTTTCAAGGTTGATTTGCATTAATAACATTATTTTTCCAGATATCACTATAAAAGATCAAATCCCATTTACTTCGTGATTGGTTGTCTTTACATTTTAGCAGAAATTATATTATGTGGAAGAGCATTTATGTGTTATTTGCTGGGGAACCCATCAGGTGTTTAGAAAGCTCAGTCCTTCTTATGGGAATAGCCTCACACTTGGAACTCAGTTGGCACTGGTGAGAATAAGGCTGTAATCTACATCTTTGTTACAGAGCTTTCTCTTTGCGAAGCAAAGTAAGCTGTTCAAGTATCAAACTCATGACCTTTGGCTCACTGGCAGCAAACTCCAACCAACTAGCCTAGCAGCTGAGGATAGGATGGAAGAATTCCCTCATAAACATCTGCTTTAGCTCGATCCAACAGAAAATACATTATAGCCTCTGGAGCTG
Organism: Delphinus delphis; assembly: GCF_949987515.2. Classification (NCBI taxonomy): domain Eukaryota; kingdom Metazoa; phylum Chordata; class Mammalia; order Artiodactyla; family Delphinidae; genus Delphinus; species Delphinus delphis. Next base: position 25,436,469 of record NC_082691.1, on the reverse strand, counting down.
GAACACACTCCTTGTGAGACATCAGTTAAGTCACAAGAACGGTTTTTGTGAAAATCTGCCTTTCTAAATCTTAGAAATAAAAATCCTTTCCACAGTCAAGCAAGCCAGACAAACAAGACCTACAACTGGAAATCCAGTCATTTAACATGGCAATTATCTAAAGCTAGTTTCTTTAAAGATTTCTTTGCCTTACAACATCACTCTGGCCCTTTTTTTCTCCTCTTGAAATGTTAAAGGAGAGAACTCACTTTTCATTCACTTTTTGCTGAATTTTCTAAAAAGTTTAGTTACTGTGTAAACATCTTGTCAACTATTTAGATTACTCAAACATATTTCCCTATCAGATTCATTGACTCAGTGCTCAGTGAGATTATTGAAAGTATTTTGCAGGGAAGATGGACTTCATTAACAACTCTGGTTTTTTTCAGACTTCACTCCCCACATAAAATGGCACATTTATGAAACAGTTTTATCTAATCGTTTCTTGAGACCTCAATCTATCTAAAGCAAGCTAGTTAAAGAAGAAAAGCCTTAGACAACAGCTGAAAGTTTAGAAAGAGATGAAGAGATATTTGTATTAAATACTGAAATGTAACTGCTTATATATTTTGATCTCAGGGTTTGCTATAAAGTGAATCCTAGAGACCAAGACAATAGCTCAGCTATTATCTCACATGTTTATAGTTACCATATACAGCATTGTGTATCAAATAGCTCTTAAATTCCCTGAGAAGCTGACATGACAAAAGAGAACCTATTATGCCTTTATCTTTAAAAATATTTCTAAGGGATTTTTTTCCTGAAATAGATAGCTAAGTTGTGTCAACTTATCAGCAACATCTGATTCTGTATGTTCTACGTTAATTAGTTTTGCTTTCCCAACATAGATTAACCCATTTCCCCACCTTTGGATTAGAATGTCTGACTATTATGCTAATAGTAATAATACCTGTATGTGTTAATCTTAAATTTTACCCTCTAATATGCAACAGAAAAACAGTCAGTGGATAAAAAGAAAGTCCTTATTTCTTGGCTTTGCTATTTCTTTTTGCTATGATAAGGGGAACCCTTTTTTTAGAATAATGGAAAAGAAACTTGAAAGTCTACATTAGTACATAGCTTTATAGAATACAATTTCACATTTTATAACAATATAGCTTATAAATTATAAAAATGTATAAACATCACTTGAGGTCTATAAAATTGTAAACTTTCTATTTTGATATGTTTTGTTTACAGTCTTTATAAGATCATTTCTATTTTGCCAGCATTAGCCTTTAGCTTTTATAATTAAATAAATTCTCTCTTCTCTAAAAGGTCTGATTTGGGATTCGGAGGAAAAGGTTTTGTATATAAACCCAGATATAATGACGCACAGAACCTGTAATATTGCTTTAAAATGATTTCCATACTCACTTAGGAAAACACAAAGAAGGATAGACATTTGCAATCATGGTTTGATGTCAGATGCTGTTTGAAGCCAGGCTCTGTCATTGACTTCACTGGGGGAGATTATATAAGCTCCCTGAGCTTTGTTTCTCCATCTATAAATGAGGAAACTATTTCTTACCTCACAATTTCATAGATCTGCAACAAGGGTGAAAAGAGTTTTTTACAAAATAATGATTATGTAAACAGTATCAGATGACTTAGTACCTATTAAGAGGTGGTAACTCTATTGGTGTGCACTGTTGTACACAGGAAAAATGTTACAGCTCAAAGCTATCCAGATCTAATGTTTAGCTAGGTGGGTGTTCCCAAGGACAATTACGTGATTGTTTATTCTTTAAATAGGACTGCATCTATGTTCATCGGTGATATTGGCTGTTAATTTTCTTTTTTTGTGATATCTGTGTCGGGTTTTGGTATCAGGGTGATGGTGGCCTCATAGAATGAGTTTGGAAGTGTTCCTTCCTCTGCAGGCTTTTGGAATAGTTTTAGAAGGATAGGTGTTAACTCTTCTTTAAATGTTTGGTAGAATTCACCTGTGTAGCCATCTGGTCCTGGACTTTTGTTTGTTGGAAGATTTTTAAGCACAGTTTCAATTTCATTCCTTGTGACTGGTCTGTTCGTATTTTCTATTTCTTCTTCGTTCAGTCTTGGAAGGTTATACCTTTCTAAGCATTTGTGCATTTTTTCCAGGTTGTCCTTTTTATTGGCATAGCGTTGCTTGTAGTAGGCTCTTATGATCCTTTGTATTTCTGCGGTTGGTTGTAACTTCTCCATTTTCATTTCTGATTTTACTGGCTTGGGCCCTCTCCCTTTTTTTTCTTGATCAGTCTGACTGAAGGTTTATCAATTTTGTTTATCTTTTCAAAGAACCAGTTTTTGTTTCATTGATCTTTTCTATTATTTTCTTTGTTTCTATTTCATTTATTTCTGCTCTGATCTTTATGATTTCTTTCCTTCTACTAACTTTGGATTTTGTTTGTTCTTCTTTCTCTAGTTGCTTTAGGTGTACAGTTAGGTTGTTTGAGATTTTTTTTTTTTTCCTGAGGTAAGTTTGTATTACTATAAACTTCCCTCTTAGAACTGCTTTCGCTGTGCCTCATAGGTTTTGGATTGTCACATTGTCATTTTCATTTGTATCTAGGTATTTTGTGATTTCTTCTTTGATTTTCAGTGATCGATTGGTTGTTTAGTAGCATATTGTTTAGCGTCCACATGTTTGTGTTTTTTGAAGTTTTTTTCTTGTAGTTTATTTCTAGTCTCATAGCTCTGGGGTCAGAAAAGATGCTTGATATGATTTTTAAAAATTACAGGCCAGTATCACTGATGAACATAGATAAAAAATCATCAACAAAATACTTGCAAACCGAATCCAACAATATATTAAAAGGATCATACACCGTGATCAAGTGCATCAAGGGATACAAGGATTTTTCAGTATCGGCAGATCAATCAATGTGATACACCACATGAACAAATTGAAGAATAAAAATTATATGATCATCTCAATAGGTGCAGGAAAAGCTTTTGATAAAATTCAACATCTGTTTATGATAAAGACTCCCCATTAAATGGGCACAAAGGGAACATACCTTAATATAACAAAGGCCATATATGGCAAACTCACAACTAACATAATATACAATGGTGAAAAGCTGAAAGCATTCCCTCTAAGATCAGGAACAAGACAAGGATGCCTACTCTCACCATTTTATTCAACACAGTTTTGGAAGTCCTAGCCACAGCAGTCAGTGAAGAAAAACAAATACAAGGAATCTGAATTGGAAAGGAAGAAATAAAACTGGCACTGTTTGCAGATGACATGATTCTCTACATAGAAAATCCTAAAGATGCCACCAGAAAACTACTAGAGTTCATCAGTGAATTTGGTAAAGTTACAGGATATAAAATTAATATACAGAAATCTGTTGCATTTCTATACACTAAAAATGAAATATTGGAAAAAGAAATTAAGGAAACAATCTCATTTACCATCGCATCAAAAAGAATAAAATACCTATGAATAAACCTACCTAAGGAGGCAAAAGACCGAAAACTATAAGACACTGATGAAAGAAACTGAAGACAACACAAACAGATTGAAAGCTATACAGTGTTCTTGGATCGGAAGAATTAATATTGTTAAAATGACCATACTACCCAAGACAATCTACAGATTCAGTGCAATCTCTATCAAAATACCTATGGCATTTTTCAAAAAACTGAAACAAAAAATTTTAATTTCTATGGAAAGACAAAAGACTCCAAATAGCCAAAACAATCTTGAGAAAGAAGAATGGAGATGGAGGAATCAGGCTGCCTGACTTCAGACTATACTACAAAGATACAGTCATCAAAACAGTATGGTACTGGCACAGAAATGGACACATAGATCAATGGAACAGGATAGATAGCCCAGAAATAAACCCACACACTTATGGTCAATTAATCTATGATAAGGGAGGCAAGAATATACAATGGAGAAAAGACAGTCTCTTCAGTAAGTAGTGCTGGGAAAACTGAACAGCTACACATAAAAGAATTAAATTAGAACATTCTCTAAAGCCATATACAAAAGTAAATTCTAAATGGATAAAGACCTAAATGTAAGACCAAATGCTATAAAAATTCTAGAGGAAAACATAGGTGGAACCCTCTTTGACATAAATTGCAGCAATATTTATTTGGATTTGTCTCCTAGAGTAATGGAAATAAAAGCAAAAGTAAACAAATGGAACCTAATTAAACTTAAAAGCTTTTTCACAGCAAAGGAAACCATCAACAAAATGAAAAGACAACCTACGGAATAGGAGAAAATATTTACAATGTGACCAACAAGGGATTAATTTCCAGAATATGTAAACAGCTTATACAGCTCAATATAAAAAACAAAATCCAATAAAAAATAGACAGAAAACCTAAAGCAACATTCCTCCAAAGACATACAGATGGCCAACAGAAACATGAAAAAATGCTCACTATCACTAATCAGTAGAGAAATGCAAATCAAAACTACAATGAGGTATCATTTCACACCAGTCAGAATGGCCATCATCAAAAAGTGTAGAAATAATAAATGCTGGAGAGGGTGTGGAGAAAAGAGAACCTTCCCACACTGTTGGTGGGAATGTAAATTGGTGCAACCACTATGGAGGACAGTATGGAGGTTCCTTAAAAAACTAAAAATAGAGCTACCGTATAATACTGCAGTCCCACTCCTGGGCATATATCCAGAGAAAACTCTAATTTGAAAAGATATATGCACCCTAGTGTTCTTACTAGCACTATTTACAATAGCCAAGACATGGAAGGAACCTAAATGTCCATCAACAGATTAATGGATAAAGCAGATGTGATATATATATATATATATATATATATATATATACACACACAATGGAATATTACTCAGCTGTAAAAAAGAATGAAATAATGCCATTTGCAACAAGATGGATGGACCTAGAGATTGTTAGTTGAACTAAATCAAACAGAAAAACAAATATCATACAATACCACTTTTATGTGGGATCTGAAAAAAATGATATAAATGAACTTATTTACAAAACAAGTAGACTCAAAGACATAGAAAACAAGCTTATGGTTGCCATAGGGAAAAGTGTGTGGGAGAGGGATAAATTAGGAGTTTGGGATTAACTTATATATACTACTATATATAAAATGGATAAACCACAAGGACCTACTGTATAGCACAGGGAACTATATTCAATATCTTGTAATAACCTATAATGGAAAAGAATCTGAAAAAGTTAAATATAAATATAACTGAATCACTTTCCTGTACACATGAAGCTAACAGAACATTGTAAATCAGCTTTACTTCAATAAATAAAAATAAGTAACTAAATAAGACTGCAGATCTGAGGATTAGAAAAACAATATTATTCACAACTGCTTTTACATAAAAGACAAGAGGATCTGAAACATGTAGGGTTGTGAAAGAAGATCTCTTTTGCCCTTTGCCTAAACTGCCATGTCCAAGTGCTATTTCTATGGAGAGAAGCCTCATCTTCAGGGAGCTAGAAATTCACAGAAGGTTTGAAATTGCAGGGAATCACCATATTCAGAAAAGATGGTGGCCACCTTGGAGAATAAGCTTTCAGTGCAGTTTTTAAACGGTAAGAACAGTGAACCTTCTGCATTTTAAGGGGAGAAAGAAAGTCTGGAAAATAAATCTATTTTCTTAAGCAAGTTCTTAATAATGTTTATAGCTAATGCCATTACAACTATAGAAAGGCATTTTGCTAAGCATCAAAACCAAGTAGGCTTTCCTCTCTGAGTGGTGATCTCACCTCACTAGAACAGGAGTGCTTAGTATCAAATTTTATCTCGTTTTTGGAAAAGAATTAGCTTTTGCTACTTGCAAGAAAATGGCTTCATGTCACAGACATAACATTGAAAAAGAAGACATAAAAAGAGTATGTAGACTATATAGTGTCACTTATACGAGGTCATGAACCAACAAAAGTAATCTCTTAGTGATTGAAGTCAGAAGAGTGGTTATCTTTGTGGAGAAGGATTTATTGAGTGGGAGGACCACAAGGGAGCCTTCTGGGGACTGGAAGTGTGGTGATTATACGTGTGTACATAAGTAAAATTCTATCAAGCTATAGACTTAGGAGCTGTGCACTTTAGTGTTGAATGTGCTATACATTAAAAATTTTGAAAATATAAGTTACAGTTTTTTGAAGCCTCTTCTAAACTGTGATACAGTTTCAACTTTTACCTTATGACTACAGAATGATTTTTCCTCCTGATTGCATTTTCTGAGCCTATAAAATAGCATTATTTTCTTCTTGGAATCTCAAGAAAAATAATTGAGGCGCTGGAGAAATGTTACACATAGCACTGTATATATAGCAGTTTATTAATAAGATATTTTCTGGGCTTCCCTGGTGGCACAGTGGTTAAGAATCCGCCAGCCAATGCAAGGGACACGGGTTCGAGCCCTGGTGCACGAAGATCCCACATGCTGCAGAGCAACTAAGCCCATGTGCCACAACTACTGAGCCTGTGCTCTAGAGCCCACGAGCCACAACTACTGAGCCCGCATGCCACAGCTACTGAAGCCCGCTCGCCCAGAGCCTGTGCTCCGCAACAAGAGAAGCCACCACAATGAGAAGCCCATGCACTGCAACGAAGAGTAGCTCCTGCTCACTGCAACTAGAGAAAGCCATGCAGCAAGAAAGACCCAATGCAGCCAAAAATAAATAAATTTTTTTAAAAAGATATTTTCTTATGAAGATAGATTTTTACCACTTTTCCTTCTCTGTCCTACAGCTAGGATTTTTCTACCTAAAAGGATTCATTTATTAACTAGAACACATTATTTTGTGACCATGAAGACAAGTAGAAAGTGCAATTGATATTTGTTATCAGTACTGTCCAGAGCAGTGCTGTTGAATAAAACTTTCTGTGATGATAGAAATATTCTATGTCCATGTTGTCCAATATAGTAGCCACCAGCCACATTAGCTATTAGTACTTGAAATGTGGTTAGTGTGACTAGGGAATTCAGTTTTTAATTTTATTTAATTAAATTTATTTAAACTTAAATTCCCACATATGGCTAGTGGCTACTGTGTTGACAGCACCATTCTTGAGCTTAAAAAAAATACTTTCATACATTTTCTCATTTCTTAGAAAAAACCTGCACGTATTATTTCCAAGTTACAAATGTTAGAACTAAAGGTAAGGGTGGCAGAGGGGTTTAAGCAAGATTACACAGGCATTAAGTGGCAAAATTGGAATTGTAATTCTTTTAAATACACCTCAAAGCTTCTCTGGCTACCCCATGGTCTGTGTCGTCTCCTTGTTTCCTTTCCTGTCACTTAGTTACTCTCAGCGGAAAAAAAAAAGCAAAAGTGCGTTAAAAATCAAGTCTCTGTTTTTCCTCCCTGGACTTTTGCCATATCGCTAATTTTTTGATATCAAATAGATTTATGATATTTAACCTTCATGTGTACAATGTATCAGGGTATATATAAGGGCAATTGTAACTCTCTGTGGCAAGTCTAAATATGAATTGTTTCCTGAGATTAGCAGTTGGTGAATCAGACACGAGTAATCCTATTGTCATGACACAACACCCACTAAAATATCCATTATTTAATTCAAAATTACTCTGAACACTTCCGGCCCATCTATAAGTACCCAGCTTATGTATGAAGATTCCTCTGAAATGCCTGTCCATGATGCCTTTTATGATTCTCTAGGAAAAGTCATCTTCCTCTAATTCCTTTTTATGCCTGTTTCAAAATTGTCTTGTTCTATTTTATATGATTTTCTATTTTATATATATATATTTGTCCTCTTTGAGATGGCATGATATTTTATGATAGGGAGAAAATTGTTTATTTTTTGTGCTTCTCTTCAAAGTTCCCTAACATAGTGCCTTACACAGAGAGGAGTCCAGTAAATATTTGTGAAATTAACCAATAGGTTTCCATAGTGAATATTTTAGTTAAGACATGCATGATTAAAGAAAAAATATGATATATGACTTCTTAGGAGTAGCAATATGAACATTTGTAAATGCCATTTTTAATTTGTCCAGTAAATTTATCTCTAGGCAAATTAAAAGTTCTCACCTCTTCAAACCATGCCTCCTTAATTAATTTCAGTTATCTCTATTCTTTGTGTAATGCTGTCTCAAAAAGGGATTACTGTATTTTGGATAAAAAACATTCTTTGGCAGTTCTATCCTGCAACTTTAATATATTTTGATTTCTATAAGAATGTAAGAATCACATTTTCCAGACTTCATTTATTTTTCATTAAAAGTATACTCTTGGATCTTTACTTCTTGTTAACTGATTTTACTAACTAAATGTCACTGTGTTCTGTAAGAAAATCCTGCCATCACATACCTTTGAAATAAGAGAAATTTACATGCCATACGAATGATGTTAATTTTTAATTTTATCAACACTGTAAAATGAAATATGGTTACTGTAAACTAGAGAACACATTTTAATGGTAGTTGAAAACATCAGATTTAATATTACTTACAAGAAAAAGTACAATAATTTGTCATCCCCAAACTTCAAATGCTTTACTGGCTCTTAGAATGAATCCTAAACCTCTGTTCAAGTCACAAGCCTTGTATCTTCAGAACATTGCTCACCTCTAGTGTCATACACCTCCCTATTCTTGGTTGAATCCTGTGACTGTTGAGTTGTTATTTATGCTTCCTGGAAGGGTTTGCTCTCAGGGCTTAATTAGCATGGCTCAATTATTGTCTCAGCTTAAGTATCACCTCTTCAGAAAGACAGTTCTTGACCAGCCAGTCTGAAGCAGTACCTACACTATCCCCTGGTCCCCTGACTTCTTTTCTAAGACATCATACATTTCTCTGGTTTCATTTATAGTGTTTTCAGATGAGTAACAGAAATTAAGAGTTAAATTGATTTCTACAACTGTGATCACTGGCGTGACTGAATATCCAGAGGTAGGTGGAAATGAGTATCGTTCAACTAGAGCCTGATTGCTCTGTTTCTCTGAGATTCTCTCAACCATATTAGGGATATGGCAGCAGCGGCAGCTATAGGAATTGCAACCATAGAAAGAAAGAAGCCATTTTTTCCCTGTCTCTTAAGAGTGAGGCAACTTTTTCCCTAGAAGTTAAGCACAATATTCCCCTCATGTTTCATTGTCTAGAATTGTGTTACATTACTATTCCTGAACTGACACCTAAAGTCAGGTGAATGCAAAAACTGCTTTAATTAGGTTTGAGTTGCTCAACCAATTGCTTGCAAAGAAATGGAACTACTTTTAGAATTATTGTGTTCGTACCTATTACTAAGAGAGACATCAGCTTTTCCAGAAGTTTATGAGCTACATGGGGAAAGAGTAAACCTCCCCAAAAATCAGAGCAAATAGATGCTGGGGAGGCAATTTGCGTGACAGCCCAGTTTTAGTTCTTCATAGCACAGTTGCCATCTCAAATGATTTATTTATAGGTCTTTTAATTGATTTTCTTTGTCTCCTCAAACAGAATGCAAATCCATGAGAACTGGGATGTGGTATGTTTGGTCCAGTGCTATGTCCTCAGCAACTAAGTTTGACACACGGCATTATACATAAATACCTGTTGTCAAAAGAAAGGTCACTCCACCACTCCACTGCTTTTTTTCTAGTGAAATTCTACTCATTCTTTTTGTCTTAATTTTGACACATCGCTTTCTCTACTAAAATTTTATTTACCTACCAAACTCAGTATCACAAGCATCACAGAATAATTGTGTATTTAATAATCTCTGTCTACCATGAGACCATAAACTCCCAGAAGCTGGTCTTTCTTTCTAACTTGGTCACTGTTGAGCATTATTTCTACAACACAACATATATTCTGTATATATTTGCTGAATAAAGGAATAAATGAACCTATATACATATAATAATACATATAATGCATATAATAAATATATGTATTATACATATATATTTATACATATTATAAATAAACCTATATACATATAGGTTCTGCTTGAAAGCATCCTTTTTTTCAACTAATGTTACCCTTGGGGGAGAAAAAGTATAGGAATCATCAGTTTAGTATATAAATATGGCAACCCTGTTGTTATAAATTAAAGGTGGCAAAGGCCTATAGTTACCATAAATAACACATATAAGTTAAGAAATGTGTAGCAAACAATCAGATGGATGCCAATACTGGTGTCCATAGGAAAGGCTGCTGAAGTATGACTGGGCCTAACCAAGTAAAACACTGATTTTAGGATCTGGTCCTGTGCCTTAAAAAAACAGCTTTCAGTGCTCAGGAATAAAGAGGTCATCAGATAACTGACACAAGTGTGAGAATTTATTAATTTATGATGAGAAACAACTGTGACATAAACCAGAGTAATTGAAATCCAGATTATCAGAGCATTCATTCCCTGGGCCAAGCTACATGGGAAGTCAAACATCAGAAGTATGCTTTGGTAGGTGTAAAAAAACAAAAACTACCTATGTATGTGTATGTATTTGTCTATATCTATCATCTGTATAGTGTAGTTAAGAAATATTGAAGTCATTTCCCATGATTTATGGGAAATTGTATGAATATGAAAGTTTGCCAATTGTATGAATATGAATTTAATGAATATGAAAGTCAGTTGACCAAGACAATTATTAGCCAAAATAATTTGAGAAAATTTCTCACTATAGAAGGTTTTGCCAATTCAACCAGAATATTTGAATACTTAGCCAAGATATTACAAAATTCTGCTTTAACACCCTCTTGCTTTCTGTTTTATTATTTTCCTGATGATCCTAAGCTTATATTTCACTTGATGCTCTTATGTATAAATACCATTTTTATGTCACAGCCTTAATTACCAATGAGACTTGCCTATTTCTTCAACAGCTTCCTTCTTTAGAGAGAAAATTTGCATCACATTCAAACTTTTTGTTTAGCTTAGTCCTTTAGAGCAAGCTGGCTTTTCATCAAGTGTGAATTTTGTGGTTAAAACTTCTGTGTAAACTTTAAAATATACTTCATTTGAGCCCCAAAGAAGGAACAGTGTGATATTCTATTTCATTTTATTTTCTACACTTTCCTTTGTCAAGATATCTACTCAAGTTTGGAATTTCATAACACTTTTGATATCAACTCATATCACCAACCACTTTTTCTATTGCTTTATTCAGCTGGAATCCTTGTTGACTAGGCCTTCTGACAACTGTGAAAACACCTTTTTGGTTTCTTTGAGTCAATTCAAAGGAGGTGGGTTAATTTTGCTTTGTAGTCCTTGGTATTATAAGTCATCCTCAATATGTCATTGCTCTTGAAATGTATGTATTCCATATAGGCACGTGTTGTTTTCCTTTTTTTACATTTTCTTTTCTGTGGTCATCTTGATGTAATGGGAGAGATGAACTTTATTTCTAAATAAACCAATGTGGTATAGCCAAAATAACGTTGGCTGCACAGAGGAGAGAGTGGAAGTGTTTGTCATTTGAACATTTTTCTTGGAAACGTAAGGTGTTTATATTTTACTTGGGGATAGAAACATTTCTATTTTAAATAAGATAATGTCTTCTAAAATTTAACTAAAAAATTTCAGTAAACCTTTTAAAATAAGTTTATTTTTTGAAAACATTGGCAGGGGATGGCATGCCTAGATTGTATAAGAGTTGGTACCAGAATGTGGAAAATGGGATTTCCTTCATTCCTTTCTTAGACTTGCCGGGGCAAAGAGGATGGTCTTCAAAACTATGGCAGGGTTAATCAGAACAGTTTTCTTATCCATGGTAGCCAGTGGTATCACCTGAGTTTGGAAGACTTGTAGATTGATATCAGAACCTAGTACACACACACACACACACACACACACACACACACACACACACACACACACACACACACACACACACACCCCACCCAAGGTGGAGTAGGTCCTACCTGGTTATTTCTATAAATATATAATGTTCCATGTAAGAGAAACCAAGTCGTTAGCACTCCTTAAGGAATTCATCATTAAAAGTACTTATTTTTATTTCCCTTTGCTGCCTTGGCACATCACTGTGGAATGAATGAGCCACTGTTACTCTTGCTACTGCCACATGGACACTGCTACCACTAAGAGTGGCAGTTTAATTTACTTAACATCTCCTCTGTCTCTGGAGCATTTGTGTACTTGTCTCAGCTGGAGCCTTCTACTTAATGATGAAGAATGCAGCCTTGGCATCCTAAAAAAATGTATGCTCTTCTCTCCTGCTAGAGGCTCAGTGATGTGAAGGGCCATTAGACTCCTGGTGGCTGGTTACTGTCTCATGACGTGTGGACTGAGAGATTCATTTTTGTTTCAGGGTCTTCATTACTAAGTAGAACCCAGCAATTAACAACTACCGCCACCTCCCAAGTCTGTTTGTGTATTTGGCAAAAGCCTTATTCTGTCCTCAGATAGTTGCCTACCGCATCTGCCTCTCTATGCTTCTCTCGGTTTCCCTATGAACCACCATACATTTAGCAGCCAGGTCAGTACCTGAGACTTCTTGATGACTGCCACCCTCTATGAACAGCAATTAAAGGTAGGAGAAGATTCCCTCTGCTTATATCCAGTTCCATACTTTGTTCTCTGGCTTGTTTATGGTTTAATTCAATACAGGAGGGAAGAAGTAGGAAATCCCATTTGGTTCCATATTCAAGTCACATTCTCCAATTCAGTTTTAATGTTATCAATTTCTCCTGTATCAACTTCTCAATTGGTTTAAAATCTGAATGGTGAGAAATAATTTTCTCCATACTACAATGCATTCTTTTTGTGAAACTGTTGGTCTCTTCTCTCCTATTCTGTCTCTTTTCTACTATGATGACTTCATCCCATTTTTATTCATTTTTCTAAGTAAAATAGTTTAAAACTTTTTTTCTTATCCAAACCATAATATTAGAGTCTCACTTTTCATTCTAAATGGTTTATCAGTATGTTTTGCTAAACAAAGAAAACCTCCTTTCTAAAAGAAATTTTGATTTCAGCTGTGTTTTTTTTATCTCTTCATTGTTAATGGATCCTGGTTTTGCCTCATTCATTTGCTTGAGGCATAATCTGTAAGGGCTGATGCTTCATTTCTTGACACCTATGAAAGAATAAGTAATTATTCTATATAATTAGCAAAATGTTGCCTGAGCTATATAGTGCTTCAGCTTTTTGTTCTCTACCTGAGAGTTTTGTGTGTATATTCTGAAAGGAAAACTAATGAACAAGAAAAAAAAAAAAAACTAAACTAAACTACTCTCCCACTTTTTCACATTTATGCCTCAGCTCATTAATTGGGAAAGTTTTAGTTGTGGATAGGTGTCTACCCTTGATCCACTTCTCATTAATTCTTTCACATAGGAGGAGAAATGACAAATGACTTTTTTAATGGATAAAACTAAGAAGAGCTTCTGAGTAGACCATGTTCCTGTTTGCCTGTTTTTCTTGAGAAGATTATTGGCCCTAATATGAATTGAATTGACTGCATTAAAGGAAGGTAATTGATGGGGATGTAAAGATCGAAAAGGAATATGGAGAGAGCAAACAGGTGTGAAAGATATAGTCAAATAAGTGACTGCTTCAGTGAGCAGTAGTCACCTGGAGGTGAAATGTATCAAGGGAAGTGTGGATAGAGACAAAAGTCAGAGCCTAAATTCATTTCTGATGCAGTATCAATGGAATTTCTTTAACAATTTAATACATACCATCAATCCAAATTAAAGATAATTCAGCCTTTTTTATTTCTATGCCCCTACAATGATGAATGCAATCGATTCAATTCGTATTAGTGCCAATAATCTTAAGAAAAACAGGAAAACAGGAACATGGATGACCTCTATCCTTTCTTAAGTACCCTTTGGCCAGAGGGCACTAGAAGTGTCTGGAGTAGGATTCTTTTTCTTATAATTGATCATTCCTATGATACATATGTTATTTTAGTGTAGCATGTTCTCTATATCTATATTGTAGGGTTGGGAAAATCTCTCCTTACCTCTCTTCCATTGTTATTTTTTCTCTCTACTTTCTAACATAGAGATATTCATATCTAATAGTAAGAATCTGCAAGTCATAGTGTAGCTTTAAGAAGATCTGTAACTGGAGATAAAAAATACTAACAAGAGACAAGACACCTCACTTAAATTCCTTTTTCAGTCACTTGCTATGTAATCGAAGAACAATCATGATATTAGTGTGTCTTATTAGACTGAGAGTGAAATCCTTAAGGAATCCTCATCTGCCACTGAATTATCCAGGCTTTTTTTTCTCCTCTAGCAAAATTAGGAGCTACAGTATTAAATGTAAAATGTTCAAATATTGTTTTATGAATGAGTATTCATGCCAAGTCTGTGTTCCATTCATTACGTACAATATCACATTTAATCTTTATATGATTATTTCTAATTTGCCTATTTATCCCCAGGACTTACCCTGGGGCTAAGCATATGACAGATGTTCAACAAATGTTTCGGGACTGAAAACTCAAACCTTCCTGGCTTCAGATTCCTCATTTGTAAGATGAGAGTGCTGGACACTTGATTTCTAAGATCCCTCCAAGCTGTGAAAGTTCTATAACTAAACACAGGGTGGAGTTGATTAGTCCTGTTCTCATCTCAGAGGATAAAATTCAACCCATAACCAATATAAAAGAGATGACATGGAAAAGAAAAGATTTAATATGAGTACATATTGAACCTATCAATGCCTCATGAAATTATACGAATTTCATCAATAGGCAATATAGTGCAGATATCATCAAGAGAATAGGAGAGACGTTAACAACTTTCTTTTTTAACAAAATGGCACAGACAAAATTTATTCATACATATGCCGAGGTCATAAATGCCAGGCAAAGATAATGTGTTTATATTGATTATCAATCAAAAATGCTCAGCAGCAATCCTATACAACCCTGTATGCTCTGAAAAAAGACTTCCCTCTGCTTTTAAGACATACGATCTAGTTAGTGAGATGAAGCATAAATACAAGAAAAGTTTCAGTACATTCAGAAAATTATAATATTTCATTGGATGCTGGGGTAAATAGACAAGGCTTCTCTAGGACTAGGAGATCAGCCCAAGGACTGTGCCAAACCAAAGATGGAGGGGCCCCCTCTAGGCATACCTAAACCCGTTTTCAACAAGCCAGGGTGCCAGGGCACGGATTGGTACGTTCTTTAGAATAAGAGCCTTCTCTAAGTGTACAAATATTGTAAAATGAATTCAATTAAAGATTGAAAGTTGGTACTGTAGACTGTCATAGTTCTCAGAGCTCTCCCTCTTCAATGACTGCCACCTGATGTATCTCCAAAAAGGCCAAGATTTAGAAGAAGGGGAAATGCCTATTTTGTGGGAAAAATTTCCTTTGGTTTGATGTACAGAATCTATAAATACTTGACCATTTTTGTTCTAAAGTGAAGCCATCCATATAGTATTATACATATAATATATACATATATAGGATCATCCATATTCTTTTGTAATTAGTTTTTTTCATTTAATAAATACATTGTGAGCTTTTTTCTACAATATTACATATCTGTATTATTAGTTTTAATGACTGCATATTATTTAATTATATGATGGTCCCAAATTTTTTCATCCCTTCCTATAAGGCTAAGATTTTTTTTTCAATTTTTGACTGACCAACATCCCTATCTTTATTAATGTCCCTATCTTTGTAGTCTCATGTTCCTAGAAGTGGGACTTTGAATGAAAGGATAGTCATTTTTTATTTTTACACATACAGTTTTCTCAGCAAAAATGTAACCAGGTTTCAATCCCCAACAGTGTAGGAGAGGATTATTTTCCCTACAATAATAGGTATCAATGATAAATCTATTTTTATATTGTTATTGCATTTATTTAGTTATTTGTCAAACTGATAGGATTACACATGATCTCTTATTTTAATTCACATTCATTTGACTATTAGCTGTTACCTTCAATATTAAATTTTAAAAATATTCCCACAAAAGCCTCAGTTAGTTGCTATGTAATCCTAGTTCCCGTATTTCTGAAATATTTCCTAGAAATTCTATTAATATTATATAATTCTGCCCCCACTGCTCGGTGTATTTATGTTAATAGGTTAGTTGGATTTCATGTAGTTGGTCATTAAAAAAAAAATTATTAAATTTAGTTAAATGTGATGCTACTCTGAGAAATCACAAACACCACTGAATTTAGGCTTAAAACCCCATGAAAGATTTTTCTGCAAAAATAAGATTGGGAGGAGTGTTCTGCACTCCTCAGCTTGTTATGGTGAAAGCACTAGAATGGGAATTTCAAGCACAAGCAGAAACCTTGTGCAGATAAAGCTGGTTATGGAAAATATTAAACAATTACAAATGAAAGCATTTATACATTAGCTTATTCCTAAGAACGGCCCCCATGCTACAGCATGACATTCACACAATAATTACTACACTGAGTTATATAGAAAGGCACTTATGCAAAAGACATGAAGTCCAGAATTCTTGTGGCAGAAGATAGAATCCCTCACTGCAATACCCACTTTAAAACATAAATATCCTCATTGAAAGGTTTTTGTTTGCTTGTTTGTTTGTTTGACTTTGTAATGGATGATTCTCAAATCGCTGTCTCTTGTCCTCGTCTCCCTTCTGATTTTCCAAATGTTCCCTGAACATTCTCATCTGGTGGTTACCCTTTTGCCCTAATTCATCATGCCTGAAAACAAATCCACAATTCCTGCCCTCCATCTCTGATGTACACCTCCTGCATACTCACCAGTTTCTTTTCAGCATTGTTGTCCCTATTATTCTGGTTCAAAAGCTCTCGTTTCTCCCACATTAAATCTGTTTTCTATGTTTTTGTGATTTGTTGTTGTTGTTGGTTTGCTAGCGTCTGTTCCCCTAGCCTTTCTTATCCACCCCAATGATAATTACCCTATCTTAATTATGATTACCCTATTTCTTTAACCAAAAAAGAAACAAACAAACAAATGATAGAAAAACAATAAGTCCTTGAAACTGGTCTCCTTGCCACAGTACATAACCTGCAAATTCTTTTCCAGTAGCTGCTTGGTTGATCTTAAAAACAAAGCTCTTTTCATATTACCCTCTTAAAAACGTTGGGGGAGGGAAAAGTATTGGTCTTCCTCCTGCCAACGATTGTGCTTACCAAATAAAGTACAAATCTATAAGGCATGACACTCAAACCTCTCATAATCTATTACCATATTAGCTTTACATATAGCCATCTGCTACATAGCTTCATCTACATTAAGCTAACCTGAAATACTATACAAATCTTGAATATTATTCAGTTCTTTACCTTTAAACATACCGTTCTTCCCACCTATAGTAGCCTCCCCATAACCATCCACACTACTGGTTTTTTTTTCTTTTGTTACTGGTTTTTATTTATTTATTTTTTCAAAAGCAATGTCACCTAAAATAATAGGTACTCTCACTGAGCAACATAGGATCATTACTCTAGTGACCTCTCCAGTTACCGTATTTCTCTGTTTGGCCACCTACTGACACTGTACCCTGCCTTAAGATTCAGGTATATCATGTATAGTTTTAAGCAAGGGGTATTCGGATCCCCATGACAGTAAGCATTACTCATCCAATTTTAGGACCACAGGCCCATTCTCTAGTATACCAGTCTTTCTAAGACTGGAATTCCTAGCTGATGTTCTTTCCACAAAGCCCAGCAACAGAAAACATATTAGAGTGGGTTGTCTTTGAATACATCTCCCATTTAAGACATTCTAAGGAGCAAATGTTTAGTTTAAATGCTTCCTACTTTTTTTATGTACGTACAGATTTTAAAAAAGGATTAATTTTTGAAAAGATTTGTTGTTAAATGGTAACTACTTATAACCAGGAAGGTTGGTGTTCCAGAAATTCTGAGATCACGAGGGAATCAGAAATATGACCTAATGTTTCAGGGTTACTCAAGTATCTACAATATATAAATTATTATCAAGTTGACTTTTTTAAGAAGAAGAGTACTCTTTTCAGCAAAGATGTTTATTTTTTAATTCTAGAGAACAACGTTATATTTAACTTTTGTCCAGACTTATGTAGCAATTCCAAAAGAGAATGTCAAAAAGTATATATTCAAGTAAAGATTACCTTAGCTACAGATAATAAACTATAAAGTGTTCAATATTTCACATAAAATCTTAGGTAAGACTGGAAAAAATGAATGAAAAGCAGAAACATTGGCACCCAACCTTGTTAGATCAATTAAGCAGTTTGCTAAAACATTTCTAGGCAAAAGATCATTATAGAATAGTAGTACTTATGTGAATGAAACTCAAACTACAATAAATGTAATAGAAAATTTAACTACATTGTTGACAAAATGACTTGCTTCTATTTCTTTGTAATATGCCTTTGGGGCCTGATTTATTTACATTAGTAATCATCTCATTAACTGCAAGTGGCAGGGTTTCACATGAAAAGTAATATAGGATTACAATTTCTAGGAGTCTTGATGTTAGGCAATAGAACAAATAGACTAAGTTTATGATGTAGAAATTTTCTGAGACAACATGAAGCAGTCAGATACTAAGATTTTCTTTTATCCTCAGAAAGAATCAAATAAATCTTTTTTTGTTTATTTTGTTTTTTGGGTTTTTTTTGCGGTACGCGGGCCTCTCACTGTTGTGGCCTCTCCCGTTGCGGAGCACAGGCTCTGGACACGGAGGCTCAGTGTCCATGGCTCACGGGCCCAGCCGCTCTGCGGCATGTGGGATCCTCCCGGACCGGGGCACGAACCCGTGTTCCCTGCATCGGCAGACGGACTCTCAACCACTGCACCACCAGGGAAGCCCTCAAATAAATCTTGAGTTGTTATACCAAGAGGACTTAAAAATATATTAGTGGCAACACATGTAAAAGTGACACTCTTTATTTGACGTATAATTTGTCAGTCTTAGAATAATACCCCAAAATTCTGTGGGTTCAGCTGCAAAATTATGGTTAACCAAGATGTCAATATCCTGTCTTGAAGTAAGAAGTCAAATAGGTCTCATGCTTTTGGTGTAAAAGAAAAAATTCTATGGAAAATTCTGTACCAAACCATACTGGAGTATAGAACAGATGTGTGCTGTGTCTTCCCCAAACTCTTCCCCAATTTTTCTTCAGTAATAAACGCAACTTATCTGAGGTTTTCAAAACAATGACCCAGCTCGCAGGGCCTATCTTTTGGATAAATGTGATTTGAGCATTGATAGAAAGGTTCTTTCCCTACAAAATACATCCTTCTCTCCTTGATAATGTTAGTAGAAGTACATGACTTATCATCCAATGGTTTCTTCTTTTATATGCAGACACCACATATATAAATATTTTCACTAATTACGGAGTTAATTTAGTATAACTTTGGGATGATACAACAAGGCTATCATTAGGTTACACTAGGAAAAAAAAAACAAACAAAAAGCTGCTAGAGTTCTATCCAAACCCTTCCACCCTATGTCTTGGATAAATACATCTTGACCCCTGACAAAGGCTAGCGACTTCTAAACCTCCCACCCCCCAAAAAAGAAGAAAATTAAAATTTTGTAGAAAATAAGGAAAGATAGACGAGAACCTTGGGAAACATCTATATTTAAGAACTAAGAGAAACCGAAGTGTCAGCAAATAAAACAGGGAAAACAAGAGAAGTTGGGAGGGCAATAATAAAAAAATTAGCATTATAAAACCAGAAACAAAAGGGCTGATTCCAAAAGCTATCAAAAATTTGAAAATAGGGGCTTCCCTGCTGGCGCAGTGGTTGAGAGTCCGCCTGCCGATACAGGGGACATGGGTTCGTGCCCCGGTCTGGGAAGATCCCACGTGCCGCGGAGCGGCTAGGCCCGTGAGCCATGGTCGCTGAACCTGTGCGTCCGGAGCCTGTGCTCCACAACGGGAGAGGCCACAACAGTGAGAGGCCCGCGTACCGCAAAACAAAACAAAAAAAAATTTTTTTTAAATTTGAAAATAAGCCATAGAGAAAAAGGACTGCAAAGAAGACCATTGGAAAACCATAGATGACTTTCAAGTAAATTTCAGAAATGTGGTGTGATGGAAGCAGGTGTGTAAGGTTAAAGAATTACTTGGTGATGAATAAGTGAAAAATTTGATAGATATGAATCTTACCAAGAAATTGAGAAGTAACAGCAAGGCAAGAGATAGGACAGTAGTTTAATAGGGAGAGGTTGTTTGTTTTTTGTTTTATTTTCTCACAGTGTACTTGTTTATATGCAGAGGAAAACAAATCCATGAAAAGGGTAAGCCCAGTGATGCAAGTGGGATAGAATGTAATTGATAGTGGAGGAGATGGCAGCAAGTGCCTGCAGGGGGACGTTACTTATCTTTGGATTCCTAGTTCCTAGCATAATTTCTGGCTCAGAACAGAAGTGAATAAACTTGTTTTTAAATTAATGAGCACAATGGGAGACGTTAGACCAAAAAAAGAGGAAGCCACTTCTGAAACCATAGAAAATGATAACAATATGGGCAAACTTATAAAAACAGTGTGGAAGTTAAGAGTGATCGGGAATATAAAGGAATTTCAGAGTATAGAAAGTTTCAACCAAGTCAGAGGCAGCCTGAGGCTGTTCTGGGAGAGTTAGTAATGGGGATAAGTGTGGGAGAGTGATTAGAAACTTTTGGAGATGAGCCCTGTGGAGAACTAAACAGTGCTAGGAAAGCCAATTCTAAGATGCACTGACTGTTCCAAATGAAATACAAAACTTCAGTCAATAAAACTCAGAGTAAACTACTTATGTTTTTGACAGATCTTTATGATTATATCACTTCTTCTCAAAATCACTTTGGGCTTAATCATTAATATTTCAGTTTATGTTCTTTTGAAGAAATATTTCTATCACTTAAGACATTTAATATAGCTGCTTAATAACTTCTGGAATTTGGAAAGATAATACCCAGTTGCTGTTAGTCTTGTAGTAAAATAGTTTTGTGTTCCTAGAAGTCCAAGACAATTAATAAATAGTATTCCATTTATATACAGTCGTATTCAGCTACTCCTTTTAAATTACATTGTAATTTAAACAAAATGGAACAAATATAATTTTATTTCCATATCTAATTCTCGATCGACTTTTAGTTGAATGGTAACAAGACTAGTTTTCCTATTTCCAGCACTAGATTGGACCTAACAATGATAGATGAAAGCTATTTGTCTGTCTAGAAGATCAGTTAAAGTAGGAAGCCCCTCATCATAATCCTTGCTACAGCTGTCATTAAATTCCTGCTGCCACATGAAAGGCTGGAGCAGCTGCAAATGGAGAAAAGCAGTTAGGAAAACAACTGGGTTTTTTATCAGAAATGTTGCCTTACTTGTGTCTACTGCCTTTTGACAAGGAGTACTGCTGTGCACACACTGTGTCTAGACTATAAGTTGTCGACACTGTCTTCTCAATTTTATTCTTTGAAATTGAATGAATATGCAGTGAGAAAGGAGACAGTTCTGATTTGAATTTGAGCACAACATTCAGCTGTGTGGTTAAAAATCTCTCTTAATTCTTCTTCACCTGAATTCTGAACAGCCTAATTACACTTGGCAGTACTTTGAGATAGCATGATGGAGTTGATAAAGGATGAATGGTGGATGAAAGCAGAAATGTGTTTTATTACAGACTCAGCTGGTCTCTTAAGTGTATGAGTTGAAGAAAGCTATTTAATCTGGTGTCTTAGTTCATCGTCCTTCAAATTCAGGTAACACTAGGCACATCATAGGGTTGTTGGGAGAAGGAAATACAAACAAATCACCTAACTCGGTATCTCACACACCATAGGCGCTTAATAGATGTATGTTTCAAGAATTGCCTCCTTTCATTCGTGTTTACAGGAAGGAATCAGGTTACATTTGTTAGATATAGGTTCTCATTTCATTGGTGCATTTATTCAGGAAAATGTTGTTAGTTTTCTTTGAAGAATGACTGAAATGCCCATCAAATCTGTTTTTGTACAGTAATTAGTTCACTTCCAGTGCTTTCAATTAGCTTAATATAAGTCCATTGTTTAAATCTCTCATCTTCTTTGGATAAAATATTCTCTTTTGACCCCATGTTTTGTTCCTCACAAAACTAAATAGCTTACATCCTGTAGTTCCTATCTCAATGGATTCAGACAGTTCAAAAACGGGTTTATGAAAGAACTCATGAATTTTACCTTCTAAAAGAATTGTTTTCTGAAAAGTAAGTTTTTCTATTTCATTCAATAAACACAATTATCAGCAAATAATATCAATACCTTAAATCTAATATGCCCACAAGTCAGTTTCTTTTGTAATTCCACAAGATGTAATTCCACTAGGATATATTTTACTGAGGTTTTATAGTATCCAAATGGATAACTGAAGTGTCTTCAATAAGATTTCAGTGAGTAGAGCATACTATTTCTTTTTTTTTTTTTTTTTTTCCGGTACGCGGGCCTCTCACTGTTGTGGCCTCTCCCGTTGTGGAGCACAGGCTCCGGACGCGCAGGCTCAGCGGCCATGGCTCACGGGCCCAGCTGCTCCGCGGCATGTGGGATCTTCCCGGACCGGGGCACAAACCCGTGTCCCCTGCATCGGCAGGCAGACTCTCAACCACTGCGCCACCAGGGAAGCCCCATACTATTTCTTTATATGTAGTTTGAAGAGAATTACAAACACATTCTGTAAATGTTTTCTCTTAAGGTCAGATGGGTTTTAGGGAAATGTAATCTTTATTTTTAAATCATTGATATTAAACTCATTTTTGAAAACAAATTAACTTACTTCCAAAAAAATCAGTTGGGTATTTAAAATCATAATAAATGGAAATTATTAATTCACAATTTGTCCAGAAAGATTTCAGTTTATTTTAGCACTAATCTTCAAGGTTAATCATGTTCATTTTTTTCAACCTTATCCTCAGCTTTTCATAGTAACAAACATTTTACAACCTTCATGAGTTTTTATTGATTTCAGTTATTATCTTTTTCAGTTCTAAAATGTTTTCTTTTGTATCTTCCACTTCTGTGTTGAGACATTTTATTACATCATTGGGGTCATGCATATCCATAATTGCTTATGGAAGCATTTTTGTGGTGACTGCTTTAAAATCTTTGTCAGGTAATCCTAACATGGTTGTCATCTTGGTTTGGCATCTGCTGATTGATTGGATATAAATTTGGAGAGGAGGAGAAATAAATCTACCTGGACTGCCTTTTGTTACTAGATTGGGAGTCAGGAAATGCAAAGCATAGTTTATTTTTTTCTGTTAGGTGTGGGGCTCATAATCAGCCCCTGCCACTATACTGTTCTTCCAGTCCTGGAGTCTAATTAACACTATCTTGCTCATTAAATTTCAAAAACTTTTCTTTTGTCTTTCAGAATTATCCTTTGTTTGCCTCTTGTGTTATTTCCAGAGTTATAGTTGTACCTAGCATGGAGAAATGAATTTACATAATCTTTTCTGGCTGGAATCCCTGCACTTTTTAAAGGAATAAGTAATGGTTCTAACTTCAAAACACTTTGAAAGTAAATATGTAATACAAAAATCACTTTTTAAAATTTATATTATAATCTAGATTTTATTCAGTGCAGTGCATATCACAAAATGAGACATAACTATAATATTTGTTTCAAGTAATATTTTAAATGGGTAAAGATGAAAATGTGAAGACTATTCACCTAGAGCAGTTTTAAAAAGCTTAAATCTAAAAAGACTAGTTCTAGTAGGAAAAAATATCTAAAAATGAAAGTAAAAAAAACATAGCAAATTAAAATGAAATGGACTATCAGTCCAGATTCTGCATCTCATTTTTATTGAGCAATCATTATTCATGTTTCAGTTTGCCTCTATAGAGGAAATTTCTTGATCATAGACTTCAGATCATGACATCCAAAAATTAATTTTAAAGTAGAAAATTACGGAGTGGTCTATGATGTGGCTGAATTATTGAAAAGTTTTAGGAATGAGATAAAGTGATTGTGAGTGAAATAATGCATTTGTTCATTTAATTGGAGGATTTGGAGGTTTAGAGCAAAGACTTGGTTTAATTAGAAGAATTAAAAATTTAATATCTTTCCTTTTCCTCCACTTTCTGATCTCTGAAATCACTGTGTGTTATGTGGAAATCACCAAAACATTATGATTTTACAAGTGGACTTTCAGACCAGAGGGCAGAAAGCAGAAGCAAGAAGAACTACAATCCTGCAGCCTGTGGAACAAAAACCACATTTGCAGAAAGATAGACAAGATGAAAAGGCAGAGAGCTATGTACCAGATGAAGGAACAAGGTAAAACCCCAGAAAAACAACTAAATGAAATGGACATAGGCAATCTTCCAGAAAGAGGATTCAGAATAATGATAGTGAAGATGATCTAGCACCTCAGAAAAAGAATGGATGCAAAGATCGAGATGATGCAAGAGATGTTTAACAAAGACCTAGCAGAATTAAAGAACAAACAAAAAGAAATGAACAATACAATAACTGAAATGAAAACTACACTAGAAGGAATCAATAGCAGAATAACTGAGGCAGAAGAACAGATAAGTGACCTGGAAGACAGAATGGTGGAATTCACTGCTGCGGACCAGAATAAAGAAAAAAGAATGAAAAGAAATGAAGACAGCCTAAGAGACCTCTGGACCAACAATAAATGCAACAACATTCATATTATAGGGGTGCAAGAAGGAGAAGAGAGAGAGAAAGGACCCGAGAAAATATTTGAAGAGATTATAGTCAAAAACTTCCCTAACATGGGAAAGAAAATAGCCACCCAAGTCCAGGAAGCACAGAGAGTCTGATACAGGGCAAAACCAAGGAGAAACATGCCGAGACACATAGTAATCAAATGGGCAAAAATCAAAGATAAAGAATAATTATTGAAAGCAGCAAGGGAAAAATAACAACATACAAGGGAACTCCCATAAGGTTAACAGCTGATTTCTCAGCAGAAACTCTACAAGCCAGAAGGGAGTGGCATGATATACTTAAAGTGATGAAAGGGAAAAACCTACAACCAAGACTACTCTACCCAGCAATGATCTCATTCAGATTCCATGGTTAAATCAAAAGCTTTACAGACAAGCAAAAGCTAAGAGAATTCAGCACCACCAAACCAGCTCTCCAACAAATGCTAAAGGAACTTCTCTAAGTGGGAAACACAAGAGAAGAAAAGGACCTACAAAAGCAAACCCAGGGCTTCCCTGGTGACGCAGTGTTGAGAGTCTGCCAGCCAATGCAGGGGACACGGGTTCATGCCCCAGTCTGGGAGGATCCCACATGCCGCGGAGCAGCTGGGCCCATAAGCCATGGCCGCTGAACCTGCGCGTCCGGAGCCTGTGCTCCACAATGGGAGAGGCCACAACAGTGAGAGGCCCACGTACCACAAGAAAAAAAAAAAAGCAAACCCAGAACAATAAAGAAAATGATCGTAGGAACATACATATCGATAATTACCTTAAATGTGAATGGATTAAATGCTCCAACCTAAAGACACAGGCTTGCTGAATGGATACAAAAACAAGACCCATATATATAGGCTGTCTACAAGAGACCCAATTCAGACCTAGGGACACATACAGTCTGAAAGTGAGGTGATAGAAAAAGATATTCCATGCAAATGAAAATCAAAACAAAGCAGGAGTAGCAATACTCATATCATATAAAATAGACTTTAAAATAATGTTACAAGAGACAAGGAAGGACACTACATAATGAACAACTGATCAATCCAAGAGGAAGTTATAATAATTATAAATATATATGCACCCAACTTAGGAGCACCTCAATACATAAGGCAACTGCTAATAGCTACAAAAGAGGAAATCGATAGTAACACAATAATAGTGAGGGACCTTAACACCTCACTTACACCAATGGACAGATCATCCAAAATGAAAACAAATAAGGAAACAGAAGCTTTAAATGACACAATAGACCAGTTAGATTTAATTGATATGTATACGACATTCCATCTAAAAAGAGCAGATTACACTTTCTTCTCAAGTGTGCATGGAACATTCTCCAGGATATATCATATCTAGGGTCACAACTCAAGCCTCAGTAAATTTAAGAAAATTTAAATCATATCCAGCATCTTTTCTGACCACAACACTATGATATTAGATATGAATTACAGGGAAAAAAACGTAAAAACACAAACACATGGAAACTAAACAATACGTTACTAAATAACCAAGAGATCACTGAAGAAATCAAAGAGGAAATCAAAAAATACCTAGAGACAAATGACAATGAAAACACGACAATCCAAAGCGTATGGGATGCAGCAAAAGCAGTTCTCAAAAAACAAGAAAAATATCAAATAAACAATCTAACGGTACACCTAAAGGAACTAGAGAAAGAAGAACAAACAAAACCCAAAGTTAGCAGAAGGAAAGAAATCATAAATATCAGAGCAGAAATAAATGAAATAGAAACAAAGAAAACAATAGCAAAGATCAATAAAACTAAAAGCTGGTTGAGAAGATAAACAAAATTGATAAACCATTAGCCAGACTCATTAAGAAAAAGAGGGAGAGGATGCAAATCAATAAAATTAGAAATGAAAATGGAGACGTTACAACAGTCACCGCAGAAATACAAAGCATCCTAAGAGACTACTATGAGCAACTCTATGCCAATAAAATGGACAACCTGGAAGAAATGGACAAATACATAGAAAGGTATAACCTTCCAAGACTGAACGAAGAAGAAATAGAAAATATGAACAGACCAGTCACAAAGAATGAAATTGAAACTGTGCTTAAAAACCTTCCAACAAAAAAACTCCAGGGCCAGATGGCTTCACAGGTGAAGTCTATCAAAACATTTAGAGAAGAGCTAACACCCATCCTTCTCAAACTCTTCCAAAAAATTGTGGACAAAGGAACACTCCCAAACTCATTCTATGAGGCCACCATCACCCTGATACCAAAACCAGACAAAGATACTACAAGGAAAGAAAATTATAGACCAATATCACTGATGAATATAGATGTAAAAATCCTCAACAAAATACTAGCAAACAGAATCAAACAACACATTAAAAGGATCATACACCATGATCAAGTGGGGTTTATCCCAAGGATGCAAGGATTCTTCAATATACATAAATCAATCAATTTGATACACCATATTAACAAATTGTAGAATAAAAATCATATGATCATGTCAATAGATGTAGGAAAATATTTTGAGAAAATTCAACACCCATTTATGATAAAAACTCTGCAGAGTGTGGGCATAGAGGGAAACCACCTCAACATAATAAAGGCCATATATGACAAACCCACAGCAAACATCACTCTCAGTGGTGAAAAACTGAAAGCATTTCCTCTAAGATCAGGAAGAAGATGAGGATGTCCACTCTCACCGCTATTATTAAACATAGTTTTGGAAGTCCTAGGTGCAGAAATCAGAGAAGAAAAAGAAATAAAAGGAATCCAAATCAGAAAAGAAGAAGTAAAGCTGTCACTGTTTGCAGATGACATGCAACTATACATAGAGAATCCTAAAGATGCTACCAGAAAATGACTGGGAGTAATCAATGAATGTGGTAAAGTAGCTGGGTACAAAATTAATGCACAGAAATCTCTTGCATTCCTATACAGTAATGATGAAAAATCTGAAAGGGAAATTAAGGAAACAATCCCATTACCACTGCAACGAAAAGAATAAAATACCTAGGAATAAACCTACCTAAGGAAGTAAAAGACCTGAACTCAGAAAACTATAAGACACTGATGAAAGTAATCAAAGATGATATAAATAGATGGAGACATATACCATGTTCTTGGATTAGAAGACTCAATATTGTGAAAATGACTATACTACCCAAAGCAATCTACAGATTCAATGCAATCCCTAAGACATTACCAGTGGCATTTTCTACAGAACTAGAACAAAAAAATCTTAAAATTTGTAGGGAGACACAAAAGACCCCAGATAGCCAAAGCAGTATTGAGGGGAAAAAAAAAGAGCTGGAGGAATTAGACTTCCAGACTTCAGACTATGCTACAAAGCTACAGTAATCAAGACAATATGGTACTGGCTCAAAAACAGAAACATAGATCCATGGAACAGGACAGAAAGCCCAGAGGTAAATGCATGTACCTATGGTCAACTAGTCTATGACAAAGGAGACAAGGATATACAATGGAGAAAAGACAGACTCTTCAATACGTGGTGCTGGGAAAACTGGAAAGCTACATGTAAAAGAATGAAATTAGAACACTCCTTAACACCGTACACAAAAATAAACTCAAAATGGATTAAAGACCTAAATGTAAGGCCAGACACTGTGAAACTCTTAAGGAAAACATAGGAAGAACAGTCTTTGACATAAATCACAGCAGGATCTTTTTTGATCCACCTCCTAGAGTAATGGAAACAAAAACAAAAATAAACAAATGGTACCTAATGAAACTTCAAAGCATTTGCACAGCAAAGGAAACCATAAACAAGACGAAAAAACAACCCTCAGAATGGGAGAAAATATTTCCAAACAAATTAACAGAGAAAGGATTAATCTCCAAAATATATAAACAGCTCATGCAGCTCAATATTAAACAAACAACCCAATCCAACAATGGGCAGAAGACCTTAATAGACATTTCTCCAAAGAAGACATACAGATGTCCAAGAAGCACATGATAAGCTGCTCAATATCACTAATTATTAGAGCAATGCAAATCAAAACTATAGTGAGGTATCACCTCATGCCAGTTAGAGTGGGCATCATCAGAAAGTCTACAAACAACAAATGCTGGAGAGGGTGTGGAGAAATGGGAACCCTCTTGCACTGTTGCTGGGAATGTAAATTGATACAGCCACTATGGAGAACAGTATGGAGGTTCCTTAAAAATCTAAAAATAAGACTACCATATGATCCAGCCACCCCACTACTGGGCATATACCCAGAGAAAACCATAATTCAAAAAGACACATGCACCCCAATGTTCATTGCAGCACTATTTATAATAGCCACGTCATGGAA
Organism: Delphinus delphis; assembly: GCF_949987515.2. Taxonomy (NCBI): domain Eukaryota; kingdom Metazoa; phylum Chordata; class Mammalia; order Artiodactyla; family Delphinidae; genus Delphinus; species Delphinus delphis. The sequence goes on along the minus strand of NC_082691.1, from coordinate 25,407,568 downwards.
GCAACCTAGATGCCCATCAACAGACGAATGGATAAAGAAGATGTGGTACATATATACAATGGAATATTACTCAGCCATAAAAAGGAACGAAATTGGGTCATTTGTTGAGACGTGGATGGATCTAGAGACTGTCCTACAGAGTGAAGTAAATCAGTAAGAGAAAAACAAATATCGTATATTAATGCATATATATGTGGAACCTAGAAAAATGGTACAAATGAACCAGTTTGCAGGGCAGAAATTGAGACACAGACGTAGAGAGCAAACGTATGGACGCCAAAGGGGGAAAGCTGTGGGGGGGTGGTAGTGGTGGTGTGATGAATTGGGCAATTGCGATTGAGATGTGTACACTGATGTGTATAAAATCAATGACTAATAAGAACCTGCTGTATTAAAAAAAAAAAAAAATTCCCTTTTCCCCTTTGTAGCCATACTTTTCTTCACCCCTAACTCTTGGCAAGTTCTAATCTGATTTCTTTTTTTTCTTTTCTTTTCTTGTTTTTTTCTTTTAGAGAAGAACTAACATTTATTGAACACTTCCCATACACAAGGCATTTTCTTAATCACAGAATATCTGTATCATAGGATATGTATTTTATTTTGCATGACTGCCCCTGCATAGTCTTATTACCCCATGTTTATTTTTATTTTTTAACATATTTATTGGAGTATAATTGCTTTACAGTGGTGTGTTAGTTTCTGCTGTATAACAAAGTGAATCAGCTATATGTATATGTATACCCCCATATCCCCACCCACTTGTGTCTCCCTCCCACCCTCCCTATCCCACCCCTCTATGTGGTCACAAAGCACCCAGCTGATTTCCCTGTGCTATGTGGCTGCTTCCCACTAGCTATTTTACATTTGGTAGTGTATATATGTCAATGCCACTCTCTCACTTCGTCCCAGTTTACCCTTTCCCCTGCCCGTGTCCTCAACTCCATTTTTTACGTCTGCATCTTTATTCCTGTCCTGTCCCCAGGTTCTTCAGAACCAGTTGCTTTTTTAGATTCCATATATATGTGTTAGCATACGGTATTTGTCTTTCTCTTTCTGACTTACTTCACTCTGTATGACAGTCTCAAAGTCTATCCACCTCACTACAAATAATTCTTCTTTTTATGGCTGAGTAATATTCCATTGTATATATGTGCCACATCTTCTTTATCCATTCATCTGTCTGTGGACACTTAGGTTGTTTCCATGTCCTGGCTATTGTAAATGGAGCTGCAGTGAATATTGCGGTACATGACTCTTTTTGAATTATGGTTTTCTCAGGGTATATGCTCAGTAGTGGGATTACTGGGTCATACGGTAGTTCTATTTTTAGTGTTTTAAGGAACCTCCATACTGTTCTCCATAGTGGCTGTATCATTTTACATACCCACCAACAGTGCAAAAGGCTTCCCTTTTCTCCACACCCTCTCCAGCATTTATTGTTTGTAGATTTTTTGATGATGGCTATTCTGACCGGTGTGAGGTGATAACTCATTGTAGTTTCGATTTGCATTTCTCTAATAATTAGTGATGTTGAGCATCCTTTCATGCGTTTGTTGGCAATCTGTATTTCTTCTTCGGAGAGATGTCCATTTAGGTCTTCTGCCCATTTTTAGATTGAGTTGTTTCTTTTTTGATATTGAGCTGCATGAGCTGCTTGTATATTTTGGAGATTAATCCTTTGTCAGTTGCTTCATTTGCAAATATTTTCTCCCATTCTGAAGATTGTCTTTTCATGTTGTTTATGGTTTTCTTTGCTGTGCAAAAGCTTTGAAGTTTTATTAGGTCCCATTTGTTTATTTTTGTTTTTATTTCCATTTCTGTAGGAGATGGGTCAAAAAGGATGTTGCTGTGATTTATGTCATCGAGTGTTTTGCCTATGTTTTCCTCTAAGAGTTTTATAGTGTCTGGCCTTACATTTAGGTCTCTCTAATCCATTATGAGTTTATTTTTGTGTATGGTGTTAGGGAGTGTTCATTCTTTTACATGAAGCTTTCCAGTTTTCCCAGCATCACTTATTGAAGAGGCTGTCTTTTCTCCATTGTATGTTCTTGCTTCCTTTATCAAAGATAAGGTGACCATATGTGCGTGGGTTTATCTCTTGGCTTTTTATCCTGTTTTGTTGATCTATATTTCTGTTTTTGTGCCAGTACCATACTGTCTTGATTACTGTAACTTGGTAGTATAGTCTGAAATCTGGGAGCCTGATTCCTCTAGCTCCGTTTTTCTTTCTCAAGATTGCTTTAGCTATTCAGGGTCTTTTGTGTTCCCATAGAAATTGTGAAATTTTTCATTCTAGTTCTGTGAAAAGTGCCATTGGTAGTTTGATAGGGATTGCACTGAATCTGTAGATTGCTTTGGGTAGTATAGTGATTTTCACAATGTGGATTCTTCCAATACAGGAACATGGTATATCTCTCCATCTGTCTGTATCATCTTTATTTTCTTTCATCAGTGTCTTATAGTTTTCTGCATACAGGTCTTTTGTCTCCTTAGGTAGGTTTATTCCTAGGTATTTTATTCTTTTTGTTGCAATGGTAAATTAGAGTGTTTCCTTAATTTCCCTTTCAGATTTTTCATCATTACTATATAGGAATGCAAGAGATTTCTGTGCATTAATTTTGTATCCAGCTACTTTACTACATTCATTGATTATTCCCAGTAGTTTTCTGGTACCATCTTTAGGATTCTCTATGTATAGTTGCATGTCATCTGCAAACAGTGACAACTTTACTTCTTCTTTTCTGATTTGGATTGCTTTTATTTCTTTTCCTTCTCTGCTTACTGTTGCTTAAACTTCCAAAACTATGTTCAGTGATAGCAGTAAGAGTGGGCAACCTTGTCTTGTTCCTGATCTTAGTGGAAATGGTTACAGTTTTTCACCATTGAGAATGATGTTGCCTGTGGGTTTCTCATATATGGCCTTTATTATGTTGAGGTAAGTTCCCTCTATGCCTACTTTCTGGAGGGTTTTTATCCTTCAGTTTGTTAATATGGTGTATCACATTGATTGATTTGCATATATGGAAGTATCCTTGCATTCCTGCGATAAACCCCACTTGATCATGGTGTATGATCCTTTTAACGTGCTGTTGGATTCTGTTTGCTAGTATTTTGTTGAGGATTTTTGCATCTATGTTCATCAGTGATATTTGCCTGTAGTTTTCTTTTTTTGTGACATCTTTTTCTGGTTTTGGTATCAGTGTGTTGGTGACCTTGTAGAATGAGTTTGGGAATATTCCTCCCTCTGCTATATTTTGGAAGAGTTTGAGAAGGATGGGTGTTAGCTCTTCTCTAAATGTTTGATAGAATTCTCCTGTGAAGCTGTGTGGTCCTGGGCTTTTCTTTTTTGGAAGATTTTTAATCACATTTTCAACTTCAGTGCTTGTGATTGGTCTGTTTATATTTACTGTTTCTTCCTAATTCAGTCTCAGAAGGTTGTGCTTTTCTAAGAATTTGTCCATTTCTTCCAGGTTGTCCATTTTATTGGCATATATTGTTTGTACTAATCTCTCATATCCCTTTGTATTTCTGCAGTGTCCGTTTTTACTTGTTTTTCAGTTCAAATTCTGTTGATTTGAGTCTTCTACCTTTTTTTCTTGGTGAGTCTGGCTAATGGTTTATCAATTTTGTTTATCTACTCAAAGAACCAGCTTTTAGTTTTATTGATCTTCCCTATCGTTTCCTTCATTTCCTTTTCATTTATTTCTGGTCTGATCTTTATGATTTCTTTCTTTCTGCTAACTTTGGGGTTTTTTCTTCTTCTTTCTCTAATTGCTTTAGGTGTAAGATGAGGTTGTTTATTTGAGATTTTTCCTCTTTCTTGAGATAGGATTGTATTGCTATAAACTTCCCTCTTAGAACTGCTTTTGCTGCATCCCATAGGTTTTGGCTCATTGTGTTTTTATTATCATTTGTTTCTAGGTATTTTTTGATTTTCTCTTTGATTTCTTCAGTGATCTCTTGGTTCTTTAGTAGCATATTGTTTAGCCTCCATGTGTTTGTATTTTTTACAGGTTTTTTCTGTAATTGACATGTAGTCTCATAGCATTGTATTTGGAAAAGATACTTGATACGATTTGAATTTTCTTAAATTTACCAAGGCTTGATTCGTGACCCAATATATCATCTATCCTGGAAAATCTTCCATGAGCACTTGAGAAGAAAGTGTATTCTGTTATTTTTGGTTGTAATGTCCAATAGATATCAATTAAATCCATCTTGTTTAATGTGTCATTTAAAGCTTATGTTTCCTTATTTATTTTTATTTTGGTTGATCTGTCCATTGGTGAAAATGGGTGTTAAAGTCCCCTACTGTTATTGTGTTACTGTCAATTTCCCCTTTTATGGCTGTTAGCATTTGCCTTATGTATTGAGGTGCTTCTGTGTTGGGTGCATAAATATTTACAATTGTTATATCTTCTTCGTTGATTGTTCCCTTGATCATTATGTAGTGTCCTTCTTTGTCTCTTGTAACATTCTGTATTTTAAAGTCTATTTTGTCTCATGAGAATTGCTACTCCAGTTTTCTTTTGATTTCCATTTGCATGGAATATCTTTTTCCATCTCCTCACTTTCAGTCTGTATGTGTCCCTATGTCTGAAGTGGGTCTCTTTTACACAGCATGTATTTGGGTCTTGTTTTTGTATCCATTCAGCCAGTCTATGTCTTTTGGTTAGAGCATTTAATCCATTTACATTTAAGGTAATTACTGATATGTATGTTCCTATTACCATTTTCTTAATTGTTTTGGGTTTGTTATTGTAAGTCTTTTCCTTCTCTTGTTTTTATTGCCTAGAGAAGTTCCTTTAGCATTTGTTGTAAAGCTGGTGTGGTGGTGCTGAATTCTCTTAGCTTTTGCTGGTCTGTAAGGTTTTAATTTCTCTGTTGAATCTGAATGAGAACCTTGCTGGGTAGAGTAATCTTGGCTGTAGGTTTTTCCCTTTCATCACTTTAAATATGTCCTGCCACTCCCTTCTGGCTTGCAGAGTTTCTGCTGAAAGATCAGCTGTTAACCTTATGGGGATACCCTTGTATGTTATTTGTTGCAACCTTGTTGCTTTTAATATTTTTTCTTTATGTTTAATTTTTGATAGTTTGATTAATATGTGTCTTGGCATGTTTCTCCTTGGATTTATCCTATATGGGACTCTCTGTGCTTCCTGGATTTGACTATTTCCTTTACCATATTAGATACGCTTTCTACTATAATCTCTTCAAATATTTCTCAGTCCCTTACTTTTTCTCTTCTTCTTCTGGGACCCCTATAATTCGAATGTTGGTGCTTTTAATGTTGTCCCAGAGGTCTGTGAGACTGTCCTCAATTCTTTTCATTCTTTTTTCTTTATTTTGCTCTGCAGTAGTTATTTCCACTATTTTATCTTCCATGTCACTTATCCATTCTTCTACCTTAGTTATTCTGCTATTGATTCCTTCTAGAGAATTTTTAATTTCACTTATTTGTTGTTCATCATTGTTTGTTTGCTCTTTAGTTCTTCTAGGTCCTTGTTAAATGTTTCTTGTATTTTCTCTGTTCTATTTCTAAGGTTTTAGACCATCTTTACTATCATTAGTCTGAATTCTTTTTCAGGTAGACTGCCTAGTTCCTCTTCATTTGTTCGGTCTGCTGGGTTTTTACTTTGCTCCTTCATCTGCTGTGTATTTCTCTGTCTTCCTATTTTGCTTAACTTACTGCATTTGGGGCCTCCTTTTCTCAGACTGCAGATTCGTAGTTCCCATTGTTTTTGTTTTCTGCCCCCAGTGGATAAGGTTGGTTCAGTGGGTTGTCTAGGCTCCCTGGTAGAGGGGGCTGGTGCCTGTGGTCTGGTGGATGAGATTGGATCTTGTCTTTCTGGTGGGCAGGACCATGTCCGGTGGTTTGTTTTGGAGGGCCTGTGAACTTATTATGATTTTAGGCATCCTCTCTGCTAAGGGGTTGGTTTGTTTTCCTGTCTTGCTAGCTGTTTGGCATGGGGTGTCCAGCACTGGATCTTTCTGGTTGTTGAGTGGAGCTGGGTCCTAACGTTGAGATGGAGATCTCTGAGAGAGCCCTCACCAACTGATATTATGTGGAGCTGGGAGGTCTCTGGTGGACCAGTTTCCTGAACTTGGCTCTCCCACCTCAGAGGCACAGGTCTGACACCCAGCTGGAGCACCAAGACCCTGTTAGCCACACGGCTCAGAAGAAAAGGGAGAAAAAAAGAAAGAAAGGAAAGATAATAATAATAAAATAAAATGTAGTTATTAAAATAAAATTTAAAAATATTACTAAAATAAAAATGAAGAAGAGAGCAGCCAAACCGATAAATGAATCCACCAATGATAACAAGCGCAAAAATCTATACTAAGATAAACATAAAAATCAGAAACTAGTCAGTTGTATACAGCAAACCCCAAGTCTACAATTGCTCCCAAACTCCACCACCTCAATTTTGGGATGATTCATTGTCTGTTCAGGTATTCCACAGAATCAGGGTACATCAGTTGATTGTGGAGATTTAATCCACTGCTCCTGAGACTGCACAGAGAAATTTCCCTTTCTCTTCTTTGTTCACACAGCTCCTGTGGTTCAGCTTTGGATTAGGCCCCGCCTCTGTATGTAGGTCACCCTCTGGCATCCGTTCTTCGCCCAAAGAGGAGGGGGTTAAAGAAACGGCTGATTAGGGGGCTCTGGCTCACTCAGGCCGGGGGAGGGAGGGGTTACAGAATGCAGGGCGAGCCTGCGGCGGCAGATGCTAACATGACGTTGCACCAGCCTGAGGCATGCTGTGTGTTCTCCCAGAGAAGTTGTCCCTGGATTAGGGGGCGCTGGCAGTGGCAGGCTGCAAAGACTCCTGGGAGGGGAGGTATGGATAGTGACCTGTGCTTGCACATAGGATTCTTGGTGGCTGCAGAAGCAGCCTTAGCATTTCATTATCATGTCTGGTGTCTACGCTGACAGCCGCGGCTCACGCCCGTCTCTGAAGCTCATTTAGGCAGTGTTCTGAATCTCCTCTCCTTGCGCACCCAAAAACAATGGTCTCTTGACGTTTAGGCAGTTCCAGACTTTTTCCCGGACTCCCTCCCGGTTAGCTGTGGCGCACTATCCCCCTTCAGGCTGTGAAGCTGCCTGTGTTCATGCAGCCAACCCCAGTCATCTCCCCAGGATCTGACTTCCAAAGCCTGAGCCTCAGCTCCCAACCCCCACCAGCCCCAGCGGGTGAGTAGACAAGCCTCTCAGTCTAGTGAGTGCTGGTCGGTGCTGACCCTCTGTGCAGGAATCTCTCCGCTTTGCCCACTGCACCTCTGTTGCTGTACTCTCCTCCATGGCTCCAAAGCTTCCCCCCTCCACCCCCCGTTTCCACCAGTGAAGGGGCTTCCTAGTGTGTGGAAACTTTTCCTCCTTTACAGCTCCATCCCAGACGTGCAGGTCCCATCCCTATTCTTTTGTGTCTGTTTTTTCTTTTTCTTTTGCCCTACCCAGTTATGTGGAGAGTTTCTTGCCTTTTGGGAAGTCTGAGGTCTTCTGCCAGAGTTCAGTAGGTGTTCTGTTGGACTTGTTCCACATGTAGATGTATTTTTTATGTATTTGTGGGGAGAAAGGTGATCTCTACATCTTACTCCTCTGCCATCTTGAAGGTCCTCCAACACATTGTATTTACACTACTGAAGATTTGCAATGAACCCTTACCTCTCAACTAGGGGGAGAAAGAAGTCCATCATTAAATAATCTGTGGGGCAATGCTATGTTTAACTATTCTCATTGTTTGATTTTAACTGCCTGTTTGTATCAGGAAACTGATTCACATCCTCTGAATGCCATCTAAAATTACAACCTAAAATCTAAGTGTATTTGTTGTCAAACACTAAGTACCATGTAGGAAAAAAAGGAAAAGTTCCTGGCCATCAGTATCTTTGTCATTGCTTTTAATAGACTTTTCCTTTTTCTTATGAAGAATTTCAAATATCACCAGCTCTAGTAGCAGTCATTAAAGTTTACCTGTCATGGTGAGCTCTGTTTCATGAACATTTCCAAAATTTGTACTTGCAAATCCAACATTAATCTGTCGGGAAAGAAATTAGATTCTGAGAAAACCAGACATCTGAAACTTTTCTCATTTTGCTTTTCAGAATATGCCTTATTTTTATCTTATAACTAGTGTTTCTATAGATTAAAACTTTAATAGATCTGCTCTTAATTTATTGAATGAGTTATATATTCACATTGTTCAAAAATCTAAGGTCACGTTGATTCTTGTCATTCTAGCCAGGAGAGAGGAAAAGAGCAGATGTCCAGAGCCAGAGTTTCCCTCTTAATTAAGGAAGACAGAAGTTGTACACATCACTTCGGATTATACTTCAGTGCCAAGAGCTTAGTCACATATGTACAACTACAGGAGCTTAGGGATATGGCTTTCCTGTGTGGGCAGCCAGGACCCAAATCAAATTCTATTACTGTGGAAGTAGAGAAGAATGATATTAATGGACATCTGGTAGCCTTCAACCACCAGAGAATGCCTATTCCCAAGTCACTGGAGCCTGTATAACTACAAAGCCTATGCTCTTTACATTTCATATCCAGATGTACTGGCAAGGAATTTATTTTGTTGTGTCATCTTTATAAATATACTCTCTTCCCAGTAGCCCTTCACTAACTGAGGATTTAAAAAGAAAAATTACCTGTTTTTAGTATACCATTTTTTTTTTTTTTTTAGTATACCATTTGTTACTTTTGGAATACTGGATTTCCCTCCCACTAAGTTATAGTAGACATGAATTTTAGGTAGCAAGCATATAATAAAAGGATTTATTGAATTTGGAAATCACATTAACATAATAGTACAACTAGCCCATCCAAGCAAGGATCTCTGCTGTAGCAATTCTGGTAAGTGACTCCTTAATCATTGTCAAAGCATTACTTCTTTGAGGTAGACCACACTCTATTCATGAGGCAGTCCATTCCTTTGTTGGATAGAGTCTGATTGAAATGTTCTTCCTTAATTAAACAAAAATCTCTTTCCCATTAATATTCACTCAATAGCTTTAGTTTATGCCTTCTAGAGCTTCACTGTTCTATATGACTGCCACTAGACTCATGTGACTATATAAATTTAAACTAAAATTAGTTAAAATTAAATAAAATTGAGACTTCTTCAGCCACACTATTGAGCACATTTAAAGTCTTAATAGCCCTATGTGGCTAGTGGCTACAATACCAGACACTGTAGAGAACATATTTGTTATTGCAGAAAGTTCTTTTGGACAGTAGTATATCCAGAGAAAAAGAGACTAAATCTATTATGATTATTAATTGCCCTTCTAACATCAAAAATACATGTCTTTTTTTTTTCTTTTTTTTTGGAAAGGTCAGCTTAAAAATCACTTTAATTCAATTAAAAGTATCAACATCTTACTTTGTTTCATGCTCTATTTTGAGAATTCAGAATAAAGTAGTGGACAAAACAAAGATTCTTGTCCCCATGGAGGTTTCATTTTAAGAGAGAAAGATAACCAAAGACAGACAAATCAAATAAAACAAAAGCCATAATAAATAAGTAAAATATGTAGTTTGTAAACTCTGATAAGTCCTATGGAAATAAAAATGTAGGGGAAGGGGAGGGAGGTGTAGGAATAGATGTGATTTGAAGTTTTAAATAGAGTCATCAGAACAGGCTTCACTGAGGTGGTATTTGAGCAAGGACTTGAAAGAGGTAAGGGAATTAGCCCTGTGACTGTTTTGGGGAAGAGTGTTCCAGGTAGAAAGAACAGCCAGGGCAAAGAGCACAGCAAAATAGTCATTGTGACTGGAGCAGAGTGAACAAGGAGGGGTATAATAGCAGATGAGGACATCACAGCAGTGTGAGGGAGGGTTGTACACAGCTTTGTAGACCCTTATAAGCACTTTGTGGAGCCATTGTAGAGTTTTGAGAAGAGAAGTGAAGTTTTTTGACATAGTTTTTAAAAGCTAAATTCTGCTGTCACGTTGGGAATAGGCTTACAGCAGGGTATATACCCATATATATATAGTAAGGGTAAAAGCATGAAGTTATATTTATTACTTTGCACAGTTTATAAAATTATTTCCTGACCCCTTATCATCGTAATTTCCATTGTATTCTCTAGTTGGCATGATCCAGTTACAAGAGTCCTTCTTAAAATGTGGCTCCAAGAATAGAACGCAATACCCCAAATAATGTGACAAGAGACGTATATAAGACAATAACATTTCATGATATAAACACTATTTTTCTAATGCTACATTTAAAGATTTTGTTAGATGTTTTTAATTAGTCACATCTCTTGAAGATTTTTTTTTTTTTTTTTTTTTTTGCGGTACGCGGGCCTCTCACTGTTGTGGCCTCTCCCGTTGCGGAGCACAGGTTCTGGACGCGCAGGCTCAGCGGCCATGGCTCACGGGCCCAGCTGCTCCGCGGCATGTGGGATCTTCCCGGACCGGGGCACGAACCCGTGTCCCCTGCATCGGCAGGCGGACTCTCAACCACTGCGCCACCAGGGAAGCCCTCTTGAAGATTTTGATCAAATTAAATCCCTGATGATTTTTTTTGATTTATTAACAGAAGTTTCCTAAATCATGCAGTTTATTATTTTGAAATTAAATGCAAATCTTATGTTTATCCTTGTAAAGTTTATCTGTGTTTTTATGTTTTTCTTCCTTACACAGTGTATCCTAGTGTTTTTAGTTTAATGTTTAATATTAGCCATTTTATAGCTTTATTTAAACTTTAAATATAATAAATATTAGTTCTATGCTTTCACTCATATTATCAACACATTTTTGTAAGACAAGGACAAGAGCAGAGCACTGTGGCATTCCATTGCCTGGAATTTCCATTTAGCTGGAAAGATGGTAACTTGGGTGAAAGACTAGAAAAAATACTCATTTTCCAAGTTAATACTGAAGCATTAATTAATTCTCATTTAGTACAATTCTAACAGTTTCTAAAATCACTATCTTTACTATGAATAAAGTTTACAGAGAACTTTTCAAAATGCTTAAAATACCCATAAATTCCTATCCAGTCTGCCCCCAGGCATTACCTATATGGTCCTATCTCCTATTTTTCATCCCTTTCTCTCTCTGCTCTTGCTACTCAGGGACTCCTTCATGTCCCTCATACTTACCAAGCATGCTCCCTCCTCAGGCCCCCTGCATATCCTGTTCCCTTGTGTCCATAATGCTGCTCCCTGACCAGACACCTGAATATATAACCCCAAAACTTCCTTTAAATGTTTCCTGAAATTTCATTTCTTACAGAAGCCTTCACTCTCTACTTTATATAATATTGCAATAAGCCTTAATATTTCCTAGCCCCTTGCCCACTTTATTATTCTTCACATTAATTTACATTTTCTAACACAATAAACTATTATTTTGGCTACTGTCTTTCCCTTGCCATGGGATCATATGATCCATGAGAGAGGGGTTCCCCTGCATATCCTGTTCCCTTGTGTCCATAATGCTGCTCCCTGACCAGACACCTGAATATATAACCCCAAAACTTCCTTTAAATGTTTCCTGAAATTTCATTTCTTACAGAAGCCTTCACTCTCTACTTTATATAATATTGCAATAAGCCTTAATATTTCCTAGCCCCTTGCCCATTTTATTATTCTTCACATTAATTTACATTTTCTAACACGATAAACTATTATTTTGGCTACTGTCTTTCCCTTGCCATGGGATCATATGATCCATGAGAGAGGGGCTTCTGTTTCCTTTAGTTTACTGCTGTATTTCCAGCACTTAGAATTGTGCTTTGCACATAATATGCAATTAGTAAATATTTGTTGAATGAATAAATCATCCTATCTCCTGGGCCTATCCCCTTAAATAATTTGATTTGATTAGCTGATTGTGGAAATCCAAGAAGAAAAATCAGTAAAGAAAATCACTAAAACCTGATACAATTTCTCAATGAAGCCAAAGAATCTACTTGTTCCAAAATTGCAACTGACTTGTCACCACCAGAATCCACCCTTGTTCACATAATAAACATTATGTGAATTAATCATGAATAAAATGAAAGATGAGCTTCAAAACTTAATTTGACTGTAGATTTTAATATTGTTTACACATAAATATTTTATCAGTTATAAATGAGAACTGGAATTTATTTGATTTGTTTTCTTATTTCTATAGTTGACTTTATTTGGGATACTAAAGAGCACAGAACTAGGGTGTGAAAAATATAAAAATTGAAATATCATTTGGTATATAATTTAGTTAAACCACATTGAAAAAAAACTTTTAAGAAAGCAATTTGATATTCATTGTTAATCTGACTGGAGCCTTGGTGGTAAAGCGTGTGGTGATGGGGAGAGCCTGCATCTGAGAATGAACAGGTCAGTTAACAGGTCAAAATATTTCAATAAATAATATCCAGACAAGCTTTTTAGATAAATACCCACAATCTTGGTCTTTGGAGAGTTAACTAGTTACTTCCAAGAAAAATGTACCAGTCCCACTCATAAATTCCAAATTTGGTACAGAGATGATTTGGACAGAAACAGATGATTTGGTACAAGTTAATCCTTCCTGTTTTGAACTTCAGACACTGGAAACTAAAACCCATTGTTTAATGATTTCTGAAGTCATATGACCAATGAAAACGTTTCTGCTCTAAATCTGTTTTTACTGATATTGGGTGGATGTCTCCTGCATCCATTCATCAGGAATACTTACATTCCACATTCTGTTAATCTGGAAGTACAAATAGTTAGGTATGTCCAAATTTTAGGAAGTCCTAACTAAAGATTAAAATACTGGCATGGGGATTATTTTATTTCCAAGTTGGTTCTTTGTTTGCATTTTAATAATTTAAATATTTGGTTACTTCATTTTCAATCGAAAGAGTGGTAAAAATAATGAGAATGACATGAATGAGCATAAAGAATTTCTGAATTTGATTATATATGCTTTTACTTAGTTCTTATTCATATGGGCAACATAAAATCTATTTTGAATAAACTAAAAAAATTTTTAACTAATAAAATTTTTTGACCTATATTTGATAACTTTAATAAGGATGCAATGTGTGTAAACACATGTTGATGAATTGAGAATTAAATTAGAATAATGCATAGCTATTATTTTGTACCTTCAAATATACATTAATAGGATCCAGATCAAAGTATTTTAATTGATTGAAATCGTATGATTGAAACTACATTTGCAAAAGGAGCTCTTGAAAATGCTAATTTTAGTGATAGTCCTGTATCTGCATTACTGAAAACCTTAAAATGTATTCTTCTATTCCACACAGCAATATTTTCACATTTTAACTATGGATTTTGAAGCACATAGATTCGATTAATTGCATTCAGACATATGTTCTTTTCTCCTAAGACATTACACCAAAGAAGCCAGAAAATGCATTAGAAAAGCCATACACGTCTTGAAGCTCATCAATGCTATTAGAAAAAATAAAATTCTCTTTCCAAGCCTAAGGTTTTAAAAGTGATTTTCAGTTGTAAATCATATTTGTCTATTCTATCTTAAAGCAACTAAAATAGAATTTACAATTAAATTAAAGACTTCAATGGAACAATAAAAGGAAAAAAGCAATCTCACTGATAACAATAAACCAAAATAACCTGCTTAATAAAAGTTGTCAAAAATTATAAAAGGATATTTTGGAGTAACGCATATATCCATTTGAAAGTTCGTCCTTAGACAGCAGAGAATCTGCTACGTCTCAAGAGCTCAGTAAACATTTAGAGAATAAAAGAATGAGTAAATTAATGAAGTTTAAGGAACTTGATGTACTTTACAAATTCTCATCTTCTGTTCCCTCATAAATTAGTGTAAAGAGGATAAAATTGAAGTGCTATACACAGCTTGGAAATCTAGTCCATTGGTCTATACAACAAAGAGAAATAAATCAAAAAGAGGTATGCAGCTTAACCTGAAAGGTTCACAATCATTCCGAAGTACAAAAGACAAAACTATAAACTGATGAAATAAACTACTGTATATTTTAAAAAATTAATTTATTAAATGAACATTTATTGAACATCTACACTACACAAGGCACAATGAAAATTAGAAAGGAATCAGAGGAATTGTAAATATCTGTGGAAATAAAAAAAGGAAAGTCACAGTAAAAAACACTGAAAATTATTAACACATTATGAAGTAGTGAGCTTATCTTTTTAAAAGATTTTTTAAAGGATGACTGTACCATTAAAAGTTTAAAATTCTAATCACAATAACTTCCCTGTTCTATTTCTGTATTTACCACATTCTGAATTTCAGAAATTCAGTTTCCCACATAACCTGAAGGGAAGAATGATCTATCTACTTATCAGTACATTTAACATTATAAATTAATGATTTTTTTAAATATTTGCATCTCATTTGCTTTATTTTTTAAATCTTCCAAATTGTTTTTCAAAAAAGCTATACCCATTACCACTAGAAATCTGCAAGTTTATCCACATCCTCATTCGTATATGGTACTATCAGACTTTCAATTTTAGTCATTCTAATGGTTATGTGGAGGTATTTCACTGTGGTTTTGATTTGCATTCCTTTAGTTACTAATGAGGATGAGCATATTTTATTTGCTTATTTGTAATACATATTTTCTTGGCTAAATATTTGTTCAGTCTTTGCCCATGTACTAATTAGGTTGTCTGCCTTCGTGATATTGAGTTGGAAGAGGTTTTTGTTTATTTGTTTTTCTGTTGCACAAATTCTAGACACAAGTCCCTTATCAGAACTACTTTTTCAAAATATTTTCTCTCAGTCTGTGCTTTGACATTTCATTTTCTTAAATTTTATTTTATAGTTTGTAAGCTTATTTTGTCCTATTTAAAAATTATTTGTCTAAATGAATGTCACTAGATTTTCTCCTATTTTTATCTAGACATTTTATAGTTTTGTTCTCAAATTTAGCTCTGTGATCCATTTCTGGATATTTTTTGTTAAAGTAACAAAATGGTGTAAGAGAAGCATCTGAATTCTAGCACCATTTATTGAAAAGATTATCCTCTTCCACTGACTTGCCTTGGAAACTTGGTCAAAATTCAATTGACCATATGCATGTATAAATTTTATTTTGTTAATCTGTATGTTTATCTTCATGCCAGTACAACACTATCTTGATTACTATAGCTTTATGTAAAAGCTTGAAGTCAGGTAGGTGAGATCCTTAAATTTTGTTCTATAATTGATTTTTATATATTGACTTTGTATCCTGTGACATTGCTCAACTCAGTTATTAGTTCTAGTTGCCCTTTGTTAATTCTGTAGGATTTTCTACATAGATGATCATCTTGTCCACAAATAAAAACAGTTCTGTCTCTTCTTTTTCAATCCATTTCCTTTTAATTTTGTTTTTCTTGCTGTTTATTGCACTGACTAAATCTCCAGTACAGAGTAGAATGGAAGAATACCCATCTTTACCTTGTTCCCACCTTAGGGGGAAAGCAATCATGTTTTCACCTTTAAATATCATGTTAGCTTTAAAATTGTCATATTTGTCCTTTATCTAGATGCCTTATAGCAAGCTCCCTTTTATATCTCATTTACTGAGGCTTTTTTAATTATGAATGTTGAATTTTGACAAATGTACTTTTCCCTGCATCTGAGATGATCCTCTGGTTTATTTGTTTTATTAGTATAAATAATTACATGATACCAGGATAATATAACCCTGCAGAGACCACTCTGTGCAGTCATTGATCTCTCTAGGCAATAGTTACTAGCTTTTGGGGCGTGCTACTACTTTTAACTTCCATGACACAAAAAAATATACATCGTGTATTACCAGGAATTGTTATCAACTGATCGTGGTGTAATCTATATAAGTTGCTTTATCTTAAGATTTAGTTGGTACATTTAAAAACATGACTTTTACTTTAATTTTTATTATTTAAACAAACAAAAGAATAAAGAAAATTGTGCATTGACCCTCATATGGCCATCAGCCAGATTTAGCAATCATCAAAACTTTGCCTATTTGTTTCTTCTGTTAGTTTTCATCTTTTCCTTTTCCTTGCTGAATTATTTTAAGGCAAGTTTAAACCTCTTTTACTTCAATACATTTTAGTATGCGTATCTAATCACATAAAAAATCATTTTAAAAGTGAGTAATTTCTTATATAATTAAAAAGAAATTATCACACCCAAGAAACTTAAAAATTACTCTTTAATATAATTTAATACCTTGCTTCTCAAAACGTAGTCTGCAAACAAAAGGCAGCAGAGGGCTTCCTTGGTGGCTCAGTGGTTAAGAATCCACCGGCTGATGCAGGGGACACAGGTTCGAGCCCTGGTCTGGGACAACCCCACATGCCGTGGAACAGCTAAGCCTGTGTGCCACAACTACTGAGCAACTACTGAGCCTGCGCTCTAGAGCCCGCGAGCCACAACTACTGAAGCCTGCGTGCCTAGAGCCCATGCTTTGCAACAAAAGAAGCCACCGCAATGAGAAGCCTGTGCACCGCAATGAAGAGTAGCCCCCGCTCGCTGCAACTAGAGGAAAGCCCGCACACAGCAGCGAAGACCCAATGCAGCCAAAAATAAAAAATTAATAAACAAAAATTAATTTAAAAATTAATTAAAAAGAAGCAGCAGAATTTGGTAGCTTGTTAGAAATTCAGTATCTCAGCTTCACTGAAAACTATTGAATCAGAAGCTTCATTTAAAAAGATCCCAAAGTGCTTATAATACATCTGAAAATTTGAAATCTAATGCTCAGATATGTAGTCACATTTCCCCAATTGCTTTAAAAATATATACTTTTTACATTTGGTTTGTTTGAAGAAGTTTCCAAACAATATTTACATGTGACATTGACTTTTTATGTCTCTTAAGTTATTTTATATAAAGCATCCCCCTCCCATTTCTTTTCTGTCTTTTGCTTACTGAAAAAACTGACAGTTAATTAGAATGCCCCCAAGTTTTTCTATTTGCATTTTTTGGTATCTTTAAAATGTTCCCCTGCTCTCTGTATCTCTTATGACTTTAGATGAGCTTCAGAGGCTTGATTTGACTCAGGTTCAACTTAAATAAAATATGGGTGAATCTGTGTGCTTCATATTAATTACATTAGGAAGCACACAATGTGTTATTCCACCATTTTAAGTGATGCTAACACTAAAAACACAGATGGCAGAATTTCATTCTTTTTATGGCTGAACAATATTCCATTGCATTTATATACCATTTCTTATTTATCCATTTATCTGTTGATGGACACTTAGGTTGCTTCAGTATCTTGGGTACTGTAAATAACACTACTAGGAATATTAAGGTGCCTGTATCTTTTTGAATTAGTGTTTTCATTTTCTTCAGGTATATATCCAGGAGTGGACTTGCGGGATTATATGTTAGTTCTATATTTGTTTTTTTTTAGGAACCTCCATACTGTTTTCCATTGTGGCTGCACTAATTTACATTCCCATCTACAGTGTACTAGGGTTCCCTTTCTCCACATCCTCACCAATAGTCATTATTTCTAGACTTTTTGATGATAGCCATTCTGACAGGTGTGAAGTGGTTCGTCATTGTGGTTTTGATTTACATTTCTCTGATGATTACCAATGTTGAGCATCTTTTCATGTGTATTTTGGCCATCTGTATGTCTTCTTTGCAAAAATATCTATTCAGGTCTGCCCATTTTTAAATTGGGTTGTTGGCTTTTTTGATATTGAGTTGTATGAACTGTTGATATATCTTTGATAATCACCCCTTATTGGTCATATCATTTGCAAATATTTTCTTCATTCAATAGGTTGTTTTTTCTTGTTGGTGGTTTCCTTTGCTGTGCTAAATCTTTTAAGTTTATTTAGGTCACATTTGTTAATTTTGCTTTTGTTTCCTTAGCCTTAGGTGCAGGCCCCCAAAAAATATTTCTCTGATATATGTCAAAGAGTGTTCTAGGAGTCTTATGGTTTCTGTTTTTTAAGTCTTTAATCCATTTTGAGTTTATTTTTGTATATGGTGTGAGAAAATGTTCAAATTTCATTCTTTATATGTAGCTGTCCAGGTTTCCCAGCAGCACTTATTGAAGATACTATCTTTTCTCCATTGTATCTTTTTGCCTTTGTCAGAGATTGACTGTAGGTGTGTGGGTTTATTTCTGGTCTCTTTATTCTGTTCCATTGATCTATGTGTCTGTTTTGTGCTTGTGCTATACTGTTTTTTGATTACTATACCTTAGTAGTATATTTTGATGTCAGGGAATGTGTTACCTCCAGCTCTGTTCTTTTTTCTCAAGATTGCTTTGACACTTTGGGGTCTTTTGTGGTTCCATCTTAGGATTATTTCTTCTAGTTCTGTGAAAAATGTCATGGGTATTTTGATAGGGATTGCATTAAATCTGTAGATTGATTTGAGTAGTATGGTCACTTTAACAATATTAATTCTTCCAATCCACGAACATGGGATATCTTTCCATTTATTTGTATCATCTTCAATTTCCTTCATCAGTGTCTTGTAGTTTTCAGAGTATAGGTCTTTCACCTCCTTGGTTAAATTTATTCCTAGGTATTTAGTTGCTGATTTTAAGAGTAAGGAATTGATGTCAAGTTATTTCCAGTGGTTTACAGTAAGTTTCTCTACCCCTTCCTATCTTTTTTTACCTTTCTGTTTTTCTTTCACTCATTGTCTCTCTACAGTTTTGAGTGCTGTGTACAATTAACATTAATCATTCTTTTTGATGTTAAAATTATCCAATATTTGGAAAATATGAGCTCTTTTATATTGATCTCCATGTTGTTTCACACAAAATAACAATTGATAAATACTTGATTGCCCACTGAAATTCTCCAGGTTCATTATATATTTTCTGTTTCATGGCTGAAATCAGTATTCCTTGCAAAATCCATAGTTCCTTTTAATGGAGAATCATATCTGAGGGCCATATCATGGATGAGTAGTGTTTATTCTTATTGGGTTGTCATTGCTTGTAGGTATTTTCAGTGACCATATTTTGGAAATAATAGTAATAGTAATAATAGTTATATAATTATATATTCTAATATAATTGTTATCCTAGTGCTAATTTTAAAATTTTAAATATTGCTTTTAATTGAGATAATATTCACATATAATTAAATAACATTAAATAAATACACATGTGGAAACTCTGGTTCTGGTAATATGGCTATCTAAGGTCCCAGGCTGACCCACTGTAAAATGTTGTATAAAAATCTTCTTAAATTCACCCACAAGCTGGCAAAAATGTAAGGATTCAGATCAAAATTAAAGGGGCACTAAATTTGCCTTTTCCTGAGGAATTTTTTCTGAATGAGGTTTTGCAAACTTGTGGAAATTGGGTGGGACAAGAATTCAGTTTCAGAGCCTGAGGTGATGGATAGAGTTGAAGACTTCTGTAAAGCCCAACCCACCAAAAATCTTCACCTGATTTGTAAGAATGAGCTAGAAATCCCCTTCCCCAAACTGAGTGCTACTAGCCAACAGACTGCACAAAAGATAAAAAAAAAAATCACTTGTGAGAATTTGATTTGTAACCATAAGTTAGATATTATACAAGTTGACAGCCTGAGTTCAAAATAATGTGGTCCAAAAACCACTTAAGCCAAGAATTTAGTTTAAAATATCCTAGATCAGTGCTCCCAGTTGACTGACAAAAGTAAATACAAATACTCTCTGAAAGAATCCACCTTCATCCCAGGCTTAAAGTATTTCCATAGATAAGATTCCAACTAGCATTTATACTCAAAAGTAACAATACATACAAAGATCATCATGAGCAAGAATCGGAAACAAAATATGTAGCTGAATTATACTAATGTGTTTATGTGTGTATATATAATTTACTATAGGGTAAACAAATACAAAGGACCTAGAATTAAACCTAACAAAATATGTGCATAATATTTGTACATATTGTATAAAGCTTTAATGAAACATTTGAGAGACCTACCTAATGGAGAAATATATCACGTTCATGGATTGGAAGATTCAATATTATAAAGATCTCATTTTACCCACTTTGATCTACAAAGTCACTGTAATCCCAATCAAGATCAAAAGAGTCTTTTTGGTAGGATTTAGATGTAAATTCTAAAATATATGTGGAAATTTAAAAGGTCGAGGAAAGTCAAGACACTCCTGTAATAGGAGAAAACTGTGGCTGAATTTGCTTGCCAGATACCAAGACTTAATTTGAAACTGTGATAATTAAGACAATGAATAGTGTTAATAACAGAATAGAATATAGTACCCTAAAATGGATACAAATATAGAAACTTGATTTTTGACAGAGCTGAAGTTGAAAATTATTGTGCTTGGACAATTGGTCATCCATATGTTAGTAAAATCTTTGACAGCATGTTTTCTTTTAAAATGTCTTTTTCTTTTATTGCATAATCAGCTCACCTGAAATATGCATGGGAGATAAGGTCAATGACAATGTGCAAAAGCTATAAAATAAGTGATCAGATTTCCAGAGGGTATAATAGTTTTAGACATAAAGAAAACTTAAGTGAAATAAATGTTAAACTCTATCCAGTTGAGAATAATAGAAATTATAATTTGTTTACCCTAAGTAGAAGGAAAAAGTGGGGTCAAATCCAATAATTTGAATGAAAAATCAGAGACCTTATATAAAAATTACTTCATTCAAAAACAAATGACTCAGACTATAACATGTCTTACCCAACTCAAACCAGGCAGTAAGTGGACAGCAAGGATTAGATTTTTGCATTTTCTAATTCTCATGTAAATTATTTCCAGCACAACACAACATCCGTAGGAGGTTAAATCATAGAACAACAGAGATAAATGATAGTGGCATATTACAAAGTTTCAAATGAATTGTACAGGAAACAACTATATAGAAGTTGATAAAAGAATAGATTTACTTTCATGAAAGACTTGAAGAAAAGTGTTTATAAATTATGTAAAATAAGGATTTGATTAAGTAATACCAAGCTGTAAACGAGTGAATAAGAAATGGAATGACTGAGTCATAATTTTACTCTATCATGAGTATGTAAGTCACCAATGAGTCAGCAGCCTCCACACGTACAAATCATAATAGTAAACAAATTTTACATCTGGAAAAAAATCCTTTCTCTCTTGGCTCTCCCAATTGTTGCTATTTATAGATTTAGGGCTTTTATTTGAGATATATTTATAAATTTCTACAGTGTCTCTAAAATATATAGTAATTTATGGCTAATATCCAATTATTAGAGCATGAATAGATGCAGTCTTCATAGTTAAAACATTATAGTAATATGAAAATCTATATACTAGATATTTTTCAGAATTAAAACATTTATTCCACAATTTTAAAATAACTTTTCTCATTGAAAATATTTAAAGTTTATGAAACCAAATTTTAAAAAAATTGAACCCTATTTTTTAGGAAAGTGCAGCCCTGATGCAGAAAATAGACACATAGATAAGTTCTCTCCTACCCTTTAAAACATCTGAATATTGTCCTGTCCAACTCTAAAAATGAATCAGTGGTTCGATTTACATTTAATTTGATATTAGATCTAATCCTGAAAAATTAATACCTAAAATAGAGAATACAGGTTTCATTTTTTGAATTCACAAATATAATTTCAGCTGAAAGTGATTTACAGTATTTTAAAATCATTTTAATAAGTCTCTTTTCATTGTCCTAATCTTCTTGGCAATAGCCAGCTGTTTATTGATGCCCCTTGGCAGAATAAAAATGAAATAGTCTGTCCAGTGGTAACAGTTCGTGAACCCCATGATCTGCAACATCTCAACTTCTGGAACATTCTTATTGTCATTGAAGCTTTCACTATACATCTATTTCTTGGCTCTGCCCTAGCTGGAAAACTAGGGAATAATAATATTTCAGGTTTTCCAATGATTACGAAAGAAATTCCTGTATACTGCAATCAGTATATCCTTTCCATTCTAAATACTAAGCAACTATATATTGATAAGTTTTTTGCCATTTTATATTATAATGTGATCTGTTCTCAGACTCTGAAAAACTGTGATTTTTTTTTTCCATTTCAATTATTCTTTCAGAAATAAGAAGAACCATTCCATTGGTGTAGTGCCTTTGGGCTCCCTATCTAAAGAATTTCACACATATAGCAAATATATTTTTCCTGTTCTCTTATGGCTTTTATTAAAGCTTATGCAATGCTTGTTAAATCACTTAGATTCTGACACTCAAAACAATGTGTAACTCTTGAATGATCAAAACCAATTTGCTGGGAATTTCCCCATGGCTACAATAGGGTAACTTTGGCTGAGTAACACTCCTAGAGAGAAGAACTAGAAAAAAACAGCTAAAACTACAAAGTGGGAGGGGATTTGTTTGAAGTCCTTGGAGAGTTGCTGAAGCTATCAGGACTAAAGGGGCCAAAATCCCAGAGAAGTGAACCACAATGAGATGAGCTAACATTCTGTGAGCAGATTTCATTCTCTGAGCATTTGCTGATTCTTGGAATGGGGAGAGAGACTGAGAATTCAGGCAGAAGACATCAGTTAAAAGAAAAGAAAACAGTCTTGGTTAACACATGAGGTATGTAGGGAACCATATGGGATTGAAAGACAAAAACTGGAGTGAGTCATCCAGCATTTAAGAAGCAAAATCTAAGAGTGAGGGAGGCAAAGAGAATTGGCATTACTAACACTTAACAGTATTCCTTCTTGAAGCATTTGTTCAATTCTATGCACAAAGAAAAAGTCTAAAAAACTAAGCATAAAGGAGAAACTATTTAAAAACTGAGAGTATTTGGAAGTGTTTTAGTGCCAAGAAAATAAGAATTGAAATTAAGGATCTTAAGGAGAACAGACTCTAATAAGTATCCTAGGCTCTAAGGTAATGCCTCAAAGAACAATGGGAGTACTGGATAAAACAGAGATA
Organism: Delphinus delphis; assembly: GCF_949987515.2. Taxonomy (NCBI): domain Eukaryota; kingdom Metazoa; phylum Chordata; class Mammalia; order Artiodactyla; family Delphinidae; genus Delphinus; species Delphinus delphis. The sequence goes on along the minus strand of NC_082691.1, from coordinate 25,384,736 downwards.
AACTGAGCCATCTAAAAACTGCAATCCAGCTACATAAACGAAGCCCTGATTTACTGTGATCTTTCTCTCAACTCAGGGTCTCCACCAAACGGTAGTCTAAACCCTTTCTGAAGCTAATAGCACCACCCTGAGCTCCTACAACATTTTTAAAGAATTCTGGCTTTCAATCAGAAACAGACGTACAGATCACTTATGAAAGTTGGCAGCCACAGATTTTATTAATATGGTTTTAAAAATAGGTAGAAATCTAGTTCTGTAAGCAGAATACCTGAGAAAAGAACCAAATGGAAAGTGTAAAACTAAAAACTGCAGTAATCAAAACTAAGAACTGAATTGTTGATTTTAACATCCTGTTAGACACAGCAAAAAGTAGGATTAGTCAACAGAAATATAGATCTGTAGAAAATATTCAAGCTGAAGCACAGGGATTCAAAGGAAGCACAGATAATTCAAGAGAAGTACAGAAGAGAGAGGAAGAGGAGGATAAAGTGAGGGGAGGAAGGGGAAGAAAGGGAGAGAAAAGAACATTGAAGAAATATGGGACATTGTAAAAAGAAAAAAAGATCTATCATATGTTTAGAGTCCCAAAAACTGAAAAGAGAACTTAAAGCAAATATATATACATATATATATATGTATATGTATTTGAAATACTAATATCTAAGCATTTTTTAAAACTGGCAAAGTAATTAAGCCAATGATCGAAAAGTACCATACACCTCAAGCAAGATAAATTCACCACATTAAGAAAGAGGAGAGGGACTTTCCTGGCCGTCCAATGGTTAAGACTCAGTGCTTCCAATGCAGGGGGCACGGGTTCAATCCCTGGTTGGGGAACTAAGATCGCGCATGCCACACAGTGTGGATAAATAAATAAATAAATAAATAAATAAATAAATAAAAGAGGGGAAATTATAAGATGAAGTTAAGAGATGCAGAAAAAAAATTTTTTAATAAAACACAACAAATAACTTTTTAAAAATCTAAGAAAACAATGACTAGGCTAGAACTTTTGATTAAAACAATATCTACCAAAAAAGATAAAACCCATCAGCAAATATGTATTGTAGAACGTTGAAGGCTTTCCTCTTGAGATCAGAAATAAAATATTTGTTTCTATTAAACCTTGTATGGGAAGTCCTAGACAGTTTACTAATAAGGCAATAAAAAGGAGAAAAAAAGTATAAATAGTGGGAAAACACTAAAAGGGTCATAATTTGCAGATAATAGAATCTAGAAAATCCTAAATAATCCACAAATTTAAAAAAATCGAGCTAACAAGCAAATAAACTGCACAATGTATACTGATATGGCCAATATGCAAAGATCAATTAATATATATATGTATAACAATTATTTAGAGAATGAAACTTAAGGATACCATTTACAATAGAATAAAAAATCATATAACTTAGAATAAGTTTAATGTTTGATATAAAAGTATCTAAACAGAAAAATACAAAATATTATTGGCAAACTAAAAGAAGGCCTAAACAGGAGAATGTATACACCATACATTTCAAAGATTCAATGTTGTAAAAATATTTGTTCTTCAAAAATTGATCAATAGAAAAAAATCTCAATCAAAACCCTAGAAGATTATTTTTGTGTATATATGTATGTTAACAAGATTATTCTAAAATTTACATGAAAACTCAGAGTCAAGTATAGTCAGTCTATTCTTGAAGTAGAATAAAGTTCAATGATACACACTACAGGATATCTAGACTTGTTTTAAGTACAGTATATTACTGGTGCAAGCAAGACAAACAGACAAATACATCAGAATACAGAGTTCAGAAATGAACTTACTCTTATAAATTCAGTTGATTTACAAAATGGTGCCACTTGAAATACAGTGAAGAAAGATGTTCTTTTCAATAAATGAAATTGATTCATTTGGATATCCATATGAAAAATTAAAAATATCTACAGCTTACCCATACACAAAAAATGGTATGAATGGATTGCAGACCTGTAAATTTAAAAGGTGAACAATAAAATTTCTGAAAGATAAGATAGGAAAACAACTTCTTGACTTTGAAATAAGCAAACATTTCTTAAGCAGGATATAAAACCAATAGCAAGAAGAAAAGGATTAATATAGTCAAGCTCATTAAAAATAAATATTTCTGTTTATCAAAAGATAACATTATGACACTGAAAAAGTAACTGTCAGAGTTGAAAATATTTGCAATATATCAACCTGACAAAGAATTTTTCTCCAGAGTTCATCAGTAAGGAAAAGACAGAATCCCAGTTTAAAAAAAAAAAAAAAGATTAAAAATTAAATGGAGGAGGGGGATCAAGATGGCTAAGAGGACATGGAGCTCACTCCTCCCACAAACACATCAAAAATACATCTACATGTGGAACAGTTCTCACAGAAAACCAATGGGAAACTGGGAGAAGATCACCTATATAACCAGAGCTGCAAGATAGATCTCCATGTAATCAAATAGGATGGGGGAAAAGGGCATCAGGACAGGATCTGTGCCCCTTGGAGGGATCTGTAAGGAAGAAAAGGTCCACATGGTCAGACCCTCACTCTGGGGAGCCCCCTTGCCTTCTGGGAAGTCCACTGGAACAGACAGAAGGGATAGAGAAGCCTAAATTCTACTTGCCAGGAGTGTGCACATGCTGGCTTGCTAACAATCAGGGCAGGGAGAGACTTGTGCCGGGGGCTGCTGCATTGCTGCACTTCCCAATCCGAAGGGGCAAACACCCTGGCCCTACTCGCTCCACACCACAGCCTGGCAGGAGATCAGGGCAGAGATTCAGTCTAGCTGCACATGGACAGATCACCGTGCCTGGGATGTGATCCAGGCTAACACAGAGACCATTGTCAGCACACATCGGAGCAGTGGGTGAAACGGGGCAGACACAGTCAGTCCCTATACTGGGCAATGCCACAAGATTGCACAGCAGTTAAGTGCTGAATCGGGTAGACAGGCACTGGGGGAGGATTTGGTCTAGCTGTGCAGAGAAAACCCTGGGGGCCTGGGGTATAGTCCCCCCAGGGAAGTTGTCAGCACAGGCATGGCAGGGCTAGACTAGCCACGGCAGACATTGTTGAAGCATGCACTCTGTGGCACCGCAAAAACACACAGTGGCTGGGTGCTGAGTCTCATGGAATACATGACAATTCATTACCTGGTGGGAGCGCCCTGGCTCTGCCCACTCCACACTCAGCATGGTGCCGGATTTGGTGCAGACAGGTCCTGGGAGAGGTGTGCCACAGAGGCAGCCCAGCTCCCAGGCAGCAGCACAGCAACCTCAATTTCTGCAGCCTCAGTGTCCCGCCCCCAACACCAGCCTGCTCCACACCACAGCCTAGCACTAAGTCTGGAACAAACACAACAAAGAAAGGGAAGTGACCTTGGGCTGCTTTTGGGCCGAACCGCAGATGCCTACATGGGCAGTGCATAGATTTGCTGTGACCACATGTGCCTCACTTACTCAGTGGTCACCTCTTTCAGGGCAGGGCATGCCCTCAAGGGCAACGGAGCCTGATCGAACCCAACCCTCAAGGTTTCTACTCTAAGGACTGTGGAGCAGACCCTGCCCCCTGACAGGGCAGTGACAGCCAGGGGACAAAGAGTAGGCCCTGACCCGCATCCAGTGCAGTCTCCAGACACCACAACACCAATCACACCCCCTATCAAGGGGATAAAGGCCATCACACTCTGAGGAAAGACATGGCTGGTATCCATACCAAACCAGCCCTCACAGCAAAAATATTGGACTCACAGTCTACACAGGGATGCTCCCACATAAGAACAAACTTTCAAGCCCACAGTACATAACTGTTTCTCCTAAATTCATAGAGACAGAGAAAGTTAAGTAGAATGAAAAAGCAGAGGAACTACTCCTAATTAGAAGAACGAGAGAAATCCCTTGAAAGAACAAATAATAAAACAGACCTCTCGGAGGCTTCCCTGGTGGCGCAGTGGTTGAGAGTCCGTCTGCCGATGCAGGGGACGTGGGTTTGTGCCCCGGCCCGGGAAGATCCCACATGCCCCGGAGCGGCTGGGCCCATGAGCCATGGCTGCTGAGCCTGTGCGTCCGGAGCCTGTGCTCCGCAACGGGAGAGGCCACAACAGTGAGAGGCCTGAGTACCACAAAAAAAAAAAAAAAAAAAACAACAGACCTCTCCAATCTACTAGACCCCAAGTTCGAAAAGGAGTTAATAAAAATGCTAAAGGATTTAAGAAAGATTATCAGTAGAAATGCAGGTCACTGTAACAAGGAGCTAGATATTATAAAGGTGAACCAATTAAAATTAGACAATTCAATTGCTGAGATAAAAACCAATCTGGAGGGCTTCCCTGGTGGCACAGTGGTTGAGAGTCTGCCTGCCGATGCAGGGAACACAGGTTTGTGCCCCAGTCCGGGAAGATCCCACATGCTGTGGAGCGGCTAGGGCCGTGAGCCATGGCCGCTGAGCCTGCGCATCCGGAGCCTGTGCTCCGCAGCAGGAGAGGCCACGACAGTGAGAGGCCCACGTACCGCAGGAAAAAAAAAAAGAAAAACCAATCTGGAAGCAATGGTGGCAGACTAAATGACACAGAACAAATAAATGATCTAGAAGATAGACTAATAGAAATTACCTCATCAGAGCAGCAGACAGAAAGACAAATGAAAAAAAAAAAAAGCAACATATGAGATCTATAGGATAATGTAAAACATGCCAACCTGCACATAATAGGGGCTCCAGAAAGAGGAGAGAAAAGGGGATCAAAAGTGCATTTGAAGAATTATGGCTGAAAACTTCCCAATCCTAAAGAAGGAAACAGATATCCAGGTACTGGAAGCACAGAAGGACCCAAACAAGGTGAACCCAAACAGACCCATACCAAGACATATTATAATTAAAATGGCAAAAGTTAAAGAGAAGGTTCTAAAGGCAGCAAGAAAAAAACAAAGAGTCAGTTACAAGAGAGCTCCCATAAAGCTATCAGCTGATTTCTCTGCAGAAACCTTGCAAGCCAGAGGGGAGTAGCATGACATATTCAAAGTCCTAAAAGGGAAATACCTACAAACTCTGATACTCTACCCAGCAAGATCATCATTTAGAATGGAAAGAGAGATAAAGAATTTCTCAGCCAAACAAAAACTAAAAGAATTCAGCAATACTAAATCTAACCTAAAAGAAATATTGAAAGATCTTCTCTAAATAGAAGAGAAGCAAGAATCTACATCAAAGGGAAAATCAAATAGGAAAGGCAAATATATAAAAGGATTGAAGATCACTTAACTAAAACAGTACATAGATTTAAAAACAATTAAAAAATTTTGTAAAATTGATTTTAAGTACAATTAACAACAAAAGGTTAAGCATGAAGATGTAAAACAGGACATCAAATTCACAAATTGGGGAGTACAGTATAAAAATAGAGATCTTTTAGGATGTGTTTGAATTTGTATGACTATCGGTTTAAATCAATAGATATAGTTATGGGTCAACATACTTGAACTCCAGGGTAACTACAAGTTAAAAATGTACAATAGATACACAAAAACCAAAAAATAAGGAATTCAAGCTTACTACAAAAAATAATAATAATAAATCAAACCACGAAAGGAAACACAAAAAGAAGAAATGAACAAAGAAGAACTACAAAAACAACTAGAAAAGAAGGAATTAATTTCCAAAATATACATACAACTCAGTACTGAAAAAACAAACAATACAATAAAAAAATGGGCAGAAGACATAAACAGATATTTCTCCAAAGAAGACATACAAATGAAAATATGCTCAACATGACTAATTATTAGATAAATGCAAATCAAAACTACAATGAGATATGACCTCACACCTGTCAGAATATCTGTCATCAGTAAGTCTATAAATAGTAAATGCTGCATAGATAACGGAGGAAAGGGAACACTCCTACACTGTTGGTAGGAATATAAATTGGTTGCAGTCCCTATGCAAAACAGTATGGAGGTGCCTTAAAAAACTAAAAATAGAGCTACCATATGATCCAGCAATCCCACTCCTGGATATATATCTAAAAAAGATGAAAACTCTAATTCAAAAAGATAAATTCACCCCAGTGTTCATAACAGCACTATTTACAGTAGTGGAAACAACCAAAGTGCTCATCAACAGACAATCGCTTAAGGAGATGTGGTATATACAATGGAATATTACTCAGTCATAAAAAAGAATGAAATATTGCCTTTTGCAACAACATGGATGGACCTAGAGAATATTATACTTAATGAAGTAAGTCAGACAAAGACAAATTTTATATATCATTTATATGTGGAAACTAATGAATAATACAAATGAATCTATATACAAAACATAAACAGACTCACAGACATAGAAAATAAACTTATGGTTACCAAAGGGGAAAGGGGGTGGAGGGATAAATTAGGAGTATGGGATTAACAAACTACTATACATAAAATATATAAGCATTAAGGATTTACTGTATTGTACAGAAAACTATATTCAATATCTTATAATAACCTATAATGGGAAATAATCATATATATACATATATATTATATATATGTGCATATACATATGAATATATGTACATATACATAACTGAATCACTTTGCTGTATACCTGTATACCTGAAACTAACACAATATTGTAAATCAACTATACTTCAATTTAAAACAATTGAATGAGTGCTTCAGAAAAGATGATATCCAAATGCTCATTTAAAATATCTAACATATTTTTAACATCATTGCCCATGAGATAAACAATTCAATTTTAAAATGCAAATCACCACTAAGCACCTGTAAGAATGGATAAGATTAAAAGACTATACCAAGTATTGGTGCAAATTCAATAGTATAGGACTTTTTATACACTGCCAGTGGGAATATAAAGGGACACAGTCACTCTGAAAAATTGTTTGGCAATCTTTTGTAATATTAGACTTATACATAACCAAAAATTCCATTCCTAGATGTATACGCAACAGAACTGCCTTCATATGTGGACCACAAGACAAATTCAAGGATGTTAATAGAAGCATTATTCATAAGAGCCCCAAACTGGGGGAAAAAATGTTCATCAATACTGGGATTGATAAATTGTCGTAAATGCTTAAAATGGAATACTATAAGTCAGCCTTTAAAAAGACAAAGCTCACGTTCCACCCAAGAGCAGGGCAAAATGTAACATATTGTTGAGTGAAATAAGCCAGAACCACTTCAAGAATATTCTCACTTGCATCCCAGTCTCCCAGCCTTCCAGCCTCCTGGTACAGTTTACCTATCTACCTCTAATTGTCAATTATACCAATATTAAATATTTTATATTAAATATTAAAGTGTTGCCTAATATGGTTAACAAAATTTTGATTTCATCAGCATGTTCTTTGGGATTCATCTGGTCCCAGTTTCATACTTTCTAATATTCATGCATCTGTCACCAGAGCAAAGAGTCACTGGCTCTTTCTCTATGTCTAGCATATGCTTCCTCCTGGATAACAGAGAAGGAGAATCCTGAAATCATCTCATTTCTTTTGCAGGCACTGAGCCTCTACTATGACACTGCCTCTGAAGCCTGAACTATTGCTATATAAATTGTCAGCCTATCTAAACTTATATACTAGTTTCACTATTTTAAAGCATAGACCAAAAAATATGCTTTAGTTCAATTCAATAACTATATACTGAGCATCTATTATGTAAAAGACATTCTAGTGCAAAGAAAGAGACAGCAAAACTCCTCTCTGGTGCCTGATACTGCCACCTCTAAAAGAGAGTCTCTGTATTTTTTCAACAAATAGAATTGAATTTGTGCCATGGGAATGAAATTTTATCTACGTACACACTAATTAAAAAATAGAGGGATAAAATAAAAGAAAAAAACCTTAATTTAAAACAAATCATATTTGACTGATTAAATTAGTCAAAACTACTAAACAATCTGAACTTGGAGAAAATAACCTAAAGTAACCTCAATTCTTTTTAATGTATTTTAAGAACTGGAGAGTGACACTTGTAGTAATAACTTAAACGTGTTATGCTGATGTTTTCAAACTAAATTCCAAGCCCTTAGATTTGATTAGAAACATTGGACTACTGTAGGTTAGATGGGTGAATATGTTCTCTGCTGGAAAATGAGGGAGTAGCCCCAGTCTTGGTTAGGTCAGCCAAGAGCTAAAGGGAGGAGAAAGAGAGGAGCAAAAATCAAAAGTTAGTAAACCATATTGTATGCATTTAAAAAGCATATTTTATGTTATTTCTTCCAGGTAGAAAGAAGAAAAATCTGGTAACAATTTACACTGATATTTAGATCCATTCCTAAGAGTGTTAGTTAATGTGGAGTAATAATAAATGTACCAAGTTTGTATTTATTATTTTAAATTTTATGATTATAATTTTAAATTTTGGACTGTAACATGGGACATCGTTTTTTAATCCCGGTGGAACATGGACTCAAGCCTCACTATCCAGCCTCCGCAATGTACAGTGTTAATACCCAAACCTCCATGCTACAAGAACCACCTTGCCTACCTGCAAGAACACTGCTGCCTATGCATCACTTTGAAATGTAATTCGCCCCTGCGAGCAGCACAGCTGGGTTTGGGTGGCCAAGTCCACTGCAGATCCACAATAGTATTTCTATGAGGTGATTCCCAAGAGGACATTGGATGTTGGGAGATCTTAGGCATCACCTTCTACCTTCTTTCTGCTCTTCCAAAATAAAAAGGAGCATATTTTTTTCCATGTTACACCCATTTAGGACTTCCAACAAAAGCTTGCTTAAGACAAAATATATTACAGAAATTGTTAAAACTGTTCTGTCAATGGTTGCTTAGACAGCTGAGCCAGAACAGTGCAGCTGGTCCAGTTTTCCAAACCACAATGATTATGGTTTCCAGTGCACCTTCTGAGGCCATTGCTGTCACCTAGAAGCTGGTGAAGTCAGAAATGTGCCACTCCAGAGTGGATTTGAAAACTATCTTTGGACCATGTAGCAGATGTGCAACATCTGTGTTCTAGTAAAGTCAGGAAACAACACTCGTATGTGACATTATACTTGGTACATAGGCAGTATACTAAACCAAATTTGTTTCTATTTTAAAAGATTATAGCCTTGAGCAGATCTTTCAAATTATGCAAAGAGCCTCTATCTTCTAGCACTGAAATATGGTGCCAAGGCAGCTGGGTTAGAATTAGCATAACTCACGAACCTACACTTGGACTTCCTTCGTTCTGGAGCTGTCTCTGTCTGCATCTGGCTCACCATCCTAATTCCTTTCTTTGGTTGACTTTTCTCTAGGAAACCCTTTTCTTGCTCCAGGTAATCTGAACTCCACAGATATAAAACCAGTCCTTGAAATCATTTTAATATGTTTGTGCCACAGTAGTTACATTAGCTCAAATTATTTATCTGGGAGGATCATCAGTCCCAATATAAATTAGTGGATATAAATAGTTAAAAGCAGGGATGGTATATCACCTAGCTGCATTCATTAGGGGACATTGGTATGGGTGTGATGGTCAGGAGAATTAAAGAGGTGTAGTTGCAGTGCCAGAGGTAGGTAATAAGAAATCACAGAAACTGAAGGTGACATTTTCAAATGTGTGGCAGCCAAGAAAAAGATGTTTTGGTACAGAAACACACAAGAGACAACATAGGGTGAAATTTCATTATGTCATATACAAAATATAGAATTTTGCTATTATAGAATGTGTAAAAATAGCAACTGTCTTGATATATGTTACCAAGAAGTCTAGTTTAAAAGAAATGTTTGGCTTCCTTGACTTGTGATTTAGTATATATTAATTTTCAGAAAACGCCTCTTCAGTTATTTTTGTTGTATTTATGTTCTATCGATACTTCTTTCCAGCAAAAAGTTAATATATTATTTGATAGTAACATCAGCTTCCTCAAAGTAAAACAAGATCAGCTCAGATCAAGAAGTTAATCCCTATGGGATATTGGGGAGAAAGAAAATATATCTCCAGAGTGTTTGGATTCATTTGAATTTTTCACTGGCATATTTTTTTTTCTTTTTGAATGTTTCCATGTCATAGATAATTCCAGTTTTACTAGTTTTATTTATTTATTTATAAATAAACACAAGTTCTCTTAAAGTTCTAGAGGTCAAAAGTCCAGAGTCAGTTTTCACTGGGTTAAAATCAGGGTGTCGGCAAGGCTAGTTCCTTCTAGAGAGTCTAGGGGAACTCTGCTTCCTGACTTTTACAGCTTTATAGCCACCTGTATTCCTTGCCTCTTGGCCTCTTTCTCTGTCTTCAAAGCCATCAACAATAGCATTTTCCAGTCTCTGTCTCTCTCTTTTCTCTCCCTGTCTCCATCACTTTGCTTTCATTTATACTTCAATGTCACATTAAGTAAATTGCACTTGTGTTTAATTGATTTAAGGATAAAACCAGAAAACTGCATCCTTTGGGGATATTATAATAATAATAATAGCTAGAATTTACTCAGTGCTTTCTATGTTAAATACCTGTACTAAGTTGAATCACATGAGATTGCCTTTTTCGTAGATCATATAAGTGCAGGATTTGGAATTAAAATCCAAATGTTCTTAGCCACTATGCTATATTCAGCATCTTTTTCAATAGGCTAATCAACCCTTAATACTGGAACATGGCAAAGTATACATGTATAACTAGAACTCTCAGAAAGCAAGACTACGTATAATTCTTATAGAAATGTAAACAAATAAAACCTGGGAATTGTTAATTATGAAATCCTATGTTAGAACAGAGGCAATTATTCAAAATTCTTTGGGTCAAAATATGTATAATGTTAAAAAGAAAAAGAAAACCATGGTTTGGACTGTTAAAGTCTTTAATATAGTGGTAATTATTTACATGTAAAACATATTATTTATGTGTAAAACTAGTTTCCGTATTCATTTTCCCATTGCACAAAATAGAATTCATCAGATTAATCATGGAATTTTGAATCAAACTCTCTTCAACTTGAATGCATACTCTGTGTTACTTTGGTTTGTTAATTTCTCCAGGCTGTATGATTAGTGAAATGGAGATGATATAATAGTATGTAATTTATAATAATAGTGATAACTTATATAACACTCATGATATGTTAGGCACAGTTCAAGGGACACTGTATACACTAATACATGAAAACATAAGAGCACTGCGAGGTAGATTATTTAACCAAACCCCACAGGTAATAAGTAGTGCACTAGGACTGAACAGAGGTAGTCAGACTTCAAGTCTATACTCATAAATAATGCACTCAGCTGCCGCATTGTGTGTTTTCCCAGTTGAATGAAATAATGTGGGTAAAGTGTTGATATATTGCACATAGTAAGATCTCCGTAAATGTTAGTCAATGTTAAATTTGAAGATTAAGGCACTTATCTAATTTTGTGACCTACTGAAAACTGAGCACTGTGGCAGCTTTTGGCCTTGCTTGCTAATAAACATCACTAAAGCTATAAACCCAGTCAGTATTCAGTTCTGTGTGTTAAGCTAACCATGTTTAATAAGTATGTTAGATTGCAAGAACCACAATATGCATGTTGCCTTTCACTGAAATTCTGGATGCCCACCCATTCTGATGCTGGGCTTGGCCATGTGACTTGTTTGGACCAATAGGGCAATAGCAAACATGAGGAGAGCAGAAAATTAGGAAATACTTGTGTCACCACAGGGCACTGAGTCGAGTTCCCTATGCTACACAGCAGGTTCGCATTAGTTATCTATTTTATACGTAGTAGTGTATATATGTCAATCCCAGTCTCCCAATTCATCACACACACCCCTTCCCCCTCGTGGTGTCCATACATTTCTTCTCTATGTCTGTGTCTATTTCTGCTTTGCAAATAGGTTCATCTGTACCGTTTTCTAGATTCCACATATATGCGTTAATACACGATATTTGTTTTTCTCTTTCTGACTTACTTCACTCTGTATGACAGTCTCTAGGTCCATCCATGTCTCTACAGATGACCCAGTTTTGTTCCTTTCAATGGCTGAGTCATATTCCTTTAAAAAATTTTAAAATTAAAAAATAAGTTAAAAAAAAGAAAATACTTGTGCATTGGGGCTTGTCCTTTTCTTGCTCATGAAACTCTGCAACCACCTTGTAAGTGAGCCCAGGCTAGCCTGCTGGATGAAGAGAGATCCATGACCCAGCCACCCCTGTTGCACCAGCCACCTGTCAGCCATCTGCCAGGGCTATGAATGAGGTTATTCCAGACCACTGAGCTCCAGTCACTCCCCAAGTGAGTCCTGATGCATGAGTGAGATTAGGTGAGACCTGTAAAAAAGCCGCCCACTAAATTCAGCCCATTTTGCAACCTGACAAATTGTGAGCTAATTCAGTAGTTGTCATTTTAAGCCACTAAGTTTCAAGGGTGACATATTATACCCCCGAAGTAATAATAAAAAATGATATTTCAATGAATCATTCTCAATACTATGGTATGACTGGGATACAGGGGAAATTATGTGGAAATTAGGCAATTATTGGATTAATATGGTTACATGGATAGACAAATCGAGGAACTCTGATCTGAATTCTGCTCTTCATTATCTATCTTGGCTCTAAATAGGAGCATGTCATATGCAAATTATTAATGCACAGGTGACTGCTCATTTCTGGAGTTATTTAAGGTCATCTGGCTTTGTATTCAGTCTCATTTTTGAAGCTGGCATAGCTAAACCCTAATGTAAATTAGCAACTGAAAACTATTAGTTAACAAGTCCCAGCAAAATTGTATCTGGCCAAACTTCTCAGTTCTATTCTCAGAGTGAATGAGAAAAAATGTCATAGGAAATCCTGCCAGTCTGGAGGAGTGGATGCTTTTCAATATGACAGTCTCAACCATAGTTACAGGGTGTGTCACCTTCCTTTGTATATATCTCCATTTTCAGAGGGATTGTTACAGACTCTAAAATGTGACTTCCCAGCTAATACCAAAATTGAAATCCAAAAAGATTTTTGTATTGAACTAGCTAATACTGTCAGCATTTCTAATCTGTTACATATTTGAAGACCAGCTAATGATCATATTTTTTTAGGTGAACATGTAATCATTTTGTAACATTAGAATAAAGAATTCTTTATATGTAACATAGCAGTATCAAAACAAAACAGTTTTGTTTATTTTTTTCTGAAACATCAATTACACACAGAAAAGCCTGATATAAAAATTACTTCTTAGACAGTTTTAGTCATTTCCCTAATTCCAATACCCATAAAAACATGTAACTTGGCAAAACATTTTTGAATGATTTTCTGTTTTAGTTTCCATTGTGGGAAAATATTTTTTCAAAAGATTAAAGGCTGGGTACTCTATTATACTTAAAAACATTCCAGAATAATATAGCACAATATACATGATCAAATAGATTTTTCAATATCCTAACATTTTTAACAATTATTTATATTTTCATTATATGTAACATACATGGTATGATACATAATAACTCAAAACATTTGTGTGTTAAAGATAATTGCATGTATTTGTTGAGCACAAATACAGAATGAAGTCTCTTTGACCTAGGAACTGCACAGCATAGGAAGTGTTTGGCCATGGGAAGTGCAACTGTCAGTTGGTAAGATATATTTACCATCTGTCATTTACCATGTTTCTGCTTGGCACTGCCCACTGGAACATTCGGAGTGGCTTTTAGCATTAAAATTCTCTCCCAGTAGTGATCTCCCCAAGTCAGTATTTTTCCAACTATTACAATGCATATCTGTTAAATAAATCGTTCTTATTACCATAGCTTTGTCTCATGGGAGGCAAAGCACTTAGGGTGATTTGTACATAGCAGAAAAAGTGCAAGCAGCAGATGGACCAGTGGGGCCATTATAGCTGGTACGTTTAAAATAATGGAAGAAGTTTTTTTTTTTTAATGTTTGGGGGAAAAGAGCAGTTTGGAACTAGCTTTTCATTCACTGAGCTATGAACTAATGAGTGTATAGTAATAATAGCAGCCACATTTTTAATAAATGAAATTAATATAAATGTTCCATGAATTAATTTGACTCTGTTTATCTATTTGTTCATCACCATGGATACTTTCATAAATAACAGTGTTGATATTTTATTGTTAACATTGCCTAAGGTTAGAATTCCAAGAAATATCCAGAACCACTGACAGAAATTATTTGTAATATATTATGAGCCATCTTCTGTGGGCTGTACCATATGTTGATTCTATTTTTAATATTCTCTTTTAGGGTTTCCTCTAGTACTGCTTTCATTAATCCTTTAAAAATATTTCCTGAAATCATATTTAGAACCCAGCATAATGTAAGTAGACACACGAAACCTTAAATTGGTATTTTTTATTGTTTCTTCTCTTACCCAAAGAGCATTACAAGTAGATTTGGCTAACAATAAAGTCATAGCTGATATACATTTATAGATTAGTATTTGTTCACTCAGAGTGAAGGTGACCCATTTATTTAGGTGCCTCAGTGGTTGACACCAACTACCATAGTTAAGTGTATTATTTTGTGATGCCAGATAATGCCGGTGACTGTGAGAACAATAGAAATCATTGCATTGATTATGCTCTTTTATAGCTCTTTCTGACACAAGCATTACAATTACATAGTACACAATAAAGAATAAAAGATAATTATGTTCATGTTTTTCAATGAGGAAAACCAAATTATTGACACCAGGTGGAGAAAGAGTGCCTAAATAATTCATATGTTAAAATACATAATTTCCCCATGTGTCTAGATATCTCAAATGATATTAATATTGAAAATACATTAGAGACCATATATATGTATCTAATTAATATTATATATTCTGTAGCTGGGCTTCCTGGATTCAGATCTCAGCACTGACATTTATTTTGTGACCTTGGGAAAGTTTCCTAAATTTTGGCCTTCGTATCTTTATATGTAAAATAGGGGTAATATTTCTACTTTCAGCATGGGATTTTTGAGATGGTTAAATGTAGTGCTTAGAAAGTGAGTGGAGCATTTGTTTTCTGCTGTCTATAAAGTGCAAATATTTGTAAGATGAGTCCATATCAATAACTTAGGCATCGCCATAAATTCCATGTATGTACTTTTCTCGTCAATTTTTTTTCTGATTCACCAAATAACCTAAAGGATATTTTATCCATTCATGTTATCTGATTTGCCTCAGTATGCTGTTTCCTTTCCTGCAATGTATTTTCCAGTATCTTTATGTGCTCACTTCTCTTTATTCAGAGAGGTTAGTTCCTGACCAAATTATATTAAATAAACACATATCTGTATCATGCTCTATCCTGTGGCTCTACTGAATTTTCTTCATAACACTTATCTAAATATTAACATGATTTGTCATTTATTTTTTAACTCATTTATTGTCTGTTTCCCTCATTTTATTCACCACTGTGTTCCCCATGTCTAGAATAGCACTTGCTATAAAGTTGGTATCAATGAATATTTGAATAACTGAATGAATACATGCTCATGTCCCCTTGTTGCTTCCTTAGCCCCAATTCCTACACATTCACTGCTATTTACATCTTTACCACATTTTCATCCTATATGGACATTTGAATTGGTTGGATGGAAATTTCAGCCTCTTCTATATTGTACAATCCTTGCCTTATCATCAGTTTTCCCAGCGTGAAAAAGATTCTATTGTATCATATTATATTACATTATATGATCTTATATTAGTTATGTTTTATGTATTTTTATATATGCAGAACTTTATCTTGACTTCCCTATGTAACAAATTCAGGTGTTTTACTTAAGTGTAATTTAGAATTCAGAATTTAGGTGTTTGCTCGACTGGTGGGCTACATCACCCAGGAGTATCTGCACTATTTGGTATTTCTGGAAGTTTGTTTTATACATGATTTTAAGTAAAGTTGTAGGTGAGACATAGAAATGCATAAGAGGATTTACTCATTTAACATTACTTATTAGGCATCTACCATGTTTTATAAATGCTGGGGGTTGGAACCTTTGTTGCCCAACTTCAGAGAATCCAATGTCAATGGTGTTTATTGGACTTGTACAGTGGTAGCCCTGGTAAGGGACACTATGCTATATAAACATACAAAGTTTCTGCCCTTATGAATAAAGAGTTTAGGGGTGGAAGAAGGGAAACGAAATCACTAACTACGAAGATAGAAGTATAGAGAACTATGAGGACATAAAGATGAGAGTTACACGTACCACAAGTCAGGAAATGCTTCCCTGGGAAAACGATGTTTATCCTCATTCCTGAAGGAAAAGTAGGGGTATCCTGAATGTTCCTTACTGACACATCAAAACTAGAGGGAGCTGCATTCAGGAGGGGCTCCAGGCACTAATTGTGCTGTGCACAACAGAGGGAAAGAGAGAGACATCATTCCCATAGGTAACTCTGGAGCCTAAAACTTTCCTTTTAAAAAATCCTGGGAAATTACCAGTGACTAGGTGCCTCCCCTTAAGACATTGCCTGACAGTATTCATTAACAAGAGGCTGGAGTAAAAGAAACAGAACTTCTGAAACAAAGGGCTCCAAGAAGTAAATGGCCAACATTTTCCGATATTTCATACTAGGAGGGAAAGTGATATCTTGCCATTGAGAGAGAGCCCGTGGGATTTGGGCATTAATATTAATGAATCCTTACCTGAACCCACAGGCTGCTGAGGCCGGCACACATTTCTGGGTAGATTGCTATAACAAAGAGGATATATTCCTAAGGCACTTTAACTTGGGAAATCCTTTCATATAAAGTAAAATTAACACATTTTAATTTGGGGGTGCTTTTAACATATAGATTTCTTGATGACTGCTCAACTCTTGTCTTTTGGGGGATTGCTAATCCCCAGATCACCTAGAAGCTGCAGCTGTATAATCTTTCCTGAAGAGAGGCACACAGATCCCTCTGAATCATTTTCAATTCAGGAGCCCAGGTAACACTTTCACAACTCCTAAGTTACATGGGTTATGAACTCCAGGAATTTCAGTCCCCTTCGTGAATGAATTCTGTACTGCTTCTTTTTCCTCCTTGTCCATCACATGCCCAGGCCAAGCAAAGAAAAGACCTGAAGCCCTCCCAGCGTCCATCACACACAGACTGATTTTGCTAAAGTAGTATAACTTTATTTCCAGATGAATTGCCAACCAAGATATCACTAGGATATGGTTTTAATAAGATGTTTATAAAGTAGGGTCTAAAAAACGTGTGTGCCTTTGAGTGTCACCTCTTGGTAGTTTATTTGCATAGCCCATTCAGTCTTTATAAAGACGTTTTCAATGCCATGCTAACATGAGGATAATATATAAAACAAAGAATGGTTGTCATAATTGGCAGCATGGGCAGCAGTCTTCAGTGGAGTCAATTCATTTAATTAATATTTATCAGGAGCGCAGACGGAGCCTGGCAGTCTGTGAAGTGCCGGGCACTCCCACCCTCACTGCCTTTTTGCCATCTGCTGCACATAGGAATGGCAGGCAACCGGCCACCTCGGGATGAGAAAATGTTGTGTTCCTCGCTTGTTTCTCTTCTGCTTCCAATTCCTTGGCTGTCTCTAATTTTTCACATGGCTTGAGCTTACATATAAATTATACTCAAAGGTACAAGATTCAAAGTTCCAAATATGTTTGTCTACAGAATAGTTTAGTGTTAGGGTTTTCTTTTTTTCTTTAGAGCCTAGTGAACCCTAGATTTACTATAAATGGGTTCGCATGTCTCTATGATTTATGAAAACAACAGTGAGATGGTTTTCTCACAGAATCATGGTAGTCAAGAACTGTATTCTACAGAGCTTAAGGGTAGAAGAGTAAAGTTCTCCACCTCACATTTCACTGAGACATCAAAATCAAAACCTTCATGACTTTTCAAGTTGTATGAGCAGTCACAGAGTTCTGTTCTAAATCAGTGCTCATGTTTGGTTCCCCTCCCATCCTTCTCTTGCTACTCCATAGATTTCCCCAGTACAGAAACAGAGTATGTACAGCCTGTAGTATCCCAAGCATTGAATAGTCCATCCCTCAAATGAGCATCATAGGGCTAAATATAGCCAGGCATTGTCATTGCCCATATAATGGGCCTCCAACTCTTTTTCTCTCACTTGTCATTCTTTATCTGCTGAATAGTGCTTTGAACCCTAGTGTGTTCCAGCTCTGAAGGCCTGAGTTAGATCCTGTCTCTGCTACAGTTATGGCTTTTCCCATCATTCCTCATGACGTTTGCCCACAGTTCTGCGGCACCCCTGGGTACTGTCTCCTGCTGAAGGACTGAGATTCTGCCTTTGCCATTGTTACACCCCTCCTCATTGCCAGACACATTTTGTTCCCTTGCTTTATAAGGGTTATTTTCAAGACTGTCTCACTTTGGCCATACTGCCCCTTGTTGCCATGACTTTTTCAAGGTTTGTACTTACTTTTACTGATGAATCATGCTTAATGGGAAAATTGCTTTCACTTTTTCCCACTGTTCTTAGAGAAGAGGGTCTGAATTAGTTGAATTAACACAATCACCATGGGACTTATCTCACTTCTATGTTCCAAAGAGGGAGGGATTTCTAAGGCCAGGTGAATGAAAGATCGAGTGTAATACAGTTTCCCTTTCCCGCTCTTACAGTTTTACCCCCAACTTCTCTCAGGAGTGTAGTTGACTTAATCATGGCACTTGAAGGGTTGAGGAACAGTGCCTGAATTTTTTTCATGGGAAAGGGATGTACAAAAAATTCTATCCATATTTATTTTGCCAGTATTGGCAGATTCTATTTTAGCTTATCCTGACCCTTTGAATCACTCAATTTTCTGTGGAGAGAAAGTCCTCTCACCAAAATCAGTCTTGTTCAGGCTTCCAAGAACCTATGTAAATGGTTGATATAACTCACTTCCTTCCCTGGCCTCTTTTTCAGGAGTCATACTTTCTAGGCACTTGAAAAAGAAGTTTTCACAAAATCTTGATTTTCATGTTTACATTCATTTTTGAATGGTGAGTAACATTTATTTCAGTACTGTGGCCAGGGCAGTATTAGTCCCTATGAGTAATTCCTCCAAGTGCATCGGTGTGGGAGAGGACAGGTTGATTGCTTATTCATCAGCACTTACAGTAAAAAAATATTTAAAGGTAAAATGAAAGTTGTCATTAAACTTTTGTAAATATTTTGAGAGAAACAACTATTTAAGAGAATTGGGTTTTTTTTTTTTTTTTTTTTTTTTTTGCTGTACATGGGCCTCTGACTGTTGTGGCCTCTCCCATTGTGGAGCACAGGCTCCGGACATGCAGGCTCAGCGGCCATGACTCACAGGCCCAGCCGCTCCATGGCATGTGGGATCTTCCGGGACCGGGGCACAAACCCGTGTCCCCTTCATCGGCAGGCGGACTCTCAACCACTGCGCCACCAGGGAAGCCCCGAGAATTGTTATGATGATTATAATACAGTCACTTTGATGACTAATTTAAATGTCTGAAAGATTACAAGGTGCTTATATAGGTTTTATTCAACTCAAAAGTCCAAAATTCACTTAAAGTATTTAAATTGGAATAAAATAACTGTATCTCTAAAAATTTTCTCAAAACTAGTGTAAACATGCAAATTATTAAAATTTATACTGAAAATGGTAAATTAAATAAGATTTTTTCAATCTGATTTGTCTCATAAAATGATATTTTTACACACAAAAGAAAAATGATTCTGAATCATCAGTATGAATAAAGAGTAGTTTTAAGTGTCATATGGCTTATTGGAATAGATGAGTGTTTCTCAACCAGGGCAATTTTGCCCACCGTGGGACATTTGGGAAATTTTGGAGACATATTTGGTTGTTCACATTGGAGAGGAACTTTTGGCTTCTAGTGTCTGGAGATCGGGAACGCTGTTAAACATACTAAAATGCACAGGACTAAGGTAGAAAAACTCTGTAATAGATAAGCTTTAAGATCACGTGTAGGGAGACGTAAGAGGGAAGAGATATGGGGATATATGTATATGTATAACTGATTCACTTTGTTATAAAGCAGAAACTAACACACCATTGTAAAGCAATTTTACTCCCATAAAGGTATTTTTAAAAAAAAAAATCACATGTAAGACTGTGATATAAACAAATCTGTACATAAATGACCAGTTTCAGTATCACAAAAAGTAGTTTAATTTAATCAGTTCTGTTCTCTGTATCTATGACTCTGTTTGTGTTTTGTTACGTTTGTACATTTGCTTTGTTTTTTAATTCCACATATGTGTGAAATCATATGGTATGGGTCTTTCTCTGTCTGACTTATTTCACTTAGCATAAAACCCTCTGTTCCCATCCACTTTATCCCAAATGGTAAGATTTTATTCTTTTTTATGGCTGAGTAATGTTCCATTCCATATATATAATATATGAATATATTCCATTCATCTATGGATAGGCACTTAGGTTGCTTCGATATCTTGGCTATTGTGAATAATGCTGCAGTGAACATAGGGGTGCATATATCTTTTTGAATTAGTGTTTTTGTTCCTTTGGAAAAACACCCAGAAGTGGAATTGCTGGTAGTTCTATTCTTAATTTTTTGAGGAATCTCCATACTGTCTTCCATAGTGGCTGCATCAACTCACATTCTCACCAAGAGTCCACAAGTGTTCCCCTTTCTCCACATCCTCACCAGCCCTTGTTAGTTGTTGTCTTTTTGATAATAGCCATTCTAATAGGTGTGAGGTGATATCTCATAGTGATTTTGATTTGCATTTCCCTGATGATTAGTGATGTTGAGCATCTTTTCATTTGCCTGTTGGCCATCTATATGTCTTCTTTGGAAATATGTCTATTCAATAATTATTTTTCCAGCATTTCTGAAAAATTTGGAGTGTATATATTCAGAAACATGGACACAAATACACAGACATATTACACAAGCATATCTGACCAACACACACACACACACACACACACACACACACACACACACACAACCATTTAGGTTTTTCTGAGTTTTTCCTCTTTCTTTTGAACTGGACTTAATATAGATTTCAGAAGTTAAATTGTAAAATTAAAAATATTTATTAGCAGAATGGTTATATTTGTTTGTTTTGTTTAGTCCAAATTTAATTATGCTTCTTAAAAATCTAAACAAACAGAAACAAAATTAAAATGTGTGCAATGTGAGTTAGGTGTACAAAAGAAACTGGGGGCAAGAAATGGAGAAATACTGCCCAGTGCTCTTCCACTTTCAGTTTGGCATTAAGTTAAACCCATAACTCCAAAATATATCTTTCTTTTTACTACTTTTATGAATAATCCCAAATATTGAGTTGACCTTAAATTCTCATTCTCAGATGAACCTCTCTCCTGTGGTGTGCTCAGTAGACATACTTAAAGAAGTGGATTGAGAGCCAAGCCTCCAAAGTCTGAAAGTGTGAAACACTTAGCTTTGCCTTAAATATGCTAAAATATATGTTTAACATAAATACTTCAGATATCTTACGTATCTGAGACTTATAGAATAATGAGCTTTTACCCTTTGCATTAAGAATTTGTAGCTACTTAAAGTTATAAAAATTATGATATATTAATTACTGAAACATAACAAAAATGGACTATTTAATGAATAACATCAGTTTTAGCTCTATAAATCTTATTCTGAATGCAATTTATCTGCATGTGCAAACTGTATATACAGTTGTCCCTCAGTACCCAAAGGGATTCAAGTACCATAGTTGGCCATCCCAATGGGGATTTCATATTGGGGGTTTTGCATCCACGGACTCAACCATCCACAGAAATTTTGATCTGTGTCTCAGATGCAAAACATGCAAATAAGTAGACCCTTGCAGTTCAAACCATGTTGTTCAAGGGTCAAATGTAATTACAACATAGATTAGGATTTTAGGTTAATATTTTAGAAAAAATCCAGAAGTGATATTTATTCATGAGACAAGATAATAATTGATAAGAACAGATAGTAATTGACAAGACCAGCATAATTTTTAGCAGTTAACTTATCCCTGTGGAGGATATACAATCTTGTAATTTATGAAATTTCAATATTTCATACATTTCAAAATATTGCATTTTCAAAGGATCATCAGCAATAACAACAGTGAGTATTGGCAGAGAATATTCAAATAAGTTTATCTAGTGAAATAGTTTTCACTCATTTCCTAAGCCAATTAAGAACCTTAAAAATTAGGTTTTATGTGATAAAATAAATATGGGATGTTTCTTTTTCTATTTTTACTTACTGGTGGTTCTACAACCATTAATAGTAGTTCAAAACAGATGTTTTTCTATATTTTACTGATTATTTGGCAACATTTACTTTCCCTCTCACTGCACAATTGTATTTCTTGGGTTTTACATTTGTATCAACTCAGAAACCCCTGAAAAATCTGTCTATGAAGCAAGGCATATCCACAATCTATACCCCACCCAGTGAAGGAATTTTTAATATCATGGCTTTAATGCTTTTTGCTGACTTTGTCATCACTTCATATTGTTGATATATAAAATTTGATATGTTATTCTTTTGAAGAGCTATAAGAAATAATCCAGAATTATGGATAAACGTTGATTCTCAGCATCCTCTAGAAAATGTGACTATTGTCTCAATTACTTTTTTTCCCCTCATCTTCAAAAACATGATAGGGCAAACCTTAGGAATTCTTAGACCATCCAATGTGGTAGCTTCGAATGAGCTTGCTATGATGGTAATTGAAATATAGCGGAAAGAAAATACCATTTAAATAGCTATATGTATGTGATAAAACCCCTAATTGCCTTGGCCTCCTTATTCATAGGCAGTTAGAAAAATTGGGCCCATAAAGGGGTGAGAGAAAGATACCTCAGGAAATATTGCAAAGATTCCATCTCCAAATTATGTGAGCAGTAAAACAAATGGATTCATTGTTCTCTACTACTTGCCTGGGGTAAGAGAAAAGCTTGTAATGGATAATAACCATTTCCAAAGTTAACCGGTGAGAAGGGAGTCATGCATTTGTTTGTTTCTTTTAGTTTTCTTTTTCCCCCAACTAGCCTGTTTGCCAAAATTGGACTCTAAAATTCAATGTTTCTTATAAAGAGAGAGAGAGCCTATGGAGAATGTGTACTCAATTACTGAGAAACTGCATTCTAATTGCCTTCATGGATTTTTATGGCAGAATCCAAAATAATCATTTGGAAGAGAAATTCTGGATTAAAAAATAGTCAACATGAATCTAAGTAAAGCTTTCCTATCCCATAGTTAAGGATTTCAGTGGGGAGATGGCAAGAATATGAGATCTATTATATGATTGGATAGCAAATAAGGCCTACTCAGAAACAAAGATACCCTTGATAGTAAGTGAGAAAGACACTGTTGCTTCTCTTTCTTAAATTGGAATTTACTAATGTGCAGATCAAATCCACGTGTAGTAGTATGACTTTCAGTTTCTTGGTTAACACCAAGACCTTCCACTGTACTTCAGCTGAATGTGTCTAATGTCTTCAAGGCAATGGTTACAGACATATACATACATGCTTTTAAAGTCCTTTAAAAAAACTCATAGAATATTTGGTAATAAATGATAATGGAGTTGTAACAGTGTGTTTCATACGTCTTTGTGCATCTGTATACATTTTCTTTCAGGCATCTTTTGTATACTTTTAAGCATGTTTAATGATAATTGTGTGCCTACTTGTCATCATTTCTCACTTAGAAATCTAAAAAAGTATTTTGATATCCTTACATAGCCATAAGGAAACTACTTAATAGGTGCATAATTTTTCATTTTGTAAATGTTTACTTTAAAACACTTATTATTACCAGTTTATTATTATTATTAGATACTTGCATCATCACTTATATTTTGCTATTGCAAACACTACTGCAATAAACATTTTATACAGTACACTTCGCCCCACCCCCGTATTTTAAAGGTTTTTGTCATAGATACATTTCTGAAAAGAAGCATATTGGTATCAAATGGCGTGTACATGTTTAATGCTATTGACATCATAATGACTAAATTTATTTTCACAAGGCTACACCAGTTTTATCTCCCACCAGTAATACATGAAAATGCCCATTTCAGTGCATCCTCTTCGGGAAAATGTTGTGGATGGGAAAGAAATTGGCTTGAATTTACTGAAAACATTCACTGAAAACACAATTCAGAATGTAATATTCACATGAAATTCTTTTGAAAGACTACATGGTTTTCCAAGTGTTTAATTTTTGTAAGTGATAGCAACAGTTGACAATTTTTAAATATAAGATTCCCCAGGTTTTCTCTGGTGGCAAATATCAGTCTTGACATATATTTGGAACCTGGATCTGAATTCTAAAACTTTAGCTCTGAGATTCCTGAAAGAGTGATTCTAAGTTGATTAGTAGGGGGCATTTTTATAGTCATACACATAGATGTGAAATAGCTCTTGATTAGAATTTTAATGTCGCAATTAAAGAAACACCTCTGCTCCTCCAAGGCCAACCTTTCCACTTCTGTCCCAACCCAGCTCTCATCACACTCTAGGAAGTTGTCCTGCAGTTACCCTATTTTGTCCTACTTCATAAATTTCTATATCAAGATTGGATCATTCCCAGTACATAGATATACCTTTAAATTATCCTTTTAAAAATAAAATGTTGTCTTGGACAAAATTACCCTACAACTTCTCTAAAGGGTTACCTATTCTCACTTTAGTGCCTTTACTTTATAACCTTCTCTTTTCTCATCTCAAGTCACTCTGATCATGCTTTTGTTCCAATACTTAACAATAATACTTCATATAAAGGCCATTAAAGATTTACATAGTGAGAGAAGTTGAAAGTTCTCTTTCTCATCTTTTCAGACTCTCAGTGGAGTTGTCAAGTTAAACACACACACACACAGAGACTCTATGCTGATAATTCTAAAATCTCTGTCTCCTACTATCAAGCTGTTCTCCATGTCTTTTTTTCCACACAGCAGACAGTGATCGTTTAAATGCGTAAACGAGAGAATATTGCACATTTGCTTAAAAAATCCCAATGGTTTGACTTTGAAATTAGTTTAAAAAAATCCTAAATCTTTGAAGAATCCCAACTACTGGTCTACAACATCATCTCCTAATTCCTCTAGCTAACTCAGCCTCCCCTCCAAATTAGTCTGGCTTCTTCGTGATCTTCATCATGCCACCTTATAGCAGAGGCCACTGTAACTACACTGCCTAATGTTTACCCAAACTTTCACACAAGGTCTCTGGTACCTCCAGTAGGTGCCTACATCGGCCAGGGAAGGTAAGGCAGTAATTCCCATATGGCAAAATCTGACAAACGAGAGACAAAATGTGGAAGGAGATAGATTTTTGTCTTCTTCCATCTACCTTAAAAGACTGCTGTGAGGTTCCACACGGGCCCTACAGAGATGCCCTTCGTAACTGAGCAACAATTTGTGGTTAGCTTAGTAAAGCCCTACTTGTGCTTGCTCTTACTCCTTTCCTGCCTCATTTTCCTTTCTCACTCACATTTGTTACCCGGAGATTGTCCTCTTCCCAATACAGTGTTAGCATGTAAGCTTGCCTCAGGTTCTGTTTTCTAAGGAAACCAGTCTGTGACAATATGCAAGGCCGACATAACTGATGACAGCCTACCAATCCTCTTTCTTTCCTCACCAGTCTCCTTGATCCATTATACGCTAGCTACACTGGCTTATTTCTGTTCTGGAATTTTTTCCTCCTCCTCTACCACTCTTCCCCTATTTCTTCAACTGGTTGCCTACTGCTCCTCATTTATGCCTCAGCTCAAATACGAGCGCCTCAGAGAGGTTTTTACTGCCCACTCTGCCTAAAGAAAAACCCTTCCCCCCTCCAGCACTTTTCATATCTCATTTTATTTTTTAATCACTCTTGATTAATTTTAAGAAAGGGATAGCAAAACCTTCTTCTACCAATAGCAAGACATACTACACTCAATCCTCCTAAATGGTTCTTACATGTCTTCTAGTCATGGTCTTATTCAAATTTCCTGCTTTGCCTGAAATAGTCTTAGCAGCCTTTCCTTTTCTTTATTCTGCATGGACCCAATCATGGGATATTCTCTTTTCTTATAAATCTCAAATCACTTTTGCACAAGAATATTTTGTATAAAAGAATTTTACTTAAAAATCAGGAGTAGAGGGCTTCCCTGGTGACGCAGTGGTTGAGAGTCCGCCTGCCGATGCAGGGAACATGGGTTCATGCCCCGGTCCGGGAAGATCCCACATGCCGCGGAGCGGCTGGGCCCGTGAGCCATGGCCGCTGAGCCTGCGCGTCCGGAGCCTGTGCTCCACGACGGGAGAGGCCACAACAGTGAGAGGCCCGCGTACCGCGAAAAAAAAAAAAAATCAGGAGTAGAGGTTGACGCATGTGGTGGAATGGAGGATTACTTTCAAGTGCACAGAGCATAGCACAACATAACTACCTACTATACTTACATTCAAAATTGGACATGTCCAGAATATTTGGACCATACCCATAGCTGAGACTGTCTCACCGTTGATTCATTCTTGGGCCCTACATTTCTACAATCTTGCTGGCCTTTTCCTTACCTGCCCTCCTCATCAACTCCAGCTGCTTCATATCCCCAGGCAATGTAATGCTATTTATGAGCAGCTTTGGGAAACTGTGAATTATCCTAAATTTATTATGGGGAGAAATTTAGTTTTCTTATATCAATCTGAACACGTCTCAGCCTTTTAATAGGCCTGAGGTCTATCTTTGCCTAACTAAACATGGCTCATAGAAGTAGTGCTCGGGAAAAGACAGATCCCTGAGTAATTCTGTCACTAGCCCTTAAACTGACAATTTGTTTTTCACACCTACCACTACAAGCATCCTTTTTTTGACATTGATGTTTATGAGATAAAAATTAGTTCAAATAAAAGATGAAGCAAGAATTCCCTTGTATAATAAGCATTGTGTTCCAAAAGAAAAAACTATTTGTTTACAGAATTTAGAGTCAATTTGTTTTCTCAGGTCACATCAGCACAAAAGCATAAGTTATACAAAAAAGCTAATGTTTACAACTGATCCAAAGATGCATTTACTCTATCCTCTACCTCTGTCTCCCTTCCCTAGATGATGATTAGACATAGAAGAGCCTTTCAGTGCTTTTGGGGTTGAAATCGTGCTGGCAGTTTTTCTCCCTTGCCTTAAAATTCAGCTCACTGCTTTATTTTTTTCTGTTTATCATGCCTATATGTGTAACAAGTTCCAGACCTGGGATCTGGCAGAAGTTTCTAAAACACATTCAGGAGTGATATTACTATGAGACACTCTTGGATTTACAGTCTACAGAATGTATGATTTGTCTTTTAATCTAGGTGTGTATTCTGAGTAATTCTGCACCATTATGAGTCCCTTAGAGGAAGCAGTTATAGAATTTAAATTTGGAAAAATGTATTTGTGTAGGTATGTATTTATATAAGGTTAAATGAATGTATATTCATTGCTTTTGATGATATATCACTATACAAACATAGCTGTTATTTTAATGCTGAATAAGCACTATAGGTACAAAATAAAGAAGGATAAGATACTCTTTCTTTGAGGACAAGATAATTCCAAGGGAAATTGGTAAATGTTCCTCAACATTTTATCTATCAATTTTGTAACTTCCTGTTAGTGTGTTAGGTTTTAACTATTTAATATTCCTGATAATTAAATTCACCCCGAGGCAACTATACAGAAAATTTTTGTTCAGCCTCATTCGGACAATTGCTGTATGTTCTCCGTGACAACAAATTTGCAGTCAACATTGGTGTAAATTTAATTTTTGTAAAGTAGTGTATTTAAACAAAATCAAGTTATTTACTTTGCAAAACAACTTGATGAAACAAAGTTTAAAAAGATGCTTCCCAGCATTCCTTAAAAAATCAAATTTTTGTCTAATGATGGCAAATCATGTCCTTCTTCATATTTTTCTTCCTCAGGTGAAATGCAAAACTCAACAAGAAAACACAATTCCTCTCACAAGTAAGTGTTATTAAAGTAACATTGAAATTGAAACTATAGCATGATATTTTTATAATAACTGAAATTTTTAAGGCCCATTTATTTGGAAATGAACTTTATATTTTTCATTGACAGTAACTCTTTCCTGATAAAAGGTATTGGAATAGTCTGTCTCAAAAGCAAACAAGAATGGTATGCTGCATGGTCAAATGTTTAGAAAGAAACAATAGTTAAGTAATTAGATATATATGCCACTCTTTAAATTTAAATAGCAAAATGTTCTATATAGTATTTACTGCTATCTTGTATAACTATGCTTATGTTGATTATATATAAAATATTTATTGGCCTTATTCCATAGTGATTTTATCATAATTATTTCTTTTGTTGTATTATTAACTTCAAGAGATTCAAAATACTTCAATTATCCCTATCATTAGAAATCTGGAATGAGAAGACACAATTTCAGTCAAAAATTTTGATGGCCAAAAACTTACATATAAAATGTACACCACAGTAAAACGTTGGAATAAAAAAGTTTTTTCTATCTGGGAGTGATACTCATTTCAGTATCTATACACATATAAAAAATAAAGCCTGGGCATACAAAAAATGGAATAGATTAAGTTACTAAAAATTTTACCATAAACCTTATCATCAGTTATTAACTGAAATTAAATTTCAAAGTCTGTTGCAACACATGTCATGGTTTTACGTAAAATTTATTGAATAAATAGTGTGCCTAGTGACTTTCCAGTTACTCTCAGCATATTTTATTTTCTAAACAAAATCTTACAAGAAACAGCAATGATGAATAAAATAAAATATAAAAAAGTGATCAGCTGTTTCTCAAGTAGCAATAGGAAGATGAGACTCTCTACCAACCTAACTTCTCCTTCACTTTTCGTAGCTGTATGTGAACCATATCTGGGACCCAGTAGGTCTCTAAGGAATAGAGTTCCAAAAATCACTTGTCAGTTTTAGTAATGTCATAGTGGCTTATATAAAACTAAGACTCCTGCAAATAACAATTAAATGTGGACAAATTATATTTTTTTAAAGAAAAGCAATTGAAAGCACTAGAAACTGACACAAAGCAGGCAGAAATTTGATGGAATTTAGTGCTTCAGAAAATGAACCTCACTGGGTGAGGTCTGTGTTTACATGTTTTTTTTCATGAGCATTACTCAGTCCAGAGTGTTCAGGGAGAATATTAAAGATCAAGCAGAAAGTTGCAGTGTAATTGGATTGAGGCATAATGCCAGAGGACAGAGTTTGGGGTTACCAGATGGCTGTAAATTGAGAAGATGAATTCAGAAAAGTAGGAAGCCACAAACATAGACCAGTAAATTTGCATTTAAGTCTCCTCATATCCTTGGCTGACCTTTTGACTCTGCACTAGCAAGAAAGACTACAGCAAATCCAGCAGGAAGCAAAAGGGAGAAAGCAGAATATGTTGAATGGGACTTCAATTGCTGTTCACTGTAGGGGAGACAGAATTTGAAATTTGAAATGTGCTAGATTAAATGGGTTTACAATGAAGCCTAAGAGGGCCCACACTCTCACATAGCTCTCTATCTTAGAACTAAAGAACTTTTCTTAAGACTAAGGGCAAAACCCAAACAGCCACTCTAACAATGTGTAAAACCAAGCTTCTACAAGTTCATGGCATCAGTCAGTAATTTAATTAAATGCAAGAAGATAAATGACTACTTTTCAGATGAATATAACAGAATTCAATGTCTGTACAATATATCATCCACAGTGTTCATTATACAGTAAAAAAGATATTAAATGTGCAAAGAAACAGGAAAAATTGATCATAATTAAGGTAAAAGGCATTCAGTATATCCAGACCATGGGACCACCTAGATAACAGAATTAGCATACTTGGACTTTAAAACAACCAGTAGATACATTCCATGACTGGCTTAAAGGAAATGATTATAATAATAAGTAAACCAGAGAGGAATATCAGAGAAAAAAAATGGAAATTATTTTTAAAAGAATCAAATGAAAATTCTAAAAGTAAAAATTATAGTATCTGAAATTTAAAAATCTATCACATGGTCTTAATAGTATACTGGAGACAGCGGAAGGGAAGGTCAGTAAACTTGAGTAAAAATCAGTAGCAACTATTTAATATGAAGAACAGAATGGGGAAAAAAGATTTGAAAATTAAATGAACAGAGTAACTGTGATCTGAGAGACAATATCAATTTTTCTAGTCCAGAAAAAGAGTATAGAGATTGGGAAAGAAAAATATTTGAGAAAATAATTGAAAATTCTTCAAAGTTGGTGAGAAACACCAACTTACAGATCCAAGAAGCTCATCAAAACCCAATACAACAGGACTTCCCTGGTGGCACAGTGGTTGAGAATCTGCCTGCCAATGCAGGGGACACGGGTTCAAGCCCTGGTCTGGGAAGATCCCACATGCCGTGGAGCAGCTGGTCCCATGAGCCACAATTACTGAGCATGCGCGTCTGGAGCCTGTGCTCCGCAACAAGAGAGGCTGTGATAGTGAGAGGCCCACGCACCACGATGAAGAGTGGCCCCCACTTGCCACAACTAGAGAAAGCCCTTGCACAGCAACAAAGACCCAACACAGCCATAAATAAATAAATAAATAAACCCAATATAACAACATTGTAAAGCAATTGCACTCAATAAAGATGTTAAAAAAAAAACCCAATACAAATAGATACAAAGAAAATTACACATAGGACATCACAATCAAATTGCTTAAATAAAAAAGAAGATAAAAAAGATGTTGCAATCAACCAGAGGTAGAGGAAGGCTTAGTATATATAGGGAAGCAATTATAAGAATGGTGGTTAAGCTATCATTAGAAATGGCAGAGGCCAGAAGACAATAGAAGAACATTATTAAAATGTTGAGGAAAAAAAGCCAACTCTGAGTTCTATAGCCAATGAAAATGACCTTCAAAAATGAAGGCAAGAGTACTGAGCATAATAGAAGCTCCAGCTCACAACTGGCTCTGGCTCTAGCTCTTCCATCTCTACCTCCCCACCTCCCACCACAGTAATAGCTGCCAGGACGTCCTGGGGGAAGACATGATCCATGATCACTTCAGATCCAGTTCTCCCACCAAAGCCACTGGGCACACTCAGACTGCAATGGGACACTCCCACACAAGGACACCCCTTCAAGACTGGGATACGTAACTGTTTCATCTCATTTCATAGAGACAGAAAAAGTTAAACAAAATGAGAAGACAGAGGAATTTGTTTCACATGACAAGAACAAAAACCCTGAAAAAGAAACTAAAGAAACAGAGATAATAATTTACCAGATAAAGAGTTCAAGGCATTAGTAATAAGAATGCTAACTGAACTTGGGAAAAGAATAGATGAACACAGTGAGAATTTAGCAAGGAACTAGAAAATATAAAAAAGAACAGTCAGAGATGAAGAATAAAATAACTGAAAGGAAAAACACACTAGAGGGAATAAACAGCAGACTAGGTGATACAGAAGGCATAAGTGATCTGGAAGATAGAATAAAGGAAATCACCCAGTCAAAACAGCAAAAAGAAAAGCAAATAAGAAAAAAATGAGAAAAGTTTAAAGGACCTCTGAGACAACATCAGTCATGCTAACATTTGCATTATAGGGGTCCCAAGGAGAAAATACAAAGGGGTGGAAATGTATTATTGAAATTGTGACTGAAAACTTCCTAAGTCTGAAGAAGGAAACAGATGTCCAGGTACAGGAAGCAGAGTCCCAAACAAGATGAACCCAAAGAGACACACACCAAGAAATATCACAATTAAAATGACAAAAGTTAAATATAAAGAGAGAATTCTAAAGACAGCAAGAGAAAAACAAAGAGTCACATGCAAGGGAACCCCCATAAGGTTATAAGCTGATATTTCTACAGAATCTTTGCAGACCAGAAGGGAGTGGCATGATATATTTAAAATGCTGAAAGGAAAAAAATTACACCTAGGATAATCTACCCACCAAGGTTATCATTCAAAATTGAAGGAAAGATAAAGAATTTCTCAGACAAGCAAAAACTAAAAGAGTTCACCAAGAATTAATGGACCCTAAAAGAAGCGTTAAAGATTCTTCACTAAGTGGAAAAGTACAGACTACAACAAAAAGTAAGAATTTTTAGGAAAGCAACAGTCCCACCAGTAAGGGCAAATATACAGTAAGGACTATGGATTAACCACTTAAATAAGCTATTTAAAATTTGAGAGGGGGAGAGGGTGACCATTAGTATTTCTCGACCCTCAGAGACTGGGGGTGGGGGATGTTTGCAGGTGAGCCTGAGGCTGTGGCTCAGGCAGTGGCAACAAAGGAACAGCAGTGCCATCATGCAAGTGTGGAGGAAGAGCACTCAGAATGTCCACCTGAATTAACAGCAAGTCGCTCTACTTTTCATTAAATTCAGGCAAAACAGGTTTCTTTGCCTTCCCTTTCTATTGGACCATAATCTTACATTTTCTTTGAACAGATTTATTCTGATACAATAACATAAAAGACTGTACATAAGGTATTTCATCCCATTTTTCTTCTCATTTACAAAATAATTTTGGTTGCAAAATTGTATGGTGATTTAAGGATCCATTTTCAGGCCATTTTGCTATGAAGTCTAAAGGATATTGTGGCCATACAGTGTTACAAAAAATACCATATTTTTCTTTTCCATGGATTCATTACTGAAAGTCACTCAATTTTAGAGACTGCAGCCTAGAGGGCTGCAAGTAGAGATTGAATTAACACTTTCCATTTTGAAGGAGTTTTGTTTCCAGGTGGTCACAGCAACAGAATCTTTCTAAGTGTCCTTGCTATAGTCACCAAGAAGCTCAATCCCCAATAGCCAGTTCTTAACAATTAAGTCTTTTGTAGATGACCTTGATTAGTGAAGGCAGGTGAAATGGATTTGACTAATGTTTACCGACAGTTTCAAAGCCATTTAAGATATTAACATGTAATACAAAAAAGAAAAAAAACCCAAAATTTGATTAACCCAAAATAACAGGTGGGACAAATAGAAGTTAAATAGTAAATTAGGGTAGATCTAAACCAAAACATATCAATCACTAAATTAAAATGGACTAAATGTTTCTATTAATAGGCAGAGATTTTTAGAAGGATAAAAATATAAGACCCATGATTTAAAAAAAAGGACTCAACTACATTCTGTCTATAAAAGATGTACTTTAAAAATAGAGAGATTGAATGTAAAATGGTAAAAGTTCATTCTTTACGAAGATAAAGCAAAACTTGACAGAACTAAATGTAGAGATTAACAAATTCAAAATTGTATTTGGAGATTTTAGCATTCATCTATGTGTAAATGATTGCTGAAATAAATAAATAAATAAACAGTACTATCAATCATTTTGATCATACCCCTAAATTGTAGAATATTCTTTTAAGTACACATGAAATGTTTCTTAAAGTAGACAATATATTCAACATAAAATGTTTCAATAAATATAAGAAGATTTAAATCTCACAAAGTATCTTCTTGTACCAAAATAAAATTAAATTACTCACAATAGGATAAATACAAAATCACACAGAGCTTTCTAACCTAATAAATCTTTCAATACAAATATGAAAAGAGTTTTTAATTTATTTGAGAAATGTGATTAACACTTTTAAAAACAGATAAACATTCAGGATATATATTATATGAGGAAATTAAATATACATAATTTTATCAATGATCCTTTGTTACTCTGCTTTTTAATACTTTGAGCAGAATATCTTTTTTAGATAAAGTAATTGGTTATATGAAAATTCAAAATATAATAAACAGTTTTGAGTTTTTATTCAACCACCTGATTGCATAGATTGGGTTGCTGAACAAAATTATGCATCTAGGTTAATTTTACTACTTAATATTGTAAGATCCTTTAGAGCAAGGACAATTCCCCTCTGATATTTAGCAGTTAGTTTTGTGGCTTAAAGGTATTTCAGTAAATAT
This sequence comes from Delphinus delphis, assembly GCF_949987515.2. NCBI lineage: Eukaryota > Metazoa > Chordata > Mammalia > Artiodactyla > Delphinidae > Delphinus > Delphinus delphis. The sequence goes on along the minus strand of NC_082691.1, from coordinate 25,350,930 downwards.
TTGTTGAATGAATACCGTTATCATTAGTTCAGAAAATGGAACAATAAACACAGGAAGAAATTTAGAACCAAATTTAGAAGAAATTTAGATGAGAACTACAGTAGCCAGAATAGAGGAAGCTTTCAACATACAACCTCTCATTAAGTGAAATAATAGGCTTTGCTCACGTTCTTCCTCCCATTTGAAGTCCCAGTCTGCAGCATTTTAGATGGTATTAGAAAGATGTTTATGATAAAAATAGGAATATTTATTTTATTTATATTTTAGGATTCAAATTTATAGTATGAAGTCTGGTTTTGGACAGCATCCATGAAATTACATTTTTAGTATTCACATCTTGTTTTCCTTTGTACCATTAGACTCAGAGAATAATCCTTTATTTTTCCTGAATTAGATGAGAATTGATGACCTTAGGACCAATGGCTACCCAAAATGTAATTCTTTTTACTTTATAAATAGGAAAAAGAGGTTTATACCATAAGCCTTTAGGAGAGAGAAATTATCTTACATATTCTATTAATCCCTACTCTCCCTTTACCTCTCTTCTCCACCAAGTATTTCATTCAAACATACTCAGTCACTATTTAGCCTAATGTTGTTACTCTTAAATTACACACCAGGAAAATTCTGTTTAAAATCTTCATCTCTTACCATTTTGCCTTCCCAACAACCACTCTCCTGAGCTTTTATACATCTGCACCCTCCTGTGATGTGGTGGAGAACAAAGGCAGAGTCATTAGTGTGGAAACAGAAACACAAAGAACAAAGCAATTTTCAAGAGCATGTATGTTATCAACAATGATGCAAATAAAGCCCAGATATGCACTTTCTCAATTCCTGGATTCTTATGGTCTTCTGCTGAAAATTAAAAATTACATGAGAAACAAAAGAAGTCTTTTGGGAATATCAAATAAATTGCTTAATCTAATAAAGAATATAGCATATATTTAATATGAATGTCTTAATTTTTGTCTAGTAATATGTTTAGGCCCAAGTGAATAAAGTTCATTTAAAATAGAATTACAGCATATGAAAAGCTGCTCAGCATCACTAGTTATTAGAGAAATGCAAATCAAAACTACAGTGAGGTATCACCTCACACCAGTTAATATGGGCATCATCAGAAAATCTACAAACAACAAATTCTGGAGAGGATGTGGAGAAAAGGGAACCCTCTTGCACTGTTGGTGGGAATCGGCCAGTATGGAAAACAGTGTGGAGGTTCCTTAAAAAACTAAAAATAGAACTACCATGTGACCCAGCAATCCCACTACTTGGCATATACCCAGAGAAAACCATAATTCAAAAAGACACATGCACCCCAATGTTCATTGCAGCACTACTTACAATAGCCAGATCATGGAAGCAACCTAAATGCCCATCGACAGACGAATGGATAAAGAAGATGTGGTACATATACACAGTGGAATATTACTCAGCCATAAAGAGGAATGAAATTGGATCATTTGTAGAGACATGGATGGATCTAGAGACTGTCACACAGAGTGAGGTAAGTCAGAAAGTGAAAAACAAATATCGTATATTAACGCATATATGTGGAACCTAGAAAAATGGTACAGATGAACCGGTTTGCAGGTCAGAAATTGAGACACAGACGTAGAGAACAAACGTATGGACACCAAGGGGAGAAAGTGGCAGGGGGTGGGGGTTGTGGTGTGATGAATTGGGAGATTGGGATTGACATGTATACACTGATGTGTATGGATAACTAATAAGAACCTGCTGTATAAAAAAATAAATAAAATTCAAAAATTCAAGAGAAACAGCAACAACAAAAAATAGAATTACATAGCATGATTTTTAATTAAGTTATTCTGACCATCCCTAGTACTATCATTTTGTTATTTAGCATTAAATAGGAATACAGAAATCTAGGTTACTGCCTACTAAAACACTCTTCAACCTTGGGGAAGTAATTTCAGCTTCCTGAGACACAATTTCTTTATCTTTATGATGAAACTTTAAGACCACTTTTAGGCATAAAATTCTGAACCCATTACTCTCTAGGTGGTAAGTGATTTGAATTGGGGTTATATGCTTGTGTTTTCAGTCTGGACCTAAAGAGACAAAGCAAAAGAATAACACTGCATGTTTGGTATGTAGATGAATAAGCAGAGCTGAGTTTATTTTTGTTATTGTTGCTTCTATTCTTGTTGTTTTGTTGTGTTATTTTGACAGATTTGTACCTAAAACAAAATGAACTCATTTTTCTGGATCCATGTGAATGAGAAACCCATGTTATTATGAGCAGGGAAAAATGGTGTAGCTGCATAAGTGCTGATGATGTCTGCTAATTGGAGGGAATCTTTTTGAAATTCTTAGTAGGAAATTTTGGTTATTTATGTTCCTATAATGGTTGCTGAATATTGGTCATCTAATTAGGAACATCTTTGTCCTCTAGTAATCATCTATTTTGCATGAGAGCAAAGTGATTTGTAAAGGGAAGTAGATGACTATAGAAATACAGAACAATAATAGCTCTTAACCCACAGACCAAGGACCCAAAGTGGATTTTTGCCAACTACCAATTATTATTATTCTAATTATATATTCAGGGACTGGCTAATAACCATTAGGTGGATTCTACTATTTTCATTGCCACCAGTGAGCCTAGTTCTATAATAACTTCTCTTTCTGTCATCCCTGGCTTACAGAGCCATCACTGAAACCATCTTTTGGTAAAGTTATATCCCCCAGCCCCTCCCACAGTGAGTTTTCTCTCAGAATGACCACTTCTCTGAGTTCAGTAGGTTTCTCAACCTTAACACTATTGATATTTTGGCCAGATAATTGTGTGTGTCTGTGTATGTCTGTGTGTGTGTGTGTGTGTGTGTGTGTGTGTGTGTGTGTGTGTGTGTGTGTGTGGAGGCTGTTGTGTGCTTTGTAGGATGTTTAACAGCATCTCTGACCTCTTCGCAGTAGATACCACTAACACCTCTCTAGCTGTGACAACAAAAAATGTCTCCAGACGTTGACAATCCGGGGGAAAAGAGTGGGGGTAAAATTGTCCCTGGTTGGAAACTACTATTCTATGGGAATTCTAGAATTGCAAGCTGCCTCAGCATGGGCCATAACTTTATGTTTACTTCTACAAATATCCTGGTCTCAAGTTTGCACTATGCTAACAAATGCTGGAAGAATGTGGGTAGAAATTAATTCTGAGGGAGCCAGAATAAATACAGAAGATTCTAATTTTAAGTTGGACCAGATTTATTGGTATGGGTGTCCTTAGCAGGAATACAATTCATTGTGCTAACATACAGAATTGGGAGTGATTTGAATTATTCACTTACTTAGTTGATTGAAAGCAGACCCCAATGGAGGCCCACTCTAAATAAAGCTGAAATGCTAAAATCATGAGGCTCAGAGCAAGAGAGAGCTCTCCAAGTGATCCAGTCTGAAGTTTAAGTAACTTTGTTTCCAATTGCTTATGAACTAGTATATTCAAATGGATTTAAAGCATCTAAGGCAGTTTAGGATCCTCCCAATGGACAGAACTTTGGGCAGTTCACCTGGTCTTCCACTTTGAGTGAAACAAGGAATGACTCTGGATTAGAATATACTTGAAATCATGGGCAGGGACATTGGCTTGCCTGGCTGATCTGGGTCCTAAAAGGACAAAGCAGTTCTGGAATAGAGACATGTGAGTATACCTATAAAAGTGGCAATGAAGTATGAAGATATGTGTATCACACATTCATATCCATCAGAGAGCATCTACCAGAGAAGAGGCACTAAACAACTCAGCAGACAAAATTATTTGTCTAGTTGTAATTAGTCAAGTCTTTGTCAATAACCACTCTAGTGCTGGCACTATGGGCACCTGAGTAAAGCAGCCATGGAGGTAGAGATAGAGTTTATGCATGGGCCCCAGAAATCAATCTTCTAGAAACAGAGACTAATGTTGAATTGCTTATATAGCACAATCTCTTAAGGATTGTCCTGGACAGTGTCAAATTGACTACATTGGACCTCTAAGAAATTCACTCTGATAGGAATAGACAGGTATTCTGGTACATTTTTGTCTTTCTTTCCTGTAGGAGTCACTTGCATGAGACCCCACAGGAATATGACATCAGAACAAGGGTCACATTTTAGAGCAAAGAAAATTCCAGAGCTGGACCATGGGCAAATATCATTTCATATACCACACCATCTAAAATCTGTGCTAACAGAGCAGCCTGTTAAAGTCGTTGGTGAAGTGGTAGTTTGAAGATGACACATTATGATAATGTATGATAATGGGGCACTATCCTCTAGGATGCAGTAGAAGAGTATACAATTTAAATTAAAGTTCTTTATGTGACACTCTACTCCTAATAGACATAATAGTCCAGGAACAAAATTATAGTAGCAGAAATAGCTCCACTTACCATCACTTCCAGTAACCCACTTGGGAGTCTGTGCTACCTGTTCTTGCAATTTTGCGCATTACAGTTTCCGAAATCCTGGTTCTCAAAGTGGGAGAAATTTTCACCTGAGGGCACAGCAAGAATTTCATTGAATTATATAATAAATGATAGTGTTAACAATAACAGCATAAATTCAAAACAAATTTCTCAAACACCTATCGTATGCCAGACACTGCCTCAGTTTTGACCCTACTTGGGCAACTATATCCAAGACAGATCAATGTAAGGATATAAAGAACCAACTATCTCAACCAAACTTGGGATAGATCCAAAGGGCCACTCTAACTTCATTTTGATTCACTGAATGAGGTTCTAAAACAATGTGTTGAATTAGCTTGAACAGAGACATTATAATCTCAAAATCAACAGTTGAACATAGATGTATATTGCCTATTAGCTCCAAATCCAAATTTCATTACCTGCTCTGCAAAAACATATATGGGCCCTTTAAAGATTTTACTTTTATCTTCTGGCTTGATGTTAAGTTTCGTGGAGGGAGCTGGAAAAATATTGCAGGTGGGAATTTTCTAGTGTGCTCTCCTGGAAGATTTAGACAGTGACAGCTTCGCTGGTGCCTGGTTACTACAGTGAAGCATCCAGTTCTAACAGTGCATGTAGCATTCCTAGTGCCCAGCTTCTGCAGTGGGGCTTATGTATTAACCATGCCTTTTATTTTCTATACTGATGCTTTGACGTACTGGGGCCTTACTGACCCTTAAGAGGCTGCCTCTCCCAAGGTTAGCTAATTTCTGTAGCTAGCAAACAATTCACCTTCAAGAGCTTCTTTCATATACATACTAACCAATCCAGAGCCCATATCCCCAACAGTCTTCTTTATCAGGCTCTCACACTCTGGGCCACTATCCCCCTGCCCTGACCTTCCCAGGATCAGGTACCTGACAACTAGGGATAGCTCCTTTGTCCCAGAGCCTGCTCAAATTATTCAAACTAGCCAGTCATGAGCCTGCTTACCCTGCCTTGCCTTTTCCTTCACATGGAGATCCCAATTAAAGTCTCTTGCCTATGCTTTTCCCTAACTCTTTTTGCCTCTTAACTGACAGTGGTGCTTCTCCATGTGTTCCCCCATGGCATGTTCCCTCCTCTTGGGATGTGTGAGTATAACAAACTCTCTTTTCAATGGCAATAATCTCTTGATCTGTTGGGCTCATCATACCTGGGTAATAAAACCTACATTTTGAAACAGGTAGCTTCTCCAGCACTAGGCTTCTATAGAACAGTTATAAGCAGCATTCAGGGACCAGCAGCTTCCTCTGGCATGCCCCATGGGTGGTTTCATAATAGAGTGCCTTTGGTGAGACATCTTCCCATGAGTAGCTTTCCCCAGATACCAAGATAGTTATTTCTGGCAACTTCTAAAGGACAGATTCCTGCAAGATCCACCATAACAACTCCTTAGTCTTCGAGTGAGACAAGATTATTTTCTCTCTAACAAAGTCTGGATCTCAGGCCTGGGGTGGGGGAAGGGAGACTCTTCTTTGGACAACTTATCTCAGCCTTAGGGTACTGGCTATTCCTAATATGTTTCATTTCCAAATCCATTAGAGTTCTCTTTAATTCTTACTAACCAATACTTTGTTTCTTCAATTCCCCTCTTATAGTTAATAAGTCTTTATAGTAAACTTTTCTTGCTCAGATTACTATGTGGTTTAATCTCCTGATTGGATTCAGACTTATACAATATTAAAATATATGTGATTATAAAAAGATATGAGTTTTCCCTGTTGGCACACCCAGTAGGAGTCAGATACTTTATGAGCATTGGTTTTGGAATTAAGTGTTCAGCAAATGCTTAGAAAACACAGCCCCTTCCCTAATACTTACATTGATTTGCCTTATAGTAGTTATTTAACCAATTGTCACAAGACTAATGGCAACGCTTTGTGAATAAAGAACCAAATCTGCATTCATTTTTCACGTAGATATAACTATTGTTTTTAATTTAACTAAAATTATTCTGGACCGAGGAATTTTTCAAAGTCTATGTGTGCATAGGGGAAAAATAATATGAAATCTTCATGAGCTGTGTGAGGGTTGGATAACTGAGTGAAAGTCATGACGCTCCCAGTAATGCAAGTCAAGCAATACATTTTACTAAAGATTTTTATCACAAAGAATGATCTAATCTTTTACACTATCTTTGATATATTTGCTAGTTACCCTTAGATTTCCATTAATTAACTGAAAGTTTGGCCTCCCCAGGTCATTTGCCAGGCACTCTGTGGAGGACAAATTTTAGTAGTCATACTGGTAACAACTAAATCAAAATAGGAATTATATAGACTTTCTATATTATGGAAATAATTATTATTCTATATACTTTACTATTAAATGTGTTCTTTTCATGTTCTTATAATATGACATAGCATTATTCTATAGTGTATAGAATTCTATATACTAATATTTATATATTATTCTATATGCTTTCTATATTATGGCATGGTTATAAAGTCATCCGACTTTTTCTGTTCATGTTCTTCCAACAAGTGAACACTGGGGAAACTTCAAGATCTGTGAGCAATTTCTATAGGGAAAGTATCGGTTCTTAAATATCTCCTCTCTCCTTTTCATGGAAGATTCACAATGTCTGTTTAGAATTAGTATTAAACTCTATAAAGAAGTTAGAAGATAAAGATCAGGGATCAAACTCATGAGTTTTGTAAATTTTCCACATTATTTCTGCTTTTGAGACTCTGTTTCCCCATAGCTAATTAGCAGTAAAACCCTTTACACAAAAAGGAAAATAAAGGAGTTTATGTAAGCCAGATATATCAGAATCTGGTAAAACAGGTGTTAGATGACCTCAAGATTGTTTCTCCATGTGTGAAACAGCAAACTGTTAAATGCTTTGCTCATCAACACAAGGTTTCCCCCTCCTTACTTCTATCCCCATTACTTCAAAATTTCTTTGTCATAGCTCAAAAGCATTTCATTTTGGCTTTCATATATGATAAAAACCTACCATAAAAGGAAAAATGTAACCATAGATAAGGGGGAGATAAATAGTCTTTGAAAGATAAGATCCCTGAATCTAATTCTAGATTTGCTTCTTATTTACTACACTACTGAATTTCAATTCCCTACATTGTGAAACAATAATGTCATATTATAAGAACATGAAAAGAACACCTTTAAAAGGTATTTTCTCATAATGTAAAAAGAACCCGTTCTTACTAATAGAAATGCTTTTTTTCTGATAATTTCAAACACATGTTGTCTTAGTCCATTTGGGCTGCTATAACAAAATATCATAAACTGGGTGGTTTACAAACAACAAAAATTTATTTCTAACAGTTCTAGAGTCTGGGAAGTCCAATGTCAAGGCACCAGAACATTTGATGTCTGTAAGAGTGCACTTCCTGATTCATAGACAACTATCTTCCCCCTGTGTGTTCACATGGTGGAATGGGAAGGGAGAAGGGACCTCTCTGGGGTCTGTTTTATAAGTATACTAATCCCATTCATGAATGCTCTGATCTCATGACCTAATAACCACCCAAAGCCCTGACCTCCAAATACCACCATCACACTGGGGGTTAGAATTTAACATATGAATTAGGGTGGGGAGGAGACACAAATATTCAGTCTGTAGCACATTTGATAACTTCTTTCAGCACTACCTACCCTCTAACACATTTTAAGGTGTGGTTATTGAAAATAAACATTTGTTACAGTCACGTGCATTCTACTCAGCCTCAAAACTAAAACAAATAGAATATTCCAGATCACAGATTCTCATTTTCCTCTCCAACCTTTAAAGTATTTCATTTGTTTAGAATTTATAGTGATTTTCTTTCTTGGCCAATATTTGATTGTAATATCAAATAGACATTAGGTCTATGTTATTGTATTGTGGATGGCTCACAGTTACTATAACTCTCCTCCCTTCTGGTAAATTTTATTTCCATACACAAGGACCACCCACTGAGGTAAGGAGGCTACTCATTTTTCCAGCTCATTTCTTCTTCATGATTTAAGTGAACATCTCTGTTTACTATCTGAATCCTGGAAATACAGAGAAAAAGCAGGAATCCTTTAATATGTTTACTAAGGAAGCAAAGAGCAGAACAGCTGCGGGTGGAGAGAGCAGAATGTTTAGAGGTTTTATGAGGGAAGCAAGGAATTCGTATCATTTAATACATTTAAATTGGACTAGGCAAAACACTTAAGGATAAAGGGTAGGAAGCAGGTTTGTTGTAGTCTCAAGGAAAGAGGGAAACTGACCTAAGTGCTCTTTTGCGTTTCTTACTGATGTGATTAAACAACTTGATCCTGGCCTTTTTACTGACTTAGCCAAAGAAGAAACCAATTGGTGGCAATTAGGACATTAGCTTTACTACATGGACATCTGCTCTAGGAGCTAAGCCTAGAATTCATTAATTTCAAGTATGTCAGCAGCTGTCAGGAGGTAACAATTTCAAGTCATTTCTAACCTAAGCCAGAAGAAAAATATAGGAGTAAAATTGCTTAAGAATCCATGGATACATCAAATTCCTATTACATAAACATTTTGGTCACTTCTTCAGTTCAAGTGTTTTAATTTAAAAACATTGAGCCATTCCTAGATTTTAATTAATGGATTATTTATAAAAGGACTCTGGGTTGCCATTTTATTAGGTATACATACAGTCTCCAAATGTCAGCACAATGTGCTTGTGCATTGTGACTTAAGTGTTTAATATAAACAAAATAACATAGCATTTAATGCACTTTTTAACAATTCCCAAGTGTTTACTCTTATTGTGAATGCTTAAAATCTACAAATCCTATATTCTTAGTCACCATTTAGTGTTGAGTATTTTTCTGCATATATCATTCCCCTGGTTTAAAGTCCCTCTGGCTTCCCTATGCTCTTAAGGTGATAAGAAATCTCATTACAAGATATTAGCACCAGGCTGGCTCTGGCCTCCATCTCTTTCTCCAGCCTCAAATTCCAGCACTTTCCCCTTTACTTTCTCTTCTTAAACCATTCTGCTCTTCTTCCAGGCCCAGAACCAGTCCTGTTCCTTCTACTGCAAGTTCTTTAACTATGCTGTACCCTCTGCTAGAATACTTCTCCCTCCCTTCTTTAACAAATTAATGTCTGCTCACACTCTGAGCTCAGTGCAAGAGCATTCCGTCAGGGAAAGTTCCCTGAGATCCCTCCTTAGGTCAATGCCCTATTGTAAGCTCTTACAATGCCTTTTTATCCCCAGACATATTCTACTAGTCTATCCTGGATTATTGCCTTTCTGCCAGACTATAAACTCTGGGAGAGGTAGGAAGCTGTCTCTTCTTTGTTCACCGTTATATCATTAGCACCTAGAACAGTACATAGTACATGTTTGTTGAACAAATGTATTACAGGGAAGTAAGTAATTGAACATCACTAAGAAATCATATGGCATGTGTGAGTAAATTGCACTTGGGTCTGATATTTACAAGGCTAGTCATTTCAAATAAGTTTAAACCAACATGACCAGCTTCAGTCTCTATCACATCATTTGGCTAGTGTCCTGTTAACTGCTGTGTATGGCAACTGTATTTCCTATATCGTGAAATAAAAGAACAGCAAGTTTGCAAAAAAAATAATCTCACAGGGAAGCAAAATCAATGAAGCAAGAGCTACAACTCAGGTGAAATTAACACATCCTCAAAAGAAATAAAATCAGAGTAAATAAATAGAAAATAAAACTATATTAACACAATGAAATGAGAATCCCTCATTACTATTAAGAATACTTTATACTCCAATAAAGATGTTAAAAAAATAAAAGCACAGACTTGGAAAAAAAAAGAATACTAAAATTCTGTTGAAATGGGGAAGAATACATCTTTCTAAATCTTAAGCAAAACTTAAGAATTTTTAAATAAGAGGAGAAGATAGGTGAAACATTGAGACTGGAATATATGTAGCAGGGAGTTTACACTAAGAATGTTAATAGATTAGATTGGAAAGTTGTGTGTGTGTGTGTGTGTGTGTGTGTGTGTGTGTGTGTGTGTTATGAATTACATGCTGAGCCATTTGGAATTTATCATAGGAGGAATGTGAAATTTCTATATTATTTTTGTTGAAGGAGTTGACAACATAAAATCATTTTCATAGTGATTAATTTAGAGAAAACAGGCAGAAATTTTGCAAGCACAGAGACCATATTTTTGCAATAATGCAGACAGATAGCCAGGACTATGTGACTTACAATGGGAATGAACATAGGGAGCAGATATATAAGACATTCTGAAGGAGTAATTGTCAAGTTGATAATTTATACATGTTTAAAGGGAAAGAAAAGGATCAAAATGATACATGGTCAAAGACCTATTGAAAAACTTTCTTAATAAACACATCCAAAAATAAGACACTATTAGTCTTGGCCAGTCTACTAATTTTCATACTTTCTCAAGGCTGAAAGGAACAAAACTTAAATATGGTACTTATTTTTCTACATGTTCCCTTTACAAAGAAAAGTCTTACAGAAAATAAGCAAAGTACATCTGTCAAAATATCTGCCAATAATAAACCAATCCAGAAACAAATTTAGTAGCCAATAATATTTTTGAATTTTTTAGAATTACATAATTGTACATCATGTAAGTGCTGTACAATGCTGTTTAGTTGAATGGTTTTCAAAACTTAAACTTAAGTTCTCTTGTGGTATTTGGGGGAGCTCTACAACTAATTAATTAGAATTTAAATTTTCAAAAATGTATTTTAACTCTTAAAGTTGTAATGAGAGACAACATCCACAGCAAAGGTATTTTATGTTAAGTGGCAACCCTGTAGAACGACTAGCACATTAACTTATTCTTCAGGGTTAACCCATCTTATGCAGATCTTACACTGTCTCCAGCCATCTTCATGCATATACTTGAACTTCTTGTAAACGTTGTTATCAATTAAGAAAGTGAAGTTCAGCACTATGTTTCTTGATTTTTTTAATACAAAATTCAGTCCTGAGCATATCCAGTAATGCACATCAGTACAAGTGGGTCTGTTACTCAGGGATATGTATCTGAATCAAGCCCTGTTAGCAAGACCCAGTAGTTTCACATGTCTGGATAAAAGTGCAAATGGCTAAATAATAAGTGAATAACATTATATTACAGAGTATTACCACTAGTCAATTTTGAGGTCTTCTTTTCTGATTTTATATTTATGATAACAGTGCTTCAACTTCAACATTTCCTACCATTAATCCACCAAGCCTTAATAGAAGATTATCCTGAAATTGCAAAGGTAAACCCTGGAAAAATGTCATCTTTGCAACTACTCACCTATGTCAGTCAAGATGGTCCATATATGGTACAATCAAAGCAAAATAGAGCAATAATGAATATTATTTGCAGCTGTGTTTTCTAGCCCTTGATTTCAGTTTTTAATATCTCTAAGACAACTAAATTTTTCTCATTGACATTCATTGAATAAGTAAAAGTTTTACATGTGAATTGAGTTCCACCTATGAGTTACCTTGAAAAGAGGGTTTTTTGTTGAAAGATAAAAAAAGATAACCTGGAAACTATTAACATATGTGCAACTGTTTGAGTAATCTACTTGCTTTCAGAGTATTACATTAGAAGATGGTTATGCTCAAGACTGGATGCTTTTAATAAAAGGTATAAAATTCTACATTTACAGAAAGTTGAGGAAGGTGCACAGTGAGAGCAGAAGCTGCATTATTCCATGGTCTATATAATGAGTTAACTGGTCAGAATAACTTAGTAACTTGATTGTTTACAGTGGATATCGATTTATTTTATAATCCACTAAAGTGTAAGAAACACAGATTATGGAGCCAAACTGCCTGGTTTCATATTCCAGTTCCACACCTAATCTTTGTGTGGTCATAGGCAAGGAACCTAACCTCTCTGTGCCTTGCTTTCCTCATCTGTAATTCAGGTTGATATGAGGTCAAAATTAATCATTATCTGTAGAATGTTTATAAGAGCACTGGGCAGTTAGTAATTGGTAAATAAAAGTCATCTTTTATAACAGTTTTTTAAAAGGTTAAAACTATGTCCTAAGTAATAAAATTCTAATTTCATGTTTGTAGGACTACCAAAATGCCTCAGTACATACCACGTGTCCTTTTTTACCATCATTAGTTGAACCCTATTTTTCTCAAACTTATTTTTGAGCAATTTCAGAAATAACATTACATGATTTTCAAGGAGCTAAAATGACTTTATACTCCTACATCTCCAAACTGACATATTCTAATGTCTCGTGTTTCACGTTTGACTTTATATGTAATGAACCTTTCACTGCATATAAACAACAACCCATAAAAAGTGGAAAACCACTGATCTAGTCTACTGGCCAGTTTGCAGAAAAGCTAAAAGAGACTCAGAAAAATATAATGGTTTCCCTCACAAAAATTGTGAGGGAAAACATACACACACACACACACACACACACACACACACACACACACACACACCTGATCCCCAGATCTTTGCTTTTGCAGTTATATGATGTCACCTTTCAAAATAATCAACTCATCTTTTAATGTGATTACAAAGTTGTAGAATTCTAGAGGACTGTTCATGAAAGTGACTTGATTTTGGAAGTCCTAACAAATTATGTTTTCCAATGATGGGAACCTTTTTTTTAAAAAACTGTGTTTGTCATATTCTGATTTTTTAGTATTTGACCTGTAAAGGCAACCATGTTATGGAGGTAAAATCATGATAGACTGATTTACTTGTCTTTTTCTGTAGAACAGGCTATCTGGGTGACGATGGATTTGGCAACTATTAGCTATGGTCCCAGGGAATACTGTTTCAGAGCAGTTACTTCACAAATGCTCCGATGGTTTCATCCAAAGGATGATTCCAAAGCTTCACATGCATTTCCTAAGGGCCTATAAAATTTCTCCTTTATCTGAAATGTCATGTCAACAGCTGTTTCTTCTGAATATGTGAGACTGGCAACCACATGATTATGAAGATCCAGGTTCAAATTGGTCAATTAACTTTTTAATCTATCAATTCCACTTATACATTATGTTTCTCTCACAGGGGCAGTTAACACTGAAAGATTTCATTAGTAGTTCAGGCACATGTTGGCTTGCTACATTTTAAAGACAGTATGATATCTGTTTTTTGGTTTCATATTGGAAAACAGTGAGTAGTTTCCAAAAACTGTCAACAATGTGATTTCAAGCCGTATGTTGCATTTTGCTACTAATTCCCATTGAAAAGAAAATATATTAATGCTTTATATTTATATTTTCTACTTTGGATTTGTAGTAAACAACTTTTTCGCCCTTAGATTTGCATAGCATTTTAGTTTGTTTTTTATTATTGTCTTCTTTGGAGTTTTAAGTTCTGACTCAAATCAGATTCTGACCAATTATTCCTGGAAGTCATTTGCACATAAGTTTGAGGCAAAACAATAGGCTTCACAAACATTTCTCTTATACCCAACTTGTTATCCCATCTGTAACCATTTTTTTTTAATCTCTGATTTTTCATTAATAAGGCAGCTTGAGGTACATACATGAATTATTGGAACAGAATATCTTCTTGTCATAGACTTAAATTTTAATGCATTTTCAAAATGCCAGATTTTTTTAACTTAGCACTTTACCTCATAGACATGTTTCATATATATATATATATTTTTTTTACTCGCACATATCATTTAAGGCATTAAAATTTCTTTTGTACTTTTCAATAAAATGATACTTAATACTTATAGAAATATGAAATATAGAAAAGATATATAGGCAACAATAATTAAATTTTTCAAAACTTAAAAAAATCAGGTTATTTGCAACAAATTACACAGTAAACACTGTTTCAAGTGTAAATGATTTACTGTGTACATACTGTATACAGATATATAACTGAAGAAAATAAATGACCCTACACTGAAGTGTGCACAATCTAATAGAACAAATCTATTATCCAATATTTTAAAGTAAGTAAGTATCCAAACTGGTTACAGATAAAAGATAAGCAAAATGTAAGAAAGTGATCAAGTGGATTTGGTTTGGATAGTCAAAATACTATCCAATAGTCAAAATACACGTTGTCAGAGAGCGGGTAGGGAAGAAACAAAGAAAGTCATGTTTTTAGAATAAAAGATGAAGATGATGGATAAAGAATTGCAAACATTATCACACAAACAAGATCATTCGAGGGATAGTACAATACAGCCAGGAGTGCAGAATTCTTGCAATTGCCCCAGTTTACCATGAACATTTTCTCCTCTGCTGTGTATTTGCATATTCTGTTCATTCATATTTATTCCCCTTCCCTACTCCTTCTTTTCCCCATGATTCCTTGGCAAAACTTTTCCTCCTTCAAATATCAAGTCAAGAATGACCTCTTCTGTGAAGCCCTTCCTGACCCTTCTGGAAGACTTGAGGATTCATTTCTCTAAATTCAAATTGATTCCAATTATAATCACTGTTCTAAACCACTGGTTCTTTATCTTGGTTACATATTGGAATCATCTAGGGTGTTTTAAATGTATTGTTGCCTTTACCACACCCTCAGAGACTCATATTTAAGTGGTTTAGGAGTACCCTGGGCATTGGGATTTAAAAAAAAAAAAAGGAAAAGAAAAAACTTCCAATCCCAAGTGATTCTAAAGTTCAGCAAAGTTTGAGCACCACTGGTATGTGTGTTAGTAGTTGTGATATTTGAGTTGTCTATATAAGCCTTCTCCCATGCCATATGTGAATCTATAGATTTACACAGGAGAGACCCATATCCTTTGGTGCTGGTTGGAGAGGGGAACTGTATGCTGTTAAAGAGCAGATGTTTTACCATGAGAACAACTGAGTCAGAATTGCAACTCCCTGACTAACTAAGGATGTGCTTTTGGGCAAGTAATTTAATCTCTACAAGCTTCAGCTTTCTCCTAAGTTTATTGGGATGACTAAATGAAATGTAACATATATAAACATTAACAAGAATGTACAACACAAAGGTGACCAATTTTAAATAGCTACTATTGTTGTTATCTACTCATAAATAATTGAGCATGTTTTATGTCCCAAGAACTAGTCTAAGAGCTTTAATATATTTCATTAATTTTCAGAACACTCTAAAATAAAGTTTTAAGTAAATTGTAAATATTACTTAGTATTATTTTACATATGATGGAACTGTGGTACAGAGAGGTCAGACAATTTGCCCTAGAAACCTGCTGAAGGTCATACATCAAGTTAAGAAGCAGAGCTGAGAATTGAAACCAGTTAGTCTAATTTCTGACCCTGTGATTGATATCACTATACTAAGAAGGGATGAAAGTAAAACAATTCTTAAAAGTATATTCTATTTAACTGTATGTGATAAGTGCCACATGAGTGTTGGTAACAAAATATTTTAGATGTTTACGAGGGAAGAATTATTTATGTTTAAGAGGTGAAGAGAGGCTTCATGGAGAAAGTGAAATTTGAGCTACATTCCTGGTTGTCGCCAATGTTGGGCATGGCAATTCGTAAACACACACACACAATCAACTCACTTTAATTTAAATATGCATAATAGTTATTGATGAGTTGAAGTGTTTTAGGTGAGATACAGCATTTCTTGGAAATATATGAAAAGCAACAACTCAACAAGAATGAATATAACTATATTTGGAGCCTTAAGTAGGCAAAACCAAAGAGGGTTCTGTGATGCAATAGACCCTCTGGAATTTGAGGATAAAGTTTCAAAAGACTCAGGCATGCTCTGGCAATTCTTGGCAATGATGCACCATACTCAAAATAGGAAAGACAGCACTGGTTATACTAGAGATTTTAAAAGATACAATACTAGAGTTCTGATGAGCTTCTGTATTATCAAACTGATTCTCTCTTCTCTTAAAGCTGTTCTAAGAGAGATTCTCCACAAAGGCCTCTAAAAAAATTCCTGCAAATACGCTTTTTGGTAAATGACATTTTTTTATTAAATAGTTTATTATCAGATAAGTTAAAATTAATTGGACTTAATATTTCTATGATGACTTATTTTAGCATTTTCAGTGTTATAAATGAAGTAGTAATTAAAGGAGGATAAGTTAGTTTTCACCTCTAGGCTAACCATGAGTGAATATTTAGATTCCCCCAAATTAATAAATCATTAATCACCCAAGCCAGACACAACCAAGGAAAAATGTCTTGCAACCAATTTATGATCAGTTGCTTTTATAATTATTTTCTTATTTCACCTTATCATATGTATTGGACTGTAAATAATTCTATTGCAAACTCCATAAAATGTAGATTTAGCAATAGTATCTAGAAAAAACTGAGCAAAAAGCTTTTTACTGTATCTTTTTACTCCTACTAAAGAAAGTTATCTATTGACTGAAACCATTAACAAGACAAAAGGAATTCCAGTATGTTTTCAGGTACATAATAGGGGACAGAATTCAAATGGAATAAATGCTAGAGGAATTCAGAGAATAACATTTTAAAAACAGAAAACATATATAAAATTGTACTGTATACATGTATTATGTCACTAAATGGTTTCACTGTTTTTTATCAGGTTCAGTTTTTTTAATTAATTAATTTTTTATTAAAGTATAATTGATTTACAATGTTGTGTTAGTTCCAGGTGTATAGCAAACTGATTCAATTATACATATTTTTTCAGATTCTTTTCCCTTATAGGTTATTATAAAATATTGAGTGTAGTTCCCTGTGCTATACAGTAGGTCATTGTTGGTTAGCTATTTTATATATAGTAGTATTTTTTTTTAGGTTCAGTTTTTTTGTGTGTTTGTTTTTGTTTTTGTTTTGCGGTACGCGCGCCTCTCACTGCCGTGGCCTCTCCCGTTGCGGAGCACAGGCTCCGGACACGCAGGCTCAGCGGCCATGGCTCACGGACCCAGCCGCTTCGTGGCATGTGGGATTTTCCCAGACCGGGGCACGAACCCGTGTCCCCTGCATCGGCAGGTGGACTCTCAACCACTGCGCCACCAGGGAAGCCCCTAGGTTCAGTTTTAATGTATTTTCTGAATGTTTTATAGAGTTTATCCTCATGTCATTCATAGACTGTTACTAAAATTGTGCAAAGATTGAGTAAGAATGACCCTAATTGCTAAACATATTGATAAACCGGGTAACATTTTGTTGGAACTCTAGGCAAAAATAAGGATTTTAGTTATGGTATTGGTAAACCACCTCTTAAAATCAACAACAAAACCACTCTCACTTCTAGTGCAAATAGTCTCACATCATAGACAATTTCAAGCCAGTTTACCACTGGCTATCGAAATTCCTAATTATATTTAACATTCATGTCCTATGGGGCATAACCTGTCTCTACCCTGAACTCACAAGTTTGTCTTTAAAAAAAATAGAGAAAGAAAGAAACACAAGCACAGAATTTTTAAATTACCATTACTTTGATGTCAAATGCATTCAAGGAAATCTAGAAAGAACCCTTGCGCATGATGATTGCTTAACAACATTTCACTCTAATGTGCCCAACTATATGCTCACTCAAGTGGTATCCTGGTAAATGTTTAAGAAACAGCTTGGGAAAGAAGACCCTCTTCTGTAGTGTACACTTATATTATGGCTGATTTAAGACTACCAAAGTGCTGTCAATGAGCAGTGTTGAAGAGTGATGTGCAGTAGCACACCGTTAAATGGCATTTCACCATACAAAGACAATAGATTTAAATAGCCACAAAAGCATAAATAGTATTATTAGGTAGTAAAATAATCAGGAAATGATGGGGTTGGATGCTTATGACCTTGCTTTCAATATTATTTAATTGAAAGTTTATGTAATTTAATTTTTAATAATAACTGTTTTGGACAACTGGATTTACAAAACTGAAAATTTAACAATCAGTTCTACAAGACCAGTACCAGTCTACTCAGCATGCCACGTTTACCACCCACCCATTCTTCTGCCAATTATATGCCAACAATGGAAACATTTGGAATCACACACCAAACTAAGAGACCGCTACACAGAGAGAAGCCAAAGGGTCACTGCATGAATCTGCCAAAACTTGTATTCAAGGTCACTATTAGGATATCCCATAACAGTTTTCTATCCCTTTCCATAAACAACAACAGCAGCAAGGCTGTGATCATCTGTCATTTTAGGCCCAGAGATGACATCAAGTTTAAATCCAAAAGCAATGGTACTGGACATAGGAATAAGGATGCAAGCCAAGACCAGAAACATCAGATACATTCTGCTCTTTCTTATCTCTCCATTTCCTGAAAAAACCTGCTGACAAATGCTAGTCCTGTGAATACAGCCCCAATGTTCAGAATGCTGGATGCTCTAATGATTGACAGCTAATTGGGAACAGACTGCTGTTTCCTCAGCTAAGATTTTGCCTTGCTCCAGGCACTATGATAGGCTTATAAAGTAGATGTTCATATTTAATCTCGTTGCTGTCTTAATGTAAATCTTATATTTCCGTTTTTAATAAGAAGAAACCAAAGCTTAGAGAAACTATATAACTTGTCAGCCCCCACAGACAACAAATGGCAAAGTGAGATTTGAGCTCAGGCTTCAAAAACTGTGCTCCTAACGATTTCACTATTCTACCTAGCATAATCATGATGATGTTTATTGACAATAATGACTGACATTTGTTAAGTGAAACTTATGTACTAAGTACTATTCTGAGTGCTTTACATTACTAACTCATTTAATCCTCATGAAAAACAGACATTAATTAGCACGTTTCCTCAATTCTAAGATATTATCAATTGTAGACACTATTGATTTGATAACAGCATTCAAAGAAAAATAGGAGCATGACATGTATTATTTTAAATGTGATATTGATTACACATTTGACCCTTGAACAATGTGGGGGGTAGGGGCCCCCCGCCCTCCTGAAGTGGAAAATTTGAGTATTAACTTTACAATCGGCCCTTCCTATCTGCAGTTCCACATCCACAGATTTAACCAACATTAGAACCTGTAGTACTGTAGTATGCATTTAGTGAAAAAAAACAATCCGTGTAGAAGTGGACAGGTGCAGTTCAAAACCATGTTGTTCAGGGGTCCACTGTACTATGCATCCCAAATTAATAAATATTTTAAGATATAAAGCTTATGTCAGAGGACCAAGGAAATATGGTACCTTAACCCTGTATTAACAAGAACACCAAAGGAAGAAAATCTGCCCAAGGAAGCACAAGATGTAAGGAAGAATGGGAAATTGAAATTTTAAATTACTTGAAAGCCATGTAGTTTCTCAAGGTTCCCAGATAAATTGGTATTTATTACTCTGACCTCTTCTGCCTTCCTTTTCCACATTTAAGGACTTGGTGATTACACTGAGCTCAGTTGGATACTCCAGGATAATCTCCCTATTTTAAATTCATCATATTAGCAACCTTAACTCCATCTGCAACCTTAATTCCCCTTTGCCATGTAACTGAAGATATTTCCAGGGTCCGTGAATTAGACAATGGACATCTTTGTAGGGTCATTATTCTGCCTAACCACAATGACCAAACTGCGGAAAAGATGAAGACATAACTGCCCTTCGTTTCATCTTAAAAATAAAATTCCAATCAACCTGGCAAGGGCCACCTATCCATTCTAGTGATAACAATGGAATTGGGAGCCAGGCAATAAATATATCATAATTAGGAGCCCCGAATAGAATCACGTATTTTTGAGTTAGATGAGAATCAGATGATTGAGAGAGGAGGTGGCTTTTCTCAGAATGAGGGAAAGATACAAGGCAGACCAAACAGTGGCTGTCTAGTGTCCTTCCATTTCACCCTAACCTCTTACTACTTCCTTTTAGGCACCCAATGCTCTGCACACAACATAAACTAGCTGGTTCCTCCGACACATTTTCACTTCCACATACCCTTCATATCTTCTCTCAGACAGTACAGCCTTCCTGTCATTCTCTGCCTATAGAAATCCTCTTTCTTCTAAGTATACCTCAAATGTTAATTCTTCTAAAAGAGAAGTGGGTTTCTGGAACTGTCTAGTTCTCAAATATTCAAACCACTTACTACTATATGAAAAGTTTAACAATAATGTTGCCGTGATTCTGAGAGCAAATGTTATTCTTTCTCATTGCTTGAATGTTTCAGAAACCCTCTTAACTCTTGGAAAGATTCATTTGTACTTGTCTGCCCTCTTCTTGAATTGTCTCCTGTTTCAAAAGTTATTTCAAGCGCTTTCCAAAAATCCAGGATATTTGGTTTTGCTTTAGAGAGATTTGTAAATGCAAAGTTTACTTTCTAGTCCAAATCTCTTTCTCTGTGGCACTAATAGGCAATAGTGACATTGCCTCCAGGCCATTTGACTTGTTTTTTACAAAGGGAAATTTAATCCTCAAAAGATAAAAACAGTATTCTGGCGTATGCTTCATCATATGGTATTTTTGTACAAAATGAAATTAGTCTTAAACATACATATCAACATCAGTTTACTGTTCTAGCAGGGACTTCTAAGACCACCACATAACTATGTTCTCCGAAAAAGATGTCATCTCATCATAGGGAGGTAAAATAAAAAGCCAACTCTTACGTTTAGGCAAATGAGATGATTTATGAAGTCAGTATTTGGTAAAAACAAAATTAGTTAAATTTTCTAGACAATGGAGAATGTCAAAATGGTGACATATAGCATAGAAGTTTTACTTTTAGCCTACAGATTTTATCTGTGGGATGAAATACTTCATTTCTTTCCAAGGCTAACTTTTTTAACTTTTTAATAGTCATAGTCATATGACTTTTCTAATAACATAATGCTAGTAGGCACATGACTAATTTGCTAAAAAATAATTTCTCTTCTTTCAGAAAAAAATCATAATAAAAAACCATTAAGTCTTTTGCATTTTCTTTGTAAAAGTGCTCTGTCTTCTTAAATTGCTAGCTTGCTAATAATTGGTAAAGTACTTCACATATACTTTCAGTCTAATAGCTAATACTTCCTTCTTTATTAAACTTTTAAAAGCTGAAGTTCCTCAGGGCTCTTTCTTAGGCCTTCTTTCTTTACCACTCCATAATTTTTACCTGGGCTTTATTATCTTCTCTAATGGCTTCATTTATCCGATATATGTGGAAGAGTCTAAAATAGAAATCTGAATCCTATAACTGTCATCTGACTCCACACTAATATAACCATTTGCCTACTGGCAGCTCCACCCAGAGGTACTATGGCTACCTCACATCTAGTATATCCAGAAGTAAATACAAGATCCCCTCATGGCCAGCAGACCCCCTCCTATGTTCCACTGGCAAAAAGTAACTTGGACTTCCGCCTAATTGCTTAAGCCAGAAAGCAGATAATCATCTTTGATACTTCCATCTCCTTTAAACTTTATGTCCAATGTAACATCAAGTCCTGTCAATTCTGTATCAAATACATTTCAAGCGTTTTTACTAGACTTCCTCACATCAGCATTATCTATCTCCAAGCTATGATTTCTTAGCCAGAAAATCTGTTAAGATCAATGTTCTATACAAATCCCTTCCTCTTAAAGAGACGAGAAAATGCCTACCCATTGCTTTTATAATAAAATTCAAAATTCTGAATATGACCTACCAAAATCTGATTACTCTCTGCATCTCTACACTCAGCTTAATACATGTTGACCCTAGGTTTCTGCTTCCAAACTGTATCTGCCTTGTTCATATCCTTGAATGCATTCTATACCATTAAACCATGAGGCAATTGCACAGGCTATTTACTAAGCCTGGAACACACTGTCATCCCTTCTTCACCTAAGTCCTACCATTCTTCATATCATGGTTTAGATATCAGTTCCTCATAGAAAAGTTACCTGACCACAAGGTTAAATTTTATTATTCCGTTCTATGCTTTCTTCACCCGTGTCTCAAAATTATGATGATTCTTTTCTCATATAGTTTATTACAGAATATTGAGTAGAGTTCCCTGTGCTACAAAGTAGATCGTTGTTGATTATCTATTTTATATGTAGTAGTGTGTATGGGTATATGTATATGTATAACTGAATCACTGTGCTGTACACCTGAAACTAACACAACATTGTAAATCAACTATACTCCAATATAAAATAAAAATTAAATTAAAAAACAAAAAATTACAGTGAAATAGTTAATTGATTATTTGTAATTTATGTTATTGCACATTAGTTATTTATTGTCTTTTTTTGCCCTCAGAATAAAAGATTATATCTATTGTATCAACTCTATCTAGCACAATCTTTTACACAGAGGAAGATCATCAATATACATTTTTTGAAAAGATAATAAATAAACGCATACTAAGATGCTGCTTAATGTGTTACCCCTTCTAAGGAAATTTGCTTTATTAAGGGAGTAACTCTAATGGCTTGGCTTTCTTCTAAAATTACATCCATAATCCACTTTCCTAATCACCTAATGCTTCTCAGTCCTAGTCTAACTCTGTTCTAAAGGTAATAAGTAGCCAGCTCATTACCAGGCAGATCTGCAGTTGCTACTACATTTCAATAATTTTAAAAACTGATGCCTATTTGGAAAGCTGGTGTAACAGGAAACGTTTATCTTTAATTAGTGCACTGACCAGTACTCAACTAGTTATGGGAAGGTCCTGTAATGCTCTTTCTTACACGTACATTCTGCCTCTCTCTCGACACCAATGTGCTTATGGCTTCCAGCGACTTCTGCCTAAACTTCACAATCAGTGTTGACAAACAGTTCTTCAAAGAGCTCAGAGTTCAGGGAGGACTATCCAAAAATAATAAAAACATAGAGCAAAATTGAAATACCTTCATAGCTCCAGTAGCCCATGATCTTTCAAAGGACAGCAGCCATGTCTTATCCTTAGTACAGCAACTAACACAGTTTTAGACACTCACTGCTTTTGTTAGCTTCTGAAGAGCAGAGTGAGTGAATAATTATCTCTGTCTGGGAGATTGAGGGACGACCTCACAGATACGATAGCATTTAAACCAAATCCTAAAACTGAGATGAAGTGGTAATACGAGAGAGGAAGTTATGCCAGCTAAAGGGAAGAGCAAATGCGAAGGCATAGAGACTTGACAGGGACCACATGTTGATAACAAGGAGTGATTTAGAGCACTGTGAGCTTGGAACCCATATGTGACAGGCAGAGGAAAAGGCTGGTTAAGGTCACCTTGCAAAGCCCTTTTACCATGCCAAAGAGTTTATATTTTATATTCTGGGAAATTGTATGCCATGTAGGATTTAAACAGGGAAGTGGCATACTCACATTTATTTAAAAAAAAAAAAACTTGGTGGTATTTTGAAGCATGGACTTAAAAGGATGAATGACTACAGTTACTGCATCAAGTAGATTTTATCTGTAAATCACAGTTACCCAGATAGAGGTCTCAGAATGAAATCTCTGCAGGAAATATTGTTGATCCAACAGTGATATCTGCCATATGTGGGAAACGGGTGTGGTGCATGAGTACATGAACATGAACACACTGGCTAGAGGGGGAGGTTCAGGAGGGAGCAGTTCTAATAACACTGGAACATTTGAGGGGAGATGGGGTCGGGGGACCAAAGGGAGTGCTTAAATTGAAGAAATATTTTAAAAGTTAACAGCAGTAGGTCATCTTGAAAAAGAAAATCAGGAAACAGTGATATGAAGCCGTTTTCTTGAGTCTGAAAGAAAATTTGTCCATTCCTATACTTTGGTTTTGGTGCAGATATGACTATTAGCAAAATAGGGATGAAAAGAAGAGCCATTTCTGCATTTTCTCTACAATTCACTGTCTCCAACATCTTTTTTATTATGTTTTATACTTTTTATTCTCAGATGGCTATCTTTCTAGATTGGCAGTAGCAATTTTCTTTTGGAGGCTCTCCTGGGACAAAAGTAGAATACTGGCTGAAAGGAGAGAATGTAGTATTTGCAGAACCTAACACATTTCATATGTGAATAATAATGTTATTTATTAAATCAGCAAGTGTTCATTTAGTAACTCTTTTGAATCATTTTGTTTAACAATTAAAATCAGCAAACATTTGTTCACTGATTATATTACCTGGATAAATACTTATTACTCTGAGGGGGAAAAAAAAAAGAAATAGCTTAGTTCCTCCCTTTGAAAAAGGTATTTTCCATATTTTCAGAGTAAAATTAACTACTTAGAAACTATCCTACTCCCACAGCCCTCCAAGTCAACCTGTTAACCACTATTTGCTTATAAGAAGGAAGTGGTTCCATCTAGGGCTAACAGCCAAGAATTTTACATTCCATTCCATTCATTGCTTCTTGATTTATTGAGTAATATTCAGTAGCAATTCTGCAAACTTTCCCTTTATCCTCCGGAGCGGGCATTGCACTGGAAATTCCACCAATGTGGACGTGGCCTGGGGCATAACAGAGAAATAGGTGGAGACTAGAAATACATCTCTGGCACGTCTCAGGAATGTCCCTAGAGATGGCTCATTACTGAGTAGCTGAGCAGAGACATGACTCAGCCAGAGTTTCTGCAACAGGCTGTCTGAAGCAGCTATGAGAGTGCTGGCAAGAGCCATGGATCAGCCAGTGTTTCCTGGATATAGAAGAGAAAATTGAGCCTTTTATTCAGAATCAGGGCTCTTAAATAACAATCTGATTTTACAAACTTACTTTTTTGTCAGCACTACAATATTAAGAAGTCTTCTGCTTACAATAACTTTCTCAAATATCATCAGTATATTTGAAACACATTGAAAACAATTATTATTTAATCAGTGGACATTAGAATTCCTCTTTGGAATGGATTCATTAGAAAAATACCTTGATCTTTGCAGTTGAAAAGTGAGAAATCTCTGTTGGCAAAGAGTTAACTAAGGTTTATGTAAACTTGTTTCTTAGGAAATAAATACTAAATTGGTGAGGGAAGTAAAGGAGAGGAACGAGAAGAGAGACAAGGAAGGTGACCAAACAACAGAGCAGAGAGGATGAAAGAAGTATGTCATAAATGACACTTATAGGATATCAATTGTATAAATTTTTCTTGCAAATTGATATGTATTTTGCATTGGGGTTTTGATAGCTTGATATTTATTTTAGGATTGTGTTCACAGTCTCTGATATGAAGAAATTCAACATTTTCTCACTCCATTATGTATCATGGTGTTATTCAGTGCCTAATTTTTATGACAGAAACTGGGCAGTTAAGACCAAGTACAATCATTCTGTTTAACTCTATTGGGCAATAGTTGCATGATCCTCAGTTTGTAAGAATTTGTGTCAAGGCTCATGTGACAATTTCTTTATGGCACTGAAATAAGACTGTAATTGTCTTTGCTATGACCTTCCTGCCTGCCCCTGGTATACTCCTTATAACAATGAGTTCATATTTATGAATCACAAGATGACTAGTTTCTATCTGTAAAGTTAAGTTTAACGCCCCATGAAGGTACCAGCTGTCCCTAAGTGAGGTAATTGCCATTTTCCTCAGGCCAAAAATTCCAGTTCTACCTAGGACAAAGCCTTCAAATGGGAGTCCCTAAGAGGCCACATTTGGTCCAGGGATCTCTTATCAAAGTGTCAGTGAATTTCCACACACATGAACAAACTTAATTTTTTTTTTTCTTTCGTGATAAAGACCAAAGATTCCCAGAGGAGGCTATCCTAGAACTCGTGATCCCAGGACCATTGTTCACAGCTAGTGTTAAGTGTTCCTGGTTTATTAGCCAGGACCTAGTAGAATGGTCACAGCAACAGAAAACAGTAAGCAGATGGTGAATTTTAGGATAGAGCTGACTCAGTACCTGAGAAGTATATAGTGGACAATGTGGGGCTCTTCACAGATCCATTGGATCCTTTTCACTTTTTCTATGTGGAAGTGGTGGGGTATTAATGCTTTGGTATGTATTCAACAACCTATCTTCTACCCCTTAACAATGACAAAAGACTGACAGATATTATGAAAACCAACTCTCTTGCCTCCAGATGGGGCACCTCTAAGGCATAATATATAACTCTAGAGCTCCCTGCAGAACCAGGCGTAAGTTACCTTCTGCAGGACTTATGCCTGAGATTGCATCTGCACTGTTACTTGGCTTCCTTCCCTTCTCTCTCCTGATTCCTCCAACTCCTTATCCCTTGTGGTCATTAACCAGTAACCCTGTGGTCATTTCCTTCATAAGTCACTTATGCATACGTCCTTGACTCAGGGTCTGCTTCTTTGGAACCTGACCAAAACAAAGGGAGAGGTGAGTGGAAGGGAAGAGACAGGGAGAATAGGAATCTCCAAGTACAAAATAGGAAAATAGATTACCAGAAACCAGGATGGAAGAGCAAGATAATCTGGGAAAAAGGAGTAGAAGTATGGTGAAGGAAAGTATTGAAATGCAAGATACTGTAGTCTGGGATCAGACTTCATGGGGACTTCATTTAGGAGTCCCGAAGCATGGTGGTTAAACACAAAGTCCTGAACTCATGCTGACTGGGGATAAAGTTCCAACTTTGCCACTTCATAACTGTAACCTTTGGCAAGATGTTTTACTCTCTAAGCCTCTACTTTTCCATCTACAAAACATATCTGAGATGTTGACCCTTAGAAATACTTTTACATATGGAAAGAAGCTTTATAACTAAAGGTATTTATTGCAGCATAATTTAGAGATATGGTTTCCAACTGGGGGTAATTTGGCCATATCTGGATACATTGTTGTATTCACAGCTGACGGATCGAGAAGCTACTAGTTACTAATGAGTAAAGACCAAGGATGCAGCTATACATTCTACAGTGCAAGAGGCAGCATCCCACCTTTATACCCAACAAAGAAATATTTAGGCCAAAATGTCAATAGTGCCAAGGATGAAAAACTTTAATCTAGAGCAAAAAAAAAAAAAAAAATATATATATATATATATATATATATATATATATATATATAGCAAACTAAAAATTTTTAAAATTAAAAGTAGAGAATAAGTAAATTATAATGCATCTCCTAGGTTATATACTGTATCTGAAAATAAATTATTTTGTTAAAATATCATTAACTCTTACGATGAGATTATAATAACAAAATTTCTAAGAGTCTATAAATCATGTAAGTTCATTTATTCATTCAAGTCATAATCTTTGACAGCTACTCCATGCCAGGCATTGGACTAAGCTAAAGTTGTAAAGGAGACAAATGTATTGCTTTCATGAATTTACATTTTAGTGAATGTCTAAAAAAGACAATAGAAAGAAGAAAGAAAGAAGGAGAGAGAGAGAGAAAGCACGAAAGGAAGAAAGGAAGGGAGAAAGGAAGAAAGAAATATAGATAAAAAGAAGTTATGGAAAATTTAATCATAATCAATAAGAATATAAAGTAAATAACCCTAACCACAACCTTAACCCTAACCCTAAAAGTGAATAACTAAAATACGATAAATAAACATAAACAAATGAACAAGAAACAATTTTCTGAAGAGCTGACATTGTAACTGAGATCTCAATGACTGGAAGTTGGGAACGATGCAAAGATGGAGGAGTAAGCATTCCCAGGCAGAGGGACCCATTTCATTGAATACCCTAAAGTGAGAATAAGATCGGCAGTTTTGCAGAACATAGTGTGAAGTGCCAAAGAAAAGTATGGTTAACAATACAGACCATGGGGAAAGATAGACTTGACTTTGATTTCCTGCTCTGTGAGATATGAAGTGAGATGTTCACTCTCTCAAAGACTGTCTCTTCAACATTGCTTGCCTGTCTGTAATTGGCGATTAGGAAACTTCTCAAGGTGATTGTGAAAATTAAATTAGATAATATATGTAAAGTGCTAAGCATTATATCTTTTACATAGTAAGTACTGAATAAGTAGTTTTAATTGAATAAAAAATCAAGATTTAAATGTATACATAGGATATGAAATTAATACAAATATAATACATTAAGCCTATGTAATATTACATATAACACACACTATAATAAAATAGAATAGAATGTAATATAAACTAGTATAATGTAATGTAATATAGTGTTGGATGACCCCTAAGATCTTTCTTATTCTATGATACCAGGACTCTGTGAATTCCTGTACAATGATGAATGACAAATAGCTTTTGACATACTTACTCATTTATGTCAGTTCTTTGGGCCAATGAGGAATGAATATCTGATTTACTGCGGTATGGGAGTGTGGTGGACACAAAGTGGCAATGGAAAGAGCTGTGGACTGGTAACCAACACATAATGGTTCTATCTGATCTGAGGCTTTGCTGAATATTAGTTTTAGTATACTAACAATTCACCAGTCACCTCAAGCTTCAGTTTCCATAAGTATAAAGAATTGATTAGACAACATGATCTCAAAGATTCTTTCCAATTCTAGGATTCTAAATATTACAGATAATTTGGGAATAAAAGGTGCTTTGACCAGATTTTAGTTCAATCAAGTATAAAACTGGTTTTAAGATGTTAATACATGATTTCTCCCCACAGGAAAAATTAAAGAAATCTTCTGGATTAAGGAAAGTGTCTATTGATAATTTTGCGTAAAGTTATATTAATTATCACAACCAAAATACAATAATTATAAACACTTGGTTTTAACTTTACATGAAAATATAAAGATGACCAGGTTTTTACAATAAATAGTTCAAAGATACCAGGCAGTCACATAAAGAAACGCTTTAAATACCGCAAGTTGAGAAAGACAAGGTGGCATAGCCCTCACTGAAATGGCCATACATTAGACAGAGGCCATTCCTGACATTGGAAATGACATCAAATGGAATATTCAGCTCAAATGCACTGATCCAAAATTCATTCCCCAATAGTCTTTTATGCCATAATTGAAAATAACTATCTAATTTTATCACTAATTCACCATATGAATAAAAGCCACTTACAAATATTGTTTTGTCACAGAACAAAAGAAGTGAATTGCATGTACCAGCTTTGCTTCTCATAATTTAACTGAATAAAGGACATAGGTCTAATGCTTTACAGAAAGTCACATACAAATAAGATAAGGTCAGGGTCAAGATCCACTTAAAATCCATTAAAATGTCATTGAAGTCATGGCCCCACTCCACATGAGAAGATACTTATTCTGTCTAGTGATAAAGAAAAATATAAGGGCATGTAGAGACCTACATAGTCTTCAAGACTAGAGAATGCATGAAAAATCTTACATGAATGTGTTTAGTACATATATTCTTATTTTTTTATTATATACTGATTTATTAAATTAGAAGGCATAGTGTATAATGAAGCCCCATTTAAGTTCACACGTGGACTTAGATAGGAAGACTTATGTGGACAGATTCCAAGATATGATTTCATTTCTCGTATCAAAACCATTTCTGCGAATGCCTTGAAAGTGTTGAAACATATTGTTTGGTTATAGTATTGAGATGTTATTTAAAATTATGAAAAATACTTCTAACAGAGGGTTTATGTATCAAATTGAAATATATCAAATTCAGCAGAGAGCTCAGAGTTTTTGTTTGTTTGTTTGTTTGTTTGTTTTTGCGGTACGCGTGCCTCTCACTGTCGTGGCCTCTCCCGTTGCGGAGCACAGCCTCCGGACACGCAGGCTCAGCGGCCATGGCTCACGGGCCCAGCCGCTCCGCGGCATGTGGGATCCTCGCGGACCCGGGCACGTACCCGTGTTCCCTGCATTGGCAGGCGGACTCGCAACCACTGCGTCACCAGGGAAGCCCTATTTCTTTTTTTTAATTCAGTAGGTGAGGAGCTGGGGCCAAGAGTTAAGAGAGAAGATAGTCTTCTCTACACCACATATAATGTATCTCATTTTTATAATTGTCTAGTTTTTTTTTATGTAGTAAACTCTTAGAACAGCCAACATCTAATAAGCAAGGCCTACTGAAAGCAATTTTATTGGCATTCTGTTTTCCTTAGTCAGTAAATCTTCCCAGTGCAAAACAGAATTTTTACCAATGTTGAGATGAGATGGAGGAACAGTAATTCCAAATAGAAAGAAGATTGGGAGAGGGGAAGCTTTGTTCAAAATGGTAGATGGAGCATTTGTATTTATATAATTCCCCACTTAACTTTACATTAAAGTGATTTGCAGCAACAAAGCGAGCAGAATGGGGTTATCCATGAGCTTCTGACACGTTTCTAGAAGACAGAAAGCAGATGGCAAAGTGGTACTACTGCAAAAGGATAGAAAAATCTGTGGCCTAGAGAATATGAGGAAAAGGCAACAGGGGTGAGGAGAGAGTCAATATATGCTACAAACTTACAGGACAGTTCAGAACCAGAAGTCTCAGTTACCATAAAAGGTGAAGATTAATTTACAGTAGGTAGATGGAATAGTTAATCTACTCCATTTCTCACAACTAAATATAGACAGCCAGCTTTTTAACTCTGAGATCAAAAATTAACCTTTTAAAGGTTGTTAACATGTGAGGAAGTAGCCACCCTATAATAAGACCATCTATATTCTGATTTAAGGATCCAAATATGTAGCAATTCAACATTCTGACCTTATTCTAAATAGTCTGGCAATCAGCAAATACCTCACACATCAGAAAAATTCATAGTCATGAATCCACATAAATGGATAACTAGAGTTGACAGGAAAGTTTAGAAAAGTATGAAATGTAAAAAAGCCAAAGTGAACAGATGAATAAATGACCCTAAGGAAATGGATAATTTACAAAAGAAAATAAAACATTCAAAAATTTAATAGGGGCCTTAGATTTTTGTAAAGAATATGTTGCTTCCATAATATAAGAATAAGATTCTATGACAAAGAGTAATCAGAGAACAAGAAAGATCTCTTAGCAATTAATAATTTATTGCCCCTAAAATAATTAATTAAGTTTAAAATATAAAGTCAAAGAAATTTCTCAAGAAGGTAAAAAAGGTAAAAGATATAGAAGATCAATCCTGGGGACTGAACATCGAACTAGTAAAAATCTCTAGAAAGCATGAAGAGAGAAAATACAACGAAAAGGATTAAAAATAAATTAATGGACACTTCTGAAAGATGTCAGTATAAATCTACAGATTAAAAGGGCTAATTGAGTGCTTAGCAGAGTATATGAAAAAGATATACATTTAGAAAAGCATTGTAAAAGCTCAGTATGGCAAAGACAAAAAGAAGTTCCTATAAGGCCAAACTGCTTAAACTATAGAGAAATAATGCTCAAACTAGCATCAGACTTCTTAACAACAAAATTGAATCCTGGAAGAAAGTGGTACATGCCTTCAAAGTCGATCAGTCTTCATCCTGTACCATATGGAGAGAATGGTGGACAGAACAAAGTCACTGCAACACAAATAAGCTATCAAAAGATTACTTTCCACATACACTTTTTTAGGCAGTTCCTTAAGTGTGAGTTCTAGTAAAAAGGAGTAAATGAGCAAACTAACACCAAAAAATGGAAATGGACATATGGAATTTAGAAAATAAAGAATTCAATCCTCAAGAGTCATATAGATATGGACCAGAATGTTTTGTACAGTAATCAGTCCACATTGGAGAAGGAGAATAGAAGATGAGAGAAGGGAATTATTTCATGAGGAAAAAAAAGATTTCATAAGTTTGTTATTTTGAGAATTTTAAAGAACAAAAAATATGATAAAAGCTACAAAAAAAGAAAGTCACCTTAAACTACAGGAAAGATATAAATGATGGAACGAAAGGATGAATAAAACTATATAGGGGGCTTCCCTGGTGGCGCAGTGGTTGAGAGTCGGCCTTTTGATGCAGGGGACACGGGTTCATGCCCCAGTCGGGGAAGATCCCACATGCCGCGGAGCGGCTAGGCCCGTAAGCCATGGCCGCTGAGCGTGCGCGTCCGGAGCCTGTGCTCCGCAACAGGAGAGGCCACAACAGTGAGAGGCCCACGTAATGCAAAAAAAAAAAAAAAAAAAAACTATATAGCAGAGAAAATGTTATCACAGTATGACACAGTTCCATGGTAAACACTATTTAGATGAACATGAATAAAAAATACCTCATATTGCCTTTCAATTTTAAAACTAAGCTGTAGATAGAGCAGAAAGGTTACTTATTGTTATGGAACAGAATATGGTATAACCAACCTTGACAATATATAAGAAAATGCTCAAGTGACTAGAGAGAGGAAGTTAGAGAAGAGCTGGAGGAGAGGCTGTGGGTGATAATAACATGCAAATCTTACAAAATGAGGATTCAGGAGATATTGGCTATTGTTGATGGAAAAAGGAATAAAAGTGTAAGAATATAATTTATAACAGAAATAAAATTTTAAAAGTAACAAAAAGTGATAGCAATCTCACTTTTACAGGGATAGAAGATTGAAAGTAAATTAGATATTGTACAAGTTTCTGCTTCCACCTATCATTCCATGAACACAAAAGATCGTCTCTAAAATTATGTAAGAAATATTAGCATAGACCTTTATATATGTTTAAAAGTGGAGAACAGGAATAGAGGAAGAGATGAACTGGCCAGAGAATTATAAGTCCATCTCTACTATTTACTTTTAAAATTGGTGCTACTTTTTAAAAAATAAACTTTCTATTTTGTAATAATTTTAGATTTACAGAAAAGTGGCAAAGAGAGTACAGAGTTCACATACCCTTGCTCAGTTTCCCCCATTAACATTTTACATTACCATGGTACATTTATCAGAACTAAGAAACTGACATTGATATATTACTGTTAACTGAACTGTAGACTTTATTTGAATTCCACCAAGTTTTTCATTAATGTCCTCTTTATATTCCAGATCCAATCCAAGGTAGCACATTGCATTTAGTTGTCAGGCCTCCCCAGGCTTCTCTGGTTTATGGCAGTTTCTCTGCCTCTCCTTTTTTTGTTTGTTTGTTTTTGTTTTGTTTTTTAAATAAATGAATTTATTTATTTATTTTTGGCTGCATTGGGTCTTTGTTGCTGTGCGCGGGCTTTCTCTGGTTGTGGCGAGTAGGGGCTACTCTTCATTGCGGTGTGCGGGCTTCCCATTCAGGTGGCTTCTCTTGTTCTGGAGCACAGGCTCTAGGCGCGCAGGCTTCAGTAGTTGTGGTACACAGGCTCAGTAGTTGTGGCACACAGGCTGGAGAGCGCAGGCTCAGTAGTTGTGGTGAACGGGCTTAGTTGCTCTGCAGCATGTGGGATCTTACAGGGCTCGAACCTGTGTCCCCTGAATTGGCAGGTGGATTCTTAACCACTGAGCCACCAGGGAAGTCCTCTCTTTGTTTTTATGACCTTGACAATCTTAAGGAATACTGGCCAGGTATTCTGCATAATGTCTTCTAATCTTGGTTTGTCTGTTGTTTAATGTCGATTAGACTGTGGTTATAGGTTTTGGAAAGAATACAAAAGAAGGGAAGTGCCCTTCTCTTCATATCATATCAGAAGTACATGCTGTCTAGATTACATCATTCATGGTGTTAATCTTAATTACTTGGTTAAAGTAGTGTTTTCCATGATTCTCCACTCTGCAGTCACTATTTCCCCTTTTGATGCTCTATTCTTTGGAAATAAATCATTAAGTCTAGTCCCTCCTTAACTGAGAATAGAGACAAGAATTACTGTTTACCTCTTGTAGCGTGGAGTATCTACACATATTATTTGGAATTCCTCTGGGAAGAAACACTTGTTTCTTCTTCCTCAATTATTTATTTATTCAGTCATTTATTTATATCAGTATGAACTCATGTATACTTATTTTATACTTTAGGTTATAACCCAGTACAATGTTTTTTATTTTGTTGCTCAAATTGTTCCAGCTTTGGCCATTGGGAGCTCTTTTAAGTTAGTCATGTCTCTTTGAAGTATCCCCATCCTTTCATTTTTTAACATTTCCGTACTTTCTGGAGCTACAAGATGATCGGGGTTTGTCTTTTATTTTTTTCTGCCCTGGTTCTAGAATCAGCTGTTTGGAGAAATAGGAGCCCTGGTACCTTTTTATTGGAGAATAGTGTTTGAAACCAAAATCAAGGTATTACATGTGCTTGTTGTTACTGTATGTCATTGCTTCTCAATATATATAGCTAGGTAGTATACATATACATACTAACCCCTGTGTACATACTGTATCATGGTTCTCCAGAAAAATAGAACCAATAGGATGTGTGTACCATAGAAAGAGATTTATTTTAAAGAACTGGTTCATGTGGTTATGTGAGCTGACAAATACAAAATCTACAGGATGGCCCAGCAGGTAGGAGACTCAGAGAAGATCCAATGTTGCAGTTCACATCCAAGTCATATGCTGCAGAATTCCTTCTTGCTTGAGAGGTGTCAGTCTTTTTATTCTATTTAGGCTTTCAACTGATTGGATGAGACCCACCCACATCATGGAGAGCAATCCACTTGACTCAAAGTCCACTGATTTAAACATTAATCTCATCCAAAATCATTCTCACAGAAACATCCAGAATAATGTTTTATGAAATATCTGACCACAGTGGCCCAGCCAAACTGACCCATAAAATTAGCCATCATGCATACATATCTGTAGCTGTTTCTGTTTCCATACATATTTATATATTAAACTCAACATGAGTTCATCATAATGTCTCTGACTCTAATGCAATCTCAATGCTATTTTTGTAAATATTTCTTCATTTTTTGTTAAATATTTTAAGACATGAAACATCTTGACTTTCATTAATAAATATGAAATTGAGGATTTTACATTCCATATAATTAGAAAATGTTTGAAATTAGTGAAGCAGGGAAATAGTGACTCTTATACATGTTAGATATTTCATGTTTTTTTATTTTGCTTAAGCGACACAGTTATGGGAGGGAAACATCACTGACAATATTGTACAAGTCAGGAATCTGAAGCTCAGGGAGAAGAGGACTTGTCCGAGTCCTTGGTGAATGTTAATTTATAACAAGTAGTATGATTCAGGGGAAAGAAGCACAGTGCAGGGAGCAGAGCAGAAAACTAATTAACATTAGGTTCGCAGGGCTGGTGTAACGAAATGCCACAAACTGGGTGGCTTAAAATGACAGAAATTTATTCTTTCACAGTCCTGAGGTTAGGAGCTCAAAATCAAGGTGTTGATAGTGACATGCTTCCTCTGAATTCCCTATAGGAGAATCCTTCCTTGTCCCTTCCAACTTCTGGTAGCCCCAGGTGTTCCTTGGTTTGTGGTAGCACAACTCCAATCTCTGTCACCGTATTCATATGACCTTCTTTTAAAGACATCAGTCATATTGGATTAAGGGCCCACTCCAGTGATCCCCTTCTACCTTGATTCTCTCTGCAAGGACCCTTATTTCCAAATAAAGTCTCATTCACAAGTACGGGGGTTAAGACTTCAACATGCCTTTTTGAGGGACACAGTTCAAACCACAATTCCTCCCAAGTGATACTGGCGTAATTCAGAAAGCCATTGAAACTGTAGTCAAGACAATGTGGCCATCACCTGCATAGAAAAAGGACATCCTGTAGGTTGTAACAGGGCTAGACAGTGATGACTTTAAAGAGGTGGAGGGGGATGTAGATTCTGAGTACTACCTTCTGTCTTTCCTGTGTTTCATTCAGATTTATTTCCTTGCTTCGCTTTCCTTGTTTTTAAATCTTAGGTGAGAGGTGGAAGGTAAGATATGCTGAATATAAAAGCTAGAAATGCTAACAGAGCTATTCCTTGCAAACTTCCTTAGGACAATAGGATGCAAACTGAACTAATATAGCTCTCTGTTAGAAAGTATCAAAAATGGGAAATAAAGCATTTCCCTCCACCTCCAGCCCTCTTTGGTATTGTACACAGCAAAACTTTGTTTCTTTAAAGATAATCCATATTTCAACAGCAGGCATGGGGGTTTTGACTCAAAAATGAGGGTGAAGAGGAAGCATTAGAAGAGAAAAGAGACAGTAAGTAGCAGGGTAGCTGTCTATTTGTATGAGTATTTAAGAAACATGTTGAGAAAAGCTATTACTCTAGTAAAGGACCTTATTTGGGTTAAACTATTGTATAACTTGACAAATTCAGTAAAATATGGATCATCTATGTGACTTGATTAGTTACCAGGCTGCAATGTCTGAGAAAAGTAGATTTATAATTAAATTTATGCCAATCTGTGATTTTGGATCTTAACTTAAAAATGGTGAAACTGAGCAGTGAACAGATTATTTTTTCCACGTCTAAATATGAGGAAAATGTTAAACTTTAAAAGTAAAGGAAACTTTAAAAGTAAAGGACATTTGTTTGCCCTTCAGAATCTGAGAAGATTAAATCATAGCACATGCAAAACTTCACTATTAGCCCGTGCATTGTTTCAGCAGTCAGTGTTTAAAATATTGCCAAAGGCTACATTCTCCACTAAAAGTAAATTCTTGTGTTTCAATTTGCAGATACTCTCATCGTATTTTGGCTTCATTCAAATAATAATCCTAAAGTAAAAAAAAAAAAGAAGTCTGATAAGGGAGGAAATGTAAAAAAGAATAAAAACAACAGAAGATTTGGGGGTTAAATTGCCTTAAATCAAAGTGAAAGCCTAAAAGAATCAAACATACACATTTTGTATTAATGTGTCATATAACCAAATCATACCTCAGGGTATGTATGTATATATAAAGGTAAAGTATATAAAGAACATAAATCCCATAGAGAAACAATGCATTGTGACCAAGGAGCTTATGTGCACTCAAGAGACTTAAATTCAATGTAAGTCAAATAATGAAATATTTTCTATCAAAAATTTCCTATCAAAAATTGTTGCCTTTTAGAAACCTTTCCAATGGGTCTATACATACATACCTAGACAAATAACAACATCAATAACTGGATGCTTAATTCTAATTCATACTTTCAAAATTGAGGTCATGGCTTCAGTATATCTATGTTGTAATAGAATTATAGTATCTTTTAGTGTTTGTTCTTAAACTTTGTAGACCCAGGGTCAGAATATTCCTAGAAACTTTTAATATGACACTTCTTCAAAATATATGGATATGTATGGGGATAGGGGAGGTGGGCTTTTTAAATCCAAGAAGAGAAATGGTTCATTTTTAAAAGAAAAGTTCTCTAGATAAAATCTTACCCATGTAATGAATTTTCTGGGGTTACAGGTGCACATTTATACTTTCTAAGGGATCAGTAGAAAAATACCCAACCCTAGCCCTTAATTCTATGGCTGGAGCTCAATGTCTCTCAATAAGGTTTACTTTTGTAAAATTTTCATATTTTCTATTATCATGAAGTATAAATGCTTTTTTTCCTAGTTGATATGGATTTGCTGTAGATAAATACAAATAATATACCATATGTTCCTGAAGTAATACGCTTATAATTTTAAAAGTTTTGCATTATTCTACCCATCGTAGAATTTTAAAACTGAATTGGTATTATTGGTGATACTTTTTGTAACTCTTCATTTAAACCATAGATATTTTCTGAAAATTGATATATACATTTTTTAACATGAATGCATTCAGAGAATTCGCTAACTAAAGAAATCTTTTGGATAAAATTGAAGAACCCTTTGGTAAAGCAAGGTTTTAAAACTCATGCTATTATTAATGCATTAGATAACCCCAAATTTTTAATATATGATATTATGTTAAATGATATATATCTTAAAAGTAAAAAAAGAGCTTCCCTCGTGGCGCAGTGGTTGAGAGTCCGCCTGCCGATGCAGGGGATGCAGGTTCGTGCCCTGGTTCGGGAAGATCCCACATGCCGCGGAGCGGCTGGGCCCGTGAGCCGTGGCTGCTGAGCCTGCGCGTCTGGAGCCTGTGCTCCGCAACGGGAGAGGCCACAACAGTGAGGGGCCTCCGTACTGGAAAAAAAAAAAAAAAGTAAAAAAAAAATTGGGGTGGAAATCTATAGAATATTTTAAATTTAGTTCTTAAAAGATTATGCTCTTGTTTCAAATTAAGACCTTGGTAGAAGAAAGCTAGAATGAAATACCTCTAGAGTGAAACATGAGAAGAAACAAAATTATATTCAATTAGTGGAAATAGATAATTTTTCCCTTTCTATGCCAAGAATTGCTGCTACTGGTTTCTTTATAATCATGCTCTTATTTTTTGTTTAATGTGATAAGAGTTTCACAGAACGTTGTTTTAAATTTTTAAACAGAGAGCTCAGAACATGTTTTCTGAATTTTAATTTTAAAGCTCAAATTTAAAAATTTGAATTAATTCACACCACCTGTTCCTATAACAGTTGATTATCAAGAATCAAGCCAGTTCAAATGTTTTTACAGGTCACAGCTTTTACAAATGCAAATTAAAATTCAAATGTGGCCTGAAGGGGAAAATACAAACATAATTACTTTGGGAGTAAAGTTATGAACCTTGGAAAGTGGTTACTTAACAAGTTGGTAAGAAACTGCATGTATTGAAATGCAACACTATCATTTCAAAAGTTCGGTTTAGGGCTTCCCTGGTGGCGCAGTGGTTGAGAGTCCGCCTGTCGATGCAGGGGACACGGGTTCGTGCCCCGGTCCGGGAAGGTCCCACATGCCGTGGAGCGGCTAGGCCCGTGAGCCATGGCCACTGGGCCTGCGCGTCCGGAGCCTGTGCTCTGGCCCTCATGGGAGAGGCCACAACAGTGAGAGGCCCGCGTAGCGCCAAAAAAAAAAAAAAAAAAAAATTCGATTTAGTTAATTGAGTAACCATTTATCCAGCAGTCACTGTGTGCCACGACTTGGCTTTGCTTCTGGCTACAAAATGTCTAGAGTCCTATATCCTTTCCTGTGGCAGTGGGAGTTAATGGAGAACATTTTCACATGATTGTAACACTAAGTAAGTATACAGCAGAGGGATAAACAAATTTATGGGAATACAATAGAGAGAGGTATCATCATACATTATAGTATCTAATTAACCGTCAACCTAACAGTAGTTGGTATAATTCTCATTTTACAAATAACAAAAATAAAACTGGAAATCAAACAATACTCAAAATAGTAAGTTAGGTATCAAAAATTTAGATCAAAATCTATTTGACATCAAAATTAATATTGTTACCACTCTATATATAACATCCAGGACTTGACTAATTTTGCCTAGGATTGTAGAAGAGGAACAGAGAGGATTTATTTGAGGTGAGTCTCAATGAATGAGAAAAAATTTAAAAGGTGGGTGAGATGGGGGAAAACAGGAAATGGTGTGCAAAACCACAGAAGTGTGAGGAGGTATGGTGTGGTCAAAGAATTGTAAGGTGAGGCATTTGATGCATAGAAGTTTAAGGTGCCAGGGGAAGGAATGGATGAGAGGGGATGAGGGTTTAACCTGGACCCTGGACCTTTCAGTCAGTGAAAGGGAATGTCTAAGCCGTGAAAATAATCTGGAACATTATCCTCAGTGAAAGAACAAAAGACTGCTCAGTAACCCTGGTGACATTTGGCATAACAGGTAACCTGTGACTTATAATAATCAGATTTGACCTTCCCTGATATCAATGAACCTCATGTTACTCAGGCTGAATCCACTGTGCAAATTTGTTTCTGGACTGGCATTTACTGATTTGCATAAGTAACAAAATAGACATAAGGGAAGAGAACCAATTTATATAACTATAAATGTGCCCTTGGATGGATGATAAAAAGAATATGCATGAATTTTTGTTTTATAATTGTGTGGTCTTTTACCTAGCCAATTTATTATTGATTCCCTCTTCTCTTCCACCCATACTCCCTGAAATCCTTCTCCATCTGTACTTCAAGGCTGTTCATTAATCATCTCAGTTCTAGCTATTCTAAAGATATGAAGGAGAAATAGACAGTGATTTTGCTCTGAAACTGTCTATAATTTCATGGTGATAATAAGACATCTGCATTTACAACTCAGATCTGTGAGATAGTGTTTAGTATCCAACAAAAACAGAAAACCTTCTTCAGGACCTAAATAGCCTAGGAGGAAAGGTAAAGGTCTCCACTGCCTTTTCCTACTTACTGGACTGGACTAATGTACCAATGGTAGTAGAAAGTGGGAAGTGTGTGGACTCGGGCACAGGCAGATCTGAATTCATTGCCTAGGGATAGGGCCCAGGTAGGAGAAGGTGACTCAGATTTTTGCACTGGCTTTCCTGTTTGCATAATGTCAATACTTATACCTTCCTTTTAGGAGTGTTATGGATATTAAAAGAAATACTCTTTGTAAAATATCTATTAAATAACATATTCTCTTTTAAATCATACTCCCCTCTGGTACACTTCTCGTCTAAAATTCAGTGAGCCCATTGCAACAGACACAATCCATCAAAGGAAAAATATTTCACTGAAATGTACCCCGAGCTGCATATCTTGTGTTGCATTTGTTAAAAAATGAAAATTGTATATCCTTCTTTAAAGTTATTAGATGTCACTTGAAATTTCAAAGCATTAAGTATCGTGACTAAAATTAAATAAGTATAATAAGTAGTAGTTGATGCTTTTTATTTTTTAATTTATTTTATTTATTTACTTTATTAATTTATTTATTTTTGGCCGTGTTGGGTCTTCGTTTCTGTGCGAGGGCTTTCTCTAGTTGTGGCAAGCGGGGGCCACTCTTCATCGCGGTACGCGGGCCTCTCACTATGGCGGCCTCTCTTGTTGCGGAGCACAGGCTCCAGACGCGCAGGCTCAGTAGTTGTGGCTCACCGGCCTAGTTGCTCCGCGGCATGTGGGATCCTCCCAGACCAGGGCTCGAACCTGTGTCCCCTGCATTAGCAGGCAGATTCTCAAGCACTGCGCCACCAGGGAAGCCCAGTTGATGCTTTTTAAATTTACCTCACAGTCTTCTCTATCTCCTAGAAATCACTGGTATAGATGACTTGGTCATATGATTTTCATTACGAGAATGCCTCTGCTAGGATGTGAAAGTTGTTTATACAATTTAATATTCTACTTTCTAATCAACCACTTAAAGTCCATGAATAATAGAAAAATAGTAAAATCTGAAGATGACATGGAAAAGGCCTTTGACCAGGCTGAAGGACTGTAGATGGGAGTCAATTTAGCCGTAACTAACAGTCCTGAATTCATTGCTCCAGCTGGTTATTATTTTTGAGCCTCCTTACACACATATGACAATCAGAGGCACTTCCATGGGCCTCTCTTAGCTCTCCTGTGAGAATAGATATGGGAAAGGGTTTTATACTGTCAGGTAAAGAGAAAGAGAGATTTAGACACAATAGAGCCATCAAAGCAGTTTGCCTTCCTTAAAAGAAGTCTGACTGTGGTTGTGTGTGCATATATTCAATTAACAAACATTATTAAGTAACTATCACTTACTTTGCAACTGCAATTATTTATATTGATAGTTAATCTCAAAGACAGATACTACTCCCCTCATGAGGTTTCCCATGAAATATTCCAATAAGGACAAAACAGAGTTCACATTTTACCCCTGTGATGAAAGTGTGAGTGATCACAACACTCTCTTACAACTTTGTCATGTGCATATAAAGAATAAAATAAAATCACTAACAGGCTCCTACTACTGAAATTCCTTACTATTCTAATTTTACATTTGAAATACGATAATACATAGACATTAGAGGTCACATGCTCTTATTTTGGTTGAGTTGGGAAATACAGCACTTTATTGTGTTTGAGATGTTTAAGGGTATTTAAAGTAATGTTGAAGAATTAAATTTCAAATTTTGTAAAAGCTTATACATTCATCTGGTTTAAAATTACAAAGGCAAAAAGGGGAAAACAACAAAAATTCTCTTTCTGGCCAGTTTCCCTCTCCAGTGCAAACCACTGTCACCAGTTTATTTTGTTCAGTGCCAGGGACTGTACAATTTGAGAAACCTAGGGTCTAGTACATATCAAAAGAGAAGGAGATCAAGGGTCAGGGATATAGATTAGCAATGCGTTAAGAATGAAAATAGAGATACACTCATCTTATTGAAAAATAAGGAATGATTTTAATAGAGGAAATACTAAAGCCTATCATCCATGCAGATAGCAATTCCACAACAGATTTTAGACCAGACCTGTTTGACCGGCTTGCTCTCAGACCAACTAAGGTAAACCAAGGAGAAGTAAGGCTGATGTGAATAACCATTTGAAGTACAAACTTTCTAAAGATATAGTTCAGGAGGTTTAAAAGGTTGTCATCTGGAATTTGAGAAAAGGAGGAAGATAGGAGAGAGGAGAGGTAAAGAGGAGAGGAGAATTAAAGAGAAGAAGCAAGTGTAACCGTTGCTCAGGTTCATATTGAAAAAAATGAAATGATGAGTCAGTCATGCCCAGTTTCTCTTTCTAGTCCAATATTTACTATCCATGTGACTTTGGGCAAACCTTCAATGTTCTCATATGTAAAATAGTAACTTCATTTAAGAATGCTGTTCATATAATATGCAAAATGACTAGAATATACATGAACTATCTTCTCCTGTGACAAATACTAATTATAACTAATAAGAGGACAACTTTCAGTCTCTGAAGGACTGAGATTCTCGAGGTAAAGTTTATTTATATAGGTTATCTGTATGATGGAGAAAATCTGAAAATGATCTGTTTTCTTTAAATTTGAAATAAGAGAATTCATAGCTGTACAACTCATTAAAAAAAAAGATAAGTACATTACTCAAAATCAGTCCAAGAGTTTAAGTTAAATAGTATTTTTAGGGACCACCAAAAATATAAAATACTAAAAAATAAAGTCACTATACTTCAATAGAGAAACTTCAGTGTACAAGGTTCTATAACATTTCTATAACATCTCAATGAGAGAGATTCTAGTATTTTAACTTGGATATTTTTTCCCAAGACATTTTTAT
Source organism: Delphinus delphis (assembly GCF_949987515.2). Classification (NCBI taxonomy): domain Eukaryota; kingdom Metazoa; phylum Chordata; class Mammalia; order Artiodactyla; family Delphinidae; genus Delphinus; species Delphinus delphis. The sequence continues at coordinate 25,307,979 of NC_082691.1, read as the reverse complement.
GAGGGCAAAATTTGTAATTAGTAGCCTCGAAATTTAATTGTGTCATTACTCTTGTACATCCATGTAGTGTCCACCTTTCCCAAATTAGCTTACACAATTAGCTCATGTTGTTTCCCACCTGTAAGGACTTTCCCACCTGTAAGAGTCAAAGACTGCATGGGAGAAAAGTAGCACTGGCCAGCAATGTTTCTTATGTAAGTCCTGTCAAGGTGTTTTAGGCTCCTAAGCAGTTTGGAGAAAGGGGAGCAGAGATAAATCTTGCTATGGGAACTTAGTGCCACTGTTAAAATTTCACTATATGGCCCAAGTTTCAATCAAACATGAGAAGTAATTGCGTCCTTGTGCTTGAATCTGCTTTGGCTAATGCCTATCAATATTTTCATGACTTATTTTGAGGTGCGGCCAATGGTAAATGTCTGAGTACTAAGCAAATAGCATTCAGTGTCTCAGTACTAGGCATACAATTCAATTAAATGCATAGAAAAGAAGTTTATTCAAGAAAGATAGAGGGAATCACAGCACAAGTTTCATAGACTGTAGTTAAATCTAAACTATTTGTCACACTTTCTTAAAGCCTTTTGAGTATATATGAGAGACTGAGATAATGCTTTGGGTTTTTATAAATTGAGTTTGGTAGTAAACTCCCCTGTAAAAACACCATTTGACATGCATTTTACCTTGCATTTCTTCATCTCAGTTCCCTGAAACTGAAAAATAAATGTGTAAATATATTCTACTTTACATAGATTTATAGATTAATCAGTGTCTAATGACTCCACGTTTTGAAATTAAGAATTACATAATTTGTTAAAGCTCACCGCATTCTTCTTTCTTAATGACTTATTCCCTGTCTTCCTAATTTACAAATGCTGACTCAGGCATCAGTAGGAAGATAATAGTGGTCAGTATAACTTGGGTCTTAATCAGTTTCAGAAGTATTTCAGAGAAAACCATGCATAGTGCTTACTCATGTTTGCATCTGGTTTTTTGATACTGTCAGATGTTTTGTGGGTTAAATTCATTATTACAAACTTATGTCAAGGAGCTACTCACATTTTTATTGCACTAATTATCACAAAAAATAATTTAACTGTATTAGATTTTTTTAAAAGAACACATCCACTGAATTGGAAATTTCTTTCATAAACATAGTTGTGTTTAAAGATAATATTGGCCCTGGAATATAATTTTTGAACACTTAAATTTGCATTCTTATTTGACATGATCCCTTCATATCTCAGCTATACAGAAAGAGTTAGGGACATGACTTATGTCGACATAACAAGTGGTGCTTAGATACATGAAAGATATGTCTTAATCACTTCTTCACTTCCTCCTACCTGAGATTTAGTTCAGCTGTCCCACTCCATCAAAGATTTTGCACTTTCAGAAGTGTTTTCTATGATAGTTTATAAGAATTTAGTGATCTGCTTTACTTCATAAAGAAAATTATGAGGAACAAGGTGGAGAAATTACACTCCATGTTCCCTCTGTATAGTGACATCTGCTGGGCTGTAGCCCACAGTGATTTTTAAGCAAGTACCTGCTCATTTTATGGAGGTCGAAGCTCATTTCTCCCGAAGTTCAAGTATGTAGCTCATTGTGATCCGAAGAAATAATTTTCACTTAAACATCAAAGTCATTCCAGAGTTTAACAAGTTTATCTGAAAGTAGTGCTGAAATATACCCCCTGAGGCCTAGATTTGTAAACCTCTATCTGCTGGCATAGTTCAGAACAGCCTTCCTTTACAAAACTGTGAAATAATTTCTTGTAATTATGTTTTGGTAATATCTGGGAGGGTGGAGGTAGAGTACTGTATTATGAGTCAACGTGGTGAGGTCAACAGAGTTACTGCCTTTCGGACATTAAGGAAACAATAGGAAACAATACCCATTAAAAGGATAAGCATCTGCGATGAGGCTGTTGGTTTATCTCGACCGGTTTTAGAAAATTTTCTACGGGAAAAGAACGAGACTCGTGCCCTTTTAAAAACGCATCTCTTTGCCTTAAAAGGATTTAGTGATCCTTCTCTTGCAAAAGCTGCTTTGCACTTTGATATTTAAGGCCAAGCTTAATCTTGAATGCCTTCCAAGAGCAGCCGGTAACAAACAAAAACCTTGGAGCACACCCTGTTAAGTTGTTCACTCCACTGCAGAGCGCGAAAGCAGCAGAGGTGTTCAGTTCGTCCCCCAGACTGCTGCGGCGCATTCCTGTATCTCTAGGGCGGCTTGTCCTGGGGTCGGCCCCGCCCTGGCGGCTCCCTGCCACCCTCTCGCGGGCGCGCTCTGGGTGGGGCCTCGCGGCGGGTGGAGATGCGGCCGAGTGTGCTGGGCGGGTGAAGCGAGCCGGCTGGGCGGCGCGCTGGGGCAGCCAGAGCCGCGCGCCGCGTCGCTGTAATCGGACACCCGAGCGCTCGCCCCATGCGCCGGCCACTTTCCATTCACTTCATAGTGCTTGATTGAGCGACGCAGAGCAGGGCTCCCGGTGCCGCGCCACTGCAACGCTGAGGATTCCTTTACAAAGAAACTCAGAGGACCGGGAAGAAAGAATTTCACCTCTGGGACGCCCTAGAAATTACGGTCTTTGGGGAAAAGGACTACAAACACGCGGATCCAAACCTGTAGCAAATTGACTTTTCCGTGCTGATCTCGTCCCACATCGGTAAGCTGGATTCGTTGTTTTCAGCATTACAAATTTAGAAAAATATAACTTTTGGGTCTGGGTATAGACTTTTCACATATCAGTGTGCTCAGGTCTGGATATTTTCTTAAGAGCGCATGCAGTTTGTCATGGAAGTGTTTCCCTTGCTGAGAGCCCGGCTGGAATTGTTTCTTTAGGTTGTGACACCTGCGGAGAGTTTAAAGCTGAGTATTTCCCTGCCTTCTAAGGCAAAATTACTCGAGAGGATTTTATAAAAGAGTCCTTTTCTTACGTGTTATTAATGTTCAATCAGTACAAGTGAAAACAACAAGCAGCATGTCTTAAGTGTTTGAGTTAAAGGGAAGAAGTCATAAAATATGAGGGGCGGGGGCGTGTATGAGACACTTGGCTTTCAGTCCCTTCTCAGCTCTAGGTTGGCTTGAAATCACATTGCTCTGTATACTCACTCCACTTGACCTGTCATTTCATCTCCAATATTATTCTTTGCAATTTGTGGCATATGTAGCTCTCGTGGAGGCATATCAGATAAGATATTGTTAATAGCAATATGTAGAAATTCGTGATTATTATCAGCCTGCTTAATAAAGAGACAAAGTTTAGGCATATTTATAGCTTTGTGTGTGGGGGTCTTTATACATAAAGTCAACAAAACCAGGGAGTAAATTACTAAGGGAAAGTCACCCTATAAAATCAATTTTCTTCTAAGTTAATTTAGGGATGACAAGGTGAAGAGGTTGTGGAAGCAGGAAGAAAGTGTTTCTTTTGAAAATTACCAACACAAACATCTCTAGGGTTTCCTCCATCTGTGTGGTAAAAGAAGCATGCAATTTTGTTTCTGCCTCTTATAACATATATACCACCTAGGAAATCAACTTATAATTTTTGTTTACAATGGCATGTTCGGTTTAATTGTTCCTTTGCTTCTGTATTACTAAAGCTTTTCTATTGCTTCTGTTACTTTTCAAATTTTAGTGGCATTTCTTTATTGAATAAAATTAGTGGTAAAATTTTAATTTTAAAAGCCACATAATATTGAAGATCAGTATTGTTGTAACTTGTAAAAATAAATTTCTAGATTAAACTCTGTCATGTCATCTTATTGTATAATTGTGGTAGATTCAAAATGATGGGGTTTCTTTTATGGTCCTGAGTTTATTTTGCATATTGTGGCCACTAGAGCTCCTATAGATATGAAGTTCCACATTACCTGATCTTTGTTATTCAGACATTAGTTAATAGCATGTGTCAATTTTATAGCTACAGTTTCAAACAGTAATACCTGTCTCTCTGATTTATCTTTTGACATTTTGACAGCCCACTTTCTAGTCGATTTATTTTAAATATGCATTGAGGGATATATGGTTCACTGGATTGCTCACCACTAAGTCATTGGTTTGAATTTGGCACAAATCCATGGTTACCTCATCTACATCATTTAACAGCTGTATGGTCATCTGTATAAACTGGCAGATAACTAATTCCAGTGATCAAGGATTGAGCACTAGTAGATCTCTGTGTAGAAATATCATTTCAGAGATGGTTACTCCAAAAGAGCTAATGAGTGTGTGGAAGTGAATGTTCATGTGGGATTTTCCTACTGCTACTATATTTATGGTAGAAAGAGAAGTTTTCATCCACTAATACCTATTTGCACCATTCTCAAGTCTTTTCAATGTAATGTGTTTTTTAAAGCGAAAAATAAGTTTAAATATTGGCTTTTCCTTTGGGAATCAGTAACTTTTTCCTGGCTGCCTTGTTTAATATTAGCATTATTTTGCTGGAAGATGAAATAATTTCATTTTTAACAAAGACTTCCAGACACAAATGAAATCAAATCCAAATTTTCACATCTAAGAAACAGTCACAGCACCTCCTACTGTTTGCATGACTGTAAAAGTTCAGCTGTGTCTTTTGTGAATAGAGTGCTCTGTCTAGATTGCTGGTTTTGCGTGTGTGGTGGGAAGGGGGGTGTGCTCCTAATATGTGAAGTGAAATATAACAAACTTGTTATCTTTATTTTAAAGGTACTTTCCCTTGGATATTAACTTGCAAATCTGAAGAAATGGCATTCCAGGCAATTTGGGTCTTGGTTGGAGTATTTGTTTGTTCTACCTGTGTAAAAGGATCATCTCAGCCCCAAGCAAGAGTTTACTTAACATTTGATGGTAAGAAAGTTGATAAACACTCTGAGGACAATGTTATTTGAAGTATTTTTTCTTATCCAGATTCAAAAATTACTAAAGACAGTAAAATATTATTGAGTATTGATTAGCTTTAAAAATATCTAGTGGACAGCTTTTTGGATGACAGCTATTTTAAATTATTGGTTAATAGACAAAAGCCTCTCTTGCATTTGTTTATGAAAATGCTTGAAGTATATTCTGCCCTTTCTGAAGTTTCTTCTGTGTTTGCATGCACGCATATGAGGAGATGGTGAAGAACTCAAAGCCTAAGGTCTTTGATCTTAGTAGTCACTTGGCTTTGTTGAGGAACACCCCTTAACTGCTAATCCTCATCAGCAGAAAGAGCTATGCAAGTTTAATTATTACAATTTTTTATAATACATATTGGGCCTTAGCCTCAAAACTGGTCTCTCCATACATTGTTCTACTGGTGTTTCTTCTATTTCCATGAGGAGTTCCTGAGGTTGGCAAAGTCTCCTAATTAATTGAAAAGGACCTAAAAGAATAGTCGGAAATATTGCAATATTTTGATTGCTGTTGTATGCAGATGTTCTCTTCAGAAGCTTAGGGAAACGAGTGTGATTTCAAATGTTCACAAACATGAAAGGCTTATGGTCCTCTGAGGGTATGGTTTGCCAAATGTGCGCATGAGCTTTAATGTATATAGTTCAAATGACTTGTAGATGGATGATTTTGGTCAGTCACGTAATGCATACTAATTGGACAGATGGAATAAGAAATGGATCAGAGGGCATCCCTGGTGGAGCAGTGTTTGAGAGTCCACCTGCCGATGCAGGGAACATGGGTTCGTGCCCTGGTCCGGGAAGATCCCACATGCCGCGGAGCGGCTGGGCCCGTGAGCCATGGCCGCTGAGCCTGCGCGTCCGGAACCTGTGCTCCGCAACGGGAGAGGCCACAACAGTGAGAGGCCTGCGTACCGCAAAAAAAAAAAAAAAAAGAAAGAAAGAAAGAAATGGATCAGGCAGGAAGATCATCCTGCCAGTCAGGTCATTTATATTTTTATTACTTCTTTCAGCTCTGTCTCTGCGTAAACCTCAGTGTCACTGGGCATATTTTCATTCATTTGAGAAATAGTATACTCTCAAGCCTTATGTAGCAGGATGTCTTTGAAACTCTATCTTGAATGTCAAACAGCAGTATGACTGACACTTATCACTCAAATGGCTATCCTTTTCTCTTTCTTTCTTAAACCACCAAGTGCTTTCCCCAAGGTCATCATAAGCACTGAAGGGGCCTTATTTAGAACTTAGAGTGTGTGAGCTTCTACTTGTTTCCTTAGCTTCTGAGTTAGGCATTCCCCTCAGAAACCCATGGCTATCCAGTTAAGTTGGGAAGAAAGGAAAAACAGACCTTTGAAGTATCTTTTTTTTTTTTAATTACTAACAAATCTTGCAGCCTGCCAACACCTCTTCTCCTAAGTTGAGAACTATGAATTACCTAATCAAATAAAAAAGAAAGGCATTAAGGAACAGTACAATTTCTCCCCAGTTTTCTGTATTTCTCTCAGCATATAGGAAGATGGAGTGGTCTCATAGATGAGGTATCTAAACTTGCTCTCTCTATTACTTTGAAACTAGTAGAACTTCTTTTAACTGAAACTTAAACCAAAATATGTAAACATTAAAAGCAAGTGTGTCAGTAGAGATAATTCATTAGGTCTGTGTTTGAAAAGACAATTACAATTTACCTTTTACAGAGGAAATTAATACAGTCTTTTAAAACCAAACTTCAATACCATGTAGGACAGTGACTGCTATTTACAAAGTGACTAGAAATTATGATGGGCTTTTTAAAATTCTGCATATCTAAAATTTTAAATGCTCTTAATCTCAAAACAGATTCTTATAGAATAATACTTTAATTTATAACATATGCAGAATACAGCATGATTAGATAAGCTAATGATCTGAAAGTCTTATAATGCCTATTTTATTCTTCCCAAGAGTCTTACTAGGAAATAATTAGAGAGATAGAATTCACTTAATTTGAATACTGTTTTAAAGAGATATATCAACAAGCATAATGAAATGCCACGGTTTCTAAATTAATACCAAAAAAACTCCAAAAATGAACTGTATAATAGACAAAGTATCATTGGAAAAGTACCTTGAGCAAAACCAATTGTTAAAATGTATATATTTTAATCATTAATTCATATTAATTTTCTTAAGAGATTTGACAGTGAACCTGCTTGAGATCCTGTTCCAAATTTCTTATCACTTAAAGTGTCTCTTTGATCTTATTATGACTTCTCTGAGTATCGCACTGAATAGGTTACTAAATTTCTTCCAAAATGGTTTAGTCTTAACATCAAAATATAGAACTTTGTACAAGGTTGACATATATATGAATATATGTTAATTTAAATATATACAGATATATACTGTCATTTATTTCATAATTAAAAATTTCTGAGTGACACATTAGAAGAATCCTCTCAGTCTTGTCTTACTGTCCAATTAAGAATCACAGTCAATTTAAAGGTGGGTGAAATAAGAGATCTCTTCTCCCATCCAAATTCCATCCCTTCTTGTGGTGGTGATAACATTTGGGAAACAATGATTTACAGATTTGCCTTCCCTATTCATCTAGTGCAAGGTCAACCAGATGGTCATCACTACTATGGGAGAATGTACTTCAGGTGTTATTAATTAGTTACATTTGTGCTAGATAAATCTTGCATGTTAAAAGAACAGTGACTTGGGCTTCCCTGGTGGCGCAGTGGTTGAGGGTCCGCCTGCCGATGTAGGGAACACAGGTTCGTGCCCCGGGCCGGGAAGATCCCACTTGCCACGGAGAGGCTGGTCCCGTGAGCCATGGCCGCTGAGCCTGCGCATCCGGAGCCTGTGCTCTGCAACGGGCGAGGCCACAACAGTAAGAGGCCCACGTACCGCAACAAAAAATAAAAAAAGAACTGTGACTCCTATTAGATATTGCATTTCATAATTTTTATAATTCTTATTTTTTGCCATATACCTTTTCAAATGAATAAAACGTTCATGCAAATTATTTTTGTTTGAGTTGAATTTTTCTTGAAAAAATTCCAATTGTTTGACAAATTCACATTTCATAACATTATTGTATATTTTTTTTCCAGAAAATCTTTAAGATCAATAAGGGTCATAAGGAAAGGCGAGGCTATGTATATAAATAGACAAAACTTGTTTTGCTTGCTAATATGCAAGGGAAATAATTGTTGAAAAGATTCTGCTTTATCAAGAAGAAATTTTAGCATGTAATCTTTTACAAAATCAGGAATAAATACTCCATAATTTGACAGAAGATATCAGTTGCATGTAATTTTAAGAAAAGGTGCTGAGCTTCAGAAAAATGGAAATATTGTCTATATTTGAATAGATATGAAATCTGATGACTACTTTAAATGTGTTAAATATTGTTTCTATTTAAAAATGAGATATTCTTTTCTCTTTTGTTTACATTTTTATTGAGATATAATTGACATATAACATTGTATTAGTTTTAGGTGTACAACATAATGATGCGATATTTGTATGCACTGCAGAATGGTTACTGCAGCAGGTTGTTACCATATGTCATTGTAGAAAGTTCCAAAAATTATTTTTCTTGTGATGAGAACTTTAAGATTTGCTTTCTTAGCAACTTTCAAATACAGTACTATTAATTGTAGTCACCATGCTATATATTATATCCCCATAACGTATTTATTTTATACCCAGAAGTTTTATATCTTTTGACCCCTTCACCAATTTTGCCCACCCTCCACGCCCTGCCTCTGGAACCACCAATCTGTGCTCTGTATCTAAGACTTGGACTTTTTTTTTTTAAGATGCCATATATAAATTAGATCATACAGTTTTTGTCTTTGTCTGACTTATTTCACTTAGCATAATGCCCTCAAGGACCATCCATGTTGTTGCAAATAGCAAGATTTCATTCTTTTTTGTGGGCGAATAATATTCCATTGTATATGCATACCATATCTTCTTTATCCATTCATTCATTGACGGAAGCTTAGCTTGTTTCCATATCTTGGCTACTTTAAATAATGCTGCAATGAACTTGGGTGTTCATATATCTTTTGAGTTAGGGTTTTCATTGTCTTTGGATAAATACCTAGAAGTGGAATTACTGAATCATATGGTAATTCTATTTTCAGTTTTTTGAGGAACCTCCCCACTGTTTTCTATAGTTGCTGCAGCAATTTACATTCCCACCAACAGTGTACAAGGGTTCCCTTTTCTTCACAATCTCACCAACACTTACTTCTTGTCTTTTTGTTGGTAGCCATTCTGACAGGTGTGGTCTAAGGTGAGCTATCTCATTGTGATTTTGATTTGCATTTCCCTGAAGATGAGTGATGTGGAGTATCTTTTCATGTGCTCCTTGGCCATTTGTAAGACTCTTTGGAAAATGTTTATTCATATGTTCTGCCCATTTTTTAGTTGAATTATTTGTAATTTTGCCATTGAGTTGTATGAGGCCTTTATATATTGTGGGTAATACCCCTTATTGTATATATAATATGTTTTGCAAATATATTCTCCCATTCAGAAGGTTGCCTTTTTATTTTGTTGGTGGGTTCCTTTGCTGTGCAGCAGTTTTTTACTTTGATATAGTTCCATTTGTTGATTTTTGCTTTTGTTGCCTTTGCTTTTGGAGTCAGACCCAAAAAATCGTCGCCAAGACTGATGTCAAGGAACTTATTTCCTGTGTTGTCTTCTAAGAGTTTTTTGTTTCTGGTCTTACTTTTAAATCTTTAATCCATTTGGAGTACATTTTTGTGTATGCTATAAAATAATAGTCTGGATTCTTTTTTTTTTTTTTTTTGCATTGGGCTGTCCAGTTTTTCCAACACCATTTATTGAGGAGGCTGTCCTTTCCCCATTGTATATTCTTAGCTTCTTTGTTGTAAATGATTGACCGTGTATGCTTGAGTTTATTTCTGGGCTCTGTGTTCTGTTACATTTACCTATGTGTCTGTTTTTATGCCAATACCATACACTTTTGATTACTACAATTTTGTAATATAGTTTGAAATCAGGGTGCATGATATCCCAGCCTTATTCACCTTTCTCAAGATTTCTTGGCTATTCAGGGTCTTTTGTGGTTCCATACAAATTTTGGAATTGTTTGTTCAATTTCCGTGAAAGATGTCATTGGAATTTTGATAGGGACTGCATTGAATCTGTATATTGCTTTGGGTAATATGGACATTTTAACTGTATTAATTCTTCCAATGCATAGGCACAGAATGTCTTTTCATCTCCATGTTTCTTCTTCAGTTTCTTTCAGTATATAGTTTTCAGTGTACAGGTCTTTCACCTCTTTGGTTAAATTTATTCCTAGGTATTTACTCTTTTTTTCCTTTTAAATAAACTTTACTCTTAGAAGAGTTTTAGATTTACAGAAAAATTAAGAAGGTAGTACAGGTAGCTTCCATATACCCTACACCCAGTTTCTTCTCTTGCTAACATCTTATATTAATATGGTACATTGGTTACAATTAATAGACCAATATTTATATATTACTATTAAATAAAGTCCATTTTTTAAGATTTCCTTAGTTGTTTTTTTTTTTTTTTTTTTTTGCCGTACACGGGCCTCTCACTGTTGTGGCTTCTCCCATTGCGGAGCACAGGCTCCAGACGCGCATGCTCAGCGGCCATGGCTCACGGGCCCAGCCGCTCCACGGCATGTGGGATCCTCCCGGACAGGGGCACAAACCCGTGTCCCCTGCATCGGCAGGCGGACTCTCAACCACTACGCCACCAGGGAAGCCTCCTTAGTTTTCACCTAACGTCCTTTTTCTGTTCCAGGATCCCATCCAGGATAGTACATTACATTTAGTCATCATGCCTTACTCAGCTCCTCTCATAGCTGCTTTTCAAAGCAAAACAAAGAGAAGCTCCTCCATGGTTCCTGTGGTAAATTAGTCTCTCCTGCTTCTGTCTTTGGTCTTGGGCCATGCACAACTAAAAGTTTAATATTTAAGGCATTCTTCCTGAGGCTGGTTTTTGTAAGAGCAGAAAATAATGGGAAACAGTAATATTCTAACACTCAAAAATTCATAGCACCAATGTAGGTGCTGAATACATACTTCACTGAGTTTATCTAGTGATCCAGTGAGGTAGTGTGTATGGAGTCTTCCAAAGCCGCAGTCTGTGTTTTCATTGATGATAGAAGTGGGGATGCTCCCTTGCTGTCTTGGTCCTCCAAATTTCTTTACAAGTATGAGTGGCTATGCAACTCAAGTTTAGTCAATGTGATGTAAGACAAAGATACTAGGTAAGGTTTATATAATGCACAAACTCACCGGCATTCATTTGGCCCTTTATCCTTTGCCCTAATCCATGATTCCTATCTGGAATATCAAAAATGGTTTTGATTAATGGAAATAAAGTATTTTATTCTTTCTGATGCAATTATAAAGGGGGGATTGTTTTCTTAATTCCTCTTTCTAATAGTTCATTGTTAGTGTATAGAAATGCATCCAAATTTTGAATATTGATTTTGTACCCTGAAAATTTACTGAGTTTATTCATTTTAAAAGTTTTTTTGTGAAGTCTTATGAATTTATATAATCATGTTGTCCACAAATAGTGACAGTATTACTTCTTCCTTTCCAATTTGGATGTCTTGTATTTCTTTTTCTTTCCTAATTGCACCGGCTAGGACTTCCAATATTATGTTGAATAGAAGTGGAAAGAGTGGGCATCCTTGTCTTGTTCCTAATCTTAGAGGAAAAGCTTTCAGCTTTTCACCATTGAATATGAGGTTACCTGTGGGTTTGTCATATAGGGTCCTTATTATGTTGAAGCATGTTCCCTCTATACCCCCTTTGTTGAGTTTTTATTGTGAATGAAAGTTGAATTTTGTCAAATGCTTTTTCTGCATTTATTTGAGACAATCGTGATTTTTCTCCATTTCGTTAATGTGGTATATTATGTTGATTAATTTGCAGATGTTGAACCATCCTTACATCCCTAGAATAAATCCTACTTGATCATGGTGTATGCTCTTTTTAGTGTATTGTTGAATTGTGTTTGCTAATATTTTGTTGAGGATCTTTGCACCTATGCTTATCTGGGATATTGGCCTGTAATTTGTGTGTGTGTGTTTGGTGTCCTTTACTGGCTTTGGTATCAGTGTAATGCTGGCCTCATAAAATGAGTTTGGAAGCATTCCCTCCTCTTCAATTTTTTGCAAGAGTTTTAAGAAGGATAGGGCTTCCCTGGTAGCGCAGTGGTTGAGTCCGCCTGCTGATGCAGGGGACACGGGTTTGTGCCCTGGTCCGGGAAGATCCCACATGCCGGCGAGTGGCTGGGCCCGTGAGCCATGGCCACTGAGCCTGCGCATCCAGAGCCTGTGCTCCACAACAGGAGAGGCCACAACAGTGAGAGGCCCTCATACCGGAAAAAAAAAAAGAGTTTTAAGAAGGATAGATATTAAATCTTCTTTGAATGTTTGGTAGAATTCACCAGAGAAGCCATCTGGTCCTAGACTTTTGTTTGTTGGGACATTTTCAATTACTGATTCAATCTCTTTATTAGTAATTGGTCTATTCAGATTTTCTATTTCCTCATCATTGAATCTTGGCCGATTGTATGCTTCTAGAAATTTATCCACTTCTTCTGGGTTGTCAAATTTCTTGGTGTTTAATTGTTCATAGTTGTCTTTTATGGTTCCTTGTATTTCTGTGATTCCTTGTATTTCTGTAAAGTCTCCTTTTTCGTTTCTGATTTTATTTATTTGAACCCTCTCTCTTTTTCTCTTTGGTGCATCAAAAAAATTTTGTTTATCTTTTCAAAGAACCAGATCTTAGTTTCATTAATCTTTTCTGTTGTCTTTTAGTCTCTGTTTAATTTATTTCCACACTGATCTTTATTATTTCCTCCCTTCTACTAATTTGGGCTTCATTTATTCTTCTTTTTCTAGTCCATTTAAATGTAAAGTTAGATGGTTTATTTGATATTTTCTTGTTTCTTGAGGTAGGCCTGTATCACTATGATTCCCTCTTACAACTGTTTTTTGCTCTATCCCATAGATTTTGGTGTGTTGTATTTCTTGTATTTCCATTTTCATGTGTCCCAAGTTATTTTTTGATTTCTCTTTTGATTTCTTCGTTGACCCATTGGTTGTTCAGTAGCATGTTGTTTAATCTCCACATATTTGTGGGGTTTTTTTCCTTTTTTTTCTTGTAATTGATTTCTAGTTTTATACTATTATAATCAGAAAAGATGCTTGAATTGACTTCAGTCTTCTTAAATTCACTGAGACTTGTTTTATGACCTAACATATGATCTATCCTGGAAAATATTCCATGTGCACTTGAGAAGAATGTGTATTCTGCTGCTTTTGGATGGAATGTTCTGTATACATCTGTTAAATTTTTCTGGTCTAATGTGTTATTTAAGACTGATGTTCTGTTAATTTTCTGTCTGGATGATCTGTTCATTGATCTTAGTGGGGTACTAAAGTCCCCTGCTATTATTATACTGCTGTCATTTTCTCCCTTTAGGTCTGTTAATATTTGCTTTATATATTGAGGTACTCTTATTTTGGGTGCACAAATATTTACAAATGTTATATCTTCTTGTTGGTTTAACCCCTTTATCATTATGTAATGACCATCTTTGGTTTTTTTTTTTCACATTATTCATTTTAAAGTCTATTTTGTCTGACATAAGTATAGCTACCCCATCTTTCTTTTGGTTTTGTTTGGATAAAACATCTTTTTTCATCCCTTAACATTTAGTCTATGTATGTCCTTATGTCTGAAGTGAGTCTCTTGTAAGAAGCATGTAGATGGGCCTTGTTTTTTAATCCATTCAGCCACTCTGTCTTTTGATTGTAGAATTTATTCCCTTTACATTTAAAATAATGTTTAATAGATATGTACAAATTTGCTAATTGTTTTTTGGGGCTGTTTTGTAGTTCTTCTCTGCTCCTTTCATCTTCTCTTACTCTCTTCCCTTGTGTTTCTTTTTTTGTTTGTTTGTTGTTGTTGTTGTTGTTTTTGAGGTACGTGGGCCTCTCACTGCTGTGGCCTCTCCCGTTGCGGAGCACAGGCTCCGGACGCGCAGGCTCAGCGGCCATGGCTCACGGGCCCAGCCGCTCCGTGGCACACAGGATCCTCCCGGACCGGGGCACGAACCCGTGTCCCCTGCATCAGCAGGCGGACTTTCAACCACTGCGCCACCAGGGAAGCCCCTTCCCTTGTGTTTTGATGACTTTCTTTAGTGTTATGCTTAGATTTTTTTCTCATCTTTTGTGTATCTACTATAGGTTTTTGCTTTGTGGTTACCATGAGGTTCACATATAACAGCTTATATACATAACAGTCTACTCTAAGTTGAAAACAAGTTAAATTAGAATGCATTCTAGAACTGTATACTTTTACTCCCCCGACCACCTTTTATGTTTTTGATTTCACATTTTACATCTTTTTAGTTTATGTATCCCTTAACTAATTATAGTTATAGTTATTTTTACTACTTTTGTCTTTTAACCTTCACACTAGCTTCATAAGTGATTAATCCACTACCTTTACTATATAGTTACCTTTACCAGTGAGATTTTTATTTTCATATGTTTTCTTGTTACTAATTGGTACCACTTCCTTTCAGCTTAAAAAAGTCCCTTTAACTTTTCATGTAAGGCCAGTTTACTGGTTATGAACTCCTTTAGCTTTTTCCTGCCTGGAAAACTTTATCTCTCCTTCAATTCAGGATGATAACCTTGTGGCGTAGAGTATTTTTGGTTGGAAGTTTTTCCTTTCAGCACCTTGGATATATCACGCTATTCCCTCTGTTCTGCCAAGTTTCTGCTGAAAATTCTGCTGATAGTCTAATGGGTGTTCCCTTCTATGTAACAAGTTGTTTTTTGTCTCTTGCTGTTTTTAACATTCTTTCTCAATCTTTAAATTGTGACAGTGTATTATGATGTGTCTTGGTGTGGATCTCTTTGGGTTCTTCTTATTTGGAACTTTCTGGGATTCCTGGATCTGGATTCTGTTTCCTTTCCCAGGTTAGGGAAGTTTTCAGCCATTATTTCTTCAAATAAATCTTCTGTCTTTTTTCTCTTCTCCTTCTGGGACCCCTGTAAGGCAAATGCTGTTTCTCTTTATGTTGTCCTAGAAGTCCTGTAAACTATCTTAACTTTTTAAAATTCTTTTTTTCTTTTGCTGCCCTGTTTGTGTGAATTTCCACTGCCCTGTCTTCCAGATTACCAATTCGTTCTTCTGTTTCATCTAGTCTGCTGTTGAACCCCTCTAGTGTATTTTTCAGTTCCATTTTTGTATTCTTCAATTCTGAGACTTCTGTTTGGTACTTTATTATCTTTTCTGTATTTGTTCAAGTTCTCACTGTGTTCATCCAGTCTTCTCCCAAATTCAATGAAAATCTTTATGACTAGTACTTTGAACTGTTTATCAGACAAATTACTTGTCTTCATTTAATTCAGATTTTTTCTGAGGTTTTATTTTGTTCTTTGTTTGGAACATATTCTTGTTTCCTCATTTTGCTTGACTCTCTGTATTTGTGTCTATGTATTAGATGAAACAGCTACCTCTCTCAGTCTCAAAGGAGTGGTCTTATGTAGGAGATGAACCTTGTTGTTCAACCTTGCAGTAACTCTTGCATGTCTCTCAAACCCCTGTGATTGTCTAAGCAGCCTGATTTATTTTTGGTATGTCACAGATGTTGAGGGTGTACCAAGCCCCATCAGTGTTCCATAGGGAGGGATCTCAGAGAGCACCTAGTTTCAGGCTGATTGGAAAGAATACCCTCAGGTAGCAGCTTTTAAAGTATGCAAATATATACAGCTCTGTGGGACCACAAATGTAAGCCCTGCTGTCTTCCAGATCAGGTGATGTGGAGGTGTCGCCTGGATGACAGTTGCAAAACTCAGGGCTCCAGACGAGTGTATAAACTCCTTTCTGGGAGGCACCAGTGAGCTGTAGTGAGGCCGAGGGAGGAGAATACAATGATGGCATTCCCTGTCCTACATTCCCTGAGAGCACTTCCATAGCTTCTAGATGTGTGGCAAACCTTAAGTTTCCCCCTCAGGTTGAAGCTCAAGAAAATAGGCCTGTTTTCACAGAAAGACTGGGGTTGTGTTTCATTCTGCTGTCTGTTCAATGCCCTGGGTGTGGTAGCCTTTCAAGAACTGACTCTCTGATTGTTTCCGTCCTGTAGGGCCCAGAAACGAAAGCTCCCCTGGCCACCAGAGGCAGGTGATCAGGGTGCATCTCCTGTGTGGACTGTGCACACCTGCTGGCTTTAGCGAGGCAGCAGGAGAACTCAGGGTCATGATGCATCTGCAGATGTTATCTTTAGAGATGGAGCAGAAGAGTACAGTAATGCAACTTCCAGCTTTAGAAGGCAGCAGGAGAACACAGGGCAGGTCGTGAATGCCAGAGATTTAGCAGAGCAGCAGGGAAGTGCTGTGACTGTATGTGCCTGGTGGTACTAGCCAGGTAGAGGGGAGAACACAAAAAATGTCACCCACCAACACCTCCATCCCCAGAGAGAGTCCTAAAAGGCCACTACCCCTCCAGCAGATGCTTTAAGATTAGCAAATGAATTTCCTTCACATATAGACTAGGAAGTTTTCAAACTGCTACTTTTGTGCTGAGTCCCAAGGCGAGTTGTCTGTATGTAAAAGCCCTTTAATAGCAGAATCTCACTTCCCAGCAGCCTTTTGGGTCTCCTGGACATAAGCCCCTTTGTTTTCAAAACCAGACATTATGGGGCCTCATGTCTCCTGTGCAAGTCCCAAGGGTTGGGGTGCTTGATATGGGGCACAAACCATTCACTCCTCAAGGAGAAGCTCTATATTTGTGAGATCCCTCCTAATTGTGGGTTGCTGTGCCAGAGGTGGATTTTTTGGCAAAGAAGCACTAATTCAGTCATGTGGATGTTTTGGTTTTGTTAGTACAAACCTCTAAGTTATCAGACCTTATTTTTTTAAGTAATCCTGATAAATACTGGATTATCATTTTTGTTTATGTTTTTAGATCTAGAAAGATAATATTCTGAAATAAAGAAGTAGGATAAGACTAAGGTGCACTCAATAAAACACAAGCTTCAAAAAGCCTGAATATCATTTTACTGAATAGGCAGCTGTCTGGCTCCACTTCAAGTTTTCTTTTTAGAGTTTCTAAAAAACTCTTATGAGTTATCAAGATAACCATGGAAATATTTTAAATTGCTTTATAAAGCTATGAATGCTCAAAAATAAATTCATTGATAGTTAACTGCATGGCAGAAAAGTCAATTATTTGTGACTGCTAGTAATTCCTTGCTATGTTCAGTAAAGACTTTCTACTACTAAACTGTTCCTCACTCCATTTAAGCCTGTGACTAATTACCTAAAACTCAAAAGAAAAAAACAATTAAAAGATTAAAACTCCATAAAGATTTTTGCTATTTGGATACATAGCTAATATTGGCCAATTTTCCAGCCCCAAGTTGAGTTTTACATTTACATTTACATATGCATGACAGTGGTTTAAAAACATAAAAATGTCAGTGTGAGTTGTATCGGGAAACAAGTGTATTCAGTGTAGAGACTAGGGTTGCATAAGATTATAAGCTCTTTCAGTTATTTACTTTGTGATTCTTTTTGCCTTCTTTTAGTGCTGAATTTTAATTAATAAAGCTGTCAAAGTCTCCAGGTCATTGATAGTATACAAATGACAGATGATGGAATTTTACAAAACTTCTTTTATCTTTTAATATCTGCCTCATTTGACAGAAAGCTTAGTTAATTAAACAATAAATGAAAGGACCCCTGTGAACTAGTAGGCTGAATCCAAAAGCTGATAAATTGTTATTGGACAATAAACTCAAAACAATAAATTGCCTCTTTATGAACTCTGGTAGCATTAACATTGCAAGGCACATTTGTTGAAAACAGTTTGCCTACTGGTTGCCCAAGAGATAAAAATAAAGCCTTGATTACTCCATTAATCTTGGAGAATGCTCACTCTGGTTGTATTGAATCTTCTGAAATACTTAGTTCTTAGGAAAACTTGTGTTACTACAATTTCCTTTAATTTCCCTGCCAGTGGTCTCAGTTAAATGTCAATTAAACATCTTAAATAACACCTGCATGTTTTAATAAACCTAACTCAACAAGGGGTGCTGTGTGAATAGGAAGCTCTTTGCATTCTTCCCCTGTGAGAGAGTCACTGAACTCAGGAAGGGATTGATGAATGCAAGTGTGAGTTGGATGTTACCTAAAGCATAAAGAATCTTTAGAGTAGCACTAAATTTGTGGTGTAAAGAGCAAGTTAAAACAGTTGTAAAATACTGTGGGAATAGAAAATGAGAAGAAATTGCCCAAAAATTCATATGTCTATATTGCCGTAAGGTATATATTGACATGGGACTCTAGTAGTCAAAATAAGACAAAATCTGTTTCATAGCCTTGAATTGGAGGAGAGAAGTTTTAGGTATAGCAAAGAATGTCTCTTGGGAAATATTAGGACAGAAATGTATTACAGTGATATGCTGTGTATCTCTTTTTAAATGATTTTTAGAAAAAAGTTGGAAACATATTTTCCTGTCATAAAAAAGTAATTCTTGGTGAGTTTTCTCAGAATCCAATAAGCCTAATTCTGTTGCCAAAAGATGATGTTGTGGTGTTAAGCCATTCCTAGAGGTACAAGGTTCCTGCAGTTGGGAACAAAGAGGGATGCTTCAGTAATCTGAAATCAGAAGAGTGAGCTTATATGCTCTGTTAATTTAGTCAACCAACTATAGCAATTCCATGAAAAAATGCGTCATATTCCATGATTATCCATAGATACATGTGAATATTTATGATTGAACTGTCAAATGAAGGTGGCTCAAGTGATGCTTGATAGATTATTTTAAATCCATTTTACATGTTGATCAAATATGTGGATATGTTTTTCACAAGTATGGATAATAGGATACGTTACATAGACTTTCTTTGCAGTTTTGATTTAGAAAAATATACCTAGAACTAAATATATGCATTTTTCCATCCTTCATAGATGTGTGCTACCATTTTGTCTTCTGTGTTTCTAAAATATTTTGATAATTTATTTGTATTCATTATAATAATAATCACTAACGTTAATGTTGCCTTTGTGCCAGGCACTATTCTAAATACTTCACATTATCTCATTTTATTCTCTAACAACACTGTGAATTAGGCACTATTTTCATCCTCATAAAATGGAGGTACAGAGAAAGTAACTTACCTGAGGTCACAGGAATGGAAAGGGACATGATAAAACACAAGCAGTCAGAGTCCAGAGCCAGAGCCGTTTCTGCAGATGCTGCTAGAATTAGTTTTAAGGTCCACAAAAATCACAATTAAAATAAAAAACCATTTTCTGAGGAAGTCACACTATAACTCACTTTATCATGTTAAGGGTGTCAGTATATTTTTGCTCTTCTCGTGGAACAGCAAGCCTTCCTGAAAATAAAGGAAATAAAACTCATTCTGTACACCATTCCTAATTCCCTCTTCAATTTCAGTTTCATCAAAGTAAGGATGAGGGAATCACCCTCTGGAACAAGTTTATTTTGTTGCTGTAGGTGAGGTCTCCTTTTGTGGCTGTGAGAGCAAATCTGAGCTCAGACAAAGGATAACTATAGAAAAACTTATTATTCACTCTCCTTACCTCAGTATACAGGTTTATCAGGGTGTGTCCCCCTAACTTCAATATAGCCTATACTTTCTTTTAAAGAAAAAAAAAATTCAGGTGCTCTTTTTTATAGATACCATTGCAGCGTCAACTAACTATAGCACTGAGACACACTCAGTTTTTTCAATTTCCAAATATCTCTTATATAATGAGGTTAAAAAAATCCAGTCATTTTTATTTTAGTTCCATTACTGTCAAAAAATAAAAGTATTCATAAAGAGAGCTGCAGGCTTTGGGCAAACTCCAGGACTCTTTTGCCTTCTGCATTTCCATTTATGTGTTACTGAGAACCTCTGCTGTTAATGAAAACAGTTAAAAGCAAGGAACAGAAAGGTTAGACATTTTCTAAGGCAGAGTGTGAGTTGGCAAGAAGGGCATATAAAAGGCAGAGCTGAGTGCTGAGCCATGTGCTATTTTAGGGCAGCACTAGCCATGAAACAATGTGCTGAGCTGTAAAAGATGGCAAGTACATTCTACATTTCTAAGATGCATGCTCAGAAACAATCATTTCTACACTCCCTCCTTATTCAATAAGAATTAACTGCCTTTGAGCACTCAGTAGTAATATTTTACTTCTGCAGGGTGCTTTTTACTTTTCGGAGAATTTCCACATGTTATCTCATTTATTACAGAATGCTTAGGCAATAGGTGGGCACGGAGGCCCCAAGGAGCTAAATGTCTTGGCTAAGGATCTGCAGCTTGATGCTAACAGAGACAAGACTGGAAGAGGGAAATGGTATAGGAAAAAGAAAACTAATTATGTAGAGAATAAGAGACATTCTGCAAATGTATATTACAAAATCTGCAGAAATGCCAGGCCATTAATTTCAATGTTAGCAAATTTGTCACATGCTATTTGTTTCCTCAAAGTATGCACAACACTGTAGCTTGAACATACCTTACATTTTTAATTAACTACTGATTTTTAGCAGTAATTTATGGATTATTATATGTCAGGCTTCAAATATATTGAACATATTAGAAATGCCTGTAAATTTTCTTTGAAAAGATTGAGGCAATACATAAATACCAGAAGTTCATATTTTTGTTTCTAATTCATGTAAGTTAATGAACATACTTTCCTTGCCTTGCCTTCCCCAAGTTATTGCTTTTGTAGTCAAGAGTTTCACTTGCTGTGCTCTGTACTTTAGGATTCCATTTTCCCCTTTGTCAATCTTTAGAACAGAGTATTCTATGTATTATCTTAGAAAGAAACAATCATTAAAATAACGTTAAGATCTGGTTTGAAATGATGCCAGTGAAAGTGCCTAATATTCTTGCCTTTCTCAACTTTAACATTTTCTAGCATTTAAGATTCTTGATAATAAAAGGGTAAAATATTCTACCTAATTAATTCCTAAATTACTACTTTACTGAAACTATTTTCTTATAAAAAATTAGCAGATACCAGGCTTTGGATATAAGATTGCTTATATTTAAGCTTATATATAATGTAATAGCTAATGCCAATTCTCTAGCCTATATGGAATTGATAGGCCAAAGGAGTCAAAGCAATATAATTTTACAGAAGATAATTGCTATTTATCTAAGAAGAGGGTCAGACTGCTGATCCTGTGAAAAGAAAACCTTGAGTCTCTTTAGGAGTAATAGCACTAAAGAAACAGTTGTTAAATTCTTTCATGAAAAACTTCCTCTTTCCTTGGTATAGATTTTCACTTTCTAAAGATAAATGAATTATGGAGAGGGGATATATATCTGAGTAAAGATAAATGCACAATCTTTACATACACATACATGTATACACATACTCTGTGGGTAAAGATCAATTATATTTCATTACCGTTTTGGTGTTTTCTAAGTATATGTTCTCTTGTAAGTGCATATAACAAAAACTGAGAAGTCGTGAAGAAAAGAGTTGTATTCCTGGTATCGTTTTCAATGTGTTACTGATATGTTTTCTTACTTTAAAGTTATATTTAGCACAAATTTATCATTTAATAATTGGATAATTAGCTTGGCAAACACTTTAGTACTCTAAATGTTACTGTAACACTTAGTTATACAGTAATAGCTAGTGCAAGTGAGCTGAGGACCAGGGCAAGAAACTCTGGTGGCTTCTGTATTTGAGCTTTGCCTCCCTCCCATTATTTATGGCTAGTAATAGTGAGAACAAAGTGACTTGCTGCCAGAAGGAGGTAATCCATCCTTAGCACAGAAAACAGGAACTTAAAGGGAGCGAATGGAAAAAAATAATATGTAAAGGCACTGTAAAATAAATACCTAAATTTGTTTACAACATTTGCTTCTTTTACAGCCGTAAAGTCTTCCAACCCAAGTGGCTAGTGTGACTATAGTTAGCATCAATTACCAAAGACTTAGCAGTGTGCCAATTATAGCATATGAAACATAATCTTTCATTATGAGCTTCTCCTTTCTAAAAATCTTTGCAAAATTTAGATTAGAAAATCCCTTTTTTCTTTTGTAAATCGACATAACTTTATACAAACTGTGTGAAGTGCACCAAGCTGGGACTGCATTCATTGCTGAAATTTTATGATGAATACAAGGGTCTGAAGCTTTTAAGACAGCACTAACAAAATTAGAAACTGAGAGTAAGGGGAGTAGAACATCCTAGTATTCCTTTCCTTGCTTATTTGGGTCAGGTAGAAGTGGTGTATGTGGCCACAGTTTCTTTTAAATGGTAGAGACTATTACAGTTCCACAGAAGTGTAATTCTTAACACGGGGACTTCTTTTTTAATGAAGAAGTGAGTAGTAGTAAAGTGATTATAAAATTGGCTTGTATAAAAAAGATTTTCATTGAATTTCATTATGGAATTAGAGTTACGTCTATATGTATGCAAATCATTCAATAGACTGGATTGAAAATATTTTAATAAAGAAACTTAAGATGATGACCAGGCATGCAAAAGTTTTGATAATATGATGTGGTGAATATTTTGAAGCTCTTTTTAAAACTTTTCCATCCTCTTAAATATACGCTATTTGTCATAATTCAAGCAAAAACAAAACCTCATGACTTAAATTATCTCTTGATTTGAAAGATTCTTTGGATAATTAATTGTCAGTTGCCAGTAAGAACCTTAAGCGTTCTCTAAACATCATCAACCTAGTTCTGTATTCACACCTAAATGTTATTATGTAATAAAGATGCAGACAATGGGAAGAGATTGGAATCTCATTACTATTATCTACAAATCTAGGTTTAAATAGAACCATTCCTTTCAGAAGCAGTCTTTCTGGCATCAAAAGTTTCCAACTTTTATTGGTCTATCCAGCCAGATTGTTGCTCCATAAATTCAAACTCATGGATTTTTTTTTTTCTTTCTCCTGAACAGTAATACTCAGAACATTTCAGGAGACCAGAACATTAAGCTGGAATAAAACAATGAGTGTATTATCATCACCAAAAGAGCATTTTGAATTTTATTAGTAGAAACCAATTAAGATGTTATTTTCAAGCAAAGGGCTTGGCAAGACTTCAGAAAGTTACAATACTTTCCAGAGTCGGGTAGGGGTTTAGCTGGCATAGAGGGCAGATCTTTAGCTTAGAGTCTTGACAGCTTTAATGCACATGCAACTGGGATTTTTTTGTTTAAGCTGATTCTCTTAAAAGCCATGCTTCCTGCCACTCTTCAACATAATTGCATCAATTCCACTTTCCATTAGAACTCAAAACCTGCTGATATGACTGGAGTTTTAAAACCTTTGTGTGAAAATCTAATTATGCATATTTTTTCCAGGGAGATCTGATAATGCATATGTTCTACAAAGTTATGTTTTTTATTCTGATATCTAGCATAGACTTTTATGCTAGTCATATACTTTGGTTATTCATTTAATTGTATTGACTCCAGTGGCGTAAGCAATTTTCTATTACAGGAGGAAAAGAATATTCAATAGGCTCTATTTTGTTGAAGGACAAAGGAGCACATACCTATTTGCTATAGAATAATAAAATATTCTGATTTCAGGTGAAAGGAAATGATTATCTTTTTATTATGTGTATAATATCTATGTCCCTTTTATAATGTGCTTATTTTCAACAGTTTGTCTTTATAGATATTTTATAATGATCTGCATTGATTTACTTCATCTCATATATTTCTACTTTTTTGATATGTATTTGACACTTTTCTATACTTATAGTTATGTATAGACATTTCAGATATTACATCAGGAATTTAAAGTGTAAAATATATTTATCTAGCAGTTTATCACCTTGCATTTGTTTTCCTTACATTCTTTCTTTGGTTTTTCTTCTTTTTTAATTGAATTAAGAAAAAGATTATTAAGCTTAGCCTGGACTCATTCACAAAATGGTGAAAGCCTCAGAGCCTAGGTGCTGATGGAACATGTAGCAGGAATTGAGTTAAAGATGGCCTAGAGTTAAGATGCATCATTTATATATGCTTTGGAAATGAAATTTAGTGCCATAAACACTTAGATGAAATTACCTTTAAAGCAATAACCATCTTTGGTTTCCAAATTTTACAATACATATTTGATACTAAGGCAAAATTTTAAAACCTTTTCTAAAATTGCTTCTGGGTTAAAAACAGAATTTTAATAACCAAAGATAAATTTGCTGAGGCCCATTAATAATAAAGCATAGATATTTTTCAAGGTATGTAAGTATCTGTATTAAGTTCCAATAGCACACATTACGTTCACCTTAAAGTGGAAGCTGGAAAATGTGGTTAGACTTGATTGTTGGCAAATTATGGGTCAATATAAGAAAAAGCTTTCAGGCTTTTATAAAAAAATGTTGTATCCATCTGTCTCTTATCCCTTTACTCCCCACTCATCCACCCTACTTTGGAGAGATTCCATTAAATACATTGTTCCATTTTTTAAAAAGACCCAAAGAACTGCACTGAATTCCACGAATATTTTAGAGAACCTACCTTGTACAATGTGGTTGCTACATCTGTAGGTACAAAGAGAAGTATGGCATGGATCCTGTCCTCAGTAACCACCCGTTCTAATCAGCAGGGTAAGCCAACTACATAAATACTACACCAGGCACAGCTTAATGTGTGCCATAAGAGCGACACAAACAACTTATAGAAGAAGCCAATTTTGAAATAAAAACATTATCTTAAGTTGGTTTTGAAAATTGGCTTTAAACCCTTTGTGGGCATTAATCATTCTGCAAGCAGGGATTACAGTTTTATCATGGTTATAAACTGGATTGAGAGGGGAGTTCAACTGGAATGCCAAGGAAGAGGTTATTACACTTAACCAAGGTTCTCCAAGCCTCTGGGGCAAAGCTCTTTTGCTAGGATTTGTTTTGTCTTGTTATTCACCTCTAAATCTCCAGCAGTCCTGTACAATGTAGAATCATTATGAGTGATATACTGACAAACAGTTTGGCACCAGTTTGCCAAACTGTCTCTGAATGCCCAGAGCATTTAAAATCCTAAACTGTCTATAGTGGTGGTAGGAGCAGGGGACTGTTTTTAGAGTCTTCTCCATTTCTCAGTTTCCAAATCTCTCTTGTTCTCTTATTTGATTTCTCTCTCTCTGTCTCTCTGTCTCTCTGTCTCTGTCTCTGTCTCTGTGTCTCTCTCTCTCTCTCTCTCTCTCATACACACACACACACACACACACATACACACACACACACAAATACACAATGTTGGCCATATGTGAGGGATAGAAGAAAGACATGAAGCAGCCTGTCTTAAACATCAGAAGTCCAAAATAACTAGGTCTTCAGAAATATCTTCTTTTATACATGAAAATGAATTCCATACCAGAGGTCAGAAGCTCCTTTCTCTGGGCTTTCATTCCCATCAGCAGTTTTCCATCTTATCATAAGACTACAAGACAGAAGAAATTAGACCAGGGAAAAATCTATAACTCTAAATGTTTGGAACGACTGGTCATGTTAAACCCAAGACCTTATAACACTGATTCTCCATGTTGGCTACACATTAGAGTCACCTGGGAGCTTTAAAATTCTGCTGCCAAGGCCACACCCAGACCAATTAAGTTAGTATCTCTAGGGATGAGGTATAGCCACTATTGTTTTTAAACTTCTCCAGGTGATTTCAATCTGCAGTCATATTTAGAGACCACTGCCTCCAAATCCCTAAAGTTCAGTTTCTGTTAGGGAACATGAAATCTCCCAGGTTCTTTTAACAATGAAATATAATTCTATTCAGTCTATTGCTCTAATGGTTTCCAAGATAGAGTCTTTGCTAAACATTGAAATATAGCCACTTTACTCAACAGTGGAGATTTTCAATGCCAGAAAAATCATCATTAGTGTAACCATAATGCACCTTGAGTGTTCAGTACCCATTGAGTGAACAAATACCCTTCACTTATTTCTTTGTGAAATATGAAAGTCATGTCAAAGTTATGACCTAGAAAATTATGTTCTATTTTCTATTTCCTTTATATTTTGAAATGTAGTGTCATCTCAGTGAGATTCTTGACAACCTAAGCTAGTCTTGATTTAAGTTATGTCGTCAGGTCTAACAGAGCCTGGTGCTAAGAAAATTCGGTAAAGATCTGTGCAGTATGTACTCGCTCACAGACAATTTCATTTGTATGTGTTTGTGTCTAAATGTGGGATAGCAGACTCTCTAAGACAAAGAGGCAGTCTATAGTGGTAGTGGTAGGGAGACTGGGAGTGGAAGATAGGGAAGGTTTCTTCTCACTCAGAAAAAAATATTTCACCTATGGCAATGGGAACAGATTCTGATCCGTTTTTGTATACCATTCTTTTTCCAGTCTCTTTAATGATGTATGATACATAGTAGATGCTTAATAAATTTTTGAAAGTAAAAGAATGAATGAATTATGTCTGCATTAGCAGTTTTAGAGAACTGGAAGAGAGCAGAAGTAGGTCCAAAAACACAAAAATAAAGAATCAAACCCTGTCCAGCTCTGTGTTCCAGGATCATAAGTTGCCAATAATTCAGAGAGGCCTTTCTTAATATGCTTTTAACCTTCCTCTTGGAAAATTATCTTGGTTTAGATCTCTGTCCTTTGTACTGTGATCCTACTATTGCCATGAAGGCAGGAAAGCCATGGAAACCTTTTATGAGTTTATGATAAATACCTGCATACTCACAGTTGACGACTTTCTGGAGAAAAAAAAACTATGTGTAGGGGTTACTAGGTAGAAATAAACTAAGCAATATTGTGGGCAGGTCAATAGTAACCAGAACACAAATTGAGAACTTTGGGCCTTAGAAAATGTCAGTATTCACTGTGAAGGACATGTCATGTTTACCTGTTCTTATTAAAACGACATGAATTAAAAAGTTTTCTTGGCTATTGTCAGGAGCTTTATAGTATATGTTTGTTTACCAAAATGATGTCTTTCATTAAAGGAGAAATAGGGAAAAAACTCTCTTTTTGTGGAAGATATAAATTTAACACCTTGAAATGCCCAATATACCTCAAATGGGCAAGTTCAGAAAAATGTTTTGCTTATTGGATGCAGTTTAGGAAAGAAAACAAATAGGCAGCTATCTTATTAAATGATACAGCAAATGATATTCTAGGACAGTGTGGGTTTTTAGGATTCTAGTCACATCAAGCTAAGATATCATTCTTTCCATGCTTCCACCTATAACTTTATTGATTGATCTTTAATGGAAAGATATGTATCTTGCCTTTGAAAGAATTAGGTTTAGCGTGCTCCTATTATTTAGGACTTGGTCTGGCAAAGTAAATGAGGAACTCACAAGTAAGAGGTAAATGCTTAAAATATTTCCAGGAGTAAAATACCAACATCTGGCTTAGTAGACTGTAAGAATACAACTCCATGCGTGTCAAAATGCAAGTTACACAACTGTACTTCTCTGAAGGGTATAAAAAAAAATCGCTTTGCTGAGTGGAAATTACTTCTGTAAAATACTAAAATAACTGCATTAGTAAATTGTGGAGTCATGTAGTCAAAGGTAGTTTTTATTTTTCCTGGAGTATTTCACTTACCATTTATTTGTTTTGGAATATTGTTGTTAAAACCCAAATTATCATTTAATTCTAACTTGACAATCGGAAAATTTGCTTGACTATCTTGTAACATTGAGGTTCTTAATTCATTTCTGGAGTTCATCCACCAAAATGAAGTGTGGTAATTCTTTCTACCACCTTCTTCAGCAAACAAAACTATGACTCATTTCCCCCACCCAGTTACTCCAGAACTGTTCAGTGCAATGTTACAAAATGAGTTGTGATAGTACAATATTTCCCAATTTATTTTTGAGCCACTCAAGCAATGTATCCAACATCTTCTGTTCTAGGGAACAGACACTAAAACACATATTACACATTTTCCATACTTCATTCTTGTCTCTGTGTTATCTCAGTAATTAAGAGGGGAAAGGTGATGGAGTATTTACAGTATAGTGCAATAAACTAGTCATGAAAGAACTATATTTTATAAATTCATTTGTTATATAGAGGGACTTTACTTATATTTAATTAGCAATTTATAGGACAGTAGTGAATGGGCCCTCCTGTTATCTTTGCCTTGTTTAAACCAAAATGGAAATTATTTTGTTTTGCACCACCTCTACTAGCTAAGGCAAATGCTCAAGCCTAGGTCAGGCCCAGAAGCAAATTGCCTGGGTTTGAAACATTGCTCTAATGCTTATGAGACATGCAACTCATGGCAGTTCCATCAACTTCTTTAAACTTTGTTTACTAGGCTATAAAATAAGGATAAATTAGTTCCCACCTGATAATGTCATTGTGAATATTAAACAAGGTAACATATATAAAACACTTAGCAAGACATGACAACAGTAAAAGTATACTAAATGCTAAATATAATTATTTTGTATAAAGTGAGAGAATTAAAAGATGACTAGGATATATTCCATCACCTTAAGAAATGTATTGTCTAGTTATATTAAGAAACATTATTCTAGATGTGGAAAACTTGTGGGACACTGGCCTGGAAAATGATATTCTTGGCTCACATAATATTTAACAATGAGTAAGATGCTAACATTTAAGAATCAGGAGATTTTAGTTTATAATGTATATTTCTCTTTTTGCTTGAAAAGTCAGAGGATCTAGGAAGCACTGATAGGGGCTGAGTAGGACTGTCCCTTCTAGTCTGGTTTCCTTTATTCACTCATGTTGCCTGTCTGAACCTCACCAACATGGACTTTCTACTCTTGGGTCTAGAGTGGGACACGATAATGGATAAAAAATAATTTCTAGATAAAACAATAGATCTTGTAAGGATCCTGTCTCCTTGGTGGCATTGGGGCATAAAAGAAAAAAAAATAGAATTCTTTCTTTCAAGGAACATACAGTTAGAGAAAAAAGGAAATAAAATCATAAAACAAGGGCTTCCCTGGTTGCGCAGTGGTTGAGAGTCCGCCTGCCGATGCAGGGGACATGGGTTCGTGCCCCGGTCCGGGAAGATCCCACATGCCACGGAGCGGCTGGGCCCGTGAGCCATGGCCGCTGAGCCTGCGGGTCCGGAGCCTGTGCTCCGCAACGGGAGAGGCCACAACAGTGAGAGGCCCACGTACCGCAAAAAAAAAAAAACATAAAATAAGACATATCATATCTTCCTAAAAATACGTATATCATTTTCATGATACCCACACTGAAAATAATACAGTACATTAACTTTTGTCGCTGCTTATGAAAATATTAGTTTATGAAAAAAAGAAGTTGAGAATATAGGGCATGTAAGAATCCTTAAATATAGAAACCCACTAATCTCATGGTTTCTTTCAAAGGGAATCAACAACAGCATTTCTTTTTCATAAATATATTCATAAATATATATGCATATGAACATGTGTTGAGGTTTGCATGAAGGCATAAATCACCTATAAAATAGTCTAGGCTATGTTGACAGACTTTGGGAAAGAATTTATCAAGCCACTCTCTGATCAGCAGTTCTAGTTTTTTGATCTCAGAGAAGTTATGGGTAGGCTATGGTTAATGATGTGAAAATATGGGCTATAATTCTCTTATTTGTCAAGTTATTGACAAAACTTTTTACTTAGTCATTTCAATGAAAATCTAGTGTCAGCTATCCTAGCTTCATGCAGATTTATTTAAGGAAAGAAATACCCTACATAAGTTTCCTGATACTCAATACCAAGTTATTACAGAAGTCTGATTCCCAAGTCCTGTGAGCTGCAAGATTGGTGTGATTTGGTTCTACCCATATTTTGCTAAATATTGACAGACAGAAAACACTGCCTAGAGCATATGTATCCTAATGAGTACAATAATTCTTGTTTTATTATTATTATGACACATCTTTATCTTTGCTTCTAGTCTTATACATGGAGCTCAATGTTACTCATCTTTAATAAGAATTATTTCACATTTAGTATTTGGGTTTATATATTTTTCATTTTTTAATCTGGGAAATTATATAGAAAAAGTACATCTTCTGGAAATGGTCAACATAAACTGCATCTAAATACTCTCTTGTTATTCTTTATGGCAGTTGGCAGGAGTTTTAGCAAGTCATGTTAAGTTGTAACTACAAACAAAAAAAAATACAATTTCCAAGTTCATGAAGAATTTAGAAAGTTTCATTATGTATTCATTCCAACATAATTTCTGCACTATCTGACTATACTGTCAATGAATAAAGGTACTGCATAACAAACTAAAAAAAGTCTTAATTTAAAAGTTTATAGTTAAAATAGCACAGTAGCTTTAATCTTTAAACTGTAAATGCAACAACCTTCTTAGCTTGAATTTTCATTCAACTCTTTGTTTTCCTCAGTAGCAAATCTTGCAATCGATTAATAGCTTCACACTGTTTTTCAGTATTTTTCTTCAGCTAGTTATCTTTCTGCTCTTTGATTTTCCTGATTTTCATTTCTCCGTCTTCTTCACCGCCGAGCACTCTTTTCTATCTGTGTGTTCTGCCATCCACACCTCCTCTCATTTTTCCTTCAGTTTTCTTCTCTGGTGTTCGAAGGGAGGCCAGAATTGACCTAGGCATGTAAGCAAGTCTGAAGGCTGTGGTTTAAAGCTTACCTAAGCAATCATTTTACCACTAAACATCTTCTATAGTCTCCAGTCCCCAAAAGGAGACATTACTTCCCTCTGGATATCTGCTTATTCCTCAAGGAACTAAAAAAAAGAATGTTGATTTTTAATGGATTGTTTTGTTGTTTTATGTTTTGGTGGAAATTCCTAAATTTAATATCTCCATTCAATGCCCTACAACCCCATACACTGCTGCACAACCCAGGAAACAAAAATGAATAATTTTATCTAGCCCTAGTTTATTTCAGATCTTTATTTTTCTAATCACTACTAAAAGGGAAGTTAGAGGGAGAAGAAGAGAATAGAATTACTAACTTTCAGAGAATGTAGGCCGGTGGATTAGTTGGGCCATGCAAGCTGCTGGATGGTTGCATAGCCCCATGCTGCCCTAAGGGGTCTGTGTGACTCTGTGCCTCTCTCAGCCTTATCTGCCTCCAAAGGTGGTACTCACCAAGCCTTGCACCCTGCCACACACAGTCTTATCAGATCAGATCTCTTTTACTGAGAGGTTAATTCAGGAAGAAGATGAATACAAAATAAAAGTTGGCACAAAAGAAAAAGAAGCCAAGATGTAGGCTAGCTGTGTGATGGCAAGTCTTGCAGGATGGCAAGACTAGAGTATACAACACGGAAGTGATGGCCACTTCTAAAGGAACAACCACTAGGGTTGATTTAGGGTCATAAGAGATCCATTCAACTATTAGAGCTACTAGTGTACTCCAGTTGAGGTCCAGTTCACTGTTGGGCTGGTCCAGGTGGCTGCTAAGATAACTTTGCTGCTTTCCCTTTCTATTTTTTTTTTTTTTCTACATAGACCCTTTTACAGAAGGTAAACTCAGATATACCCGTTCTTGACAGTAGGTATGATTGAAGCCTAGTTAAATGACAGCATCTGGAGGTAGTGAAATGAAGAACTCCCATAGTTGGAGTAACTAAAGGGCAACGACAAGAATTTTTACTGTTACCTTGATTTAATGAAAATGATGATACCTATAGGTACCCAGAATAATCACGTTAAGATCCTGATTTTATTGAAGTTGGGAGCATTTTCAAGTTCTCTGCAAATGCATTGTTATTATAAATTAATAAATGAATCCAATGTTTGTAGTTGTAGGGCTATTTTAAAGACAAAAATCTACTATTTAAGCGAATTAAAAATTAAAGCAATTTAAATATCATATTTTGGAAATTCCCTGGCGGTCTAGTGGTTAGGACTCCACGCTCTCACTGCCGAGGGCCCGGGTTCAATCCCTGGTCGGGGGACTAAAATCCCATAAGCCATGTGGCACGGCCAAAAAAAAAAAGCTGTAATAAAAATCATATTGTAAAGTGAATTATAGTATTGTGATTACGCTAAAAATAGTGTGGGAATATTGAGTAGAATCAACATGGAAAATCTAAACACAAATCTTACATTCATATTACTGTATTCTCTGTATTTTCTCTTTTTATTTCATAACATTTTAGAAAATATTATGAAAAGCATTAATTAAGAAGTGCCTACAAACTTTATTTATATACCAACATCATAGGCCTAAAGATCAGTCAATGTAAGGGTGAATTGTGTAAGAAAATTTTTAGAATGAGAGCAATTGAAATAATTGATTTTTGTAGGATAAACTTTGCCTTAGATAGCCTAAATTAAATCATCCCTTCATTTTTCCAGATCACAGAGATATTTTAGAAAATGAGGTAACTGTTTGGATGTTTAACAGGAGATTTTTGTAGGCATTCTCCTCTGTGTTTTTTAGTGTCCCTCATTTTTCTAGACTTAGATAATTAATAGATTGCATGTATTACTGAAACCCTTTCATGTTTAAACTTAATCTCTGCAATTTTCTAACCATTCTGTGCTAATGTGTAGTTTGATGTGCATGTTAGGAATTTGGATTTGTTTTATTTATCAGTGATTAGAATTTCTGCAGATTTGTATTTAACACCTTTATGAAAGTTTACCACTTTGTTGAGCATGGTCAAGAAATACTTTTTTTAAATTAAAAGATTGCTGTGTCTGAACATTGGATGTAGGGAACACTGCCCTGCATTGTCAGTTTACATAGGGAAAACTAATGAGGCCATAAAGAAATACTATCTGTTTTATTAGAATTTTTTTACTAGTGAAACAGCTGGAAAAACAGAGTTAGTCTGCTGGCTTCCATTTTCCATTGCTTTCTGCCCTTTAAATTCAGATTTCCTCTTGTTCGTGACCACATGCTCACTATACACAGACTCCTTGGTTTGTTACTTTAAGCCACATGGAGATTAAGCACCATTAGTAAAGACTAGTTTAAGAAAGGTTTTAACTAAAATAAATGGCACTTTCAAAGAGAATGAGGATTTATGGAGTGTGTGTGTGTGTGTGTGTGTGTGTGTGTGTGTGTGTGTGTGTGTGTGTTTGGATAAATCAGTAAGGAAGAAATAAGATATAGTGCTTGGGTTGGGTGCCATTAGTCATGGAGACATATCTTATGTTACAGACTTATTTCTAACAGTTTAATCGAAGTAAAAATGCTAAGTGGCATCGTAGTGGCCAGAAAGAATATGCATCACTTTACTGTATTTAGAATCAGAATTCTGTTGCTGAAAGAAGAATTAGATATCACTTAATCTGGCCCTTTTATATTACAGCTGAGGCCCAAAGAGATTAAATTTCTTGGCCACTAGGCAGAATAACTAGAACTTGGGTATACTTGTTACTTGTACATAGCATTCCCACATCATCATAACTGTCTTCTCTACTTATCTGCTAAAGGGGTATATGGAGAAACTGGAAATGCAGTGTGAAGGATGATAAGGGAGAGGATAGAGTGGAGCCAATCAGGCTTTAATACATAACTGTGAAAGGTAAACTGACACCAATAAATTGGGAGAGTTTTTGGACTACAAACAAATGAAAATTATTTGATTTTTTGAAAAACACCTATTTGCAGTTAGATCTGAAAAAAGAAGAAATGAAAGCATTTATAGTTATCTGCCTTCAAAAACCCATTAAGTGCTAATTAGCCAGTATCAGAGAAGGTCCAAATCTGTCTACTTTGGAAACATGCTCTTTAGGGAAATATATGAATTTTGTTTAAAAAAATAGCATCTGTTGGTAGAAACATGTATCCATGACCTCTACATTTCTGAAAAATTCCCATAATCATTGTGGGAAAAAGAATCTGAAAAAACAAATCATGTAAGTTTAATTCTAACAAACATCCTACTGCAGTGATAAAGTGAAATAACTGAATAACACATGAAATACAGTTTATATTCCACTTTATCAAGGAGGCACAAGGAGTTTAACTTACATATATCCAAATCAAATTCAGTGCGTTTTTCTAATATTCTTTACCAATAGAGGCCACCACATTAAATAAGAAAAAAATTGTATATTCTAATACACTCTCTTATTCAACTGCCATAATTAAAATTGTAATTCACAATATTCAGAAACTAGTCTGAAGTATTTGTACTGTCTACCAAAGGAAGAATTATCTCGTTGTTGTACTATAAATTGGGTATTTATTTCATAACAATGGCAAAAGTGGGTTATCTTTGGGAGGTAGGATTAGTTTTCTCAGCATTCATGTGTGACAAAGGTTAAAACTCGAGTCATAGCAATAATATTCAAAGTAGAGAAATGTCTTCAGTTACCTTTCAGTCATGGTACAGCATTAAATTTCTTGTAACTTTTAAGGGTTTGTTTACGTTTTAAAAGTGCTTGGCTGTTTCATAATGGCTAAGGAGCAACTTAAGTTAATTTTTTGATACGGTGGTCTTTGTTTAGTTTTCAGGAATTATTTGATATACTTTGGAAATATCCTTGATATAATTCCCTGAATTATTGATGTAATCTCAGAGCTAGAGTCTACATCACTACAGGATGACAGCTAACACAGTTCACAATGGTACACATAAATCTGACACCTCCCTCAGCCTTTCAAGATATTTTCTAATTTAAAATATTCTGATTGAGAACCTACCACATTTAAGGCATTATCTCCTCTATTGAGTGGAATATCAGTAAATGATAGATTTCTTGCTTTCCAGGAATTTACAATCCCATTAAGGAGATGAAGAGAATAATAACTATACAATAGATGACACTGTTAATGATTAGTGTTGAAGGCTAAAGAGATAAGGAAAAAATGAAAGAGGAGTGGTACAATCTGAGCTTTACCTGAAGAAAGAATACAGTTTAAAAATATACAAGCAAGAGGGCTTCCCTGGTGGCGCAGTGGTTGAGAATCTGCCTGCCAATGCAGGGGACACGGGTTCGAGCCCTGGTCTGGGAGGATCCCACATGCCGCGGAGCAACTGGGCCCGTGAGCCACAACTACTGAGCCTGCACGTGTGGAGCCTGTGCTCCGCAACGGGAGAGGCCACGGCAGTGCGAGGCCTGTGCACCGCGATGAAGAGTGGCCCCCACTTGCCACAACTAGAGAAAGCCCTCGCACAGAAACGAAGACCCAACACAGCAAAAATAAATTAATTAATTAATAAACTCCTACCTCCAACATCTTCTTAAAATATATATATATATATATATATATATATATATATATATATATACACATACACACAAGCAAGAAAGATGGTAGAAAGTGCATCTGATAGAGCAATGGTGTAGAAATCGATTTCTCAACTTGATCTGTTTGAGACTAAGATCAAGTCTTTACCATGTGATGGATTTGAGCAATGTTGACTATAGGGATTAGGATGAAATGGAATTGGAGAAACTAATCTGTCTAACATGTGGTCCAAATAGTGAGGCAAGTTGCCATGGCAAGGCAGTTGGGTGGCATTCAAGGAACAACAGTAGGAGAAACAGAGGGCTAGAAAAGGAAACCAATAATAATAAACTAGTGAAAGGGGATTATTATGATTTAAAAATAAGTAAAAACTCTGGGTATCACAGTTTTTGCCTCTTCCTCATTAATTATCTGATGAAAGAGTTTAGGGACAAAAGGTTTCATAAGGTTGAAGTACAACTTCAGGCCATCCAATGCAGCACCATTCCTAGCTTCCATCCTTTTCTGAAGAATGGGAAAATAATCAATAGTCAATGTTGAAATATTCCTTCAGAATAAAATCACAAGAAATTTAATCTTTTCTTGTTACAGCAATAATAATGGAGAAAAAAGATCATAATATAGCCACATATTCCAAACTTTAACAGTGGAGTTAGTTATTCAGAGTGGGAGTTTTGTTAGGAACCTGAGCAGACAGAGAACAAAGTACTTACACCTGAATCATTAGAAACGCCTTTTTTAAAAAAATTCATGTTAGATAACATAATTTTCAATAGCCTATATTTGTGAAAATGATTTAGTGGCTTATACTTCTCAACTCAAAAAATATTGGTGTCTCTATAGTGTCTATTAGGTGTAGGACACTATCTTGCTCTTTTTTTCCCTTCGGTTTCAAAGTTTTTTAGTGTATCATTTTCCTACAATGTCTAGGACCTACTTCTGTCTCCTTTTTAGACAATGTACACACTGAACTTAATCACAGTTAGGTCTATAATAAGAAGTAGAGAATCATCTGAAAAGAAGAAAATATCATGACTATCTTTGAAATATTGTGCATATACCCCCAAGGAAAGAATATATATAACTGCAGAATATAAATTACCTTAGTATTATAATAATGAGAAGAAAAGACTCACATTAACTGTTAAAGTGAAGAATAATCTCTATAAATACACTTCAATAATCTGTACTGTCTCCTATAAAAACATTGCTATGTATTCAGCTTTTAACTATGAAAGATTACAGAGAACTGCAAGATAAATTAAATGTCAAAGTGACCTTAGTCAATTTGTACAGCAATAGTTTATTGTCTCCTGTAAAGATATTACCTACACAAGCCAATGATTTTATATGTGATCCTAAGGTAGTACCATTATGCTAAGAGTGGTTGCAAAGCTGTATTTCTAAATGAAATGGCCTATAACCAATAGAAAAATAAATGAGAGGAATATATGGTTTTTAAAAACATTGACTACTTCAGACTTTTGGTAAGGTTATTATCCTAAGCATATAGTAGTTACTTTTAGAAGGACGGGAGGAAAAAATAAATAAATTTTCCTAGTTGATCATTCTTGCCTGAATTCCACAATTTCTAATGCTTTTTACATTCAAGAATAAATGTTATAGTAATACCATTTTCTAGTTAGCATGGGAAAAAGAATCTTCATTTAGGGAAAGTATAATAGTTCAATTATCTGGAGAACGTTTTTTAGATAAGAGGGTGAAATTACTAGTCCTTGTAGATTTGTAATTTCTAGTTTGATTTTGACCATTATATTCAGCAGAAAAGATATGACATTTTTTCCCAGGACTCAAGAAAATAGTTTGCATATTTTTGTTTGTTCTTTAAGGAAATTTGATATTTTCTTCTTTGAATATAAATAGTTTTATCAATTCATCTCGCTTATGTATTTTATTTAAAACAAGGGGAAAAGCGTGAAAAAGGAACATATTTATGCCGTCTTGTTTTTCTTTGCTTTTTTTGTTCTCTTTGCCTCTCCCATTCCTCTCTATGTATCCCAAATTATTTGAAGATTTTGTATGTGTGTAATGCAATGGATGACGTCCATTTATAAGCAAGGCTGGAGAAGATAAGCTGGTCCAATAGGCTATTACTACTACAGAAACAGTAGAGGTATCAAGGGGAGGCAGAAAAGCGGGGGAGACTCACTCTGCAACAGGTTGTGCATGGTGAAGAGGGACACCCGTCAGGAGTTTGGACTCAAGAAGGGGTGCACAGGAAATATGGCAGAGGGGTTTCAGTGACTGAGACCCCTCCTATCTCACTCATAGACTATTTGTAAATTTGCTAAGTATCACAAAATGCTGAATGTGTCCAAAATTTCAGTGGAAACCAGCAAAAAGTGGAAATTTCCAAGCCCTATCTCACATGGTGCAGAAGTGTGCTGACTTTTCTGAACCAAGAGGCAAAGCAGAGATAAAGCACAAGAGAGAATTCCTTGTGCTTCCTTGTGTGGAATTCCTGGGAAACTTTTTTTTTTAATTGGAGTATAATTGCTTTACAATGTTGTGTTAGTTTCTGCTGTACAGTGAAGTGAATCAGCTGTATGTATACATATATCCTCTCCCTCTTAGACCTCCCTACCCCTGCATCCCACCCATCTAGGTCTTCACAGAGCACCGAGCTGAGCTCCCTGGGAGACTCTTATTTGTATCAAGCCCAGAAATGTGGGGTCTGAAGCAAGATTCATTAAGTCTTGTAAGTCTTGCAGGGAGCCTTGGTAATATACAGATTGTCTGTGCATAGGCAATCTCCCAACCTCCCAAAGAAACCCACTGAAATCCAATACTACAATGATCATAAAATAATAGCATTATACCTAGATAATGCATACATTTGATGCACAGGACATTTGACTGTTGTTTTGGATTTTGGAGAAAGTGATAATATGCTAGTAATATCATATGGCCTATGATAGTATTTGTCTAAAATCTTGTCAGAATCTAAACGTTCTCTATAGAGATATTTCTCTGACACTGAGCTCTTGGTTCTTCTTTGGTATTTTTGGAACTCCATGAACTGTGTAGTTCATTATGTGCCAAACTAGTTGAGGAAAGTTCAGTCACTACTGAACATGTATATTTCAGCCTTGAAAGCAACAGATTTAAAAAGTAGAAAGTATATATAATAAAATAACTCAGCCAAACCTCAAGTGAAAAACAACTTTGGTCATTTTTTAGCCTTTAGATTTGGTTGTTTAGAAGTGGTTTCCAAAGTTTATTTTACCAAGTGCCCTTTCAAGATTTTAAGCTTTCTGAACTTACTTTCATTTTTCTTTATACACTCTTAAACTTGTTATTAATTTTTATTGAGCTTTATGGTCTATGTTGAAAGGGTGATGCAAGTAAAGGGAGGGATACTTTTGGAACCTTGGAAGGTCCTCAGCTTCCTTCAGGAAGCATTTGCCCATTTCAACAACTGAGGAGATCAGAAATAAAAATAAGCTTTTGTTTTTGCTTGCCCTTGCTTGAGCCGCGGTAAAATTTTATCCGAAAGTAACAGCAACAAGCATTAAAAATTTATGTATTGAAAATGTGATAGATTAAATTGGACAAGTGCCCAGATTGTCAAAGACAACAGACTTTTTAGCCATAATGTAAGTGCCTTCAATACGTCAAACTTCTAAAAGCAAATGGTTTCCTCTAACACACATCTAATCTGATTCTCTTCTGCATATTTTAATTACTTTTTGCAATTATGAGGACAATAGACTACATATAAGGAAACGTTTAAAAAATGAATAATATGGCTTCTAATTTTGCTTAAAGTTGCCAGAGGTATAATTTGAATGATTGTTCACCCACTGTCAACTCCGTACAGCTGACTTCACTGAATTAGATATTTGTGATTGTGTTATTAAAAATTGTCATAAATGGAAAAAATATTTATATTGTTGGGTATTATTTAGGAGGGTGCTACAAATAAATCCTTTTTTTTTTTTACAATATATGATGTGTCCTCATTTCTATCGTCATATTTATGCTTAAGATAACTACAGCTCAGCCTTTAAAACACTGTGCTGTATTTGGAAATGTATACAATTACTTTGATTTGTATTCATGTTATCTAAAATAATATATA
Source organism: Delphinus delphis (assembly GCF_949987515.2). Classification (NCBI taxonomy): domain Eukaryota; kingdom Metazoa; phylum Chordata; class Mammalia; order Artiodactyla; family Delphinidae; genus Delphinus; species Delphinus delphis. The sequence goes on along the minus strand of NC_082691.1, from coordinate 25,268,844 downwards.
TTTTAACGCATAATGAATTTGTAACCATATTTCTTTAAGAAGAATATATTTTGCAGGTTAAACTAAATTATTATTTTGAACCAATATAACAGGTGTCTTAAGTCTATTACAGGGATGTGTGGTAATACAAGAAAGAGGAAAATGACACGTTCTATACTAAAAGGAAATCATGAATAATAATTATTTGCAGATTTATTTATAACATAAAAAGATGATTATATATAACATAAAGTATACAGGATTAGGATGAGACCTAGATTCTAGTTTTAATTTTACTATGTCTTATTCCTTTAAACTTCACAATCTTTCCTTTTCTCATATCAAAATTAAAATAGTAATAGCTACCCTTTCTCAAACAGGGCTATTGAGAGATTAAATGGAAAAAAACCATTTATTTTTGTAATATAAAATTCAAAACTTATTTCAAGTTTAAGATCAAATCAAAATATGCTTTTGCACTAAACTATGAGACAAAATACAGCATACTTTATCTCCTGAATTAGATTTAATAACTTTCTTTAATAATTGTGATTATAAATATTTAAAATGTTTATTATGTCTAAGCATAATCAAAATCAGTTCAAGGATCCTTATACTTTTGGGACATGGAACAGAAGTAGTGGCGTAGACAAAAATTCAGACACCTAAGAATGGTACCATACCTTCTTCATTCTTTGTTAAAAACAATGTAAATAGATATTCACTGTATACCTCCTTCCTTTCAGATGTCTCTTTACTACATTAGTATTGTTAACTTAGTGTTCATGCCAGTATCTCATATAATTACAAACTTCTTTCACTTTAAGTTTCCTAGAGGCCATCTCAGGAATCATCTCTGACTTTAAGTGGTTTAAGGGGGAAAAAATGCCAGTACACATCTTTCTAAAATGTTGTGTTTATTTTATAATTATAAATTCATTAATCTTTAAAACTTCTTTGGAGAAATAGTATTAGTCTATATTTCTGTCTTCCAAACTACATTCTTTATATAGATGGTTTACAATTGATAAATTAAAATTATAGTCTTTGGATATCTAAGGTAACACAACATCAATATTTATAGAGCTTCTATAATAGACTATGTTAAATATTTGAATATTTCTTTAGAGAGATGAATATATTTGGAGTCTTCAGATTATTTTCCATGGTATGCAATTGCAAGTAGTTATCCAATCTCAGTTACTCTTTATACTCAGGGTAGGCAGTGCTTTCAAATCTGTGTTATTATATAATTAACTCTAAGAAATGTGAAACCTGTAACCAGCATCTCAGTAACTAGTTTGACAGACTGAAGGTAATTGTCTTTAACCTTTACTTCGAGGCTACTGTATTTTTCAGTCCTGTAATTTGTTAGACATACTACCAATGCTTTGATTTGGTGATTCTATTCATCCATTTAATCTTGGTTTATGGAGTTGAACCATTGATTTAATCTTTCTACTTTTTCTAAATTCAGTATATTTCCTGGAGATAAAACCTTAGTGAGAGGCATTCAAAAACTCAGTTATAAAATTTCAGTGGGTCACTCTTTTCTATTTATTAACATTTATTCTTCAACCTGTCTATTTCTGTTATACCAGATTGAAATAAATATTTTGGATACTAACTAAAAAGTGGTAAGCTCAACTGTTTAGATATTTAATATCTCTGTCCATTTAAAACTTTGTTTTAAATAAATACTTTACATATTTAAATACATTTAAATAACTATTTAAATAAATATTTCAGGTGAGAAAATGTAAATGTACTTGATGTATCATGCTTTAAATTGGATCTCCTCTATCAAATTACATAGCTACATTAAAATAGAAATCTTTTCATGCGATATTTTAATTTAACTATCTACTAACTCTGAGTATAAACTAAGCACTGAGAGAATGACAATGCATGCCATAGTTTAATTAACATAACCTGTTATTGATTTTACACATACACATACACATTTAAAGACCTTAGTGGTCAATGTTGGAAAGAGAAAAATCCATCAGTATTTGTTACTTAGAAATATCCTAATTCCTTTCTTATTGGTCTTGTTATAAGGAACTATTGACTTACTGAGATTTTTAAATACTTATATAAATTCAACTATATTTTCAGCATTAAGGACTAGACTGATTTCTGGTGATTTTTTAGCACAAGGCTGGTTTAATAAATTTTAAGATAGTACATTTAACTCATTTAACTAACTCCTAGAATTCTGCCCACCAAGCAATATTTGCTAAGGGAAATCTTGAGAATGCAAGTAATCCTTAAGAAATTTAATTTCTAACTGTAAGTACACAGTCAGCTGAGCCATTTTTCGTATATACATGGACATATCAATACATACTGCATATACAGTGTAAGTTTATTGCACAAATGCCAACTTAGAAACACTTTACCAGATGTTAGAAATAAAATAAACTCACAAAAGTAAAAAAAAAAAAAAAAAAAGAAAAAAAGAAAATAAATATGTGTGAAGCTATAATTAATTAATTTGCTCATTGGTATTTACTGTTAGATAGCATCTTCAACAGGACATTCATTAACTGTCCCTCAATTTGAATTAGTTTGAATGGATAATGTGAGTATGCTCTGGACTCAGTGGAATCTTACAAAAAACACAGCTGCTCTAAAGTCTCAAAGGGGAAAAAAACCAATATGTCACCAGCAGGTTTGTTGTAATAGATGCTTAGCACAGCAGGTTTGTATAAACTAATGGCTCGCTAGGCAATGACAAGACAGTTAAATTAAAGGACTGCGTAGGCAGAATCACTGGGGCAGCAAGGCATACAAATATATAAGTGAAGAATTTTTTTGGCGGGAGAGGGGCAGGCAGGAGTATGGGCCAGAGTTCATAGGTACCTGTGTTGGAATATAGTATTGAAAACAGATTTTAAACATAACAAATTTACATAGATGTAACAATCGCTTTGAATTGACTCATGTATTTAAAACTCATTATCAAAGAGCTGTTAATTTTTTACTTTAAACTATTGTAATTTTATATGAATTCACCAATGTACAGGTTTTTTAAGAAGGCAAAAATTATTCTTTACACAATTGATCTAGGGATCAAATAGGGAAAAAAGCTATGTTCCAAATATCTGAAAACAAAAAGAAATTCTGTGTATACTTAAGAGATCAGGTAATAGTCTGCTTCAGAAGCAATATATAGGGGAAAATCCCGAGCTGTAAAACGTTAAACAGGTTAATCATAAGAATCATCTTCTTTGTCTCATTCTAAAGAAAAATGTTATCACGATACTGTAATCTTATGAAAGCTTGCAACTGAAATGATTTCATTAAAAAAAAATGACTTCAACTCAACAGTAAAATATTTTACTTATACTACCTCATGGGAACCAAAGATTTCCTTAGAAGGCTTTTTTTAAAGGCACTAAAGCTGTGTTTTTTAATTCATACATTGGCCTTAACGTTTATTATTCTCTAGTTCGTTACACAGTTTTTCTGTACAGTCAACGTATTATTGCAACCTGGATTGTGATGTTTCAACACAATCTTGTGACCTTTAAGCAGAAATTTATAGTGTACATCAAAGCAGTAATAAACACATAAAGAAATTCTTGTACAAAGAAACACAGTTATTTCAATATTTCTGCTGAACATGTGGCTAGAGTTTACATCTTGGTTACCTTGCACCAGCTTCCATGAAAAACAATGCCACCATTTGTATGAGAATGTACTGCTTACTTTCTCCCATCAACACTTTCCCTCCAAGGCTGGAGTTTTTCTCTGCCTGGCCTTTCTGTTTATTTGCTGCTCATCTTCACTTTGGAATTGCCCATAAAAGTCTGTAAAAACACAGGTTTTATTCATTTCTTTACCATATTGTAGCATAGTTGTATTTTTTTTTAAATCAGAGAGTCTTCAGTGTCTCTCATGTTTGAAAAGTTAGTTCATGGGGCCTCAAATTTTTGTAGCAATTAAATAGAGGCTAGTTATGTAGTTAAAAGTCATCTATAGTGAAATCAAAAGAACTTTACTTTGATTCTTTCACTAACAGCCTTATGATCTTGGGCCACTCTCAATTTTCTTACCTATAAAATGTAGAAATTCAAATGGATCCTTATATCTAAAATATTTCACACCTTTTAAAAGGAACAAGTTTATTGAATATATGAAATTTTACTTATATATGCCAATATATAAAATTAGGGATACATTTCTTTTGCTTACAGCTTTTTTGACTATAAAAGGAAAATAAGCTTACCCATGAATTTAAATTTAAATTTAAAACTAATAAAATTCAAATGAAGATTGCTAAGTTAACATAGCAAATGTTTACTGAAATGACATTTTTGTTCACAAAGTAGCCGTGACACTGACTTTAACCCTAGAGATTAGGGTATATAGTGCCTCACACTTAGTGTGGACTCTAGAAACATTTCTTTCATAGGAAATAATGACTACCAAGTGAAAATGAAAGATGAGTGATGATTCCTGCAAATTATGGGTTATGGTGGTATGAGGTAATTTTGTTGACATTGTGGATCTTTTCCTCATGATTTAAAGATGTGCTTTGATACTATGAAGGACTACAGAGCAGTTGAACCAGTGCAAAGCTGCCTGTGAAGCTTGTCTTAGGGAAAATTGTGAGCCTTTATTTGTGTCCAGGGTGGGAGGAGCAGCAAGAAGCATGCATGAGTCATAGGACAAAAACACAAAATGTCATTCCAAAGAGAGAGTGGTGACCTTATGTCTGAGGATGCAGAAACCGAATTGGGGAAGTAAGCTGTTTTGTTCTCAAAGGTCACGTAATGAGGGTAAAACCAACTTTTTCCCTTAGAAGGTTATACCATTGGATTAGAATTACTTTCATTTGATATTCCAAGTGCGTTACCTCTGATTCAGTTTGAAACTATCCCAGATCAGGCAAAGTCCAAACAAGGGGTGCTGTTAAGGTGTGTGCTTCTGCCCTCTGAGATTTGGAACAGAATCTAAATTCTGTGTAGGCTGTGATGTACTTAGGTAGAATCTACTTTTCCAGGCCCCTTTTAATTTTAGAAAGAGGCTAAATGTTCGAATTACCATTCATTAATTTGTATATTTTTTATTGATTGCTAAATATAAAAGGTACAAAGGGTAGGTTGTGGCATATTAGCAAATACTTAAGAAAAAAAGTATTATAATAGTAAAACATGAAAGAAGTCATCACTTGAAGGAAGAGAACTTCTTATTTCTGAGTGTCTGGTGTCATAGAATGTCAGGCCATGGAATCCTCATTCTTCTAATTCAAGTGTGTTTACCATCATTCCTTCTTTTTCACAAATGGGTTTAGGTGAATTTCACTTACTGATAGGAGCCTCCTCTTCAGGATGTTTTTCTTTTTAAAATTTTTGTGTGTGTAGATCCATTTTAATGTGGAAAGTGTCCAAATTAAACATTTGTGTATAAAAGTTTTCCAGAGAACTCTCAAAGAGTTCTATTGGATGTCTTTACTGTATTATAGGACTTGTACTAAAAAAATGGTACAAAGAATATATCCAATTAAAACAAGGAAAGAACTCTTGAACCCAGCCATGCATACAAGAAAAATAAATTGTCTGAAGTGAGACATGAGGTAATAGTGACTCCGCAAGGGGGGAAGCCAGTACTAATCTGGCTTCTAGTGTGCTGGTTGGAGATGAAATGTTTCATTGACATTAGTGCTTAACAAATCACCAAATATTCGATGAATACTTACTATGAGTCAGGAGCTCTGTTAAATGGCTTTTCTTCATATGATTGCATTTCAGCAAATATGTAAATTATATGAGGCAGAGTTGACAGTGTCAAATACCAGGAAAAAATGCATTTCCTAAAAATTCCAGAATGTATTTTGAGGTTTTACTCAATGCTATACAGTGATTCAAAGTTCTCGCTACAGTCTAGCCTCTGAGAAAATAAAAATACCAGAAGGTGTATTGCATTTCAGGCCATGAAAATACTTCCCAGGAAATGAGGACTGTGCTCATAGACATGACTAACACATCTCATTTCATATATTGAGATTATTTGCAATGGGTGGGGAGTACATTTTAGTGGTCTAAGCCATACAGTATTGAATCATAGCATTTGGGGAACTAGGTGTAGTAATCTATATGATCAGTTATAATGACTAATGTCAACTTCTACTGTGGTTCTTTTTCATATGATCACAGTAAATTTAAAAAATGATCAGGACATTTAAAAGAATAGAGTCACTTCCTGTGTGCCCAAAGGTTTCTGTATGCTATAATTTTTCCCCTTACAGCTATATTTATGTTTTACTTAAATATAATGCATTCCAAAATACTTATTACTATATTAAATCAACAGAATCACATGAGTAGTTTATTTCATTATTTTCCCCCAATAAACAATATTTGTATTCATTTATGGACAAGCTTTTTCAGGCTTTTATGATTTTCAGCAGGCTTTGTCACTACAAATTTTATGTGGCTTGACATTTTCTCCTCACACTGTCTTTATGGTAATGCACTGGCTAATTAGAGGTTTTTAGCCCCACTCATTGGTTATCTCCACAAAGAACAATATGAATCCAGTTCTCTAACTTTATTTCAACTCATTGCTGCTGCTCCTGCTGTTGCTGCTGCTGCTGCAAAGCCAACTGTAGATGCAGATAATAGTTTCCATGATTACTAAGATAAGCACCACATGTAGGAGAGGTTTGATTTTTCCATTCTACAAAAGATAATCCCTGGGAGAATGTAGCAATTGTAGCGTTCTCTTTCCTAATCAATTACGCAAGCAAAACTCCTCCAATGATGCCATAACTTGTCCATTATTTCTTGCAAGCAGTGTGTAAAACTCAGAGTGCACTCACAGGAAGTTATCAATCTATTTTCTTGGAAGCTAGTGCTGCTACGTTAGTGTTAAAAAAAACTTCATCAGAAACCACATCTTATAGGTTGTTTTTCAATATAAAAATGATACAAGATTAGCTAAGAAACTATTGATAGAATAACACTTGGGTTTCCTTTGGAAGAATAATAATGTTGGTCTTGATGAGTTCTTGGGTAAAATGATTGATAAACTTGATAAACTTGATAAAATGATTGATAAACTTGAGACTGTGTGTGTGTGTGTGTGTGTGTGTGTGTGTCCTTCCCCAGGCAATAAAAATAACAATTAGGCTTAAAAATTCTTGATAGAAGATCATTCTTTCAGAAACACCACTTCACATCCTAGCAATCAAATTAACTTTGGTTGTTTTTCATCAAAGTTATAATTCCATAAGAATGATTATTATTGAATATTTACAATGCAAGGGACTTCCCTAAAAGGCATGCTGATTTATTTCTTGCTGTAGTATGATCTACATTTGGATAAGATTATTTTAAGTGGAGGTCAGAGTGAACATTTCAATATCCTAAAAGGCACAGATCTTTTGAGAGATTTCTATAAATTATGTAACACGTGTTTCTAAGATAAGCAACCACCATGATTTTTAAACATAGTAAATCTCTGGGACATCATTCAAATCCATTCATTTAATTAACAAGTGTGTATTATTTAGCACTATTATGTGTGGGATATTCTTACAGACACTCAGAACATATAAGTGAACAGAACAGATACCCCTTCTGTAGTGGACTTTATGTTCTTGTGGGAGGGGACAGATAAAAAACACAAAACATGACAAATAAATAAATTAGTATCTTAGACAGTGGTAGGTACTATGGAAAAGAAAAAGTAGAATAGGTTAATGGTGTGTTGCAGAGATGGGGGAGGGCCGCCTTCAGTGTTAAAATGGTAGTCAGGGTAGGTCTCTTTTAGACTGTGAGATTTGCAAAGACCTGAAGGAGATGAGGGATAACCAAGGGAATATCTGTGGGAAGAGCATTCCAGACAGAGGAAAAGAGCCAGAGTAAAGACCCAAAGGGGTAAGGGAGCATTCCTGGAATATTCTAAGAAGAAGCCCAGTGTGACTGAGGCAGAGTGAGTGAGAGATAGAATAGTAGGGATAAAGTCAAAATGAGTTGAAGGGGGGTTGATGCACATCTCTTTACGGCAGTACCGTGACGAGTGTCCTTCAAAGAGGAGAACTGGATTTTATGAAAACCGGATAGAGAAGCCTTTTAAGCCTCTTGGCTCAAGGTCACTTGAATTAGGTTTGGTAATGTGTCCAAATTCATTTTAAATATCAGCTAATCTCTTCATGGTTTGTCTCCTGTTATTCTTATATTCTTACTCCATGCTGGTGTGGCTTTAGCACAGACGCACACACATACACATACACACACACACACACGCACACAAAGCTAGATGGATGGATGGATGGATGGATAGATAGAAAATTCTTTTCTAGGTTCAATTATATTTATATATATAAATAAATATTCATGAATAATTCCATAAACTTATGGTCCCTGAAATTCCATGAATGGTTGAATGCATGGCCTGAAATGGGGTTTCACAAAGTGTCATATGTGTTTGGAATCTGTGCTCCTTTGCATCCCCTTCCTTCTGCAGCATCTTGAGAACACAGTCAGGTGCCTGCAATCTTCCTGCCTCTATATCTCTGCCTCTTGCCCTCTTGACTGAAAAGAATCAAGTGTTACTCTTTCTAATGCTATTTGATTCCCTGTGCTCTGGAATTCTGTATCCTTTGTCTGTGAAGGGACTTTGTTCTGTTACTTATTGTCCCTTATATCTCCAACAAATCTTGTTTAAATGACCATTTCCATTAATACCTGCTCAGATGTCCCCCATCATTAAACAATTGCTTTCTAGGTCCCGTTTTCTAGCAGCGCCTGCCTGTTTTCTCCTTTTCAATACCAAGCTCTTTACATGCATTTCTGTGTTTGCTGTTTGCGCATCATCTCCTCCCTTTAAGTCTTCAGGCCTCTACAGATGGGATTTTTCCATTATCTCACTGAAGAGTCACCTACCTCTTCACTGCTACGTTAGTATTATTTTCATTCTTTATCTGATTTGATCTATGTATAACATTTGAGGCAATGGACCACTTTTCTCCCTGAAAATATTCTTTTCTTTAGCTTCAATGACAATATTCTTTCAAGTCATTTTTTTCAAGTCTACCTCTGAGGCAACTTATTTGTAATCTTTTTAAATTCCTCCTTTTGCACACACCCCATAAATACCAGTGTCCCTAGGATGACATTCCACACTCTGGACAATCTCAACCCCTGGCAAAACTTCCTTCACCATCTACATTCTATGATCTTTCCCAGATGTGTCTCCTGTTGAGGTCTCCCGTGAATCCAATGTTCTTATGTAGAACCATGACCTAGACACAAGTGTGAAAATCCATATCCCATAGGCACCCTCAAATTCAAGATGTCTAACTCTAAAACTCTAAACACTGCCCAACTTCTTTCTCTTCCTTGTCCTGTATTTAGTGATTGGCAGCCCTAAATACCCCACTGTCCAAGCTATGAACCTGAGCACCATTTTTTTGGAGAAGTTTTAGATCCACAGCAAAATTGAGAGCAAGGTACAGAGATTTCCTATATACTTCCTATTCTTCCACATGCACAGCCTTCCCCAATATCAACATCCCCCAACAGAGTGATACATTTATTACACTTGATGAACCTACATTGACACAATATTATCACTCAAAGTTCATAGTTTACATTAGGCTTCAGTCTTGGTGTTATACATTCCATGGGTTTGGATAAATATACAATGACATGTATCCATCACTATAGTATCATACAGAATATTTTCCCTGTAAGCACCATTCTTGATTCCTTTTTCACCACCCCTATATGATCAATTACTTTGACTTTTATAGTTTATAACATAAAACTTCCTAAATTACCTTGGTGTCCCAATGTAACTTCTTGTGAAATTATGTTTATTTTTTATTCTATAAAACTTGAAACAGATACCACAAATTCCATTGTGAAAATAAAATTCACATTAATGGAAGAGGCTCTAATCATAAAGAGTTATTAAATTTGAATGAAGAATATAAATTTTAAACTTGTCATTACAAAAAACACTAATCAAAAGTTTGATTTAGGTTGAAAGAAATAATTCCACCCTTAGCAGAATTCATTATGTAAGATCTACTGAGAGAAATTTTACCTCCTTTGAGTCATATTGCTTCCAACTGCACTACATCCAATCTCATACATCATAAACTATACTTTACATTTCAAAATCCGTGAAAGAGTTAATTTGGGGAAATTTTTTAAAATACAAAATACATTGTTAAATCAGTTTTCTTATCAATGCAAAACAAAAGACTAGATGGGAAAATATATTTAAATTATATAATCACTAAACCTGTGTAAGATGGAATTTAATTTCAAGAAAAGAGGAAAACAGTGTGAATGTATTTTTTATTTTAGTTCCATCTGTCAACTAATAAGTATATTTAAAAAGAAATGTAGTAAAAATACTGTTTGAAACATCAGTGGCCATTATCACCACATGGTGTGAAAACATTGAGATAAGATTAGGTAGTAGAGTATATGGCAGTTAAAATCACATTTTACGTTAATCTTTAAAGGAATTTTAAAAATAAACATTTAATATAAAGGAAAGTGTTTCTGCCAAAGTTAAAGAACCTCAGGTTACAAAGAGCTTAGCAGTTGGAGGAGAATGAGGCAAAAAATTTCAAATTTGAAGAAAAAATCAGTAGGGCGTGACTAACAAATGTTATAACTGGGAATGTATAATAAACTAGCACACTTGTTAAAAATATATGGTAGCCACTGTAGAGAAAATTTATAATTAATAGTGACTTACATATGTTTCCTGTGATATTATGCTTAAATTTTGTAACTGTATATGATCAATATATGCTCATAATCTTGCCATTATCTTTTTCCAAGATAACTATAATTGCTTCAGACTTTACAAAGTTGGCTCAGAAGTAAACTGTAGCATGTCAGAAAAGTAATCTCCACAACTCACAGCTAGCTAGTGGTCATCTAACATAACAGATGGCACCCTGCCTGTCCTCAGCAGCTTGTGGGACAAAGCTGAATGTCAACACCACTGGGATGTAATTATTGCAATCTCTTGGGTCCAGTTTGGCGTGACCCTGAAAGCAATTCCCCAGGAGCTGCTGGAAGCAATACAGTGATGGAAAGAGCAAAGAAATGGGAGCTTTCTGAGACCAGTAGCGTTTTCATTTTACTGACAAGTGTTTTCACGCTGCTTGAGAATAGGTATTTTTCATGCGACAAATCAAATTGACAAGGAAATTGAAAATTTATTTCGATTTTCAGTGTGGCCTAATTTAAATATTATCAGTGTGGCTTTTATTTATATTGCAGAAGGAGCTATTCAACGATCAAAATAATTTTGAAAAATATTTTTAATGATTAAGAAGCAGTATCAATTATATTTAAATTATGTTTGCTAAATAACTTGATAATGCTTTGTTATATTTGGGGACATACATTGTAAATTACCACCAAAACTTATTTAATCTTTAAAACTACCCTATAAGTTAGATATTAGCATTAGCTCCAATTTATAGGTGGTAAATGAGGCACAGAGAAGTTATGACACAAAACCAGTGATAGATTGAGGGCCCAAACCAAGCCATCTAGTTCCAAAGCCCCTGTTCTTAATCAGTTTACTTCTCTGTATTCTCCTTGTATGTCTCTTTAAAATGCTCAACTTACCTGTGTCGTGTAGTAGTACCTACAAAGATTATGGGGCTTGGTACTGAAAACATAATGTAAGAAAATCTAAAATTGCAAAGATACTAAAAAATAGGTCATTAGAGAAATTATTAATATGTGAATTGATTAGTCATAAATTTCTCTCCAGAAAGGTGCCTTTAAGTAATATATACACTGAGGATGCTGAAAACGTTTTTTATTACTAAAAAATTAACGTCACAAAAGAGGTATGCTTTCAAGTGCGTTTTAGTGGGGAGAACTTTGTAAAAATGTCACAAATTTTTTTTCTGATTTACGAATAGCACAAACATTTCTCTTGTACGTGAGAATAGGCATCTAAAAGCCATGCTGCTGATGGTAGTTAAGAACTGAGCACTGTTATCTCATATAATCTTCACAGCAGCCCATGAGGGAAGTGCTGTTTATTATAACTTCACTTTACAGGTGAAGAAACTTGAGAGAGAAGATAAATCACTTGCCCGTAGTATTTTAAATAATACATAGAACAAGGTGATACCTCTGTGGTAAAAGCAATTGTACCTAGTATAGATAAAATTCTGGTCATTTCTCAAATGTTTGCCTATCATGATCAATCAACCACTAAGCAAGAGACGATGACAGCCTAGCCAACATGAGGAAAGCGCCTAAGGAACTGTAATTGCTAGCTGTGATTTTTTTCTTGCTGGGGTTGGTAGGAGCAGTCAGTTCTAGGTAGTAGAAGCAGTAGAGAGATAAGTTCAGGCTCTCAAAGATTTAGAGTGTAATTGATGAAATTACTCTTACTGTGAAAAGCTCTAAAACCATGGATTATAAATTCTTTGTGTAAACAAGGAATAGCATAATAGCCTCAGGGGGCGATTGTAGTCTGAGGATACCTCCCACTGCATCTCCACTTTGAGGTAGATCTTAGAGGAAGAAAAGGTAAGATAAGGTGTAAGTGGGAGGAAGGGCATTACTGTTGGGAAAGGCAGGAGTGAAGACCAAGTTCACGATGCTGGAGGTGGGTGGAGGGGGGTGGAGCCTGGTGAATATTTCAGAGGAGCTTCTACTCTTGCCCCTGTAATTACTTTCCACACAATAACTGGTTGTCTTTTAAAAACATAAATGAGAGCGTGTTTCTCCCTGCATACCACAGTTCAAAGATTTTCCATTTCACTTAGAATCAAGAAGCAAATGCTGCAAAATGAGTCCCTGCTTAGAGGTCTCATACATACAATGTATGTGTGGGACAAGAAAAATGAGTTTAATAAGTGAATCAGGCCAGAATGCATAGCACTGGAGAGGGCTTCAGCTTTGAAGAAGGCGTGAGGAGTGGTGGAGACTATGGCTCCTTCAAATGCGATATTAGGTGCTACTCAGCTCTAGCTGCCCCATGTAGCAGTAGCTCTCCTTTTGCCTGGTGTTCTGGTCTGCTTAAGAGCATCCAGCAATCCAGATTTTTAAGTGAAATCCCCTTTTAAAAATATTTGGCTCAATAAGAATAGTGGAAGAAAAAAAAAAACAACACAGTGCAGACAAAATACATCTGCAAGACAGATGTCTAGATCAGAACCACAGGCCACTAGCTTCTGACCTCTGCCCTGCTCAGTCTGGCTCTCCCTGGCTTGGCAACCACAGTTCATACTACCCTTTCCCCTGCTCACCATATTATCACCGCAGTGGCTTCCTTTCAGGTTCTCAAATTTTTTGAGCTCTTCCATACTCTGGGTCCTTCATGTTTCTTGTTTTCTCTGTCTACAGTTGTTTGGGGGCCTTCTCATTCTTCAAACCTCAGCGAGGCTTTCACTTCCTCAGAGTAGTATTTCCTGACTCCTATCTAAAAGTGCTACCCCACCCCTTGCCCTTTGTTTCCTTCCCTTATACCAGTGGTTCTCAAAGTGTGGTCTGGGGATCCCTGAAGACCCCCATGATCCTTTCAGGAGGGCCCACAAGGTCAAAATTAGTTTCATTGTAGTAGTAAGATGTAGCTTTCTGTTTTCACTTTTGTTCTTTCATGACCGTATAGTGGAGTTTTCTAGAAGCCGTATGATAGGTGTTACTGCAACAGACTGAATGCAGAAGCAGATATGAAATTTCTGGTCACTTCTATTAAACCAGACATTAGAGAGATCTGAAAAATATGCTACTCTTCTCATTAATCTTTTGCTTTGAAAATATAGTTATTTTCATAAACTCATATTACTTACATTAATATGTAATGGGTTTTATGGTTATTCTTAATGTATTAATACATATTTAAACTTTTTTCAATTTTAATTTCTATTGTGGTAAATATCACTAAACATAGACTCAAAACAAGTTCTTTGAGGTATATAATAATTTTTAAGTATGCAAAGTGGTCTTGAGGCCAAAATTTTTGAGAATTGCTGCTTTACAGATATATATCAAACACTAAAATTACCTCTCTTATTTACTTGTTTCTCTTTTTTTTGCGGTACGCGGGCCTCTCACTGTTGTGGCCTCTCCTGTTGCGGAGCACAGGCTCCAGACGCGCAGGCTCAGCGGCCATGGCTCATGGGCCCAGCCGCTCCGCAGCATGTGGGATCTTCCCATACTGGGGCATGAACCCGTGTTCCCTGCATCGGCAGGCGGACTCTCAACCACTGCACCACCAGGGAAGCCCTACTTGTTTCTTTTACTGTAATATAAGCACCATGTGGGCTGGGACTTTGTTATATTCACCATTTTAGCACTCTTCAGCACATAGAACAGTGCCTGAAGCATAATGGACACCCAGCAAACATATGTAGAACAAGTGAATTAGTAAATGAACATAAGATGTCTAAATGGGAGTTGTTTAGAAGGATAGGTTTGAGCTAGCTCTGTAAGAAGTTTTGCATACAAGGCAGGACTGTTAAACTGATCGTGCAGTTAATGCAGAAAATTAAAGGTCTGCAAACAAGCAAGTAACAGGATATAAGTGGCATATGTGAGAAATGATTTTATAGTAAAAGTTAAATGAAATAAAATCATCCTTAAATTTTTATTCCTTTGCCCATGCATGTTTATCAACTCTTCAGCCCACTTTCCCCTTGGCTTTTTGAGTGGGGAAAAGTTTTTGAAACCCTTGTACATTTCTTACAGCTATACATACCTCATGTCCTAATGAATGAGATCACATCAATTTAAATGGAACACTGACAGAAAACACAATTTAGTTCATTAGTAAGGCATGACAAATTTACAGCCAGAAACTCGTGTTGACTTTTATAGAGGAACATAAATTAAACATGGTCCGTATTAAAGTCTGAACTCACTCAGGCAAAAATGCACATATTCCTCCAAGGCAAGCTGTTAATATAAAGCGAGTAGGTGTGGTATCTGTGGTGTGATTTGAAGGGCTCCAGGGGAGGTCTTTCTCCCTCCCACGCAGGGAGCACAAGTGTCTAAACTCTACCATTAGAGAGACATTCTTTGAAGTGACTCTTTCTGCTGTACTCTTTTGAAATACAAATCCCATAGAGAACGTTAAGAATTTGGGCTCCCTTACCAAGCTGCTGTGTTTAATTCTGCCTCCACGTTACTTTAGCTGCATGCCCTCGGGCAACTAATTAAACATTTCTATGCTTCAGTTTATGCATTTGTAAAATAGAGATTCCAATAGAGTAGTTGTGAGAATTAAATAACACATGTAAAGATAATTGGAATGGTCCCTGACACGTGGTATTCCCTCTGGCAGTGTTAGTGTTTATTGTTATGGCATTGCGGGTAGCACAGGAGGCTGGGTGTCAAGGAGAACTAACTTAACTAAATGGCCAAGAAACCCTGATTAAGTAATTTAGCATGTCTAAGCTTTGATTTACTAATCTAAAAATAAGAAAAGTCTGACTTTAGTTCAATTAAAAGGGAGAAAATGTATTCAACAAATGGATGTGCTGAGTGAAAGGAATAAAGAATGACTTTCTAACAAAAAATAAATAGTGGTCTCAGGTAGTTTACAGTCTAATGGGGATAGAACTAATGTAATGCACACTCTGCCGAGCACTTTAATGAAGGCATCTACAAGGTGCTGTGAAATCATGGAAGAGGAAGATGAGAATTTTGAGTACTGCCATCAGAAAAGACATGGAAGAGAAAGGAACTTCTCAGATGGGCTTTGGACATATTAGAAGGGTGTTGTCATGCTACTCAAGTGGGATAAGGTAATTCCAGGTAGGGAAAGGCTCTGATTGAGCCTGTTTCCACAAGGAGGAATGCACAGTGCTTAGCATACAATAAGAGGTGACGTAGTGGAAACTTAATATGGGAAAAAAAGTTCAGAAACACCGTGGAGAACATTGAACTTTGCAAGTTATAGGCTGCGCTTTTACTCTGCAAGAAAGAGAGTCTTTGAAAATTTATAAACATGAGAGGTTTCGATCATCTGTTATCATCTGTTCTATAAGAAAATAAGCTTTGGTAACAAGGCAAAGGAAGAATTGGTGAGAAGAGAGAGTAAAGTCTGAGAAAGTAACTGGAAAAAAGAGGGACTTGAAGTTGCAGTTAAAGATGAGGAGATCCCAGACGTGAAACCATAGACATGAGGCTCTTTTTTGGTTTGAGAAATGAAGGAATAAGGGTCAAGGATGATACTGGGATCTGAATCCCAGAAACTTGAAAGATGCCTTTAAGTAAATAGTGCTTTCAGGAAAGGAGAAGCTGCTTTGGGGAAGAAAATAATACATCTAGCAATAAATTCTCTGATTCTAAATACCAACAGAAGGAAAACATATTAATCCAAACCATATTTGAGGTGCTCACAGCTCCTATAATTCACTTCCCTCCTGCCACAGTGCCTGGCATGGAGAACATCAATAAATATGAATCCAACTCTGATGGAAGGGCTCTGGTGTGGGTCTGGAAAGGCGAAGGAGAAGAATGTAGAACTGGGAGTGAGGCTATGTAGAAAAACATCCCATACTGCATATTTTTACTTCTTCTGTGAGAGTTTTTATGAGGCTATAAATGTTAAAAGTAACACAGAAAATTTGTGCTTTTAACATTTAAGAACTGATCTATGAACAAGTAGGTTTATACATCGAACAATCCTTGCTTGTCTTGTAATGAGATGCTGATTTTCTTTGCTGCTAAAAAACACACTTTCATTAACACTTTGCTAGCTAATTACAGTTAATTATAACATTAAATTCATATGTGATCACTTACAGGAGTGCCAGGTCTGGGGGAGGGGAGCATTCTAGTTCATTTATCTAAGTTACTAAAAATTGCACTGAGTTGTAATACTACCAGGATTTTACATTAAAATACCCTTTTGAAAAATCTCCACTATCCTCATTGTAGTTAAAATTTTAGTTACTCATAATTTATCCATTTGAAATATACAAAGCATTTTATACTCTTAAATATACATTTAACTTACATTTTAGGAGCAGTAAATAGTCTTTCCTAATTTTAAATGTGTATTTTATTGTTATAGCTTTTGCTTTGATGACGCAAGCTTATTATACATTTAATATGGGTAATTCCCAATTTACAGATAAATTGTTTTCTAAAATGTTGTTGGTTGTCTGTTCCAGTTCCTTTTATGACACCTGGTATAGCCACAATAGCAGCTATAGAATCACACAGACATCAGCTGTGGATTCCTGCAATCTGCTATTTGTGGAATTTCTCCAGCAAACTGTAATAAACTCTGCTCCCCCTGCTCCAAACAACAAATTTTGACATCATCATATAAATTTCATGAATAATCTTTGCTTCCTGAGAGAGGAAAGTATATGGTCATCAGCTGGTTACAAATACATGACTAATGAATATCTATATTAATAATCAGTATCCTATTTTAAATTATAAGGGAGGGATCTAAAGAGGAAAGAAGAGATTGCTGTTCCTGGTGCTGCTGTTTGTTTTGTTTGCCTTAACTGGAAGACAGAAATGCAACGTCCTGTATTCTAGAAGTCACAGATTGCTACCTGCAGTTCAGATGACCCACAGACATGTAGACCTTGATCTACACAGTGTTAAAAAACTGCAGAATTAAAAAAAAAAAAAGGATACAGGGACTTCCCTGGTGACACAGTGGTTCAGAATCCACCTGCCAATACAGGGGACACGGGTTTGAGCCCTGGTCCGAGAAGATCCCACATGCCACGGAGCAACTAAGCCCGTGTGCCACAACTACTGAGCCCGTGTGCCGCAACTACTGAAGCCTGCGCGCCGAGAGCCTGTGCTCCGCAACAAGAGAAGCCACCTCAATGAGAAGCCGGCGCACCGCAATGAAAAGTAGCCCCCGCTCGCTGCAACTAGAGAAAGCCTACATGCAGCAACAAAGACCCAATGCACCATAAATAAATAAATAAATAAATAAATAAATAAATAAATAAATAAATAAATAAATAAATAAATAAATTAAAAAAATAAAGAGGTACTTGCATATGTGTACAAAGATTTCTTTAAAAAAATGATAAAAATAAACTTATTTACAAAACTCACAGACTTAGAGAATGAACTTATGGTTATGAGGGGGGAAGAAAGAGGGGGAGAGATAGACTGGGAGTTTGGGATCGACATGTACACACTGCTATATTTAAAGTAAAATCCCTTTCCATGAAAAATAAATAAATAAAATAAAATAGATAACCAACAAGGACCTACTGTATAGCACAGGGAACGCTGGCTCAGTATTCTGTAATAACCTAAATGGGAAAAGAATTTGAAAAAGAATAGATACATGTATATGTATAACTGAATCACTTTGCTGTACGCCTGAAACTAACACAACATTGTTAATCAACTATACCCAATATAAAATAAAAAGTTTTAAAAAATTAAAATAAAAAAATGCCTTTCCATGAATAAATAAATAAATTAATCAATTGAATAAAATAGATAACCAACAAGGACCTAATGTATAGCACAGGGAATGCTGGTTCAATACTCTATAATAACCTAAATTGGAAAAGAATTTGAAAAAGAATAGATGCATGTATATGTATAACTGAATCACTTTGCTATATACCTGAAACTAACACAACATTGTTAATCATCTATGCTCCAATATAAAATAAAAAGTTTTAAAAAACCTGTGTATTAGTTGTCTAATTTTTTAAATTGCGAAATTTCATAATAAAACCTAAATTGTCTGTTTCTCTTGAAAAATTGGAAAATCTGTCAGTACAGAGACTATGGTAGCTAAGAAATGGCTACCCCCTTTATAAGGGCATGCACTTTCTTATTTCTACTGTCCTCATCATGCTTTACTGTTATCCTAAAACTGAGAACAAGACTCAGTTCCTATTGACCATCAGTTTATAGTATCTCCTGGCCTGTTTGACTCATTGGCATTATATACGTAGTCTCTAAATGTATGGAATACTTCCCTGTCATGATGTCTTCTTCAAGGAGAAGGTTAACTAGTGTGGTGTCTGTGTGTGTATTTATACATGTGGATATATAAAGAAATGATAAATGTGCTCTCAGCATTATAATGCCACTCTGCACCCTATTTTCCTCCCTGGTTTCAGATCTATCACATGCCTCCTGCCTGTACTAACAATTCACAAAGCACTTGGGAAAACAAGACAGGGAAACAAGGGGAGGTCAATCAACTCAACACTGTAGACAAAAGTAAGAACAGAATTAACTTCAAAATATTATTATATGTTAGTGATTTCCAAACTGTAATACTTTGAAATATTGGCATTTTTATTAGGACATTTGTCCCAATATAAAAATAATTGCTGTATGTATACACCAACATAAATACATTTTCTCTTTGCTTGAAACGATATATTTTGATTATTTCAAAATATTTCCCTACAACCATTAATCAGATAATATTATGAATTCCCATAGTAGCATGTTAAATTGGTAACTTGTTGTTTATCTCATATATTAACAAAAAATGCTTTCCTAATAGGGATTTCTCAAATAGGCATTCCAAGAGGACCCCTTCCCTGGAATTCTCTCACTTTTTTCTGCTTATCTGAAACGCACTCATTTTTGTTGGTTCACAAGCTTCATTGTTTCCACAACTTCAGTCTTACATTACTCTCTGCATTCTTTCTAAGCAAATCTAGTTAAGCAAATACGTCAGCTTTTAAGCTATGTAGTCCTAAGAACTTACTTCTGTGGAAATTTTATATTATTTATTTATTCTACCATAGAAATCTTATGTTAAAAATGCAGTGTCTCTAAATGCAAATAATGTTCCATGTATTTTAAATGCTTTATATGTCAAGTGATTATTTTAAATTACTAGAGTTATCAGAAGCTATAAGGATGAGCTCCTTCAACACTAAGTTACTATTTGTTTCTTCACAATGCCCAGTTTTCAGTCAAAACAAACACCTTCTCCAGCTGCCCTGGCACCTTGCAGGAGTGCTGATTATAATTATGCATAGCCATCCTCATGGAATTCACTGATAAACTAGGTTTTAACCAGGTGACATGAGCGCTTCTTAAAGAACTGTGAAAAATAAGTGGAAGTAAAAATAATTGTGTTAGAAGGAAACTTTTCACAGTGTGGTTTTCATTGTTCAAATACATTTCTTTTAATTTGAATATTGACCATAATATTATAGAAAAAACACTGAACCCCTCAGAAGACAGTCTTTCTTTTAATCTCAGGCCTGAGTATTACCATCACTAGTTTATATAATCACCGATTATATAATCTTGACAAATTACCTAACTTACCTAATAATCAATTTCCTTATATGTAAATTGAATCTGTGAGTTTTATGCACATTAATTGAGGAAATATCAGAGCACTTTGGAATCATTAACCTGATATTTCCAATTGTTAGATAAATGTTATTAAAGAGATACTTATTCAATACTTACTATATGCAAAACACTGAATTAGGCACTACAGGGGACAAAAAGAGAAGCAAAATATAGTGCCTCCTCTTACTGCATTTATAGTTAGGCACTATAATGTAAGGAATTATCTTCTTACAGATCAAGCAAAGTAAAAGCACTATAAATTAAGTGCTACGGACATTGAAAATAGAGAGGTCAGGAAAGTCTGGATATTTGGTTTGCATCCTTAAAGATAGAAAGATGAATTTGGAGAAAGAACATTACAGATAGAAAAGACAATAAAATCCAGGACATGGAGATAGAATGATTGGAATATGTTTGTGGCATATTAAGTAGATCAGTAGGCCAGAGTGGAAGATAAGTTTAGAGGTATCACGGATGATACAGCTAGAGAAGTTAATTAAGTATTATTGTCTAAGCATATATACACCTGACCCTTGACCTACACAGGGGTTAGGGGCGCTGACCCTCACGCAGCTGAAAATCCACATATACCTTACAGTCAGCCTTCTGTATATGCAGTTCCCTCATGTTCACAGATTAAACCAGTGGTGGATCGTGTAGTACTGTAGAATTTACTATTGAAAAACATCCAAGTGTAAGTGGACCCACACAATTCAAACCCATGTTGTTCAAGGGTCAACTGTATTTTGGAGGCTTTAAGGTGTTTGTGGGGATTTTGTTTGTTTTTCTTTATTATTTTTTAATCTCCTACATTATACTCAATCTTTCTTGACATTTTCTCTAATCACTGGATAATTGGAGTTTACTTTAGTAACTACATAATAATCCTTGCAGCACTGAATTGAACATTGAATAAAAACTCCATACAGAGAGAAATATGGTGTTTAATTCAACATTGTATTCTCAGAGCCTAGTGGCTGACAAATAATACACACTCAGGAATATCCTTTGAAATAATTAATGTTGCTATGTCAATGATATTTACATTTTTAAAACTTTAAGATCATCTTTCTAAAGGCTTTAACCATTTAAATTTATAGCTATTTAATTTGCATGAACAAACCTGAATTCTGGCTTGGTATATATTTCCCTTGATATATTGCCCAAATCTTATAAAATATGATGTGGCCATAAAATGTAGTAGTTTATAAAATTCGGGTATTTTATTGGATAGTCAAAGCAGGCCCATAATATTGAAAACCGTTGCAAGTAAATATGTGACTGTGACATCATGCTACTCAGAAGAAATTTAACTGCATATTATAATATTACAAATGACTGAATTATTTCTAATATATTTATAAGTTTTCAGAACTAACTGATCTGGAAGCAATGCCTTTTGAACATACTTTATGATATATATTTTTTCCTTTTAAGGATAGACACTCCTGTGGTTTAGGAATAATGGATGGATGAATAGATTTAAAAATCAAAGTTTTACTGAATATAGGAGAAAGTAACTTTTTTTCATGTGCCCTACACTCAAAATTTGTTCTGTAGTGCTGTTGTCAGGACATAAAATGGCAAAGGAATGCTCATATTGCTATGTTCTCATTTTCTTGTGTTTGGTCAACTGGATAAAGGTCTTTGTTAATTAAGTGAAAATCCATATTATTTCATCCTGTGTGCCTTTGATTTAAAGTCACACATAAAGCTATGTCAACATTGCTGACATTAAATAAACAAACATCAATTAAAGAACAAAACTGTGCTTTGGAGGTATCTACAGAAGAAAAAGCACTCACCAAGCAGTAGGTCTCCCCAGACAGAACTTTTCAAGCCCCACAGCACCTGTCTTCACGGTATTCTAAGAAAAGAAGCAAGCAAGCAAACAAAGGTTTGCGTGGGTGGCCTTCTACTCACTATCTATCCCCTTTGATTGAATGGACTTGCCAGTTCTGTCTCTGCCACTGCTGGAAGAATAATGGCTGTGGGCCCTTGACCTCTGCAAGTTTGGGATCTCAAACCTCCACTCTGGGTTTCTGCCAATTAAACTTAGATCTTGTTCCCTGATTGAGATTATTTTAATATTATCAAATAGAAACAGGATAATGCCTCTGTAGCTCTCAGGCTGTTGGACAGAGCTCAAGCTATGTATAAGTTTTACCATGTTAAATCAGTTTTCTCTGTCATGTTGTAGCAGTGTTTCAAGGGACACGGTTGGACCATTGTATGTCCAGAGACTCATGTTAGCAGAAATGTGATGATGCTGCACTCTGAAAGTGGCTATAATAGAGATGATGAAGTATCTTAGGGAAGCAATAACAGGATTATTATATTTCCAAAATCTTAACAAAGAAGCCAGAAAATAATTGGTCATCGTGGAAGATTCGTAATATTTTTTAAAAGTTTATTTTTATGATTATAAACTTAAGCTGCTGGACTGTAGTCATAGTTTATTCAGTAAAAACTAGGCAATAGTTAATTTCTCCTAGGAAATAGTAGTATTGCTGAAAAGTGAGTGGGATAAAAATGCTAGTCTATATACATTTGCTGGACATACATTTAACCACAAGGATTATTTCAGTGGAATTAAGACTTATTTGAGTAAAACCTAAGGGGGATTTATATAAATAGCCTTTTATATTTTTTTCCCTCTTCATTAAAATATTTTTCCCAAGTTTAAATATGTTTATAGCCCAATAGATGAGACAGTCTTGAAAACCGATTATTTAAGAAATAAATTGTGTCTGACAGACTTAGAAAGGGACTCCTAAACCAAAACATATGTGAAAGGTGTTAGAGATTTCTGTATTTCAGTTCAGTGCAGAAACATTTTCTGTGCCAGCCCCTGAGCTGGGAGCTGAGCTATCATCACCAAATAAGGCCTCATGCCTTGTCTCAGAGAAGAGCTTACCATCCAAGGAAAGACACCCAAATGGAGGCTGTCAGCAAACTGTGGCAGTGGAAGGATTTTCAAAATGTGTGTCCCTGAACAATTGTTAACATAGAAAACACACACACCAAAAGTCATATCTTTGTTTTCAACATGGAGTTCAGTTCATGCAGTTGTATAGCCATGATTGAGAGGACTAGTTGCTACCCTGGCTTAGAGAGGCGCTTGTAAGCATTTGTGAGCTCACTAGACCAACCTGAGGCTTGATGTGACTATTTAGGATGAACTTGGAAATGATAGAGTAGAAAATAAGTTATCCCTTGCGGAGAGTGTGTTGGATACTTTTCCAAAACAACCAAAACTCTAAGACAAGCATACCAAAACTTAGCAGTACACCTGTTATAAAAAGCAAAGGAAGTGATTTCTAGACCCATAAACATTAAGGAAAAAAAGTTATCTAAATATGTATGTCTAAGCATATAATTAGGATAAACCATTATAATACCTCATCTATATAGATGAAATAAATGTAGTTCTTTTTACATACAAAAAAACTGGGAAATTATCTTGAGTTTTCACCTCTATTTTTTCTTGGATTTTTAGTCTAAGAACTAAAGTGAGATGAGTGCCTGTCTCAGGAGGGAGTTTTAGGCAAAAGTTTCAAATGATGAAAGGTGAAAAGAGAGGAAAAAAAGCCTGAAAAATCAAAAGCTCCTATAAATTCTGAGTGTTGCAGTGAAGGAGACAAATAATGCAACTCTAAGTAAGGAGCCTGAACTTCATCCTCTCTAGATACATTCAGTTCTACGTGTCTAAGGTTCAGTTATATTCAAATTCAAGTTGGATTGGAAAGGTTTGTTTCCTCCCTAAACTTAGACTCCTAAAATAAATGGAAAAGACAAATGCAGAGTTACCTCTAATTCATAGCTGCTCTATGTAAAGCTAGATCCAGTCTCGACTAAAATGTATCTGGTCTAATTAAACTTTGCAGGGCTGTGTGAAAGGATGTAAAAAGGTTGGGCTCTGATCTGCACCTGGCAGGTTCATGAACTTGGATGGCTCAGCCTGATGTAACTCAAGCTTCTTATTTCAATTTATCTTAGGCATTTAAAAAATTTTTTATTCATTTTCTGTACTTCATCTGAGCATGTGTGATTTGTAAACACCAGTACTTGATGTAGGATTTACTTTATTTGATGATTTCCTTGTCTGTAAAAATAGGGACTGAAATTCGTCCTCCAAAGTTTTGTAGTTTTATGAGTTTACAACAAAAATCTCTAATCTCAAAGACTCTTAAGTGCAGTACCTTAGTTTGCTGTACAGTAGTCACAGAGGTTTTTCAGTTTGGAATATATCTGGACTCCTGCATAACTAAAAATTTCCCTTTGGGGTTTAGTGTCAAGTCATCAGTTAAACCAGATGGAAGCCCTAAAGGCAAATATCTTTGTTCTTTCATAATATAGATTAGTAGGTCTCAAACCTGCTTGAACTTCAGGATTCTCAGGAAGATTTATTTAAAGTATACATTTTTGAGCCCCACCCAAAGGAATTGTCAGCCAGTGGTTTATAGTAGGGTCCAGGATACGTATTCTTATATGACTCTCCTGAAAGCCTTCCTCAAATACAGATAGATTTAGAAGCCTACCATAATCTAGGGTCACAAATGCCTAAGAGTATTTTCAATCTGTCAGTGCCGTAAGTGTGGTTGAGTCCTTTAGATGCTTAAAACAAATAAGGTGAAATTAAAGCAATATCTTAGATAACACAACAAAACTCCCCATATCAGTGTCCAATATCTGAACATTGTGGAAGTTTTAAGGGAAGAAGAAAAAATCATCAGGCTGTTTGATTCAGTTTCCAACTTTGTGAACATAGAATATCCTTGGTCATATTTAGAAACATCACAATTAATAACAAGATATTAACAAACATGTCATACAACTAAAACACTGGTAAATGTTTAGCTGGTAAAAATGTTTGAGCTGATAGAAATTTTTAGTTTGTTTAGTTAGCAAAGAATCCTTAGTTCCTTTAAAATATTCTTCATGCTGACTCTAAGCTAACTGGTCTGATCAAAATATTTCCTTCAATATTATTGTCAAGTGGTCAGGAGTCTAGAGAAAGGGAAGAGCTGGCCATCCTCTCTAGAAAATAAGTTTCTGACAGATATAAATGCTCATAAGTATATGATTTTAATTTTTTATGATGTATTTATTCTTGGATGGAGAAAAATCCATTCATATCAGGTTATGACTACTAATTTAAAATTTTTAAATATACCTTAAGCAAACACTTTATCTAGTGATAATACTGAGATGTCATGGCTAATTTAGCAATCAATCATGCAATTAAGACATTGTTTTGTTTCATTTTTCTTTTTTGGTCTTTTCTTGCCTTTTCCTTTCCTTTCTTTTAACTGCTGAACATTTATGAAATTATTGTTTTGTTGAGTAATTTGTTGGGTTTAAGAATATATGGCACATGGGCACATCCTTGAAAATTCAAATTCCCTTCAGTAAAGGACCCTATGTCACTGACGCCAAAGCCTGCATCATTTGAAGTATTTATGTCCTCTTCTTGGAAGTCAGGAATTTGACTTTAATTTAAGGAACATATATATACATAAGCAGGCAAAAAGAAATTAAAATGGATTAAATTCAAGAATCAATTTAATGAAAGGCTTAGGTGAAGGTGAAGAGAGACTTTCTTTTTCTAACATACATTGATGATGAAATTTGTGAGGCTAGAGCTTCAGTGACTGCTTCTCCAGATCCCATCCAGTGGCATGTGGTGATTAGAATGAAATAAGAGGAAGGAAGAGGAGAGGAAGGGGAGGATGGAGCTAACATTGATTTTTGCTTCAAGCTAAACCCCAGAGGCTTTAATTTTCATCTCAAAACATAGGGGAGGCAAATGGAGTGACCATTTAGGTTGATTAACACCTTGAATTTCTTCCATACTAGGTGACATGGTGTGTGTGGAGCGGAAGTCTCCTTGGTCTCTCACTAAGGGCCATAGGCCCAGGTAAAGGATAAGATCTGTTTCTTTTCAATTCTAGCTCCTTCAGCAGTAGAGACATGTAAGTGGATGAGTTTTACTCAGTCACAGAACTGTCAGTAAGATGATAAGATGTTTATAACATTTTTTTTCGGAAAGGAATTTATATCTACAATGCTCCTTTGTTTATTAATCCTTAAACTCTAAGATTAAAGTACACAGTTTTTATCAGCATAAATTCCTCTTCTGACCTACTTTTCCCAACCATTGCAGGATTGTGTGTCCTTCGAAAATTTCTGATGGGGGTGGCACCATTATTTTGAATGCAGTGCGGCACAGCAGTGCCAGCCTCTCCCTGCTTTTGCTAACTCTTGTTCCTTCCAGGTTATCATTTTGTTAGTTCAGCGTGAATTTATATTCTTGGTTTTTGTTTGTTTGTTTGACATGCCTTATCTGCTAAACAGAGGAGAGAATGGACAAAAAACAACTATTCTAAAATGCAGCCTCAAAGCGGTCATTTTTTAAGTTGAGATCATCTATTAAATCCATTGTTATCCTGACACCTTTATGAAATCGGAATAATGGTAAATTTTTACCTGCATTCATGAAGAGCCTTTTAAGAAATAATAATTATAATTTTAAAACTCTAAAAAAATTAGTAACAATAGTTAATTAAAAATTCTTTTTCTGATTTATTAAAGACTATTTTAAAACTGGTTATCTGAATAAATTTAATCCAAATATCCCCCACACATAAACCCTTTTTAAAGAAGCAAGAAATAAATTCATAAAGGCTTACCTTTTATAGAAATACATGATAATGAGACTGCTAAATAATGCCAAGTCTAGTTAAAACATAATATGAGAAACTGAGAAAAAGAAAACTCTTTTTAAAAAGAGCTTCAAGGTGAAGTGAAATCTAAACACTAACAAAAAAGTTATCTCCTCAGCTCAAACTGGTGTTACAACTGAATATTTCAAAGGAGGTAAACTGTTAACATTATAATCTCCTTTTATCTCTATCAGTTCCTTAGAGTTTGCATCATGTTGATTCTACTACAGTCCTCCAGGGTGTGATTAAGATCAAGGTCTCTGGAGCCAGGCTGCCCAGGGAGCCAGGCCTGATTCTGACACTTAGTAAATGCTGTGAGTGTGGGCACATCATTGAAATATCTGTGCCCAATATCCTCCTCTGTGTAAGTATAAAAATAATATGTATGGTAACGATCCATCTTAGTTTGCCAGGGACAGTTCCCATTTATGACAGTTGTGCTGAAGTAATTATAACTAGCTCCCCCTTTCACACTCAAAAATGTCCCATTTTAGTTGATAAATTATAGTTTCTTTTCTTAAATGGCTACTGTGAAGATTCACAGTTATGTAAAGGGCTTAGAGAAATGTTACCTATAAATGTAAGATTATTGTATTTCTTGTAAGATTACTATATTTCTTGTCTATTATAATTCTAATATAACTCCAATGTAAAGAAACGGAATTGACAAGGGAAATCTAGTAGTTCCACATGCCCTGTGCAATAACATAATGGACAGTGGAACAGCATGGGCATCCTAAATACTCCCAAAAGTCTATTTTCAAAGAATCTGGTTGTGTCTTGTCTTATATATAAATATAGAAACAAAGTTGTTATATCAGTAGGTCTACATTCCAAAATTTTCAAACCAAGGGAGTAATAAAATACAAAAATGAAAAATAATGCTATTGGTAGAAAAACATGTATGGATGTTAGTCTTTCAAGCAGACATCATTTTAGGCAAACAATAGGTTATACATTAGCCATAATATAACTGGATTTAGTTGTTGGATAAACACCCTCTCCATAAAGATATGAAAGAGCACAGATGGCCACCCATTAATACAATGGCCTAATATTTGCCTGATAAGCATCAATATACCTGTGCTGTTATTAAAATGTTGAAAAACACCAAGTAACCTTTCCCAGCTTTGTTGCCTCAGCCTTACCCAAGAACCTTGGTCTCACCCAGGATCCAGCAACTAAGAGGTTCATTTTTGCCCCAGCTGTGGATCCCCAGAACTTGGCTCTAGCTTAAGCCTATGACCTTTCTAATGGGAGGTACTTCTGCTGTTCCTTTAGTAGTCCCCCCTCCCCCAGAGTGGAGGGCTTAAGAAAATTGTTCCAAAACATAATCGGGTAAAGGAAGTCTCCCCTCTCCATGTAAATTCATAAGCTGTGCAAGTTCATGTGGAGTCTGCTCTGAAGGTCACCTCAAGCAAAGGACAGATGGGAAACTTTGGAAAGACTTTCTGTCATTGTCTTTGACAGAATTTTGGGAGAAGCATATAATTTTCCAGAATTAAAAGAATATTTTTATCAGTAACCTCACTTTAAAGTACATAACCTATTTTTCAGGATCATTTTAATGCCTATTTATAATCGAACTGTATTAGAGCAAAATAATTTGTTTTTGAATTTTTTTTATTTTTTATACAGCAGGTTCTTATTAGTTATCCGTTTTATACATATTAGTGTATATATGTCAATCCAATCTCCCAGTTCATCACACCACCACCATCCCCCCGCCCCGCCACTTTCCCCCCTTGGTGTCCATACGTTTGTTCTCTACATCTGTGTCTCTATTTCTGCCCTGCTAAATAGAGCAAAACAATTTTTAATTGTGTAATAACCTTAGTTTTCATTATGGAGATTATGCGATTGAAATTATTTTATTTTCTTTGTAAGGATGTCAGAAAAGAATCTCCTCTTCTTTTGAAGAAATTTCTGAATAGCAAGTGACCGCAGCTACTGTTCCAAAGGGACAGGCATGCATTTCAAACCAGTGACATCAAGAAGGTCAGGGATTAAGCTGCACACGTAGCAATAATGTGAGGAGCAGACACTTGAGAGTATCTTGATTTTCCACAGGGATTGCTTTCAGAGACCCAACTGGGGACTATAGTGAAAGGGTTCTTCTGCTTCTAGTAAAATGTGTCTGAGTCTTGTTGTAGTGCCAGGGCGATGACGAAATGCTTGATCTCTAGCAACACTCTGTCAGTGTGTTTGCATTAGCAACCTGAGTAACTCTGCATAACAGTAATAAGCACAGGCATTTAAAGGCAAAGGGTTTCAGAAGTGTGGAAAACAAACCCAAACAAAAATTATTGATGATATTCACCTTTCAGTCAAATTTTTATCATATGAAAATTACCATTTTCACTGGTATAATTTCTGATGTACAAATACAGCTAAAATTAATATTCTCTCTTTTCATGAAAATGTACCACAATTTAGGCACATGTTGATTTCTTTTACCAATAGTGGACCATATTAAACTTTGTTTTTCTTTATCACTTGGCATCTTTTGTGGCCATTTTGGACTGTGACGGCCTGTTTTTTTCTACATGTTCCAATACCATTATCCATAAAAATACAGTTTTCCCCCTTCTGTTCCATGAGGGATTTCAGCTGATTCTAGTACTTGGTTATTTTTCTCCCCTCTGAACTCACAGTGATTAGTGTCAATGGCACTAGGTATGGTAGACTGAATAATGGCTCCTTGAAAGATGTCCATATCCTAATCCCTGACACCTGTGAACGTTACCTTATATGGCAAATTTGACTTCACACATATGAATAAATTTATGATCTTGAGAGCTGGAGATTATCCTGGATTATCCAGGTGAGCCCTAAATACAATCACAAATTTGTTTATAAGAGAGATTTGACACAGAAGAGGAGGTGGTTTCTAGCCCAGGAATGTCAGTAGCCCCAGAAACTAGAGGAGGCAAAGAAGAGATCCTCCCCTAGAGTATCCAGAGGGAACGTGGTCCTGCCAACACCTCAATTTCAGCCCAGTAATACTGATTTTGGACTTCTGGCTTCCAAAGCTGTGAGAGAATACATTTGTTTTCTTAAGCCACAAAGCTTGTCGTAATTTGTTATAGCAATGAGGAAACTAACACACCATGATTCAGAGACTATGTATAGATTTAAATACCTTTTCTTTTCAAAACTATGATGTTCAACAAATCATAGATTCAGAAAAATTACAAAAATCTTCATTATAAATAAATTACCACATGAGCTGGCACATACTTGTGTAACTACCACCCTGCTTGAAAAATATGTGTGGTTTCTTTTTGTCCATCTCAATAACTATCCTCTCCCTTTGATCCCAAAAGCTTGGCCTCTTTTCTACTTCACCCAAAACTCTTGTCTCTGAGATGTGATTCACCGGTGCTGAATCACATCTCAGAGACAAGAGTTTTGGGTGAAGTGGAAAAGAATAGCTTTATTGCTTTGCCAGGCAAAGGAGGACACAGAGGGCTCCTGCCCTCAAAAACTATGTGTCCCAACTTGGGAGGATTTGAGGACTTTTATAGCAGTAGTTCAAGGGTGGGGTTGCTGACAAGATTAAGGTGTGTGCAGGGCTGCACTCCCTTAATGTCTTCTCAGGTGGGCAGTCTCCTCATCTGATGAACTTCTCTGGCCCCATGAATCTCGCCTCAGGTGGTTTCTTGACTGCTTCTCCTTTGATTAGCAACTGTTCGAATCTGCCCTTTGGAACTCAGGGATGGTCATGGAGGCTGGAGTCTTACCTACATGAAAACGGGGAGACAAAAAGGCTTTCGTGCCTGGAAGCCCCACAGGGTCCTTCTTGGTTTCAACTTCTCCTTGAATGTATCTACTGTCCTGATTTCTAACACCATAGATGAATTTAGCCTGATTTTGAACTTTACGTAAATGGAGTTGTATAGTATATTTTTTCTTTTGTCTGACTTATTTTGCTTAACATTTTGTTTGAGAGATTCAGTGACATTGCTATGAGTAGAAGTAGTGTATTCCTGAGCAATACCCATTGTAGGAAAATACCATAATGTGTTTATCCATTCTCCTGTTCATAGACATTTGTGTCATTTCCAGTTTGAGGTTATCATGAATAAAGCTGCTGTGAACATTTTCATATCCTTCTTTTGTACATACCTAAGAATTGAATTGCTGGATCATATAGTATGCACATTTTCAAACTGAACAGGCAAAGCCAAATTATTTTCTAAATGGTTATATAAATTTATACTCTTTTAGCAGTATACATAGTTGTTCTATATCCTTGATAAACTTGAAAATGACCATACATAAAAAAAATTATTTATTTATTTTTTGGCTGCATCGGGTCTTAGTTGCAGCACGCAGGATCTTTTGTTGCGGCACACGGGATCTTTCATTGTAGCACGCGAGCTCTTCATTGTGGTGCGGGGGCTTCTCTCTACTTTTGGTACGCGGGCTCCAGAGCATGCGGGCTCAGTAGTTGTGGCACGTGGGCTCAGTAGTTGCAACACACAGGCTTAGTTGCCCCCTGGCACGTGGGATTCTACTTCCCTGACCAGGGATCGAACCGGTGTTCCCTGCATTGCAAGACTTGACCACCAGGGAAGTCCTGACCATACTTTATTTTATTATTTTTGTGTTGAGGTATATTTGACATACATTATATTAGTTTCAGGTGTATGACATAATAATTTAATATTTGCATGTTGATAAATGGTCACCACAATAAGTCTAGCTAGCATCTGTCACCACACATAGTTACAGAAGTTTTTCTTGTGATGAGAACTTTTAAGATCTAGTCTCTTAACACCTTTCAAATATGCAATACAGTATTATTAATGGTAGTTGCCATGTTGCATATTACATCCCCATGATTTATTCATTTTATACCTGGAAGTTTGTACCTTTTGACCCCTTTTACCCATTTTGCCCACCCACCCCAACCATCCACCTCTGGCAACCACCAGTCTGTTCTCTGTATCTATGAGCTTGGGTTGGTTTGTTTGTTTTTATATTCCACATATAAATAAGATCATACAATATTTGTCTTTCTTTGTCTGACTTAGTTCTTTGTCTGACTTTCTTTGTCTGACTTAGCATAATGCCCTCAAGTTTCATCCTTGTTATTGCCAATGGCAAGATTTCATTCTTTTTTATGACTGAATAATATTCTACTGTATATATCAAAATATATGGCACATTTTCTTTATCCATTTATTTGCCAATGGACACTTAGGTTGTTTCAACATCTTGACTATTTTAAACAATGCTGCAGTGAACTTGGGGGTGCATGTATCTTTGAGAGTTAGTGTTTTTGTTTTCTTCATATAAATAACCAGAAATGGAATTGCTGGATCATATGGTAGTTCTATTTTTAATTTCTTGAGGAACCTCCATACTGTTTCCCATAGTGAGTGGACCAATGTACATTCTTACCAACAGTACACAAGAGTTCTCTTTTCTCCACATCTTTGCCAACACTTGTTATTTCTTGTCTTTTTGATAATAGCCTTTCTAACAGGTCTGAAGTTATCTCTCATTGTGGTTCTGATTTGCATTTATTTCCCTGATAATTGTGATGTTGAGCATATTTTCAGGTACCTGTTAGCTTGTATGTCTTCTTCGGAAAATGTGTATTTGGTTCCTCTGCCCACTTTTTAATCGTTATTTGCCTTTTCTTCTTCTTTTATTTCTTTTTTTTTTTTTTTTTTTGCTATTGAGTTGTATGAGTTCTTTATATATTTTGTATATTAACTCCTTATCAGATATATAATTGGCAGTTAGTTTCTCCCATTCAGTTTATTGCCTTTTCACTTTGTTGATGGTTCCCTTTGCTGTGCAGAAGCTTTTTAGATTGATGTAGTCTCACTTATTTATTTTTGCTTTTGTTGCCATTGCTTTTGGATGGAAAAGATGGAAATGGCCATCTTTATTATTTATTTTTATTTTTATTAAAACAAAAATTTTAGTGAACCTGGTAGCAATACAGTGATATCTCACTGTAGTTTTAATTTGAATTCTCTGGATCACTAACGAGTTTAAACACTGTTTCAAATGTTTATTGGTAATGTAGATATCTTGCCGAGTACAAGACATTGCCTATTTTATTTTAGTTTATATTTTTCTTACTGATTTCTAGGAGTTCTTCATACATTTTGGATATCAGCCCTTTATACGTTATATGTATGAGTTTACAAATCTTCTCCTATTATTTGGCTTGCTTCTTCACACACTTAATGATGCTCTTGTATAAATGGAAATACCAAATTTAGTGTATTCCAGTTCATTATTCTTTTCTTTATGACTTATATTGCTTTTGCTGTATTTAAGAAATTTTTACCTATCCCAAGGCCATAAAGATAGTATTCTGTTTTATTCTCTAGGGGATTTGTTCACCAACTGAGATTGAAGGTACCCTCACCTATAGTGTTTATTTCCTTTTTTCTTTGAAAAATTATTATGAAATGGTACATTATTATCTACTACATTCAGTAGCACCCGCCCTTTAAGAAAATGTATTTTTATGCATAAGAATCTTTTTATTATGTGTGAAGTAGAGACCTTAATAAAAATAACTTATAGTCTATCAGTTTAAAAGATATATTAAGGCTTTAAAATCAGGGAAAAGTATTATATCAGCAATGGTAATTTTTCCTTTTATGTATCTACTCAGCAAAAGTATCAAAGTTCTTTAATTCTTAAAGCTTAGTCATGCTACTTCCCCTCTGGTTTGAAATTCTAGGTGGAAAAGCTGTTTATAAATGATACAAAATGAAGGCTAAATAAATATTCTTGTATTATTTTTCATGCAGAACAGTAACTAGAAGATTAAGCAATTATGCACTCATGGTAGAATTAGGTAGACATACTTAAAGCTAAATTTAGAAACTTAGCTGCAAAATGATGTTTTGTATGACATTCAAAAGCTGGATGAAGGAGGCAGTAAAATCTCTTGCCTTAAGAAACGTGTTGCTGTGAAACATGATAAGGGGAAGGGTGCCAAAGTAAGTTTATGAGTGATCTTATCATCTCCCCAACTAAGAGACTGTGGTCAATTTCAAGAGAGGGATTCTAGAGTTAGAAAAAGGCAGAATTCCTTCATCTAGATTTTGCAATGAAATTGTCATGAATAAATCCATCATAGATTGAAAAATGAAAAGAAAATATGGATGAAAATGACTACGTTCTATAAAATACAAAGGATGAGTAAATATATGTAAGAAAGAAATACTTCATTAAAACAAGATAGGGCTTCCCTGGTGGCGCAGTGGTTGAGAGTCCACCTGCCGATGCAGGGGACACGGGTTCATGCCCCGGTCGGGGAGAATCCCACATGCCGCAGAGTGGCTGGGCCCGTGAGCCATGGCCGCTGAGCCTGCGCGTCCGGAGCCTCTGCTCCGCAACGGGAGAGGCCACAGCAGTGAGAGGCCCGCATACTGAAAAAAAAAAATCAAGATAAAGAAAGGAGGATGAAAAGGAATGTTCAGTTTGAAGAAATATTTGGACTTGGAATATTTTGCCTATGTTTTCTAAATGTACTTAACAGAGGAATAGAAGGAGTAGAAATCCTTTGAAAAATAAAAACATTGTAAACTGTAAAAAGGATGGGACTAAGAAGTTGTTTTAGACTTCTCTAAAGAAGGCTATCTTTTTTTTTCCCCAAGTGTATTAAGGGAAGAAATATTTGACAGCGCTCCATGACCTGACCTTGGCCATATTCTATGTCCAGAGTATGGAGACATGAAGGCGGTAAAATTATCATCTAATAAATGTTTAAATTGCCTGATTTATGCATAGCATATACTTGCTGTTTGTAGACACACTGGCTCTCATGCCTGCTGCCATAGTAAACTGCAGAGACTACTCAGTATTGAAGACTTGTTGACTAATTACATTATTGACTCATTGTCTGAAATGCATCATAAGCAAAATGAGAATGCCAAGTGAATTTGCTTTTATTAGTTTTGGAAAAGGAAAAAACTACTCTGTACCAGTACTATTCAGATTTGGTCTTTCATAAATGGCAGAGAGTGCCCACACGTGGTAAATACAGAAAATCAGACTGTTATCAGTCCACAATGTGGTAAATACAGAAAATCAGAGTACAACCATTTGACAAAGTACAGTACAGTAAGTCCCCTACATATGAACCTTCAAGTTTCAAACTTTCAAAAATGCGAATGTGCGTTTGCACGTCCGGTCATGAACGTTCACGTGTCTGGCATATATTGTCACGTGCTTACATTCTCTACAAGTGGTTGTGCTTTTGTGTACTTTACTGTACAGTCCTGTATAGAGTACAGTATCTTTATTTCAAGCTAGATCTGCAAGAGGATGACTTCATTGAACTCCTTGCTGTGCAACATGAGGAGCTTACTGACGAAGACCTGATGGAATTGGAGGCCCAGAGAAAGGACGAAGAGAGACAAGAGGAAGAAGAAGTAACTGAAGAACCGAAGAGATTCACAACGCAGGAAATGGCAAGGGGTTTTTCTTTATTTGAGGAGGCACTGTTAGTTTTTGAGGCACAGGACCCGAATGCAGAATGGTACACGAAGGTTGCAGCAGCCGTTCACAATGCAATCTAGTGCTACCGTGTCATCTATGATGAGAAAGAAAGAGCTAATATCCAGACATCACTGGATCATTTTTTCAAGAGGGTAGATAGAATTGAATCCAGCAAGGAACCAGAACCTGTGCCATCAACGTAAGGCATGAGTGAAATGGCAGCTTGCCCTCCATCTCCTATAGCTGACGATCCTTCAGCTCTACCATCTCCCACCTCCTCTCCCTCCTCCAGTCAGTAACTCTTCTTGCCTGTTCACTCGATGCCAGCCCCTGTATGCCAGCTGTTGTGCTGTACTACTGTACTTTTCAAAGTACTATACTGTAAGATTAAAAATGTTTTCTTTATTTTTTGTTTGTTTTTTATGTATTATTTGTGTGAAAAGTATTATAAACCTAGTACAGTACAGTACTATATAGTAGACTGTGTTAGTTGCGTACCTAGGCTAACTTTGTTGCACTCACAAACAAATTAGACTTAACGAACATGCTCTCGGAACGGAACTCGTTCGTATGTAGGGGACTTACTGTAATGTCAACTGAATCTAATGTTAAGAAATTTGGGATTGAATTTTGTATGGCTGAGTTGTTAATTTTCACGTACCTAGAAATTCACTTTTATTATATGTTACAAAAATAAAACAAACAAAACACTTGTCCTTCACCACTGATCATTTGAAAAGGATTAGTCTATACCACTCTGGCCTCAAATTCCCTCCATGGTGAATGACAAATAGTTGAAGTCAGGCAACACTACCTGCTGGGACAAATAATCCTTTCTCTTCTCTTCTCCCTCCCTCTCCCCCAAATTGAGTTGAAAATTGAAGGCCAGTTTAAGCAATTTTTATTGAACAGGCACAATCTCCCAATGTCTCTAAAGCATTCCTGAGGTTTCTAAAATAAATAATAAAAATTTTTTTAAAGTGCCCACATTTGTGGGACAGATGCATCTGGTTGAGTCCAATATGTGTAAGAATAGATGTGTACTCACTGTGTTTCAATGGAAAGAACTTGAGTCAAGCTTTCCTGGATTCTAATCCTGACTCTACCACTCCCTAGCCATAATCCATCAACACACTTAACTCCTCTAAGCATAATTTCTTTATGTGTAAGACACAAAGTACAAAATATACACCTCGCAGTGCAAAGATTAAATGTATGTAATTAAAACACCTATCTCAGTGCCAGTAAAATAGTATGTTATTAATAAAGTCATTATTTTCATTTCTCACAGGAAAAGTGGGAATTGGTTAAGACTCTAAAGAAAGCGTAGTATTGGCTAAGCCTTAAAAAACTTGGAAAAGTTAGCAAGGCAAATAAGACAAAAGAGACTAGTATGAACATAGCTGAGAGGCATGAGGTAAGAAGATGATTTTTAAGACATTACCGGCAGCTCTACTGGCAGGAGCATAAAGATCAAGGAGGAAATACCAAGTGCTGGGCTAAGGAGGTAAGCAAGGGTCAGGTCACGTAATGTCTTGCTTAGTACACTCATAGGCAAGGAATTTTCTCTTTAGGT
This sequence comes from Delphinus delphis, assembly GCF_949987515.2. Classification (NCBI taxonomy): domain Eukaryota; kingdom Metazoa; phylum Chordata; class Mammalia; order Artiodactyla; family Delphinidae; genus Delphinus; species Delphinus delphis. The sequence goes on along the minus strand of NC_082691.1, from coordinate 25,231,801 downwards.
GGGACATTTATAACGTGAGTGTGTGGACCCCTACCTCCTATGCACCACCCCCATGGAACATAGAGGGATACTTGAATGAATGCCAGAGTTTCAGGGATACCTGAAGTTTCACACATTTTATGGCTATGATCATATATGAAATTTTTGAGAAAAAAAGTACCCCATGGCTTCTAACAAGCTTGTAACTATTGGTTTAGAAAATAGGAAGTCACTGAATAGATTTAAAGTGGGACAGAAGTGCTAAGTGTAAAAGACATGGTCATGGTTAGTTAGCTTTTGGATGGTAGTTAATTCGGGTAGAGGCATGAAGCTGATGTGAGAATTCCACTTGACTTGTAGGGTGGAATCTAAGTCTTTTATCCCTAGCTCCCAGCACACAGACTGCCCCATAGTGCCCATGTTTCTCCAACATTCAATAAATATTTGAACAAAGGAGAAGACTAAAAGCAGGAGGAACAGTTAGAAGGTTCATGCAATTATCTAGTCAGAGACATGATAAGTGTCTAGAATTAAAGAGTGATAATTGGGATGGAGAAAAGGTGACAGATTTGAGAGACATTTTAGAGGTAAATCAGCAAGACTCAGGAACTGATTGATTGGCTGTGAGGGAGGAATTAAGAATGATTTCCTGGTTTATAGATTGGATGATGGATGCTGGTGCCATTCTATGCCTTGCTTTAAAGGCAGTTATCTTATACTGCCTTATATTATATTACCTTGAACATACCATATCTTCTCTTGAAGACTGTAGGTTTCTAGAAAGTTTTATTTTTTTAATTTTTATGGTATTCTCAGTAGCAGTTGGTTTAGCCATGTCCAGCTAAGAAGTACTCAGGAAATATCTTTAAAAAAATTAAAGATGCCGTAGAGGGTATAGTTCAATTTCTAGAGCCTATAGGAATGATTACCTTTTGTATCCCATTTTTAAACTTTCTGCCAGTTTTGGCCTCACAACAGTTTTCAGTTAATGTGAGGAAACAGGAACCTCTCATAGAATGGGGGTGAAAAGCTGAAAAGTATGACTGACTGTGCTTTGTAAATAGTGAAGTAGGAGAGGTCGGATAGGTAGGGTTTGGGAGTTCCTACCAGAGACTCAAAAAGAGCCATTTCTCGCTGAGCTGTTTTGTAGTTTGACTTCTGATTTCATTTGGAAAGTTCTGCTTCTGAAGCAGGTAGGGAATGAAACCCTCTGACAAAGAGATATATTTTCACAGAACATATACAGAGAATTTAGGGGGATATTTTCGTGGTGGCTGTGTTATATATCTTGAAAATGATTTCAGTGATGTACTAAGTTAGCACATTGCATGCATTTCCTCAAAAAGACATAGTCCACTGCTGGTTAGGTATAGTTCAAACGTTAGTGCCCTGATAGTATAGAAAGATGGTATGGTGAAGTGGAAAGGACAGTGGTTCTAGTGACAGAAAGACCTAATTTCAGTTTCCTTCCATTGGCATTTTCATTGTGTGACCTTGAAAAAGATGTCTGATTTTTCTGAGAAATATTAACCATTAGTCCCTGAAAATAGGAGTAACAATAATAGTTACTATATTATGAGCAATGTAATGTGCCTATAACTGTTCTTACTGCTTTAAGTTATTAACTTAATTCACCCTAACAGCAAATCCATGAGATAGATGATATCATTATCCTCAGTTTACAGATATGTAAATGGAAGCTTCAAGGAATTAAGTAACTGCTAGATAATACAAGGAGCAAGTGGCAAGGAGAGCATTTACCCTGGCACTCTGGACCCAGGGCCTAAACTGTGTATCACTATAGACCTTATAGGACTGTAATGAAGGGAAATAATTAATGGAAAATCTTAGAAAATATTGGACAAACATTTGATTCAATATTTTCAGTAGTAATACTAACATGACAGATTTTCAGGGAGAACTGTGGATCTTAGTACAACTTATAACATTGGGTTTTTTAAAGGAAAAATTAATCTTGAACCTCAAATAATTAGCTTGCTCATTAATTTTTGGATCACATTTGTATATAAGATAGGGATTTTCTGTACCAAAAACTGGGGAAAAGGCCTTTCTGCACAGGTATTATAGCTGTACCTAGGGCTTCAGTCCCTCTTGCCTATTTCCTTCTCACACATTTTTGAGACTCTTTCCAAATTCTTTGTGGAAAGAGGAGAACTGGGCAAAAGTGTAAGTTATCTCTGATCTTCACAAAGTCTTGTGAAGAAAAGTAAGTTCACCTTTTGGAGGATCTTGAATTCTTTGTCAGATGGCTTCAAATGACTTTGTCAGATGACTCCAAAAACAAATGACTTTGTCAGATGACTCCAAAAACCATTCTTCCAGTCACACATTGATATTAATTCTACAACCAGCAGCATATTTAAAACAAAGTTGAGGCTTTAGGCCAGAAATAATTTTAAGACCTTGAAGATAATAAAAATAGAGGTAGTCCCTAGTAACATGGGAGGGGCTTGTTTAGATAAAGTGGGAAGGGATATCCCTCCAATGAGGTGTCAGTTGAGTTCAGAATCAGAAGAAGGAAGCAGTCTTTGGAAGATCTGGTTAATCTCCTTGGCAGCAGCCCTGGAGTGTGTTCAGCAGAAAGATCCGAGAAGACCCTCTGAATAAGTGTTTTTGGAAGGAACTATTTTTATTCCTGTAAATTTTTATTTTTAATAAGGAATTCACATATCTCTTATGTGTATTAAAATTTTTAAACCACTACTATATTCAGGGAAAAGTAAAGGAGACCAAGTTCTCCTGCCGAGTATTCTTATCCTCCTTGAATTACTAGAGAACATGGACTTTGGGTCATACAGACTTACATTCAAAACTTGAGAAAGTTACCCAAGATTCATCCAAAATTTTTTTCTGTATGTTTAATGCAGAAAACAGTAGGACCAGTTAATAGGATTGTTGTGAGGACTAAGTGAAACAGTGTAAACTTTTCTTAGTAAATTGGGTACTTTGTATGTTCTCAATAGATAGTAGGTAGCGTGAGTGGTAAGTTAAGAAAGGCAGACTGGAAAAAGATCAAGAAAAATTGTATTCTACAAAAATCATTTACTTTTGTGTTGGAATCTGAGAACTGTTTTTGCTAGAATTTTGAAACATTATAACATTTTATTGGTGCACAGATTGCACTTCAATACAAATTAGATGTTAATTCAACAAACTTTATTTAGTAGGATTAACTCGGAAAATAACTGCAGAGTAATGCCCCAAAGCTATGACAGTGCACAAATACCCTGTTTAAAATTGAAACTCCAGTCTTAGCACAGAAACTAACAGCTATGAGTGATAGCTATTATGCTCCAGGTGCTTTACACCTATTTTCTCTTTCTGTTAGCACAGTTGTCCCCTGAGATAGGTATTCTTATTCCATCATTCAGGGGGGGACACTCAGGCACTAATAATTTAAGTTACTTACCTAAAGCCATGTAGTTAGATGCAGTGCCAAAATTTGGGTATAGATGTCTCTGTTTCGAAACACCACTCTTTATTCCAGAAAAATGCATTGGTAAAGAAAAAACAGAGTTTTATGTTAATTATCTGTATATCTTAGGTTAAAACTATTTTGAAACTTGAATTGTACTAACTTGAATTAATTTTCCACTTGGATGTTAAAAGACAATCTTGGTTGTTTGTACGTTCATTATTTATGAGTAATTAAGGTTGCAAAGTTTTAAAATTAGGGAAGTACAACTTGTATGTCTTTGATGAGATAAACCAAAGGCAAATGCCTAACTAAAACCTGTTTATCCACTCTTCTAGTTTTAGAGCGTAAAGTGGCTTGTTTGACTGTCTTGCTAAGTCACTTGAATTGTATAATGTGAAATCCCTCAAATAACATCATTCCAACTATCTACACCTGTCATTTTGCCTAATAAAATGTGTTTTGCTTTTTGAGATTCAGGGATAAAAATGGCTATAAGTCAGTAGAATGAAACTTCCCTCCACATTAAATAGGCGACCGTGAGCTGTTAATACTCAGGTCAAACTTTTGGTTTTTAATAGCTTGTCACTTCCTTGTTTAAGTGTGCCTTATTTCCACCAAAAGATTTTACTTGTACCCTGAAAATTAAAGTGACAGCCTTGGCTAATTCTTACCTGATGGAAGCAACAGCATTTTGTAAGATAAATAAGCTTTGAGTCCATATTCTGCTATTCTCCTTGAAGTGCCTGCAGGAATGATAAATATTATGTCCCAGAGCAAAAGCAGAAAAGTACAACACTGATCTTCTAGTTTGAAAAATTGAGTGAGGCTGCATCTACTCCTTCTCAAAATGGGATCACGTTAACTTTGGAAACAAATGGTTTCCCAATCTAGGATGAAGTAAAGAGAAACCTCTTACATATACATTGAAAAGCCATTGTATATACGATGAGTCTTGGGCTTTTCAAAGCTGCAGGAAACATGGTTGGATCCTTTGTGCTTCTCTTGAAAAGAATCAAAGGGTAGCTCTATTACTATGTAGAGGCACACTCCCAAGGACTGTTTAAAAATCTCCTCTCCAGCAGCTGAGCACTGCAGTCACTGACCTTGTATTTTAGACAGTGTTAGGGGAGAGAGAAACAAGAAAAAAAGAGAAAAGGGAGCTTCTGCATTGAATGACTGATGAATGTGTTTAAAGTGAAATGAACATGTCTCCACTGTCCTCTACATTTTCCCAAATGTGTTTCTTTGTTTTGAAGCCAAAAGCAGTAACTTGGCTAAACAGTGAGTCATGTTGAATTAAATAATGTTTAGATAAAATAGCTGTCTCTTTAGGAAAACATCTCTGTATTTCTTTTTTCATAAAGTCTGGTTCTTTAGATTTGAGATTTTGTGGTATACAGTTTATTGTATTTTTTTCCTGTGTGCAAATGAAAATGGGTTTAAAGATGCATCAAGTGAAAGCAAAGTTCAAGAATTTTGGTAGTGGGAGGAGCTGGATTGTTAATTTCCAAATACTCTGTTTTACTGGAAGTTGTGGGTGGTCTTCCATCATTCTGAAAGAATCTAGAGATAGAAAAATTTTGGCAATATATAGCTGTTTTCCAGTTAGTGATAATTGGTATTTCTTTCCTTGTCTAGTTCAACATTTTGTTATATGTAGTGCAACCAGATTCTGGTATGAGAATATATTTAAATCATAGAGGTCTGTAGAGAAAGTTTGCACAGCCTGATTCTTGACTAAAGAGTAATTACAGTTCTTTAAACTGACAGAATGTTGAATTGAGCCATCAGTATTATCGGTTTCTTATTTCTAATGTAACACATCATGAAGAGGAATGTTAATAAGTTGAATTTTTTCCAAGACTTCTGTCCATGCATCTATGCAGGCATCTTATAGTTTAGTTATACAAAATGTTTTATTCTACTTTATTCACTTAATATTGTGTCATAAAATAATCTCACTCTTGAAAACCCTTTAATAGTAGAATAGTCTTTGTAAAACTTGCAACTTATCATGTAATGTACTTTCTCAGATTTTTTCACTGGTGTCCCAAGCAACTTTGAAAAAATTCAAGCACTTTGGTTTGATATACAAGGAATTTGCATCTTTACAGGTTACTTGTGTGACAACCGAGAAGTTTGCATTTTTGCGTGTTGGTTGATTCCCTGATTCTGCCCACCCAAATCCTCTTTCTTATCAACTCTAAAAACTTCTAAACATATTTGAATCTTTCATCTCAGTGTTTCAACACAAGCTCTTTTTTCTCCCTGGAAAATGCTTATCTCTTTATTAAGTCATGTTTATCCTTCAGGTCACAGCTTATATGACACTCACAGAAGCTTTTTCTGACCCCTGATGTAAAGCAGCTGCCCTTGCTTTAAGCACTTATCTTGTCTTTTACCATACTTTGTGCATTTATTTCTGTGTATTAATTTAATAGAGTGGCTCAACTAAGATTTGTTGAATGAAGAAATAACGTCAAGTGCTTCCTTCTTTTTAAGATTTTCTTGTTATTTCCAGAAAGACTTAATCTTCCTTCCTCAATGTCCCCTTAATTTCCTGAGTCATCTTCTTGTACTGCAACTGTTTGTGTACCTCCATCGATGACTATCCATTTTGAAGGGAAACACCAAGAATTTTCATCTTTTAACTGGCCTCTGGCTCATTTACTATCTATTGAATGATTGAATAAATATATACCTCAAAGAATATTTTAATTTTGTGAAGAGCCTGCTGTATTTTTTTAAAATGTAAGCTTTATATCATAGGGAACTGGCATGAAGGGTCAGAGAACTTTATGGGGGTGAGATGGGACAAGAGACCTCACTCAGCACAAGGTAACTCCTACTACTCTTGCTCTAATCAAGTTTGCTAACTAGAAGTTCCCACTGGAGGGCCACAGGGTATCCAAAGAAAGTTTTATTGAAAGCATAGAAAATCAATAAATAGTATAAATGTTGTGATAGACAAGTGTTAAATGCTACTATAAGAATCTTTCCATATGATGGTTTGTGTGGGGAATGGTTCACATTGGGGATTAGAGTGGGGGAGTGGCATCTATTGTATTCTCTCTGCCCTAGGATTTTGCTGGCGTGATACAACATGTGAGCTCTTCACCTCTCCCCACTGCAAACAGCTGAGTCTGAGGTATTGTCTCCTTACCTACTGTTCTTACCTTGGACCCACTGTTTTTGAATAACTTGCCCCAAAGCAGCTTTTCCAGAAGTGTCAAGAGCTCTAGAAAGGAGGTGTCAGATGAAGTGTTTCCTCCTCCACAAGTTTATCTCCCTTGTTTACATCTTAAGTGGACACTCTGAAGCTGCGGTCTTCCTGACAGTAGGAATGTCAATGGTAATGACAGCTCAGCTCATCCATGCTATCCTCTACAGCTTAGCAATAGGTTCAGATTTGGTTCTACTTTCCAGAAGTTACTTCCTTCTAATTTAAAGACTCTCAAGACATCTTAGCTATCCCCTAATTGTATATTCTCCATATTCTGAGATAGACTCCAGCCACCATTTGCCACATACATGGAGCCAAAGATTGGAATCTAACATCTTTTTTTTTAGAATTTTTTAAATTTTTATTCTTTTTAATTGAATTTTATTGAAGTATAGTTGGTTTACAATGTTGTGTTAATTTCAGGTATACAGCAGAGTGATTCACTTTTGGTTTTGATTGCGTTTTGTTTGGTTTTTGGCCATGCCTCATGGCATGCAGGATCTTAGTTCCCTCACCAGGGATAGAACCCATGTCCCCTGCAGTGGAAGAACGGAGTCCTACCACTGGACCACCAGGGAATTCCTGGCATCTAACATCTTTGAAGCCAGCTTTCATGTCTCCCAAGTAAGCTTAGAGGAAGGGAAGTCAGAATTTATAATTCTCTGGTTGATTGAATCACACAACACAAATGGAATATGCTTTAGGTAGGGAGAAAGAAAGCCTTGGTTTTTGGCTTAGCTTCTTTTCCAGAAAGGACACAGTTGTATTACTGTGTATTACATATTGCTAAGATAGATTTTTAGAGAGGCCCTTTCTTCTTATCATTTTTATAGTAATATGAAGGATTACATTAGCTTTACAGATATTTTACAATAGTAGATAAAACTTATAAACAGTTAAAAAGGAATTATTTTCATGGACATTTTTATTGCTGCAGGGAACATTGGAGATCATTCTGGTTAATAAATAATCTCATTCCTCCTTTTATTTTGTAGATGTAAGACTTAAGGTGGGGGGAAATAGAAGGTGGGGAGTGATTGGGTGAATGGGGGCAAACGAAACCCTGTATCAACAAATGATGAAACAAGAACTTCAGCCCCAGTTGGCTCATTCCAAAACTGGGCCTTTCTCCCCATACACCTTACCTTTTAATAGTAATAAATTATTATCATGAAAACCTTAATTTAAAAAATTGGATAGCATTTTTTTTCTCACTTTATTGGTTCATGCTCATAATTTATTTTTTGAATTTTATTTATTTTATATACAGCAGGTTCTTACTAGTTATCTATTTTATACATATTAGTGTATATATGTCAATCCCAATCTCCCAATTCATCCCACCGCCACCAACCCTGCCACCACTTTCCCCCACTGGTGTCCATACGTTTGTTCTCTACATCTGTGTCTCTATTTCTGCCCTGCAAACCAGTTCATCTGTACGATTTGTCTAGATTCCACATATATGCTTTAATATATGATATTTGTTTTTCTCTTTCTGACTTACTTCACTCTGTATGACAGTCTCTAGATCCATCCATGTCTCTACAAATGAGCCACTTTCGTTCCTTTTTATGGCTGAGTAATATTCCATTGTATATATGTACCACATCTTTATCCATTCGTCTGTCAATAGGCTTTTAGGTTGCTTCCATGACCAGGCTATTGTAAATAGTGCTACAATAAACATTGGGGTGCATGTGTCTTTTTGAATTATGGTTTCCCAGTAGTGGGATTGCTGGGTCATATGGTAATTCTATTTTTAGCTTTCTAAGGAACCTCCATACTGTTCTCCATAGTGGCTGTATTGATTTACATTCCCACCAACAGTGCAAGAGGGTTCCCTTTTCTCCACACCCTCTCCAGCATTTGTTGTTTGTAGATTTTCTGATGATGCCCATCACCTGCTGTGAGGTGATACCTCACTGTAGTTTTGATATGCATTTCTCTAATAATTAGTGATGTTCAGCAGCTTTTCATGTGGTTCTTGACCATCTGTATGTCTTCTTTGGAGAAATGTCTAGGTCTTCTGCCCATTTTTTGATTGAGTTGTTTGTTTTTTTAATACTGAGCTGCATGACCTGTTTATATATTTTGGAGATTAATCCTTTGTCCGTTGATGCATTTGCAAATATTTTCTTCCATTCTGAGGGTTGTGTTTTCATCTTGTTTATGGTTTCCTTTGCTTTGCAAAAGCTTTTAAGTTTCCTTAGGTCCCACTTGTTTATTTTTGTTTTTATTTCCATTACTCTAGGAGGTGGATCAAAAAAGATCTTGCTGTGATTTATGTCAAAGAGTGTTCTTCCTATGTTTTCCTCTAAGAGTTTTATAGTGTCCGGTCTTACATTTAGGTCTCGAATCCATTTTGAGTTTATTTTTGTGTATGATGTGAGGGAGTGTTCTAATTTCATTCTTTTACATGTAGCTATCCAGTTTTCCCAGCACCACTTATTGAAGAGACTGCCTTTTCTCCATTTTATATCCTTGCCTCCTTTGTCATGGATTAGTTGACCATAGGTGCGTGGGTTTATCTCTGGGCTTTCTATCCTGTTCCATTGATCTATATTTCTGTTTTTGTGCCAGTACCATATTGTCTTGATTACTGTAGCTTTGTAGTATAGTCTGAAGTCAGGGAGTCTGATTCCTCCAGCTCAGTTTTTTTTCCCTCAAGACTTCTATGGCTATTTGGGGTCTTCTGTATCTCCATACAAATTTTAAGATTTTTGTTCTAATTCTGTAAAAAGTGCCATTGGTAATTTGATAGGGATTGCATTGAATCTGTAGGTTGCTTTGGATAGTATAGTCATTTTCACAATATTGATTCTTCTAATCCAAGAACATGGTATATCTCTCCATCTGTTTGTGTCATCTTTGATTTCTTTCATCAGTGTCTTATAGTTTTCTGAGTACAGATCTTTTACCTCCTTAGTTAGGTTTATTCCTAGGTATTTTATTCTTTTTGTTGCAATGGTGAATGGAAGAGTTTCCTTAATTTCTCTTTCTGATCTTCCATTGTTAATGTATAGGAATGCAAGAGATTTCTGTGCATTAATTTTGTATCCTGCAACTTTGCCAAATTCATTGATTAGCTCTAGTAGTTTTCTGGTGGCATCTTTAGGATTCTCTAATTATAGTATCATGTCATCTGCAAACAGTGACAGTTTTACTTCTTTTACAATTTGTATTCCTTTTATTTCTTCTTCTTCTCTGATTGCTGTGGCTAGGACTTCCAAAACTATGTTGAATAATAGTGGTGGGAGTGGACATCTTTGTGTTGTTCCTGATCTTAGAGGAAATGCTTTCAGTTTTTCACCATTGAGAATGATGTTTGCTGTGGGTTTGTCATATATGGTCTTTATTATGCTGAGGTAGGTTCCGTCTATGCCCACTTTCTAGAGAGTTTTTATCATAACTAGGTGTTGAATTTTGTCAAAAGCTTTTTCTGCATTTATGGAGATGATCATATGGTTTTTATTCTTCAGTTTGTTTACATGGTTTATCACATTGATTGATTTGCATATATTGAAGAATCCTTGCCTCCTTGGGATAAATCCCATTTGATCATGGGATCATGATGATCTTTTTAGTGTGTTGTTGGATTCTGTTTGCTAGTATTTTGTTGAGGATTTTTGCCTCTATATTCATCAGTGATATTGGTCTGTAATTTTCTTTTTTTGTAGTATCTTTGTCTGATTTTGGTATCAGGGTGATGGTGGCCTCATAGAATGAGTTTGAGAGTGTTCCTTCCTCTGCAATTTTTTGGAAGAGTTTGAGAAGGATGGGTGTTAGCTCTTCTCTAAATGTTTGATAAAATTCACCTGTGAAGCCATCCAGTCCTGGACATTTGTGTTTTGGAAGATTTTTAATCACAGTTTCAATTTCATTACTTGTGATTGGTCTGTTCATATTTTCTATTTCTTCCTGGTTCAGTCTTGGAAGGTTATACCTTTCTAAGAATTTGTCCATTTCTTCCAGGTTGTCCATTTTATTGGCATAGAGTTGCTTGTAGTACTCTCTTATGATGCTTTGTATTCCTGTGGTGTCCGTTGTAACTTCTCCTTTTTCGTTTCTAATTTTATTGATTTGAGTCCTCTCCCTTTTTTTCTTGATGAGTCTGGCTAAAGGTTTATCAATTTTGTTTATCTTCTCAGAGAACCAGCTTTTAGTTTTATTGATCTTTGCTATTGTTTTCTTTGGTTCTACTTGATTTATTTCTGCTCTGATCTTTATGATTTCTTTCCTTCTACTAACTTTGGGTTTTGTTTGTTCTTCTTCCTCTAGTTCCTTTAGGTGCAAGGTTATACTGTTTATTTGAGATTTCTCTTGTTTCTTGAGATAGGCTTGTATTGCTATAAAGGCTTGTATTGCTATAAACTTCCCTCTTAGAACTGCTTTTGCTTCATCCCACACGTTTTGGATCATCATGTTTTCATTGTCATTTGTCTCCAGGTATTTTTTGATTTCCTCTTTGATTTCTTCAGTGATCTCTTTGTTGTTTAGTAACGTATTGTTTAACCTCCATGTGTTTGTGTTTTTTATGGTTTTTTTCCCTGTAATTGATTTCTAATCTTATAGTATTGTGGTCTGAAGAGATGCTTGATATAATTTCAGTTTTCTTAAATTTACCGAGGCTTGATTTGTGACCCAAGATGTGATCTATCCTGGAGAATGTTCCATGTGCACTTGAGAAGAAAGTGCAATCTGCTGTTTTTGGATGGAATGTCCTATAAACATCAATTAAATCTATCTCATCTATTGTGTCATTTAAAGCTTGTGGTTCCTTATTAGTTTTCTGTCTGGATGATCTGTCCATTGGTGTAATTGAGGTGTTAAAGTCCCCCACTATTATTGTGTTACTGTCGATTTCCTCTTTTATAGCTGTTAGCAGTTGTATTGAGGTGATCCTACGTTGGGTATATATATATTTTTAATTGTTATATCTTCTTCTTGGGTTGATCCCTTGATCATTATGTAGTGTCCTTCCTTGTCTCTTGTAACATTCTTTATTTTAAAGTCTATTTTATCTGATATGAGTATTGCTACTCCAGCTTTCTTTTGATTTCATTTGCATGGAATATCTTTTTCCATCCCCTCACTTTCAGTCTATATGTGTCCCTAGGTCTGATGTGGGTCTCTTCCAGGCAGCATATATATGGGTCTTGTTTTTGTATCCATTCAGTGAGACTGTGTCTTTTGGTTGGAGCATTTAATCCCTTCACGTTTAAGGTAATTATTGATATGTATGTTCCTATTACCATTTTCTTAATTGATATGGGTTTGTTTTTGTAGGTCCTTTTCTCCTCTTTTGTTTCCCACTTAGAGAAGTTCCTTTAGCATTTGTTGTAGAACTGGTTTGGTGGTGCTGAATTCTCTTAGCTTTTGCTTGACTGTAAACTTTTGATTTCTCCATCAAACCTGAATGAGATCCTTGCCGGGTAGAGTAATCCTGGTTGTAGGTTCTTCCCTTTCATCACTTTAAATGTATCGTGCCACTCCCTTCCGGCTTGTAGAGTTTCTGCTGAGAAATCAGCTGTTAACCTTATGGGAGTTCCTTTGTATGTTATTTATCATTTTTCCCTTGCTGCGTTCAATAATTTTTCTTTGTCATTAATTTTTGTCAGTTTGATTACTGTGTGTCTCGGTGTGTTTCTCCTTGGGTTTATGCTGCCTGGCACTCTCTGTTCTTCCTGGACTTGGGTGGCTATTTCCCTTCCCATGTTAGGGAAGTTTGCAACTATAATCTCTTCAAATATTTTCTCAGGTCATTTCTCTCTCTCTTCTCCTTCTGGGACCGCTATAAAGTGAATGTTGTTGCGTTTAATGTTGTCCCAGAGGTCTCCTTGGCTGTCTTCATTTCTTTTCATTCCTTTTTCTTTATTCCGTCCTGTGGCAGTGATTTCCACCATTCTGTCTTCCTGGTCAGTTATCCATTCTTCTGCCTCAGTTACCCAGCTATTGATTCCTTCTAGTGTATTTTTCATTTCAGTTCTTGTATTGTTCATCTCTGTTTATTCTTTAATTCTTCTAGGTCTTTGTTAAACATTTCTTGCATCTTCTCAATCTTTTCCTCCATCTTCTTCCGAGGTCCTGGATCATCTTCACTATCATTATTCTGAATTCTTTTCCTGCAAGGTTGCCTATCTCCACTACATTTAGTTGTTTTTCTGGGGTTTTATCTTGTTCCTTCATCTAGTACAAAGTCCTCTGCCTTTTCATTTTGTCTATCTTTCTGTGAATGTGGTTTTCCTTCCACACGCTGCAGAATTGTAGTTCTTCTTGTTTCTGCTCTCTGCCCTCTGGTGGATCCATGCTCATAATTTTTAATTCATTAAAATTAAAAGATCATAAAACTCAATATAACAGAATAAAGGGAGAGAGTGTGAACGAACAAAGAACTTTGTCTCAGATTTTGAGGCAGTTTCAGATGCAAAACTCTACAGAAAACAGTGTGGGCCTTAGCAAGTCATACAGTATAGTCCCCCACCCCCCAATCCGTGGCATTTTAAACCATTTCAAATGATCTTTCAGGCAGCCTTTAAGAGAAGAGAAAATTCAAAGGGAAATCGAGCAAATCTCAGCAGATCTGAGACCTGACATCAAGAGACCTGATCAACAAAGCCTTTATGAAGCAGTCCAATTTAAATTACATCGAAATTACTGCTTGAGTTATGAGTAGGAGTTAGAAAAAGGTAGGAAAAGTCCTCTCAGCAAGAGGAATAAAATGTACAAAGACCCTAAGGCAGAAAGGAAGAAGGCAAGTTTGAAGATGTGAAAAGGTCAAAAGGGTGAGAACACAAACAAAATATCCAAATAGTGATGATTGAGATTTTCTAGTGAGGTAATCTTGAGCCAGATTGTAGCAGGCCTCAAAGGCCATGTTAAGAATTTTGGATTTTGTTCTAAAAGTAATGGAAAATCATTCAAGACAGGAAGAGAAAGCTTAAAATTAGAATAATCATTTAAACCATGAATCTTTTGAGAGTGTAAAGGGGGCACTATTGATAATTACACTGGTAAAACAGCCCAAAGCTGGGCTGTTTGTGGCAAGCCAGGATGAGAATCATCTTTAAAAGCTCTTATATATTGGTTAATTTGCCCTCTGATGCAGTGCCTGGGAGATACATTCTGTATTCACTGTTGTCCTTCCCTGGCCAGACTCACTGAATAGAACTGTTTTCCTTTTTCTTTCTTTCGTCCATTTGGCAGTTTGCTTCCATTTAGCCAATCATGCCCATCCATCAAAAACATAGAAAATGTGGAACCATTTACCTCTTACATGAAGCTATATCTGACTCTCTGATCTCACTCTCATGCAGCTTTTCTTGGACTTGATCTGATGATTTAATGAGAAGAGCATCACTGAGAATTTGATTATTCTCAATTTGTTTGGAGTATGTTCTCCTCTCCCCACCCCACCTCACCCCCTGCTCCTCAAATTGGCAAAGAAAAAATTTGAGAGACTGAGCCATTTCTTATACTATATTTGGCACTGCACAGACTCATGGGCAGGTCAAGAACATAGTGAAAACCCAATAAATAAGTGTTTAAATTGTCCGTCTTATTTGAAAAACAAAAGAGTGTCTTATAGAGTTCACAGATTAAGGAACCCACCTTGCTTTGAATCCTGGCTCTAGCCTCTTCTTTTCTTTCCTATGTGATCTTGGTTAGATTGCTCAAATGAACTGAATTTTAGTTTCCTTAAATGTGGAACAGGAATGATATTAAAGCCTAACAAAGAGGTTTTAAATGCAAATTAAACAGGTGTTTTAAGCACCTAGAACAGTTACTTCTGCTGTTAGACCCACAAGTGGTAGCTATTTGGGTCTATTATTTTTGAGCAAATGTGCTTTTACTACATTCCTTCTGGTGTCTCTTTGCCTTAGGAATTAGGAACTGCAGTGTCAGCCTGCTGAAGTTTCACTGGTCTTATCTTTATCTGCCTGTTTGTCCTAAAGGGATAGGTGAAGTTCAGTTTCTAAGCCACTTTCAAGATAGTGAGCCTCAGGGAGAGGATGGGTCATTTAAGCCCACTCTACTTAAAATTCTTCTGAGATAAGACATTCAGGAGAGGAAATTATCCTGTCAGTAGCAATGTCTCCAAAGTAAAAGACATGCTAAGGATTTACTTTAAAATCTGTAGGTGTGCATTCTGCCAGAGGGAGAGCTGAGGTTTATGGTGAGGAAACTGTCATGGTGGGCTTAGCCAAACAAAATAACAGAATGTAAGTCAAGATTTGGAATTGTCGTAGGGGCCTGGTATGTTCATATTAGTGTCCTGTTTTGTGAGCAGATGTCTAGCCTGCCTTGATAAGGGCTTAATAAAGATGTATTGAATATATAAATTAATAGCATATCGGGGTACATGTGTCCTTTTGAATTATGGTTTTCTCAGGGTAAAAGCCCAGTAGTGGGATTCCTGGGTCATATAGTAGTTCTATTTTTAGTTTTTTTAAGGAACCTCCATACTGTTCTCCATAGTGGCTGTATCAATTTACATTGGCACCAACAGTGCAAGAGGGTTCCCTTTTCTCCACAGCCTCTGGGGCACACTCACTCACTTGGTTATTCCTGCACTCCTTCCACACATCTATTCTGAGTAGCTGCTCTGTGACAGGGCCCATGACATTAACATCCCTTGATTTCCAAACCATGCTTTCTCTCTCTGTGACAACCTTCACAGCAGGGGCCCTGGGGATGGGACAGTCTTCAGGTGTGGTAGACACTTGGTCTTCATTAATTTTGCTGTTTAATAAATAGTGTCTGATGGCAGAAGATGACCTTGTTGCTTTCCTGCTTTGTAGCTTCCCAAGGCTCACAAATGTCCTTAGAACAAAGTAGCAGCCTCTTATGTTGGTACTCAAAGCCTTTGTGATAGGGATCCTGCCTCTCCAATATTTTCCAGAACTTCTTAACTCATCTTGTGGTCCCTAAAAATAAAATATTGAAGTAATGCCAAAAAAATTTAATTAATTAATAGCACATCATGAACTTTAAATATAATTAATAAGCCACCATTGCATATGCTTCTCATAAAGAGACCCCTGGGGACTGATTTTCAATCAGGTAATCTTTTGCTTGTTTTTGAAACTTATAAAAGGCCAAAGATAATATAGTATTCTGAGGGAATGTGTTCCCTAATCAGTAGTTTAACAGATATATATTATTCATAAAAGAGAACTCTAGACTCTCCACCAAGATCACATTTTCGAGCACATTAATAAGTTCTCACTGACTTAGTCACCTCAGAAATCTTAAGATCACTAACAGAGAACAAAGGTTAATTCTTAATATGGTTAGGGATAGAGTGTTAATTACAGACAATATATTCTGTATATTAAACTATGTTGTAATTGCTATAGCAGTGTGTTGACTATATTCAAGTGGTCCCAGAAGCTTATATTGCGAGGGTTTATACTTGGGGGGAACTTATTTTTCTCCCAGCCCTGGTTAAATTCTCAAGGCTCACAATAGTTTCCATACAAAGGTAAGCCCATGTCAATACATGAATTTCAGGTAAGCATATCATGCTACAAATTTTCCCTCAGGGAACACTGCCATGGAAGACATTACAGTAATTTTCCACCCTAGAACGCTACAATAATGTGGATTTCAGGATAGAAGCATGTAGTATTTTTTTTAATACTGTTTCCCAGGAGATTTTCCCAAGGATTTAGAGACCTACACTGCCCTTTGTGGGGCCGCTGCATTTTCTAATACTGCATACTCTCAAAGTTCCTTCTCAGTCAGTTGAGCATGTCCGGAGAAACAGCTCAACTAGCTGTACCTCCAATGCTGTGAAAAGAATGACATAATTATTAAGATGTAAAGAAATGTAGGACAGTGCCATTCTGTGACTTGTTTAGATGAGAGACCAATAATTGTGAGTTCCTTCTCTCGCTGTAACCAAATCATTAAATCAGTCATTTTCTCTAACTGTAGCCAAATTATTGAATCATTCATTGACTTAAGTTGGATCTGCATTAAACCAAAAATGATGGATTATTCAGTCATTCTCTTTATAGATAAAAATCCTGGATGCTTTGAACTCATCTCTTTATTCCTTAAGAAAAAAAAAAGGTTCATTTTGATTTTTTTGTTTTTCCCAAGCCCCAGAGTTCAGCTATGGCTAACTACCAGCAATTTAAATAGCATTTAAAAAAAATAGCCTTAGCTTCTAGGCTTCTAACAGAGGCACTTCTAAAGTAAATCTTCCTTGGTTAACAGCTGTCAGCTATCAATGAGCTATAGGTAATTAAATTTGAAGATAGCTTTATGGCCCAGAAAAAGAGATAAAATCCTTGGACCAGAAAGGTCTTAAGTTAATGCAGTTATTGCTCCCTCTGGTATTTGAATTAATGCAAGAAATTGATTATTTTCTAACGAAACAGGTAAAGAGGAGAACTGCCATTGTTTGTTACTTGCAAGTAAAATTTAGTTGAGACTGTTTTCCCAGCCCAGTTCACACTCTTGGTTTTATTTCAATATACATTGGGAAGAGAAGGCAAAAAAAAAAAAAAAAAAAATTTGTTTTTTTTTTTAAATAGCCAGACTAAACAAACCATGGTAGAAAGAGTGAGAAGGTGTTAGTGGCTGTGAACACTGGAGAGATGTTATCAGATATGATCAGTTAGTAAGGGTTTAAACAACAGGAAATGAAAACCTCAATTCAAGGTGCCTAAAAAAAAGCAAGGATTTTTTTAAAAAAAATCATCTATAACAGAAGTAATCCTGTAGTAGAACAGTTGTAGGGTTAGTGTAGACATTGAATGATTTCTTATAGAACTCAGCATTTTTCCTAAATTTCTGCTTGCCATTCTCAGATAGCAATCTTTTTGGTAGCAGCAACTGCTGAAAGTATTATATTCTCACTTACCAATGTCCAGAGGCAGAAAAAGAAATCACCTCTTTTTTGTGCCATTTTTAAGACCCAAGAAACCTCTTCTAGTAACCTTGCAGAAGACTTCCCTCTACATCTCATCGGCCAGAACTAGTCACATGGTCATATTTTTAGTCACTCTCTTGCTGGGGGATCCACTATGGTTGGCATATGGTTCCCTGCCAACAGGAAAGAGAAAGAAAATATCTGTTAGACAGAGGGTCAGTAATCTCTCCTGCCAAAAGGAGCACACTGATCTTCTACTGTGTGCTGGTGGAACATCCTTTGAGCTATGTGTTAACATAACCAATTTATAGATGAGAAAATCGAAACCTGGGAGAAACAAGGTAGTTTTTTTAAACTAACAGATTAGTAAGTGATGAAACTGGGATTTCAACTCAGAACTGTCTGACTCCAATTCTGTACTCTCTCCACTGCTGCCTGTACATCATGCCTCACTTTGAGTTTCAATTACAGAGATACTCTTTTTGGATCTAATGATCAATGCATCTCTGTGTTTTGCTTTTCACTTTAGACTTACTGTTCCTCGGAGCTTCCTCAGAGCTGTCTACTCTCTGAGCTTCATATCATCCATGAGAAGAACTGGAAATCTCTCCCTGCAGATTTGATATTTTTAATGACAAATTAGTTATCTAATTTTACATGCTTGTGGGACATTTCCACTTTTACTTGAATTTAATCTATCAACACTCAAGTAATCTCTTTACCAAAGAAATTTCCTTTTTGAATCTCTCAAAATTAGTAAAGGCCATGTTCATTTAACCTGTTCTCAGTTTACATCTTTGGAAGATAATTACCTCTTCCTTTTACCCAAAGACCAACTTCATATAAAATCATTCCAAATCCTTTAAGTGACCCTCACGTCAACTCCTCTCTTCCTTTCTATTTCTGGCAAATCAGGTCTTTATCATCATCATATCTGGAAGAGCATCTCTTAGTTTTCCAGTCTCACATGCCCCAAAATTATCCTGCACACCAAATTATTATTCTTAAATATGATTTATTATTTTACTGTCCTGCTCAAATAATTTGAGTAGATTCTACATGTGACAAAAAGAAATATTAAATATATTAATACATATAAATCAGACAATTTAGTCTTCCATATTTTCTCCCTGTGTAAAGAATTGTTCTTCTTACTTGTCTGGCTGAAGCTTGAAGTCTTGTCCCAAGTCATAATAATAGGTAACCCATGTAATCCATGTCACTGTGAGACAGGTACTCTTTTAAGCTCTTGATGTATATTAACAATTTAAACCTAACAATACCCCTATGATGTAGGGACTATTATTATCCTGACTTTAAAGATGAAGACACTGGAGTCTAGAGGGATAAAGGCACTGGCCAAGTACATATATAAATGAAATTGTAGGGCCAGCATTCAGACTCCAGTGACTGAGCCCCAGATGCCACAAACTCAGTCATATTTTACTTCTTTAATCTGTGTATTTCACTGGAGAGTTATTTATTCATGAGGTATTTGTTGAATATCTATTCTGCACCCAATCAGCACCCTACAAATGATGTTTTACAGGAAAATTATGCAGCCATGAATCTCCTCCACTGGATGAAAAGCAAGCTTTATTAAACACCCTGGATTTTAGGCAAAATCAAAGGAGAATGTGTCTTCTCCCACCTTTAGTGACATTTGTTGCATTTTATATTCTCTCTCATGTTCTGAGCTCTTGGATATTTTTTCCTACTTCAGCAACAACCTCTGGTCTAGCAGAGGCTAACTTTTTTCCTGAACACAATCCAAGTAATTTATAGAAAAATTTATTAAACTAGTTAGAATTATGTTGAGGAAGTAAGGTAAATATTCAGGGTAGGAAACAACAACCCTAAAATGATGACCTTATTGAAGTCCAACAATAAAATATTAAGAGAGTCTAGGAAGACATTCATACCATCATTGCTTTTGTTTTTTGTTCAATCTAATCACTTGCTATATTTTTTTGGGTGATTTATTTTAACAAGCTTTGAGCTGATGACAAACAGTAAACAACTGAGTTGAGGTCCTAGCAAAATGTGAATAATTTTGTAATCAAGTAGTACTACTATAAACTTTAACATTGCATTTATGGATTTATTTATGTTTTAATTCAACATAGAGGAAATAAATAAAAATATCCACTAATATAACTGTTTTAAAATTAATTTATTGTAGGAGGAAAATGTATTTTGACTTTTTTGGTAAATATTTCCATAAGATAATTTTCATTAAAATAATGGAATCAAGATACTCAATTTTCACTTGTGCTATTCACTATTTCAGAGCTTCGAGAAACCAAGACCTCTGAATACTTCAGCCTATCTCACCACCCTTTAGACTACAGGATATTATTAATGGATGAAGATCAGGACCGGATATATGTGGGCAGCAAAGATCACATTCTTTCCTTGAATATTAACAACATAAGTCAAGAACCTTTGAGTGTAAGTTTATCATTTTCATGAGGGCAATGCTAAATTCCTAGGTGTCTTTTTCTTTAAGAGTTTCAAATACAATGAAAAAATTATGTACTTCATTAGAACAATAGAAAATACAGGTCATATATCAATAAATAGTTGGAAATTACTACTTATTTCAAGGACTGAAAATATAATCAATTCATTTCTCCATGTCTAGTTTCATAGTTTTTAGCCATCTAAAACTTGAAGCTAAGTGAGAAAATACTTCCCATGTATACATACATTGAAAGGGAAAAGGAGAAGCATGGAGTATAGCATGAAAAATGGTCAGATTAAAGGACAGCGTACCTTGTCATCTGTACATAAACCAAGAAGGCCTTGAAAAGAACACAATTATTAAATGCAGTGTTCTTTGAAAAAATGTGGCCTATACAACAGGGATTTGAACTGCATGGCTCCACTTATATGCAGATTCTTTTTGGTTGTAAATACTACAGTACTACATGATACATGGTTGGTTGAATCTTTGGATGTGGAACTGGAATATAGGGTCAGTGTCCCTAACCTCTGAGTTGTTCAAGGGTTAACTATATTTATCATTCTATGTCACAGCAAGGAAATAAATTGAGCTTCATTAAAGTAAAGAAATAAAAGTAAATTAATTATAAATTTATTACAGCAAGAACACATCTGAATTTATTATTTTAACAATGAGCTACAGGATGAAAAAAGCTACAGGATGAAAAAAAAAATCATCTCCACCAGACCTGACCCAAGGCTGCAATGACTTAGCATGCTAGCACAGTATGTCAGAGAGAGAATCTTTATCCAGGTTATTTTAGCTGTTGAAGTACCTAGTTTGCAGTAAATTTACCAGCCTAGCTGTGTAGTTTACCAAAAAATCCCCAAGATAGCAGTATAAACATAAATTCATTGTGATATAAGCAGTTGTGAAAAGTGTACTATAAATCAGAGGGAGGGAAATATACATTATATGGTGCACATCAATAATTTCCTTATTTTAAAATTGTACCATTAGTAAATGAGCACATATTATAGAAAGAATTGTTGAAGGAAAAATTCATGGAAGAAACAAAAACATAGTTCTTAGAATAAAGTAATAAAATCTTTATTAACTTGAGTTCATAAAATGAAAGAAGAAATTTGAAATATAAATATAGAATTAACTTAAAGAAATCTGTTAGCATAAAGTAAATGAAGAGTACTGAGCTGTCATATATACAAGTGAGATTATGCAACCTTTATTTTCCTTTCTGAGCAGGTTTTCTGGCCAGCATCTGCAATCAAAGTTGAAGAGTGCAAAATGGCTGGCAAAGATCCCACAGTGAGTGCTTAAAAAAATCCAAAACTTAAATATTTGGTCTTTGAATTCATGTACTTTGAGTGCATCCAAGAAGGAGACAAAGGGTATTGGTGTTTTGAATCCTCGGCTGGACACATAGTAAGAAATGTAAATGCAAAGTGATTGGAACTCTTAAACACTGTAACTTAGGAATTCCTGACTGGGTAAAAATTTCCTGCTTTGCTTTCATTATTGAACCCTGACACTTTTCATGATGGATTTCAGTAATAAGCCCTGTTCAAAGTGGATCCAACCTGCAGAATTCTCAGCAGGCTGCTGAAATAATGATAATTCAAGTGTCTGGAGTAGCTCCCAGATACCATGTGGGCTTTTCCAAAGAAAGATTCTCGTCAAAAGGGTAGTGGTTAGCCAGCACATTCCAGAAGCATAAATCACCAGTAATGGCTGTTATCTTTGTTAATTAAAAATAACCACAGAAATAAAAATCAGGGCAGATACAAATATCAGTAAATGTTCAGTGTGCAATACTTTTATAAAATGTATTCCATATAAAGAATCAAGGAATAAATCTACATTGATTTCTACAAATGACTTTCTGAAACTGACACATTAAATTATTCTTGAATATTATAAAAAATATATGGAACAGCTCTTTAATGTGCACAAGTCATTTAACGTTTATAATGAAGCTTAGATGTCATTTCACCTTCTTGTCTCAAACTTCTTCCTTGTGGAAGAAGAAGTGTGGAAATGAAATTTTTATATTTTATTGATTCTTAGCAGTCCAGGTACAAAGTTCTGAAAAAGCCTGGCTTAAGGCAGGACCACAGCAGACTCTGGAGTGCAGATCTCCGGGTCTCACCAGAGGGTGTTTTGGCAAGAGTGCTGACCAGGAGTGACTCAGCTCAGGGTTTCATTGTTTTAGTTTCATAATTCACCTTATAAGAGAAAATTTTAAATGGGCAAAAGGAGCTCACAGTAGTATATTTGCTACCCACAGGATCTGTTGGACCACAATCAAAAAGGAAAAAAATCCAGAAAAGATGTGAAAGAAACATTCAAAAGAGTACATTACAATTGCTTTCTAGGGAACCAATAGCAGAATGAAGTATAATGTAGTGGAAAAGGCACTTTTTTTTTGGTCCCCTGAAGCTATGATTTCGATAATTTTGCATGAATTAAACTACTTTCTTTCATCCTCTAATGTAGAGATTTTTCCCATTGATGGTTATGTGATCATGTCTCGCCTTTTGCCACGCTTATATCCTGTGGTTGTAATTACTGGATTTAATTGTTCTTTGTTTAAAAAATTTCTGTGTCCCATTCACATAAACTGCCACAGGCAGAATACATAGGATTTAGATACCTTTGCACATTCTCTTTCCAAAAATTGTTGTTGATTTTCTGAAGAGTCTTAGCCAAGTCATTTGATTTCTTTCTCCCTTTGGCAAAGTAGAAATGCTCTGTTATTTGCTTTATTATAATTAAACGTCATTAGATAAAATCTTCAATACATGCTTATGTTTTCACATAGTTTTGTCATGCTGTGATATCATTCATGGATATCTTTATATTCTGCCACATGGCCAGTCAGAGGTAACTGGTAGTGGGCTCTGTTGTAGTACAGCCAGCGCTGTTGGGTCCTGGGAAATAATAATCAAAGTAAGTTTCAAATATATGCTCTGTCTATGCAAGAGAAGAGAATGTTGACAAATTCATCTCGCTTAAGGCATGTGAGGTACTTACAAACAAGTGTCCTTTAAGCAGGATACCAATGGCAGAAAAATGATGCTAAATAGAAGTTCTATAGAACAACATTTTAATTACACTTCTCAAACTAAATATTTAAGAATCTCTTAGCTCTTTTGGAATAAATATCATCTAATTACTTAATATTTCATTTTTTAAATGCAGGAACAGAATATTTTAATTTGTACAAATCAGTTAATTGAAGTGAAGGAACCAGAGGTATATAAGGTGGAGTTCCTACCTTTAAGAGTCTTCACAATATACTGGGGATGATGGGACATATATACAATAATTACCAAGTAATACTAGCCAACACTTAATGGAATGGGCCAGGTGCTATTCTAAATGTTTTGTTTTAATCCTCATGACGATGCTGCAAGATGGACATTATTGTCTTCATCCACATTTTTAAGATAGATAAACTGAATCACTAAGAGAGTAAGGAACTTACCCAAAGCTGCGCTGCCTGCAAGTGGGAGGCCTCTGTCCGACTCAGGCACATATGGCTCTAGATCTTTTTGCTCTTAGTTGATAAAACATGCCACTTCTCCGGGGAGAATATGATAAATGCTGAGAATACACACAAAGACAAAGAAAAAATTCACTGCACCTGGGATATTTAGGAAAGGTTTGATAGATTTGGTGGCAACTATGCTAGGTCTTACGTTAACTTGTCCCCTTATTCTAGTTCAATAATACTGAAATTCAAATAAGTTGTATCCTTTCTCTCTTTCAGCCTTTGGTACAGGCTACATGTGATTCTCTTCTTGTTGAATTATCTTCCCATCTTTTTAACCTGGGAATCATCTACTCATCCTTTCAAATAACAGTGCAGATGTCACCTCTCTGGAGAGTCCTTTCTTGCTACCCAGGACTGGGCTAGCTGCCCCTCCCTGTGCGTTCACCTGAAACACTCTAGAACTTATTTCACTGCATTTTTAGTGATTGGATCCAGTGCCCAGATCTGTATCTAGGCACTTCATGAAATTTCAACAAGATCTGGAAAAATGGAGATGAAAGCAGTAAGCACGGGAATCTATTCCAAGTACTTTTCTCAGGTTGGGGGTAGGACACAATGGATATTGAGTTATTAATACCTTTAGATTAATAAGTTTATAATAAATTCATTATGCACAATTTTTAAAGGTATATTTTGGTTAAATTAATTTTTTTACTTTTAAATATTATATTAATCTTCTAAGAAAAGCATAAACTAGTGACAAATTTTATATTTCTATAACAATTGAAAAAAAACCATAGAATCAAACATCTCTTATTCCTTTAGATTTTTTACTTATATCAAACTTTAATTAAAGTTATAAAAATAATACTCAATTATTAGAAAATAATTCAATATAATTTAAAATTTGATCCCAGGTAATGTGTATCATAATACTATATAATAAACTAATGTTTATCAGGAAAGTAAATTATCATGGTGGGAATATAGCTTATTGTCTGCCTCAACTAAGAGAGTATAACTTACCTCCCAATTTCCCTTTTTGCCCCTATTTATTCACATTCCTACATGCTATATTTATTTCTGAATATTAATATTTTATTCATATGCTAAATAAATTGAGCTTAAACAATAACACATGCTGTCAAACATATCCAATGAGATAGAGCATAATGAATGTGCTAAGTAAGTACTGTATGAGATCATTGAAAAATTAAGCATGGTTACATATATTTAGACCTATATGCATTACATACACACAATGTCAAACTTGATTTATTAATTGTAGAATATCAATTTCCCTGTTTCTGTGACCAGAGGATCCTAAACTATTTGAAAACATATTTTCTTTAGGAATACATTTATCAAAATACCTTGATATATTCCCCAGACCAAGAAGTATAGGCCAAGAAGAAAAAAATTAAGAGGTATTTTTTTTTCCATTGCATAGTATGGACCATGAAGAGTCAATATTTTTAAAGCCCTATTAATCTGAGCTCCACGATATATTATTTTAAAACATCTATTTTAAAATTATATAAATAATACCTGTTAACACAGAAATTTTTGAAGACCTAGAAAAGCATGCAGAGAGCAACAGAAAACAATCTCTTATTAGCTCTCTGACCCTGGAGGCTTAACCTCTCTGTGCCTCATTTTTCTTAAATGTGTAATGGGCTACTCATAAAACCTACCTTATTGGGTTATTAAGAGGATTAGTGAATTAATATTTGCAGAGAGCTTAGAACAGTACATAGCACATAGTAAGCACACACTGTTAAGTAAATAAAATAAATTACGCTACCCAAACATAATAACTTAAAAATCGGCGGTATATTCTTCCAGCATTTTAGTATATGACATGTATATGTATATACATAAAATAGTATTACATTCTGCATAATGTTAGCAGCTTGATTTTTCATTTAGCATTGTACTTTGAAATAGTTTTGAAAGAGAATTAAGCAATAAAAAGAAAGCATCCATGGTATTGAATTTCACTGATGTCTCATTCCGCAAACCTTTTATGGATGTCTACTGTGGTCAGGACCTGTACTAATCTCTATGCAGGACAAATTCCCTGTCCATTACACAGGGTTTGTACTGACAATTGGAACTGAAAATATATATGAAAGAATCTAATACCTAACACTGGGTATATTTATTATGTGCCAGACACTGTTCCAAGTGCTTCAGTAGTATACTGCTTACAACAAATATTATCATCACCATTTACAGATAAAAAGATTGAAGCACAGAGAGGCTAAGTAAATATCTCAAGTTCAAATAGCTAGTAAAAGATAAAGCCAGAGTTTGAACCCAGGTCGTCTGGCTCTGAGATCTGTATACTTAAATTCACTCTCTGCTGCCCATCATGCTATGGCATGATGATAGTCCAGTTCTAATTGCCTCTCTGGTTTCATCACACAATAATCCTCTGTCCTCTCTAGGCACTATTCCCCAACTAAATCCTGCACTATTAAGCCTCCAGTTTTTCTGTTCATGCTGTGTTTTCTGTTGGAATGTTCCTTTCTTATGCTTTTGCCTGTCAGAATCTCTAGCTTATTCTGCAAGTTCCAGCTCAAATGACATCCACTCTCAAACCATTACACCCACTTCAGTGTTACTCATTTCCTCTTTCTTTCTATAGCACACTTTGAAAAATATAACCCTATTATAGCATCTACTACAGCCTGATGTATTATACTCCCCTTTCTCTGAAAACAGGAATCGAATCTATTCATTTCAGTATTGCTAGCACCATATACAGTGCTTTCACAGAATGAGTTCAGTAAATAAATATTTTCTGGATGGAATTGACACAACTGCAGTGGTCTAGGACAGAAATAATGTGGACAGAAACTAAGCACAATGGAAATGGAAGGGACCTAGAAAATGATTTTCAATAATTAAAGCAATTGATTTATTTTTCCTTTCATGTTTTTCTCTTTGGGGAGGCTTTGGAGGAGCACAGTAAAGCATCATCAGATAGTGTGGGAATTAGTCTTCATGGTGGAGGGTAGCCATGATTCAAGACCCAGAGTTATTTATTAAACCTAGAGCACTTCATTTAATATTTTTGAGGACTCAATTTCCTCATCACTAAAATGGGACTGAATACTTTAATTGGAACATTGCTGTGAGGATTAAAAACAACTAACATCAAAGGATTAAGAGCTCTGTAAATATTAATAATTGTTATAAAAACTTCCCTCTAACAACTGTGGAATTCTCACCCAATGACAAATTATAAAGTGGTTAAAAGTACAAGATTCAATGTAAAACACGTCTGTGTTTGAAAATCTGCTTTACCTGTTTCTAGGTACATGACCTCAGGCGAGTTAGCTAAACAAGATCTAAGCTTTTGTTTTCTAAAAGGGGTTGAGTTGAAAAAACTGAATGAATATAAAGTGCCTAAGTACACATAGTTTGCTCAATAAATGTGGTCCATAAATGTAAAAAATCAAACTTCCTGGGAAGTAAAAGGGGTTAAGTATATAAAATGATTATTCTAAT
Source organism: Delphinus delphis (assembly GCF_949987515.2). Classification (NCBI taxonomy): domain Eukaryota; kingdom Metazoa; phylum Chordata; class Mammalia; order Artiodactyla; family Delphinidae; genus Delphinus; species Delphinus delphis. The sequence goes on along the minus strand of NC_082691.1, from coordinate 25,204,802 downwards.
GTCTAGTACATAATAAATTCTCAAAAATATTAGCCATAATAATCATATATATAACAAATATGTTGATATAAACATATACATGAAACAAGTATAACCTGTATTGAAATGTAAAGACAGAACCTATTATTAATAGAATTGGATCGAATTTGTGTTTTACGGGAAAATGTTATATGCAGAATCCCAGAATGACTGGACTTGGATGTGAAAACAATAAACACAAGTGTCATTGCTCACAGATACCCTTAACATAGGCATACTATATATACACTGTACTTCATCTATGCTTTTTTCTCCAGAGAAACACATTTCATCTGCAGTTATGTAGTCAATTTCCAGGTACCTCTATAAACAGGTGTCAAGATACAGTGACACTATATATTTAATAAAAATCCTTAATGTCTTAAAGTAAAAATAAAGTATATAGTCTGGTCTGTAAGGATAAATTTATTTAACAGCAGAGTTGGTGATTGATGATTTGATAATATAAATCCATAATAGAAACATGTGTATACAGTTACTACATATGAAAATAAACATATATTTGCTGGCAAGTAACAATGAGTATAAAAGGGAAAAATGATGAGAAAATATAAAATAATATTGACTTTAAATTTCTATTTTAGAAAAGTTTTTTTTTTACTTTTCTAACAATATAAACAATAAATGTGCATTATAATAATTTAGTAAAATACATGGTACCTAGAAGAGAAAAAAATATATACTGTATGACCACCCATGGGGAAACCCCTGTTAGATTTTGACATATTTCTTTATAAAAACTTTTGTCTCTAATTTCTAACATTATTTTTAATAATGTTCTTTGCTAGATCAATGACTTTGTGAAGGGAACTACATTCAACCTCAGGCTTGATTAATGTGTAGTCAGCAAAGGATAGTGACCCTGCAAGTGTAGAACATGCAATGGTTAATTCAGTCACAGAGATCTGCATTTGGTGCTGACCATGTTTATGTATTTCTGCAAAGTCATAGTCAACTTATAATTACCATATTTTGCATTTCATTGAGTGAATAAATGACAGCCTTTCCAATGGTTGGATTGGGAACAGGTGAGAAAGGAGTTTTGGGGGAGAGGAGAGTATTTTAGTGTATTAAGAGCAGAGAGATCAGGATTCCATTATTTTTCATAGAAAGCAACAATGCTGGCATTTTGTTTAAGGTTTGCTTTAGTCACCAGTTATGAAGACCAATAGTGTTTGCAACTGTAACTAATGATAATATGGACCTTCTATAAACACAAGTTCATTCAAAACATGTGTATATAATATGTGAGGGTGCGTGTGTGTATGTGTAATGTTTTGAGGAAAATTTGAAAAAACAATTTGGTGTACCTTTCAATTTCTAAACTTTCTCAGATAAAGAGTAAGCTCATAAAGTTTCAGAACATAAAAAGGTGCCCAGTATATAAATACTGAAATAGGAGAGACATATCATTTTACTCATTATCTGGTAAACTACCTTCTTCCTAAAATGCACCATGTTCTCTTGTTATCTCCTAACAATAATTAAAAAGTTAGGGCAGAAAGGAAAATGTATAACAAAGTATCACAGTAATACTTAGAAATAACTATAAAAGTCATTCGGTTACTAACCGCTTATTTACCTGTTGTTTTAGCATGGCTGCGGGAACTTTGTCCGTGTAATTCAGGCTTTCAACCGCACGCATTTGTATGTTTGTGGGAGTGGTGCTTTCAGCCCAGTCTGTACTTATTTGAACAGAGGGAGGAGATCAGAGGTAAGTGTAACAATTTTTCATTCTTAGTTTGATGTTAGTGTCAAAGATTTCTTACAACTGTATTTAACAGTAAAAACTTGGAAATATCATTAATGGCCATAAAAAAAGTTTCAAGCCCTTTAAACACAAAATATATTACATTTGGTTCCTGTCTGCCAGGTTACTTCAAGTGTAACCTTTTGCCTTCAATTAAATATATGTTTCTGAATGGAAAAGCTGCAGAAGATGAAGGAGAATGGTATAATTTCATAATTATTCAGAGCATAAGGTATTGATAATATGTGCTCCAAATTATAGAAATATTGTAGTATAAACTCACTTTCTCAAATCTATTTTAAGTAATTTCTTATTTATTATATTTCAAATTTGGTAAATTTTTATGAGGTAGACACCTGTAAGAGATGTATAAAGCAGGATGACAAGTGCCTTAGCTGAAAAGAACTTTATATAATTAATAAATCATACTTCCATTTTAGACCAACATTGGTCTACACTAGGCTATTATAGCTTTATTTTTACATTGGTTAAAATGATTTGGGGTTCTGTGAACAAAAGCATTTACTAAAGACTAAATACATAGCTAATTGTATAGTCAAATATAAGGCTGGTTGAACTTCACCTGTGATATTTAAGACTGTTTATCTCAGTTCACAATTATTGACTAAGGAAACTACGCATTAGATCAAAAGAGTTTTCCTTATTCTTTTAATGAAACATGTTGCTTTACTTAATACAAGTATTTTAAAACTGAATTCTTTCAAATTAACTTGCTTTTGTTTCGTTATGCAACTTAAATCTAGAAATTCCAGTCCTTAAATAATATCTTAATTCAATTTTAGAGGTTAGAATTGTAAAAAAAGATTAAATATTGCTACTGATATACTTAATTAAGTTTAGTTTTCTTTAACAAGGATTCATCCACTTTAGTACTAACATAATTGAACAATGATTTCCTCTATAGTCTTTTATTATTAAATTTTTTTCAGATGTAATTTATATGCATCTATCTTTCAGTGAATAAAAAGCCATTTAAAAATAAATGAGTAATTATAATTGGACCCCAAATTGAGCCATTTACAAGTGGTTTAAGATGATATGAAATATTAAAATTCTTAAAGAAAAGTAAAGCTATGCTTCTTGGAAGAGTACAATTGGCTGAATTGAGCTTGTCATTAGAACCACATGCCTGTGATCAGCTGATTAAATAAACTAGTGGCCCAGACGTCTGCATTCTGTCAAACACTCCACTGAGGGTTGTGCAGTCACTGTACAGGCCAACAACTGCATAGCAGTTTTCATATTTTAAATAAAATCATTTTCCCATGTACAAATTGCCCACTATACACTTCATGGTTTAATTGGGAAGTTGGTCCAAAAATTAATCTCCTTTGGAAAACCAGCATGGAATAAATTTTAATCACTTTACTAAATATGAACTACTTTAGTCTCACTTCAAAAGATGTGTTTCAAAGGGGAATCATTTCCATTAATTAATCTCTTTAAATAATATATTAAGAGCCTATTTAAGTGTGAAAAAGATTATGAAATTTTAAGCTTTTTGTTTTCCTTAATAGTCAAGTCAAAGTGTTTCACCACAACATCATTTTTATATATCTGTAGTATATAAGTAATAATATAAATATAGAATGCACAGTTTTATCAAACATCTTATGTATTTATTTTCTTTAGTTTAGAATGAAAGACCACATGATGCAGAAAGTTGTATTTTCAGAGAATTCTCCTTATTCATCACTAACATTGTATTTTGTAGTGATCAGAGGTAGTACTTACTGCTAACACCCTATGTTAGTACTAAGATATGGCATTTTTCATGTATTTGAAACCACTTTGAAAGTGAACCAAGTTAGGGTGGCACAGTCGTTAAGTATTCCTGTTTATTTCTGACACATTATCTACCATCTTTTATTTGCCTGTCTAATAGCAATTCATTGGTTCTCAGAGAACATTTTATAACCCTACTTCACGTTTGGAACACCACGCACTTTCATGAGACTCTATGGCCCTTCCATTATTTTGTGAGACTGATTCAGAGCTTTCCTAGAGCAATTCAATGGTGTCCATCCAAAGAGCCTACAATCTTTGCTACATAGATTCCTAACCACAGTTTTTCTCTTTTATCCACTGTCTTCTGTTTCTGGAAAAAAATAAAGCAACACAAGTAAATGATGACTTTAACTAATGAATAAAACATTAATAAGAAACAATTATTGGTTAATTGTGCTGCACATTCTTGGAATGTTACCTCTCATCTCGGGTTGATTTTATCAGATGCCTCCATAACATCAGTTCTCATAACTGAATACTGTTTAAGCCCCGGATGCTGCCACTCATCAAGCAGATAACCTTGCCTTTGATTGACCAAGAATATCACAGGCATTCAAATTATTCCATGTGCTTTTTGAACAAAATTAATCACCAAACTTTTCTGTTTATGCATCTTTTTGTAGCTTTTCTCTTGTCAGAAGAATAGCTGTGCATTTTTCTTATCAAGAAAGTTCTCTGATCTTTAGCCTCCACTGTTTTATGTCTTCTTTCCCTTTCCCCTGTATTTACTCTTTTTTTCTTGTTTAACAATAAGTTTTCTTTCTTGTGACGTTTTTTCAACTCTTCTCCTTTCTCTCTCTTTTACTTTATCACAAAACTTCTCGGATTAGTAGGCTATATTTTCAGCTTTTACAATCCTATTTTCCATGTCTTTCATTAAACCTTTCTAATCTAAATTTCATTTTCACCCATTAACTGAAACTCTTCCCTAATGACCAAGATTCTCAGTGATCAAATGGACTCCCCTAATCAGCATCCTTTCTCCTAGACCAATCTATGACATGTTGGTCATGCCCTCTATTTTTCAGTGCCGTTATTATTATTATTTTTTTTTTTTTTTGCGGTAGGCGGGCCTCTCACTGTTGTGGCCTCTCCCATTGCGGAGCACAGGCTCCAGAAGCGCAGGCTCAGCAGCCATGGCTCACGGGCCCAGCCGCTCCGTGGCATGTGGGATCTTCCCGGACCGGTGCATGAACCTTTGTCCCCTGCATCAGCAGGCAGACCCTCAACCACTGCACCACCAGGGAAGCCCAGTGCCGTTATTGACATCTATAACCATGGGACATTTTGCCATGCCTTCTTTCCTGATTTTTCACCACATACTCTCTTTCTGGTCCTATTTTTTCTCTTATTGATTCAATCTACAAATATGTATTTATTTAATAAGAGTAATGGCAGAAACAAAATCATTTCAGAACTTGTAAGCTATCTTTAAGATACTGGTCTTTGTCCTGTGTCTAAGAAGAAGCAACTGAAACAACCTTAAGCAGAAAGTGCCATGAACAGAATTGTGTTGTCACTTGTATTTTACATTACATTGATACTTTTGTTGTTCGTTTTTTGTTTGTTTGTTTGTTAGCTTCTTTAATTATAAAGTTGCCATGAACTGAGATGAGAAACAATGAAGAGAACCATGTCTGAGGTTAAAATTATGAGCCTGGGTTTGATTCTGTTGAGTCTGAGATGCTGCTGAAAGATACAAGTAGAAATATCAAGTAGGCAGCTGAATATAAATTTGGCTATATAAATGTTTGAGTAATTGTTTCATAAGAGTAACTGAAGCCCAAACAAAGTGTAGATTTAATCATGCAGAAAGAGTATAGTATGAAAAGAATGATTATGACTGAGACTTGAGGATCTCCTAAATTTAAATGGCCAGATGGAGGAAAAGGGATCTCCAAAAAAGACTAAAAAGAAACAACAAGAGGAGAGGAAAAAAAAAAAAAAAAAAAAGTGTGTTCTGGGAATAAAAACAAGTCATTTAAAAAAGATAGAAGTGGACAACAATCTCAAATACCATTGAGAATCCAAGAAAGAAGAGGTCTAAAAAAATAAGCGCTGAATTGTGTACATGATAGTCATCAGGGGTCTTGCCAAAAAAGGGTTTCAATAGAGCGGTTGAGGTTGGATGCCCAACTGAAGTGGATTGAGAAGAAAGTGAGAACTCAGGAAATGGTGATGAGTATATGTAATTCTTTAAGAAATGTGATTCTCAAGGAGAGTAATGTATAAGAGCTGAAGGAGTTGTTGAAATAATGTTGTAAGGGATCCAGTTAATGAGATTAAAGAACAAGTAGGGGACTTCCCTGTTGGCACAGTGGTTAAGAATCCACCTACCAATGCAGGGGATACAAGTTTGAGCCCTGGTCCAGGAAAATCCCACATGCAGAGAAACAACTAAGCCTGTGTGCCACAACTACTGAGCCCATGCGCCACAACTACTGAAGCCTGTGTGCCTAGAGCTCGTGCTCTGCAACAAGAGAAGCCACTGCAATGAGAAAGCTGCGCACCGCAATGAAGAGTAGACCCCGCTCCCTGCAACTAGAGAAAGACCATGCACAGCAACGAAGACCCAACACGGGCAAAAATAAATAAATAAAATAATTAATTAAAAAAAAAAAAAGAACGAGTAGGGATAATGGAAAGTATAAGTTGCCTAAGAAGACTGGGTAAGATAGGATCTGAAACACTGGTGGAAGGATTGGCCTCAGAGTAAGAGAAATATTTCCTCTCGTGTATTAGTGGATGTATTCACGTATAGTTATATATTTGGTAGTGAGAAACTGATGCCTCATTTAAGGGCTTCACTTTCTAAGCAACATGGTTGTCAATCATATGAGCTGAGAATAAATTGGGAGATTTGACGATAGTGGCAATGGTTTGAAGTTATCAAGGGAAGAACCAGTTGACAGAGTGCCTTTGAAAGGTTGCTGAGCAGTGTAGAGGGTTCACTTTAAGTTGGTGATCACAAATCTATACTATGTTGAATACACCTTGTTGGATAACCTTTCGCAAAATGCTTAGAAGTTTGGAGGCAGGTGTGGAGAATGTAGATAGATGTGTCTTTATAGCCTATGGGTGCAATGAAAACAATCACAGATTCAAGGAAATTAATATTGATATTTTTGAAAAAAACAAAATTAAAAAGCATGGAATCTAATCTATCTATCAAGAAGATAGAAGGCTGATAAATTGTAAAAAATAGAAAGGGTTCTTAGGCGATGAGTTTGAAGAATTGTTGCAGGGTGCTTGAATTAGTCATTATTCAGGTGGATCACATCCCTTCCTGGGGATGACAAGATCTAGACTATCACTGTGTGAGTACAAGGAGGCTATGCAATGGAGAAGGAAGTCAGTGGCGCGCAAGTGGTGCCTAAGCAGTCTCCTCAATTCCTGCAGTGCCAGCTGTCACTTTTTTAGTCAAATCTATGTATGACTCTGGCTACACAACCAAGTTTACTAAACTGTATTGTTTTCCTTCAGGTTTATCATTGTTTAGTTATTGTATAAATGATGACCTCTTGGAAAGCAGACATAGTTAGGAGTCAGGAGACTGAATCTTAATTTTGCTTTTGTCACTATTCAGCTATGGGTGATCTTGGACAAGTCATATTTTCCTCATCTTTAGAGTTAATCCATGAAAAGCGTCGTGTTATAGGACCTTTCTAGGCTAGAGCACTGTGATTCTTTTTAAGCTCTCTAATTTCCCATTACCTCAGGGATTTCCCGCCAATACATCAAACTCAGTATAACAAAAATGAACTAGTTTCATTTTCTTTAAAGAGTCAAAACTTCAGAATCAACTTTGTTTTCTTCATCTTCTTGAGCTGCCTCCAATTTGTTATTGATTGCCAAGCTCTGTCGATTTTCACTTTACAAATCCTCTTACATCTTTACCACTCTTACCCTGACCACTGAGATCCTGGCATGTCAGATTATTATTACCTAATTCCTGGATTACTGCAGTTCAAAACAAGTTTGTTTTCTTGAACCCAGTGTCTGTCTTTACAACCACCATTCTCAATCTTCTTAAAGCACAAGTAAGACCCAATCTTCTTAAAGCAATGTTTTGATCCTTCTATTCCATGCTCAAAAATGTTGAGCCCGTATTTCATTCAGGATAATTTTGAAAAGCAGCTTGATAATTAAGGTCCTCCATCATTTAATGCAATCTACAAATGTGATCATTTTTCTTTGAATTTTAGTAGTAGCTTTTACTAACTTTATGTAAGAAAAAAGATAAACATACCAACAAAATGCTCCCTCTAACTGAGGCTACACTGACCATTATATTTCAAATTGAACCCACTGCCCCCATCCGTGGATTTCCCTAGTCCCATTCCCTGTTTAATTTTTTTCCTAAGCACTGAGTACCATCTAACATACTTTATATTTTACGTATTTATTATCTTTATATTCTTTATTTATATTATCTGTCATTAGATTATAAATTACCTACAGGTAAGGATTTTTGTCTATTTTGTTTACTCTACCCCCAATGTTTTGTCAGTGTCTGGCAAGTAATAGGTGCTCAATAAATTTTTGTTAAATAAATAAGTGAATGAGTAAAAGAAACATTTTAATCTAAATTATGAATTATTTTGTTGAATCTAGTATAATGCTTTATATAACAAAATAAGTGGTAACAAATTTTATGTTTAAAAAAATCTTGATTATTTTGAAAGTTTCATAATCCTCATACACATTGTTTCTCTGTAATCAGTTTTCTTCTTTTGGCCAATGTTCAACATACCTAGTTCAGGTTTACAATGATCCTTGATTTCCAAGTGTTTTTTATTGATGTTGATTTGAGAACTTGTTGGATCAGCTTTATGGGTAGTGTAGTAGGATGTGAACTTGACCTGCTGAGGTTAGCTTTATAACTTACAAATGGATTCTTCATATAGGCCAAGAGAGTCTTAATATAGTAAAATTGGGAAGGCATAAGCAACCAAGTAGAAAGCATATTATTTATGATGATGCTTTGTTTTACTAAAGAAAAATTGGTTAACTAAGATAAAGTAATTTATCGTTACTACATTTCCAATTTTATCTGTAATAAAGGACCAAGTTTTCATGATTGACTCCAAGTGTGAATCCGGAAAAGGACGCTGCTCTTTCAACCCCAATGTGAACACAGTGTCTGTTATGATCAGTAAGTGGAAAATAAAAGAGGGCGGGGGAAATATTTTGTAAAAAAGGAAATTAAATTAATTAAAGAAAATAAATTCATGATACTATATGCCCATTTTGGATAGCTGCATGGATGATAGCACCTGAGTAAAATAATAGAAAGTTGTGAGAAATTTTATTTTCTCGTTTCCAAGAATATTCATGATTAAATGATAACCATGTATTTTTTCATCTAATATGACTGCTGTTATTTGTAGAGCAAGTCAACCATTTAAAAAGCGTATGTATGTATATACATATATTAATAGGTATTGTGTATATGTATACATATATTAATATATATTATAAAGTAAATTTCAGTGTTTTCTGTAGTTGTTTTTCTAGTATTAATTATATTCACTTTTCCTCATGTTTTAGTAATCTTTTACAAATGATTAAAACTGGTATTCCTTTCATGCAAAATAATAACAAAGTGCATGTGTTAGCTAAGTACATTCTCTGTGGATTGTCTAGAAGTTGCTGTACTAAAAAAGATGCGCTCATAAAATCACTTTTTTATTTTCTCATTTTTTTATAAAATATAAAAAGAAGCAGGCCCAGTTGATTGCTGCTACACACATTAATAAATCAATAATCTTGAGTCTCAATCATCCAGTGCCTGTCTATACCTCACTTAGAAGACATTCTTTTCTGGCTAATTAAGACACTTCTAGAATATGTCTGACTTAACATTAGTTGACTGTGGGACAAATCTTGGATTTCAGTATGCCGATTATATAGTAAATGCTTTTCCCTTTTTGTTTCTCTATGTATTGCCAGTGGTAAAATTGCATCATTTGACAGTAGAACAGGTGGAAAAATAATTAATTTGTTCAAAACCCTTTGCTTTGATTCATTTAAAAAGGCAACTCATCTTTCTTTCTCAGATCTGGAAACTAAATTAAGACAAATACATCCAGCACTGACTGAAATGTGAGCTTGGAAATTATCCAGTAAATTATTTCCCTATAGTCATTCAAATTGGGTAGGGAGGAAATGAAAATGTATCATTAGGACAGAAAAATTACAAAGCTTTGAAACTTCAAGATATCCAATTAAGTCTGATGCAGAGTATTTTCAAATAAGTTTCTAAATATTATTTAATAGAAGCAGTGTCTCAGCAAGTATTTTCTTCATGAGGAAGAAAATTTTATTCACCTTTAGAAACTGTAAGATTTGTATAGTACTAGATAAATATATAAAGTTTTCACTTATTTCAAGTTAAATGCTATGAAAATAAACTTCAAAATTCTAAATTATTGTTAACACATACTGGAGTTTTATCTCATCAAATATTATTTAGAACAAAAAAGGGTTAAAACAAGGCAGTATAAATTTTCCTGTTAAACTGTAGTAAGTCATGTAATAGTTTTGCGCTTTAGAGAATAGGATTCATTTATGAAATTAAAGTTGTTATTGCTCTTCATTTTTCAAGGACCTGAGACTTCAATTCCTAGGCTTATATTCCTATGCTACTTTTTAATATTTTGATTAACATTATAATTTTTACTCTCAAAGAAAATCATTAAACAGTTTGCTTAACTTGAAACCTGAAACTAAAAAGAGCAGGAAGCTTTATAACCTTATATTTATCATCTTATTTATTCTACTGATTATCCCTGTAATATTATCTCTAATATTTCATTTGTGTACTCATCTCACTTTGCTATTTGATGTTGTATCATTTCTGTTCAATTGCAGTGCACTAAATAACACAAATTGGTTAAAATATTTCTATCTATTAAAGTACCAAGAAGCGTTGAGCATTAGAATTTCAAATTACATAATATAGCGCGGCATCTGGCCCAACGTGCTAGTGTTCTTTTGCTATTTTTAGTAATTATTGTAGCACAACAAAGTCAGATGACACCTCTTAAAGAACCTCTTCAAAACCTTATGAGATAGTTTTTAGTCAGTGGAAGTACAACTGGAAAGCAAAATATTTTTGGATTAAAGTTTAAATTGAGCAAGTTTATCTTTGCATAAACCCTACAATGAAATTCTGAAAGAAAAGAATTTCTACTCTCAAATAAAATTCTTTCCAAAGTGACATTAATTAAATATTTCTTACACAAAATAAAGCAGAAACTTTATTATCCTTAACTTGCTATTAAAATTGCTGGGAATTTAAGACAGGAGATGAAGCCAATTAGCCATCTAACTCTTTTGTAATGTTTAAGACATAACTAATAAGGTGGTATACAGCAGGGTTAGAATCAGTCCTGTCTGCCATAAACCATCCTCTGAGTGTCCTTTTATTTTCCTTCCTGTAGACAGATGCTAATAAATCTATTGAATATCAGGAATTTATAACCTCCTCTTTTGGGCATAATTGGATATAACAAAGCTGTGAAATAATTAATTACAAAGTTATCTCAATTTAACAATCATTGTATCTACAGAATACTTGTGTAGATGCTTCACAAGTGTTCACAAAATTGTAAAGAAGCTAAATAGCTCAAAATTCTTTCAGGCACGTTTTGTTATCTCCCTATAATCTGTTCCCATGGACTTCAGATCTCTACCAGGAAGCAGAACTTGGCGACACAATGCCTGCCATACCCACTTGCTAACTGGTAGGGGTCCAGTTTGTGACCTGGTGAGCACATATTAAAAACATTCCATTCTCCATTCTATCCTAGGCCAACTGGTATTGCTTATTACTAAACAGTGAGCTTAGAGTGCTTTAAAATGTTTCAGTCCTGCCAAAATGACCACAATCTGAAGGTAGCCAGGAGAGTAATTCTAGAACATTAGTCAAAGAACGCAGCTGCATGGTAGTCCAGTGGGCCAAACCTGATCAATTTTATTATTTTTTAATAGATACTTAACTTTGTACTCAAAGGTCATACATACCAATTTACTGCTTACTCTCCTTACTAGAATAAAAATTAATGTGGATCTTAACAAATAAGCAAAATGTCCAGTGTTGTGCACATACAGATTAACATATCTTATTTTGTCATTAATAATGATAATTTAATTTTACAATATCTTTTTTCTTATCTTTAAGTTTTATTTTATATGCGCTAATATGTTAAGCCACATATGGCTTATTAACATCATATTATATTGTTAACATAATGTTAACACGTTATGTGTTGCAATTGAAAAAGTAGCAGTTTGTTTACCTTAGAGAAACCTTCTAGCATAAAGATCAAAACATACACATTTAATGATGAAATTGTTTTATCATTAATAGTACTTTGACAATTTGATGTGGCTCCATCTCATGAAATAATAATAATAAAAACTATTATTTTCAATCCATTTAGTAAAATCATAGAGTTTTTAATATGTACTGCGAACTTTTGATCATAATCCAATTCCCATAGAAGTTTGAGATTCAGGGTACTAAATGACTTATCCCTAATTCCCAGTTTAACTACGGCCAAAGTTAGAAATCAAGATTTCTGACTCTTACAGTATTTTTTATTTATTAAAGAAGTAATAATTAAGCCGTTTCTTTATTTTTATACCTATATTATTTCTGCCATTTCGGATACACACTACACTATATAATCAAGTTTAGTTAAGTATTTAGTATAATTAAGTACAGGCAGAGGAATTTTTATCTCTATATCAGAAAGATTGTTTTGGTCATTATACGGGCAATAATGAGACCAAATTAAACTTTATCCAATTTTTTAATTTGGTGAACAATGGAAACCAATTAACAACTATAAATATTCTGTAATATGTGTCATGATCTAATAAGCAAATTCTCCTTGATTTTAAAAATAGCCTTAAAAACAGTTAAGATTTGCTTTTAATTTTGTTCACATTTTCTTTTTCATAGATGAGGAGCTTTTCTCTGCAATGTATATAGATTTCATGGGAACAGATGCAGCTATTTTTCGAAGTTTAACCAAGAGGAATGCAGTCAGAACTGATCAACACAATTCCAAATGGCTAAGTGGTAAAATAACAGTTTATCCATTTTCTGAGAATCATACTTTAAACTAATTTAATTTCATAATGAAAATTACATTAAAATGGCTAAAAAGTTAAAATATGAGTAACAACAATTCTGTACTCTGTGATTTTAAATATTCAGGCTAAAAAAGTAAATAAAATGAGCCATATTTCATATTCTAACTCTTTATTAACAATCATAGAATTATCATAGGATATATGAATAAATAAAAGTGACAGTGATATTCATCATATGTACCTATAGACAAGAATCTTCTCCAGTTGTTTAATTGTTGCATGTTACAATTAAACGTCATTTATTTATTTGGTCTACTTGTATATTTTAATAATGCCAAATCTAAACATTTTCCTAAATTTATGACAGATATCACGAATAGGGCATATTTAGGAACTCCTATTTGTTTTATGCTTAGATTCTAAAATTATAAAGCTGGTATATATTATTTTTTCACAGTTTGACTAATACTTAATGGAAATCATAAGTATGATAATTTTATGATTATCAGTGTTCAAATGTTTTCAATTTTGGGGGTCACATGGAATTCACATCATGAAAAGTGCTCATTTGACTTTAATATACAATTCCAATCAGTTGCTGTTGTTTAGAGGAAGAAGAAACCACTAAGATGTTTGTCATTTCACCCTGGGGAAAATTTAAGCTGACCTTAGATTTGGCAATTCACTTAACATAAAACAGTTAAGCATGAATCACTACAGTTAAGCATCTTATTTCACTGACAGACCAGCACAAGAAAGCAGTGATTGTCCATTTACTTCTTCAAATTATTCCTCCAGTACATCTGGAAATAGAGTATTCTAAAAATTGTTTTGTTCTTGAAATAAGGAATCCCTCTATGTCTTCAAATGACTGCATTTTTTCCTTGAAAAGTTTCCCCTTCATTTCATATGCCGTATTTTAAGTGAAATGTGTTTTTCAGATCATGGACTCCCAACTCCTCATTCTGCTTCAGTGAATTTGAGTTTATATGCACTAGCCTGAAAACCACACGTTTAAAAACAAACTTTTTTTTCTATGAAACGACTATCAGATCCCATGGGAAATAGCTGGTAGAAAAGTTTTTCAATATTTTAAAACTCATCAGGCACAAAGAAGTTTTGCAATTAGTGTGCTTCCAGAATGTATTGCAGACAGAGAAGAATAGTTGAAGCTTTATATCATAGCTCTACTTTATGGCACTTGACATTCCAAATGCGGTATGTTCAGTGAATACAATTGCTTGCTTTTAGACTTTTTGGCTATGAATATTGAATTGTTCCTTTATACCAAAGATGGGAAAGGCATGTGCCTGTGGTCTACTTGGATGGAGAGTAGATGGATTTTCATCATGAGTATATATATCGTCTTTGTATTTTTTCTAGAACCTATGTTTGTGGATGCACATGTTATCCCAGATGGCACTGATCCAAATGATGCTAAGGTGTACTTCTTCTTCAAAGAGAAACTGACCGACAATAGCAGAAGCACAAAACAGATTCATTCCATGATTGCTAGAATATGTCCTGTAAGTATTAAAGTTGTTCTAATTTGAAGAAAGACTAAGAAATTCAAATTATGTAAACATGTCTTCTTTTCCCAATAGTTTATCTTCCTACTTCTTAAATCTGCGGTTACAAATTAATAAAATATTAAAAGGAAACATGTAGATTTAATGTTTATTCACATCAGTCATACAAGATAAACACACTATTTTGGAAAATAATTTAATCCAAGGAATATTTTGGTTATGGTTTTACACAAATAAACAGTTTTGATTAATTTTTGCTTTTTTCCACTTAATGCATTAGAATTAAAAAGAAATTGCTGAATTGTATATTATAAAAAGAAATAGAACAATTCTTATGAATAAAATACAGCAAAACATCAGTAAAAGACAATTATTGAGGAACTGTCTATAATAGTGAGAATTAAGAAATGCTTTAGTAAAATACAGTTCTAATTACAAACTGATCAAAATATTCTTGTGTATCAAGAGTAAGTATACATAGAAACTCAAAAAAACTCATGATGTCTTCTCACATAAGAGTATTACAGGCTTGTCCTGACTCATTTATGATTAGCATCTTCTGTGCAAAAGTATTTCTTAAAATATTTAGTGTTTAAAATAGTCTATTTTTAAACATTATAATATTCCACTGATTTTGGAGCTTATCTGCTTCTCAGTCATTTGGAACAAGGCAGTGAAGCCAGCTGATGATGTGAAAAGCTTCAGGGAGTACAGAAAAAATGTCATTCAATAGAGACTATTTGTGAATGATCCAAATACCATTTTCCTTGCCCTGACCAGAGAAATATGTATATAAAGCATCTGATTAGAAATATTAAGGATTAAATGATAATGCAGAGAAATGAAGGAGAGAAAATAGAATTATTGGGGACTATTTGGTGTAAGTATAAACCCACTCTCCTGACCACGGTAGAATCTGCACGCTTCCCTGTATACAATCATTTATGTTTGTACTGAAGAAAATGAGTTATCAAGAAAAGGCAAATTAAATTATGTAGTCTCCATAACAGTTTACTCATATTTTCATCAGAAATTTAGAAAGTGTTATGGCATATATTTATTAAATTCATTTTGATACATTTTCAGTTGATATCATATAATAGGAGAATAACAGTATAACTAAGGCTATTTTTAAAAAATACTATAGATCTTAAATATTCCTCTTTAACTATTTATATGCAGATTTGGTTAACATTTCCATCTTTCAGATTATAACAAATCCCCAAGTAGTAAGAATCCAAGGTAAATTTTAAATACACTTCAATATTTATTTAAGCAATCTGAAATGTGTTTACAAAATGGTTTCAGAATGACACTGGTGGACTGCGTAGCCTTGTCAACAAGTGGACTACCTTCTTAAAAGCGAGGCTGGTATGCTCGGTAACTGATGAAGATGGCCCAGAAACACACTTTGATGAACTAGGTACATAAATGTGAGATTGAAAAATGTTCTTGAAAGAGAGTTTGTAAAGTTTACATATTTTAATAAACTCTCAAAAGAGGTTGTATTTTTCATGAATGTTTTCAGCATAAATAAGTGCTGATTTGAATTAATGATCTGGATACTGTTCATGAATTTCCTGAGTATTTTTTAAATCTGTCTTGCCCCTAAGTGCACTGCTGAAACATTTAGTTCATTGAATCCACCATGATATATGAATCCGTGTGTTTTGTGTGTGTGTTTGTGTGTGTTTTAGAGAGAGAAGAGAGAGGTATTTATATAATTTATATATAAGTAATGATATGTTTGTGCTTTTCTAAAATAAATGTATATTTCATATATATTTGAATTCTGATACTCTGGTTTAAAATCAGTTTGTATGAGAATACAGCTATATATTTTTACTACAGTTAATGGACACAATAGAGGTTAGATGGAAAAGTGTCAGAGTAGAAAGTAGACTTGTGCTCCAGTTTTAGTTCTTGGTGACCCTGGGACTAAATATTCTCAGCATGTGTGACATGAGGAGGGTTATACTTTCCAGGTCAAATAAGGACTGACAATCTGATTCCTTTCTGCCAAGGAACAGTTCTCTCTTTTTTTTTTTTTTGAATTTAATTTAATTTTTTATACAGCGCATTCTTATTAGTTATCTATTTTATACATATTAGTGTATACATGTCAATCCCAATCTCCCAGTTCATCACACCACCACCACCCCATCCACGCTTTTCCCCCTTGGTATCCATATGTTTCGAACAGTAGAATAACTTGGTACACATAATAGTATCGTGTTTACTAAGTGCCATTTAGAAATGACTTTTTTTTGCTTTAATCCATTAAAATATAAAATGCTGGTTAGTCTCAAATACTGAGGCAGGTGATGAGATAAGCAATAAAAATGTATTATAATATGGAAAAAATACTGGTTCTAGCAGCTACAATAATTGAAATAGACAGTTGGTCTCCTCAAAAAGCCATTATGTTGATCATAGAAACACAAGTTTTTATGTCAGCTTTTCTAGAAAAAACGTTTTAAGTATGATTTCATGTTATAACCTAGTTACTCATTATTTCCCCCCAAATTCTTTGCAAGTATATTTATGTTTCAGTGACTTAGAATGTTTCAGTCTTTCCCATTTTTAGGGAGAATAGACAGTGCCAGCCTTTTATGGAAAGACTAGTGATTATTAATTTATTGCTTAAGAGGTTCTAAATTTATTGTGAATAACAATCTTTCTTTGTATTGGTCAGCAAGAATCTTATTTGCAAAAAAGTCATTAAATCCAGATCTTTCTTGCATTCATAACAATTGGTTATTAATTGGAATTTCCTATCAGAAATTTACTTCCAGGTTCTGTTATGTATTACTGTACCTTATGATCTATACTTTTGCCTTTGCCTCAATATACTTAAAAATTCTTGTTGTTAGGGGAATTATTGATTAAATAAAAATATCACTAGCAATTTTGACTAAAAGACAAAAAAGTCTTATAAGTCACTGTGAAAAAGTTTTCTTCCATGTTCCAAATTCTAACCCTAGATTAAAAAGAAATTGAGATTTGTAATACTTTTTAAATTAAAAATGTAATATATTATCATTAAGGATATTTAGAAAATTCAGGAAAAAAGAAGAAACAGGAAAATTTCTGTAGCTTTGTTAACCAGAAACACTCACTGGTAATCTTCTTATTGTATTCTGATGTATAGTTTTAAGGTTTACATGGTTCTGGTCCATATTCAATACCATTGTGTCTTTTCTATTTAATATTATTTCATCAACATAGTTTCCATAAGTGTTTGTGTAACATTTTATTTAACTTACTTTACCATGTGCTTATCATTTAGTTGCTGTCAAATTATAATGATGCTGCAGGAATATCTTTCTGAATAATACTTTCTGTAGTTGAAATTATTCCTTAGGATAAATTTTTTAAATATTTGGGAATCTTAAAAATTGATATTTCCCTTTTATAGAGGATGTGTTTCTGCTGGAAACTGATAACCCAAGGACAACACTAGTGTATGGCATTTTTACAACATCAAGGTAATATTAAACAATTACATTGTATGAGTTAAACAATAAACTTTATTAAGTAATAGTAATTATTATAAAAATGTTCTTTTCAACTCTTTAATTTTACTTAACACTTAGGATGTAATTCTCTCATTTTATTACTTTTGCCTGATTACTAAAATATATTTAAGCTGAACTCAGAGTTTCAAAATAGTTTTGTATGGGGTATTTATAATGATTATATGCTATTTTTCTCAAAGAAAGGAAAATATAAACTACAATGCAGGGATAATGTATATAAGCTATTGTTTTAAGGAAATAATTTGAAGACTCATGATGCAAATAAAACTCTTAGCATTTCTATTATAAGTTTTATTTCAATAGCAATCTAAAGTGATAGCTATGAACACACTAAACCAGTTTTCATGTTCCATGTGACAGTATTTTAGATATTTGAAAATAGCTTTGTTTTCTAATTTATCTGGAATGCCCAATCCCAATTATCATGTATTTCAAGACAGTTCAGCATATTCTCATCCTTTCCTGCGTGTATTCCTGCGTACTCATTTTACACCAGGAATGTTACTCAGAATTCAGCACAATACTCCAGTTGTGATATGGCCAATTCAGAATGTCCTTTTCATCAGACAGTCAACTACAAAATGAAAATCTAAAGATTTTACCATTTTCTCTAGTGGGGGAAATGTGGTATAATTGTAAACTGTAATGATCTCTTCACAGTAAAAGAATATCACAGGGATATAGATTATAAATCATATTTACTTTGCCCTATAAGATATCTAAAAAGATGTCTTTCAGGATGAGTTTAACACCTGTTTTAACAAAGGAAATAGTCTTGATTTAACTCACAAAGAATTGAACGAAGCAAAAAGAACCAGATTCTTAAGAAGAAAATGTGTGTCTCAAAAAAATATTTCCCTAGTTTCTGTGTTTCCCTAGTCCTGTGTTTCCCAACACCAATAACTTTAACATAGAAAAAATGTTGTCATTTCTGACTATTAATGCTAATGATTAACAATATATCTTGGTTTTCTCAGTGGGCATCTAAGTTTCCCATTAGGCATCTAATTTAAGAGAAATATGTGATTCAGGAAAATGTTGGTTTCAGTCAGTCTGCTTAGTGACAATGGAAATAGTTTTCAGTATGCATCCAAATAAATTTTATGAGAATTTATTGACTAAACATAATTTAAGGAATCTTTTTTGGACTCTATTGTTTACAGCAGAGTAGCAGGGAATGTTTACAATTTCTCCAACTAGTATTTAGGACAGCATTGTAAGAATACTCTCACATTGAAATAACCTTAAGACAAAGAGATACAGTGTTCTCTTATTAATGAGATTTATTTCTGTGAGGTAATCTATGATAGGTTATGTTGATACTGATTTAGAATTCAAATCATATTTTTAATAAATCATCAATTCACTTTTTGTTTAATATCTTCTGCAAGATACACCAGTTGGAAATTTCTTTGACTTGTCCTATATTTAGGACAAGTACATTGAGTATTTTTCTATAACTTATTGTCTACTACCTCCATGGGTGAACTAAATGTTTTGATATCAATGGCTTATTTCAAAACAGTAGAAGTTTTTTAGTTTTTTACAATGTGTACCATAACATTCAACTTTTCCATGATGAATTACATCAAGTTTTTATCACAAATTTTACCTTTATTTTTAAAATTGTATTTAAATTTTAAAAATAAGAAAATTAATATCTTTCTATTTTCTTTTCTAGCTCAGTTTTTAAAGGATCAGCAGTGTGTGTGTATCATTTATCTGATATACAGACTGTGTTTAATGGGCCTTTTGCTCACAAAGAAGGGCCCAATCATCAGCTGATTTCCTACCAGGGTAGAATTCCTTATCCTCGCCCTGGAACTGTAAGTATCCAGGAAACTTTCTTTGTTATTTTACTTTTTTAAGAAATATAAGTTACTAAGAAATGAATATCATGCTGATGTTTATTAAATACAACTATAGACCTACTGGTATACTCATCATAATTTTTCAGCTCACAGGTTCTTAGATTTGGGATTTTAAAAATATATATATTACAGCATTCTGTACAATTTTTTCTAAGTGCTATTGATAATAAAATCTCATTTGTATTTCAAGACAGCTGGATATGTTAGATAGGGAAGAGATATTTTCCTAATTTTACTGGCATAAAAACCATAGCTTGGAAAGTGTTAACATTTTGAAGGCAGCCTAAGAATTTGAATGCTAGTTGCTTTTCACAATCCTTCCTTATATTAAGGAATCTCATCTACTTTAATGAAAGAATAATCATGTGAGAATTAGTTTAGAGATAAATCATGTGGAGATATTTCAATTTTAGGGATATATTTAGTTAAAAATTACACGTTGTGTATATTTCTCAAAGAAATAAAATGGTGTGTGTGAGCAAGTAATGACAATGAAAGTGATGTAATTCAAATAAAATATTTATAAAGTTTTAAGGCATACAAATATAACCATGTCTTGCAACATTGTAGTATTAAGGGGTACATTGTAAACTACCTTTTCCAGCTGAAGTTACAGACAATGCACTGGCAGATTGGAACTGAGTTTTTCTAGGACAATGATCACAGTCTTACTATTTGTTTTTAATTTGGACCATAATAATGCTGCATTGCATTCTAAAATATTGATTAGTTTCTGTCTCTGTAAAATGTCATACAACACACTGATTGAGAGGAGATGTTACACAATTGACCAAGAGGAATATAATCCTCTTATATCTTTGCATTTCATCAAGTAAGGTTATATTTATAAATTGGGTTGGAGGGAAGTAAAGAATGATTTTTTTAAAATTGAAAGATATTTATTAAAATAATATTTACTTAAAATGTTTTTATTTGAATATGAAATCCCCTTTGTCAATATACTTTCAGACATTCATTCCTCGTAATTTTTACTGACTGTTGATTCACTTTTGTTTTGTGTTATTATTAGAGTTTCTTTGCAATACATTATTTACTCCTTTGTTTTCTCATCATCTTAAAGTATACTGCTGTCAAATGTTTTAAAAATAGAAAAAAGTGTGCTAAGCCTCTAAAGAACATGTTTATTCAAAATTAAAAGGGCTCAGGTTTGGTTCCCTGGCTAGGAAGCTCAAAGATTAGTCATTGATATGTATTTTATTAGAACAATTAACTTTTAATTAATTTTGGAAAGATTATCAGAATTGCTACTTATCCAGGAAAGAATTGTTTTAAAAAGTTGTAGTTAATCATGGCTGGCAACAAAGTCTTAACCATATAATTACATTCTCCTTTTAAATGATTTCACTTTGATGCTTATAGCTCAACAGAAGATGGAAGAAACATTTAATTATTTGGTATCACACAAGGAAAAGAAGTCAACAGATATATCCATCTTAGGGTACCTCAAGTTGGAGTGTGTTGGATAAGAAGCAGGGTTTACATAAGAGAAGGGAAAGCAAGGGGAAGCTGAGTAACTTTCAAATTCCATCATAACTGAAGGCTCTCATTATTTCATTGAATGTAGTTCATGTATTTTCAAATGATTCACTGATAAAGTATCCAAAGATTTGTCATATTTTTGAGAATTGTTTGCTATTTGAATTTGACCAAGTCATTGCTTCATCTTAAATCAGCAAATTAAGAGGCGGTTGTGATTATGTATGCTTTCCTCAGTTATTCTTTTGAACAAAATATATATGGGATTAGTACAGGAGCAATTGATTTGTAAACTGAATAAAATTCTATTTCCCCTAAATAAAACTTTAAGAGAAACCTCTCAGATAGAGATAAAAGAGAGCCACACTCATTGATCAGGGTTCAAGGCCTCAGAGCCTCAGTGAGTGTGTGCTGGAGTTAGCTTGTACCTGGCTGGCAAGAAGAGATTGTGTTCACCTCATCTCAATTGAGGAGGTCACAGTAGCAACTGGAAATCAGCCATGGTGGGATTACTACACCATGGAAATTGGCAGATGTTACAAATCAGGGATTTTCCCCTAAAGAAAAGCGCTCTCCCTGGTCCCACAGTGCCTCATGACTCTTCACCCAATGGCAGCTCAAAAGGTCTCTGAGAAGAACACTCATGTTGAATAGCAATTATCCTACATAAAATGTGAGACTAGATAAATCATTTTTAGTAAAACAATATAAACCAACGCTAAATTAGAAAATTCTGCGAACAGTCCCACTTTTCACTATTTCTGAACTCCTAAGAATAAGCATTTTTTTCCTGTTCCAAAGCAGTGTGAAATAAGCCAGGGCTTAGTGACACACATCTGGAGGAGACTCCATGAAAAAAGGGAGTGAGTAGTCAGTACTTGAGACATATTTCTATAATGTTGTTTCTTACATCTGGTGCTGAGACCAGAGCAACTCCCTTAAATTAAAAAAAAAAATTGTCAGATGAGTAATCCTTAGGGAATAAAAGAGGCTGGGTGGAGGAATGACCTCTGGAACTGCCCCTGGAAAAGCATACCTCCCTGAAGATGTAGTTCCTCCGCACTTCACTGAGCAAAACACCATGAAGTCAGCTCTCTGACTCAGAGTGGCCAGTATCTGTCTCTTTCTTGGGCTTCTAAGGTTTAATATCACCTTCATGTAGCCAGAAGACTTACAGCCAATTGACCCAAAGCATTCTTTTTCTCTAGGGTTAAGAATGTTGCCTCTGAAGCCTCCCAAGGTAGGATCAACTATGATCGCCATACTTTATTTCCCTATACAGTAGTCCAGTTGCAAGGTCAACCTCATAAATATATGACTGGATTCTTAAAGAAATGACACTGGCAGAAATCCTATACCCTCATTCTAATGTTCCTGGTAGGTGCTTCTTTTAAAGCAGCATTGATAGCTGTGTTAGCAAACTCCCAACTAGCAAGCCCAAGTCAGTAGGAAGAAGCCTGCCAATTGTGTCATAATGTTTTTCCATAAGTAATACAAGTTTGTGGAAGAAACAAGACACCTTTGGTATGTTGCAAAGGGCAGCCAAGGACTGCAGATTCTCTCTGTGGCTGAGCTAACATATTACATTATTCTGATACAACATGTTTAAGCTTCTGTAGAAGATTGTGTTTGCTTATACTATACTGTTAAAGCAGAACCTCACAAAAGTCTTCAGTTTTAACATCTGTTTATAACTGGACCAGAACCATCTGCTTCAATCACCGTGCTTTGAACAGGTCTACAACCTGGTGCAGCAAAAGAACACAGAAAATTCATGATCCTGACAAAAGTGCCAGCAAATAGGTTTCCCTTTTTCTTGGGACCACTAATTATATGGATCATGTTCAAAGCATCTTTTGGTTGTTCTTACATTAGAAGCATTTTTATTCCTCATAGACATTTTAAAACATAGCAAAGTTTACAATAAAATTGAACACGTGAGGCATATAGGCATGAAAAGTTAATTACATATTGTTTCACATAATTATTCAAGACATATGAATAAAGCAGACAATAAATATTATTGAAGTCTAGAGAAAAAGGAGGTCGACATGGGACAGCCCTGTTTGGAAAGGCATATAAAAATGTGTGAGATTGAGCTGGACCTGAAGGGTAGTTGATGTGGATAATTTGGATAAGTAAGGAGGGATGTTTCAGGCAAAGGTTACTGCATACATTACAAAGCAAAGACAGAAATTAATAAGTGAATCCTAGAAGCTCTGCATGGGCTAGTAGGACTGGAACAAAGAGCTCTTTTAAGTCGTGGAGGATAAATACAAGGAAGATGAGGGCCAGCTGGTGCATAAATACAAGTCTTCAACTTTGTAATTCTTTGGGCTTTAAATAAAAGGCCTAGATTACCAAGGGTTTAAACGTAAGATCAATTTCTCTCCGAACACAAGTTTCAAAGACCAATGCTAGAAACTAGCCCCGATTCTAGAATATCATTTATTTATGTCCATTTATTTATCCATATACCACTTGTCCTTCAAGTGTTAGGTCAAGCTTCTTTTGAAACATGCCTGTCACTCCTTCTGTTAATAGTTTTGCATTTATTTTCTGTTATCTGTCTTTAGCCTCAACTCCTACCTCTTTCTTTCACTTTGTGCTCTGTGATTCAGGATTGCCCCAGGATTTATAGTTCCCTAAATATTCCAAACTCTTTTTATTTTTTTTAATCCCTAAACCTCTTCACTAATTCTGGCAGCCTTAAGTTCTCTACTATTCTAAATTCATTTTAAAAATATTGGCTCTTATTGATCATGAACCAAATTCTGTTATTTATTTTATATTTATATTAAATTATAATTATATGTATCAGTTGTTATTTTACTTTGAATATGTCCATCTTCCTTACTAGAACACTTGTGTCTAGAAGACAGTGGTAGCTCCCGATTCTTAAGTCCCCAACTGGGCACATCAAAAAGCATTTTGAATAAAAGCTGTCCAAAGAATTGACATATGAATTAATATGTGAATATAGTAATGCTGAAGACTAGTATAAATGGGTGAGTGGATTAGGAGCAGATGCTCAAGAATACCTGAGAATAGCAAGGAAATTTGGCATACTTCCTTAACATGGCATTCTTATTGTTCCTGTATTTCACTTAGCACTTTAGTAATCAAAACACTTAAAATGTCTTTACTCAGAAAAGGAGTGCTTATCACCACTTGATAAACAGAAGCTAGAACTGGAGAAAAACAAACACTTAAAGGAGAAGTTTAACCGAAATTACTTAATGACTATTTGTAGAGCAAAATTATCCTTCTTAAGAATGAGACAACAGCCCAATTAATGGACAAAGGCTTTATTTTATGGTAGCACGTGGGTGTTATATTATCTTGAGGTTTCAGTACAGAGGCTTTCATATATCACAAGGTGAGGGATACGTTAATCACATCTTATTTATACTTGGCAGTTTTATACTGAGCAAACTCACAGTTCCAGATGGAAAGTCTGCAAAGGGTAATCAATTTTTGTTCTTGTCACCATCACTGTCACTCATTCTGTGTCTTATCTGCAAGCTTTATGCCATGAATCAATGGAAAAATTAATTATTGTCAAAAAGAATTCTTCTGTAATTTTGAAAACAAACTTTTACTCGGAGACACTTATTTCTAAGTAAAGTTTATTGTGAATATAAAACAAAAGTCCCAAATGGAGAACATTTGAATGAATATAAAATAATTGATTTGAGTTGATTTATTTGGGTTACATATTTAATGACTATGGTTTTGAGCAACTGAACATAATTTTTATCTAAATTTCAACTACTATTAAGTAAAACCCAGAAACTAGGCACTTACAATTTAATAAGCTTATCACTCATGAAAATAATTGCTAACTGGAAATTGTATAAATTGCCTAGTAATATATGCTAACTTTGGATCTTTCTGGAACTTACAAATGAGAATACTTGCAAATATTTAAGGAGACATCTCAGCTTAGCAGACCATCATTAGTGGTGTTTTACGAAGGACTGGAACTATTTAAATTGCCCATGCATTTGTTCTTTCCATGTTTTCATTCAGTGAGCAATGTATTTCCCGTTTTCCACTTTGTGTGAGGAATGAGGGTAGAAAAAACCCATAATACTACACTTTTCAGAAGTATGGTACACACCCATAAGTTTAGAATACCCTCACATGGAATTTTTTGTCCTCATTTGGTCTTTTAGTGTAAGCAATTTATAAACATGCATAAATATAATACTTCTTCCTAAAAGAAAAGCATATGAACCCCAGATGAAAGTCTAGTTAATGGGATAATGAATGAGAAGCTTAGTTTTATTACTTGTCTCATTATCTCTCTTCAGTGAAGTCATTTAATTGCTCCTTATGCCCTTCTACAAAAAGAGAACTATATTTACTTGTCCTAGAAAAAAATTCTAGTAATGTTAACTGGTCAAAGTTAGTCTAAAAATTGCATTCAGGATGATACAGTTCAAATGAGTGAGAGCACATTCATAATCTGCTGAGTCTTATTTGCAAATGTAGGACTGCCTGGCAACACTGGCCCAGAGGCAGTGACATTGTAGGTCAGCTGTTGCATGGATTTAACCCAGAAATTGCCATGTTTTGTTTGGTCCCTAAAGTTGTTTTTCTTTTTTTTTCATTGAGTCAACATTAAAATTTTGGCAGATTTCACATAAAATTCCACATTTCTATCTTCTGTTGGAATATGGCCACACTAGGCTTATATTCCTGCATAGGAGCAGTCAACTAGAAATAAATGTTCATTGCCACTGTCGAATGAGGTATAATTTTCCTTTTATTACTGTCCCCATTACATCTTGCTGTTCACCACAGATGCTGTACCCATTGCTATTGAACAGGAAGTTTGCTTTGTTGCTTTCCTTTCACTTTGTACCTCTCTAAAGAGGATAAATGAAATCTAGAACAGTAGTGCTTTTGTTTTAAAAAAAATGACCAAGTATTTTTTTTTTGAAAGTAGAGGTATTGACAGTGTTTAATAGGGTTAGACAAATAATGTTTGTATGTGTTAAAAGCTTATATGTTGCTCATATAACTTAACACTCAGCTCCTATTAGTGAGTGTGTTTTAAGTTCCAAGCTTCAGCACCTCCCAGCCTACCCATGAGTTTGGCCTCAGATGCTCTGTAAATGGAATCCTCTTCTCAGAAGCCCTTGTCATGCTTCCTTTCCAGAACTGCTGAAACTGTCCAGCAGTCATTTTTAGATCTCATAATTGCTTTCTCTCTGCCCCTT
Organism: Delphinus delphis; assembly: GCF_949987515.2. Lineage (NCBI taxonomy): Eukaryota > Metazoa > Chordata > Mammalia > Artiodactyla > Delphinidae > Delphinus > Delphinus delphis. The sequence goes on along the minus strand of NC_082691.1, from coordinate 25,178,435 downwards.
TAAACTTGATGCTCTGAATCTTTCCTCTCCTCCCCAGAACTGAGGCGCCTGTTTCATACAGCCCCTGCACCAAAATTGGATGCCAGATATAACAGAGTAATTCACTCATTCAACTACTCTTTGTGGAATATTTAATATTCTTCAGCTTTATTATAGGTCTGAGGGTGAAATCATGAACAAAATTTACCCAGTTAAGACTAATTCACAGCTTACATTGTAGAGGAAGAAACAGACAATAAAGATATAAGCAACAAATATATTACACACAGGTAAATAGAGCTGTGATGAAAAATAAAGCAAACTAAGGAGATGGAGAGTGGAGATGGCGATGGGGAGCTATTTTTGTATGTGTCATCACCTTTACGGAAGTAACTGTTGAACTGAGAACTGAATGAGGCAACAGAGAAAACCGCGGAGCAAGTGCCAAGGTCCTAGAGCGGGAGCTGGCTTGGGACTCAGGAAGGGCAAGAACTATGGGAGGGGTAGATGCAGATGCAGGCCAGACATTCAGGGGCTTATAGCCAGGCTAAGCTGTTGGGATTTTATTCTGAGAGTAATGGAAATCACTGGAGTGTTTTCCAGAGGGAAATTATAAGGTCTGGTTTACCATATCCAATCCAAGCTCCAACTTCGGAGAGCCCTCTTTTGGGAGAGGGGATCAGATAGAATAAAACTCTCGCAGGTTAGAGTTCTGATTGAATTTGATAACAATAATCTAATTTATTTTAGCCAGTAGCAGCATTAGATTATATCCACAAGGGTTTTTTTTATAACAACACTGGACCTGGCGCAGAATAAGAAACAGAAAAGTGATGGATGAGAAGGGTGAAAATTTATACCGTATACCAAATGGTGTCAGCTCCTCTCTGAAAACAAACAGTGCAGGATAAGTGGACTTAGCCTATTTAAATGATCAAATTATACACCTTATTTTCTACAGATAGTACTATGCATAGTCATGCAGTTTTCTCCTCACTCGGTAGCAAATACACTTAAAACAGCTTGAGCTTCTAAGTATTTTGAAAAATAGAGGTCTTCTGATTATTATTAAAATAAAGCCACTATTGTATTAACTTAGTCCTCTAAAATTTTTTTTTTAGTGCCCAGGAGGAGCATTTACACCCAATATGCGAACCACCAAGGAGTTCCCAGACGATGTTGTCACTTTTATTCGGAACCACCCTCTCATGTACAATTCCATCTACCCAATCCACAGAAGGCCTTTGATTGTTCGTACAGGCACTGACTATAAGTACACAAAAATAGCTGTGGATCGAGTGAATGCTGCCGATGGTAGATACCATGTTCTGTTTCTCGGAACAGGTAAGTATTTGAGCTCAAACTAGCTTAATGTGTAGTAAAAGAGCGTACTTGCTACGGGCATGATATTGAAATCAGAAAAACTCCAGTGTTTACATGTGTCTGACTCTGAGGTGTTTCATGCTTCAGTTTCTACATCTGTAAAATGGAGTTAAGATAAATTACTTTATAGGATTGTTGTGAGGAACAAATGGGTTAATATATGTAAAACACCTAGAACTATTCCTGGCATATATTGTGGTGAAAGAAGGTAATGAGATGAATGAAGGGATGGGAAATTTTAAGCATGAGTGTTCTCTCAACTAAAACAAATACTGTGACCGCTTCATAAACACATGGAGCCATATATGCTTTCCTGCCATCTCCAGGACGTTTCTTTATCAATTATATTAGTATATACTTTATTCTTCCATTTCATCCTCCACTGAATTCTTGGTTTAGAAACCTTACGCTAGCAAATGAAACTAGACCTGTACCTTCACCTACTGCCACCTCTGCTATACTGCTGATTTCGCCAAGGTCTTCAGTGTTCCCATGACAAGAAAATCCAAAATCCTTTAACCACTGAAATGCCTCCATATCCTCTTTGCCTCATTTGGCGTTTTAGAATCACCCTACCTGTTGCTTCAGCCACAAGGCACATAATTTTCCTCTGTCTCGAGCAGTTCTCTCTCAGTTTCCTTCAGTAGCCTGGCTTTCTCCTCCCCATGAGTGTAGGTGTTTCCTGAGGTTCTCTGCATGGTCCTCTTATTTTTATGTATTCTTTGGCCATCTCGTTCATTCATTTGGTTTTCATTAGTCTGTGCAAACAATCCCAGATGTGTATCTCTAGTCCTTGCCATTTTGTGAGCTCAGTATTTGCATTTACAACTTATTATTAGGTAACACAAGTTGTATGACAGGTTGACATTTCAAACATCATGCTTCAAACTCAGTTTATTCAATTCTAAAACTCTTTAACCAGTGCTTAATCCAGTCTCCCATATTTGTATTCATTACCACACATTCCTTTCAAGGTTCTGTTTCTCCTTCATATGTCATTTCTCTCTAGGCATATCACAGTACCGGGTAACCTCAGTAAATATTTGTCAAGATGAACTGGAAATCATAACTATATCCACTGCAACACGTACAATGAAATGAATTCATAACTGATTGCAAAAGCTAATCTTCACTTGCATAAAACTGTGTTCTCCAAAGATGTTGCTTCCATATAAATAACTATAAAGAGTTTCTTTTAGCCTTGATTCTGATCATCCAGTGTGGAAATTGCATTTGAAAAAAAAATTTTTTTTCCTGAAGTGATGAGGTCATTTAGAGTCACACCTCTCTCTAATGTCTCATATTACTCAGAAAAAAATGACTGTTTTCTTATTTTCCTTTTGAAGACTGTCTTAAATGTAGACTCTTTTCTTCCCCAGTTTTATTGAGATATAATTGACATACATTACTGTATAAATTTAAGGTACACAACATAATGGTTTGACATATATATTGTGAAATGATTATTGCAATAAGTTTAGTTAACATCTGTCATCTCATATAGATACAATAAAAAGAAAGAAAAAAAATTTTTTCCTTCTAATGAGAACTCTTAGAAATTATTCTCTTATTAGCTTTCATATATATCATACAGCAATGTAACTGTAGTACATCCCAAAACTATGGGGGTGTATGTTACATCCCTAGTACTTAGTATCTCATAACTGGAAGTTTGTACCTTTTGATTGCCTTCATTTAATTCTCCCTCTCTCCACATCTGGTAGTGAATGTGGTTTTTCATTTTGTTTTTGTTTCTTTATATTACACATATAAGTGAGTGCATAAAATACTTGTCTTACTCTGTATGACGTTTTTTCACCTAGCATAATGCCATCAATTTCAATCCACGTTGTCACAAATGGCAAGATTTCATTCTTTTTATGGCAGAGTAATATTTTAAACCACACTTGTTTTTCTATTCATCTGTCAACAGACACTTAGGTTATTTCCACATCTTGGCTATTGTGAATAATGCTGCAGTGAACATAGAGGTGCAGATATCTTCTCCAGTTAGTGTTTTTGTTTCTCAGAGGTGGACTCTGATATCACATTCAGGTTGTTTTTTCATGAAAGTCTACATAAAATATGTAGGTTTCATGGATGGAATTTTTTAGTCTTTATAAACTATTCAGCAGTGTTTATTTAGATAGAAGGCAGTAAGAAACATGTTTTCGCACAAATTCTTTGGCTTTTCTTACCACATAAGTATCTGGCACCTTTACATAGACTTTTTATGTTGGTATTTAAGAACTTGTATCATTTTGGAGACCTTCAAGATGGCGGAAGAGTAAGACGCGGAGATCACCTTCCTCCCCACAGATACATCAGAAATACATCCACATGTGGAACAACTCCTACAGAACACCTACTGAACGCTGGTAGAAGACCTCAGACTTCCCGAGAGGCATGAAACTCCCCATCTACCTGGGCAGGGCAAAAGAAAAAATGAAAAACAGAGACAAAAGAATAGGTATGGGACCTGCACCAGTGGGAAGGAGCTGTGAAGGAGGAAAGGTTTCCACACACTAGGAAGCCCCTTTGCGGGCGGAGACTGCGGGTGGTGGAGGGGGGAAGCTTCGGAGCCGCGGAGGAGAGCGCAGCAACAGGGGTGTGGAAGGCAAAGCAGAGAGATTCCTGCACAGAAGATCGGTGCTGACCAGCACTCATCAGCCCGAGAGGCTCGTCTTCTCACCCGCTGGGGCGGCTGGGGGCTGGGAGCTGAGGCTCCGGCTTTGGCAGATCCCAAGGAGAGGCCTGGGGTTGGCTGCGAGAACACAGCCTGAAGGGGGCTACTGCTCAATAGCTAGCCGGGAGGGAGTCCGGGAAAATGGCTGGAACTGCCTAAGAGGCAAGAGACTATTGTTTCGGGGTGTGCAAGGAGAGGGGATTCAGAGCAACACCTAAATGAGCTCCAGAGATGGACGCGAGCCGCAGCTATCATCACAGACCCCAGAGATGGGCATGAGACGCTAAGGCTACTGCTACAGCCACCAAGACGCCTGTGTGTGAGCACAGGTCACTATCCACACCTCCCCTCCCAGGAGCCTGTGTGGCCCACCACTGCCAGGGTCCCGTGATACAGGAACAACTTCCCCAGGCAAACACACGGTGTGCCTCAGGCTGTTGCAACGTCATGCTGGCCTCTGATGCAGCAAGCTCGCCCTGCGTTCTGTACCTCTCTCCCTCCCCCAAGCCTGAGTGAGCCAGAACCCCCTAATCGGCTACTATTTTAACCCTGTCCTATCTGAGCAAAGAACAGATGCCCTCAGGTTACCTACACGCAGAGCCAGGGCCAAATCCAAAAACTGAACCCCAGGAGCTGTGCGAACAAAGAAGAGAAAGGGAAATCTCTCCCAGCAACCTCAGGAGCAGAGGATTAAATCTCCACAATCAACTTGGTGAACCCTGCATCTGTGGAATACCTGAATAGACAACGAATCACCCCAAAATTGAGGCGGTGGACTTTGGGAGCAACAACATATGTATTTTTTTGCTTTTTCTCTTTTTGTGAATGTGTATATATATGCTTCCTTGTGTGATTTTGTCTGTATAGCTTTGCTTTTACCATTTGTCCTAGGGTTATCTCTGTCCAATTTTTTTTCTTTTTTTTTTTTTAAGTATAGTTTTTAGCTCTTGTTATCATTGATGGATTTGTTTTTTAGTTTGATTGCTCTCTTCTTTCTTTCTTTTTTCTTTTCTTTTTAATTTTTTTCTTTTTAATAATTATTTTTACCTTTTTATTTTAATAACTTTATTTTATTTTATATTATATCTTTCTTTCTTTCTTTTTTTGTCCCTTTTCCTCTGAGCCGTGTAGCTGACAGTGTCTTTGTGGTCTGGCTGGGTGTCAGGCCTGTGCCTCTGAGGTGGGAGAGCCAAGTTTAGGACATTGGTCCAGCAGAGACCTCCCGGCTCCATGTAATATCAAATGGAGAAAGCTCTCCCAGAGATCTCCATCTCAACACTAAGACCCAGCTCCACTCAACAACCAGCAAGCTACAGTGCTGGACACCCTATGCCAAACAACTAGCAAGACAGGAACACAACCCCACTCATTAGCAGAGAGGCTGCCTAAAATCATAAGGTCACAGACACCCCAATACACACCACTGAACGTGGCCTGACCCACCAGAAAGACAAGATCCAGCCTCATCCACCTGAACAAAGACACTAGTACCCTCTACCAGGAAGCCTACACAACCCACTGAATGAACCTTAGCCACTGGGGGCAGACACCAAAAACAATGGGAACTATGAACTGGCAGCCTGCGAAAAGGAGACCCCAAACAAAATAAGTTAAGCAAAATGAGAAGAGAGAGAAACACACAGCAGATGAAGGAGCAACATAAAAACCCACTAGGCCAAACAAATGAAGAGGAAGTAGGCAGTCTACCTGAAAAAGAATTAGAGTAATGATAGTAAAGATGATCCAAAATCCTGGAAATAGAATGGAGAAAATACAAGAAACGTTTAACAAGGACCTAGAAGAACTAAAGAGCAAATAAACACTGATGAACAACACAATAAATGAAATTAAAAATTCCCTAGAAGGAATCAATTGCAGAATAATGGAGACAGAAGAACGGAAAGTGACCTGGAAGATAATATAGTGGAAATAACTACTGCAGAGCAGAATAAAGAAAAAAGAATGAAAAGAATTGAGGACAGCCTTAGAGACCTCTGGGACAATATTAAATGCACCAACATTCGAATTATAGGGGTCCCAGAAGAAGGAGAAAAAGAAAGGGGCTGAGAAAATATTTGAAGAGATTATAGTTGCAAAGTTCCCTAATATGGGAAAGGAAATACTTATTCAAGTCCAGGAAGCACAGAGAGTCCCATACAGGATAAATCCAAGGAGAAACACACCAAGACACATATTAATCAAACTATCAAAAATTAAATACAAAGAAAAAATATTAAATGCAGCAAGGGAAAAAACAACAAATAACATACAAGGGAATCCCCATAAGGTTATCAGCTGATCATTCAGCAGAAACTTGGCAAGCCAGAAGGGAGTGGCAGGACATATTTAAAGTAATGAAAGGGAAAAACCTACAACCAAAATTACTCTACCCAGCAAAGATGTCATTCAGATTCAACGGAGGAATTAAAACCTTTACAGACAAGCAAAACTAGGAGAATTCAGCACCACGAAACCAGCTTTATAACAAATGCTAAAGGAACTTCTCTAGGCAGGAAACACAAGAGAAGGAAAAGGCCTACAATAACAAACCCAAAACAATTAAGAAAATGGGAAAAGGAACATACATATCGGTAATCACCTTGAATGTAAATGAATTAAATGCTCCAACCAAAAGACGTAGACTGGCTGAATGGATACAAAAACAAGACCCATATATATGCTGTCTACAAGAGACCCACTTCAGACCTAGGGACACGTATAGGCTGAAAGTGAGGGGATGGAAAAAGATATTCCATGCAAATGGAAATCAAAAGAAAGCTTGAGTAGCAATTCTCATATCAGACAAAATAGACCTTAAAATAAACACTATTACAAGAGACAAAGAAGGACACTTCTTTGGAAGGGATCAATCCAAGAAAAAGATATAACAATTGTAAATATTTATGCACCCAACATAAGAGCACCTCAATACATATGGCAAATGCTAACAGCCGTAAAAGGGGAAACCAACAGTAACACAATCATAGTAGGGGGCTTTAACACCCCACTTTCACAATGGACAGATCATCCAAATAGAAATAAATGAGTAAACACAAGCATTACATGATACATTAAACAAGATGGACTTAATTGATATTTATTGAACATTCCATCAAAAAACAACAGAATACACTTTCTTCTCAAGTGCTCATGGAACATTCTCCAGGATAGATCATATCCTGGGTCACAAATCAAGCCTTGGTAAATTTAAGAAAATTGAAATCGTATCAAGTATCTTTCTGACCACAATGCTATGAGACTAGATATCAATTACAGGAAAATATCTGTAAAAAATACAAACACATGGAGGCTAAACAATACACTACTAAATAACCAAGAGATCCCTGAGGAAATCAAAGAGGAAATTAAAAAACACCTAGAAAAAAATGACAATGAAAACACGATGACCCAAAACCGATGGGAAGCAGAAAAAGCAGTTCTAAGAAGGAAGTTTATAGCAATACAGTCCTACCTCAAGAAACAAGAAAAATCTCAAATAAACAGCCTCATATTACACCCAAAGCAATTAGAGAAAGGAGAAGAAAAAAAAACCCAAAGTTAGCAGAAGGAAAGAAATCATAAAGATCAGATCAGAAATAAATGAAAAAGAAATGAAGGAAACCATAGCAAAGATCAATAAAACTAAAAGCTGGTTCTTGAGAAGATAAAAAAAAATTGATAAACCATTAGCCAGACTCATCAAGAAAAAGAGGGAGAAGACTCAAATTAATAGAATTATAAATGAAAAAGGAGAAGTAACAACTGACACTGCAGAAATACAAAAGATCATGAGAGATTACTACAAGCAACTCTGTACCAATAAAATGGACAACCTGGAAGAAATGGACAAATTCTTAGAAAAGCACTACCTTTCGAGACTGAACCAGGAAGAAATAGAAAATATAAACAGACCAATCACAAGCACTGAAATTGAGATTGTGATTAAAAATCTTCCAACAAACAAAAGCCCAGGACCAGATGGCTACACAGGTGAATTCTATCAAACATTTAGAGAAGAGCTAACACCTATCCTTCTCAAACTCTACCAAAATATAGCAGAGGGAGGATTACTCCCAAACTCATTCTACAAGGCCACCATCACCCTGATACCAAAACCAGACAAGGATGTCACAAAGAAAGAAAACTACAGGCCAATATCACTGATGAACATATATGCAAAAATCCTCAGCAAAGTAATGGCAAACAGAATCCAGCAGTACATTTAAAGGATCCTAAACCATGGTCAAGTGGGATTTATCCCAGGAATGCAAGGATTCTTCAATACATGCAAATCAATCAATGTGATACACCATATTAACAAGTTGAAGGATACAAACCATATGATCATCTCAACAGATGCAGAGAAAGCTTTCAACAGATTTCAACACCATTTATGATAAAAACCTTCCAGAAAGTAGGCACAGAGGGAGCTTACCTCAACATAATAAAGGCCATATATGACATACCCACAGCCAACATCGTCCTCAATGGTGAAAAACTGAAACCATTTCCACTAAGATCAGGAAAAATACAAGGTTGCCCACTCTCACCACTCTTACTCAACATAGTTTTGGAAGTTTTAGCCACAGCAATCACAGAAGAAAAAGAAATAAAAAGAATCCAAATTGGAAAACAAGTAAAACTGTCGCTGTTGGCAGATGACATGATACTATACATAAAGATGCTACCAGAAAACTACTAGAGCTAATCAATGAATTTGGTAAAGTAGCAGGATACAAAATTAATGCACAGAAATCTCTGGCATTCCTATACACTAATGATGAACAATGTGAAAGAGAAATTAAGGAAACACTCCCATTTACGATGGCAACAAAAAAAATAAAATACCTAGGAATAAACCTAACACCTGTATGCAGAAAACTATAAGATGCTGATGAAAGAAATTAAAGATGATACCAACAGATGGAGAGATATACCATGTTCTTGGATTGGAAGAATCAACATTGTGAAAATGACTATACTACCCAAAGCAATGTACAGATTCAGTGCAATCCCTATCAAAGTACCAATGGCATTTTTCACAGAACTAGAACAAAAAATTTCACAATTTGTATGGAAACATAAAAGACCCCAAATAGCCAAAGCAATCTTGAGAAAGAAAAACGGAGCTGGAGGAATCAGACTCCCTGACTTCAGCCTATGCTGAAGTAATCAAGACAATATGGTACTGGCACAAAAACAGAAATTTAGATCAATGGAACAGGATAGAAAGCCCAGAGATAAACCCACGCACATATGGTCACCTTATTTTTGATAAAGGAGGCAAGAATATACCATGGAAAAAAGACAGCTTCTTCAATAAGTGGTGCTGGGAAAACTGGACAGCTACAAGTAAAAGAATGAAATTAGAACACTCCGTAACACCATACACAAAAATAAACTCAAAATAGATTAAAGACCTAAGTGTAAGGCCAGACACTATAAAACTGTCAGAAGAAAACATAGGCAGAACACTCTATGACATAAGTCACAGCAAGATCCTTTTTGACCCACCTCCTAGAGAAATGGAAATAAAAACAAAAATAAACAGATGGGACCTAGTGAAACTTAAAAGCTTTTGCACAGCAAAGAAAACCATAAACAAGACGAAAAGACAACCCTCAGAATGGGAGAAAATATTTACAAATGAAGCAACTGACAAAGGATTAATCTCCAAACTTTACAAGCAGCTCATGCAGCTCAATATCAAAAAAACAAAAAACCCAATCCAGAAACGGGCAGAAGACCTAAACAGACATTTCTCCAAAGAAGATATACAGATTGCCAACAAACACATGAAAGGATGCTCAACATCACTAATCATTAGAGAAATGCAAATCAAAACTACAATGAGGTATCACCTCACACCTGTTAGAATGGGCCTCATCAGAAAACCTATAAACAACAAATGCTGGAGAGGGTGTGGAGAAAAGGGAAACCTCCTGCACTGTTGATGGTAATGTGAATTGATACAGCCACTATGGAGAACAGTATGGAGGTTCCTTAAAAAACTAAAAATAGAAATACCATACGACCCAGCAATCCCACTCCTGGGCATATACCCTGAGAAAACCATAATTCAAAAAGAGTCATGTACCACAATATTCACTGCAGCTCAATAACCAGGACATGGAAGCAACCTAAATGTCCATCAACAGATGAATGGATAATGGCACATATATACAATGGAATATTACTCAGCCATAAAAAGAAACGAGATTGAGTTATTTGTAGTGAGGTGGATGGACCTAGAGTCTGTCATAGAGAGTGAAGTAAGTCAGAAAGAGGAAAACAAATACCGTATGCTAAAACATATATATGGAATCTAAAAAAAAAAAAAAAAGAAAAACGGTTATGAAGAACCTAGGGGCAGGTCAACAATAAAGGCACAGACGTAGAGAATGGAGTTGAGGACACGGGGAGGGGGAAGGGTAAGCTGGGACGAAGTGAGAGAGTGGCATGGACTTATATACACTACCAAATGTAAAATAGATAGCTCGTGGGAAGCAGCCGCATAGCACAGGGAGATCAGCTAGGTGCTTTGTGTCTACCTAGAGGGGTGGGATAGGGTGGGTGGGAGGGAGACGCAAGAGGGCCGAATTATGGGGAGATATATACATATATATATATATATATATATATATATATATATATATATATATATACACACATACACATAGAGCTGATTCACTTTGTTATACAGCAGAAACTAACACAGCATTGTAAAGCAATTATACTCCAATAAAGATGTTAAATGAAAAAAAGAAAAGAAAAAACTTGTATCATTTTCAAAAACAGTATTTAGGCATCTGTTTTGAATTGTAGTGGGAAGCATCACTAATGCTTGCTTACAAAGCCACATAAGTCTCTTGAAGACTGTATCCTATTTGGAAAGTGCATGTTATGACAGTGCCTCTGCCAACAGCACCTTTCTGAATAGATGGTAACTCACTTAACCATTGAACCTTATCCTCATGGTTATATCAAACCACATTGTAATTTTTTTTTTTTTTTTCGGTACGCGGGCCTCTCACTGTTGTGGCCTCTCCCGCCGCGGAGCACAGGCTCCGGACGCACAGGCCCAGCGGCCATGGCTCACGGGCCCAGCCGCTCCTCGGCATGTGGGATCCTCCTGGACGGGGGCACGAACCCGTGTCCCCTGCATCGGCAGGCGAAACTGTCAGCCACTGCGCCACCAGGGAAGCCCCACATTGTAATTTTTAAAAGTGACTTCAACTTTCGTGAAACTCTAACAAACAGTATATCGTGATGAAATATTTTTTGCCTGAGTAGATCTTGGATTTCTGGTGATATTTCTTCAGGAGACAGTTCTCTGTGCTTGTTTGCTGCTAAAAGTGAATAAAATAGCCTTTTCTGAAATAGAACTTAGGAGAAACACAGGTCACTGTTCCCAGGATTTCTTAGCTTTGTGTATCTAAATGTCTTAGGAAGGATATAATATGTCTTGGGTGTTGTCAAATCCCCAAGTACAAAATAGCCCTTTAATTGTTATAAATAAATAATGATGCTTCAATTATTCCCACAATGAAGCAAGCTTCTCTCATGGCTTCCCTTTTCTCTGGACCTTCATGGAGAATTTAAGGAAATTTGATGAAGACATTGGTTGTCAAAAAATTTGCCATAGGAAAAACTTATGTGACAGGTCATTGGAATGCAAATACGTATCTTGTAACTGTATCCACTTTGACTATTATGAATGATTTGTAGTTCACAGAATCTCCATGGTAGTTGTGTGGGCTCAATGCCCAATAACTGTTACAGTTAGTCCATTACAGTGTACTACTCTGGCTGAGCTTGAGAGGCTGGTAATCTGTCTTTTCGCCCTTCTAGGACTGCCTCATTAGTTTTTGTGTGCTGTCAGCTGACAAAATAAACAAACAAATAAATACATACATACCTACGTATGTACATATGTACATTTATAAGTAAATAAATAGAAGGAAGGGAGGGAGGGAGAGGAGAAAGAAAAGTAAGCTTTGTCCTGTCATCTTTTATTTCTTAGCTTGCATTATCAATGTCTAGTCTAGGGATCAGAAAACTACAACATGGGCCAGATCTAGCCCACTGCCCTCTGCAAGTATGGTCTGTAAACTAAGAATGTTTTGCATTTTTTAACGACTGTAAAAAAATTACAAGAAGAATGTTACATGAGCAGTGAAAATCATAAGATTTTTATATTTTAGTGCCCACAAATAAAGTTTTATTAGACCACAGCCACGTTCATTCATTTACATTGTCTGTGGCTACTTTTGTGCTACTACAGCAGAGTTGAGTAGTTGCCAGAGGCTGCTTAGCCCAAAGAGCCTAAATTATTTATTATTTGGGTTTTTACAGGAAAAAATTGCTGACTCCTGTTTTATTTAATAATTATATAATTTTAGAAAAATTAAGACTTCTGAAAGAAGCTATTTTCTAATATGTAGCTATAATACAAGAATTTATAATGTTGCTTCATATAAATACATCTTCTTTAATCTTGAGTAAAAAATGTCCTGCTCTTCTATTAAAACTTAAACTAGAAACCAAGTTTACTTAATTATTTTCCCATTCATTCCTGCTACTACATCCCCTAAAAAGGAGCACAGGTTGAAAAAAATGTAATTTATAATCAGTGCTTTCTAAAATTTGGTATTATTTGTTGATATTCTGTAGCATTTTTGATTTTTCGTTTTTTTGTTTTTTAGTTTTTAGTATTTAGGGCGATGGGTATTTTTATGTTCCTTACTCTTTTTTTTTTTTTTTTTAATTTTAGGAAGGGCTATAAAACAGCAGGCAAGGGTTCTCATAGGATTAACATTTCTATTTTAACTTTGCCACCTACTGCTTACGTCCAGGCTATTTGTTCAAAGCCAATTATAATGCACAGTGAAGAGATTTTTGCCTGTTTTCCTTTTGCCTCTGGAGTTATGAAAATATTTAAGTGTCTAGGTCAATTTCAGACACGTTTTGTCGAATTTACATTTTTAGCACTAAATATGAATCAGAATGCCATGTGCTTTCTGATGAAAGAGTGAGAGTTTTCTTGTGAATGGTTGTTAGAGGTTTAGGATGATTTAATGCCATTATGATTTTTTAATGTAAGCTCAATACGTGTGCTACTCTTGTGAAAATTCTTATATAGTGTGTAGTGTTTCATGCTCTTCTTAACGTCTGTTTAACTGGACGAGTACTAAGTTGGACTGTAGGCTCCAATAAGTCCTTTGAAAGTGTGGAGTTTTGAAGTATGTGCCCACATATGTGACTCAAACCTTAATACGTTTGCCTTGCAGCATTACAGGATAACTGCCTTCATAGTAACTAACAAGTTCTGGCAGTCACAGCTCTTGGAATGGCACACTGAATGAACAGCAGAGCCAGGCATTTTGCTTTTTAAAGAACTCCCTAAATTACTCAAGATGTAAAATTTGATAGCTGGAACAGTACGTTTGACTTCAGAAAAGACTATACTGTCAGTTGGAAGCTGTGCATGAGTGTCACTCCTTTGCTTAGGAGTAAGGAACAAATCCCCTTATAAGTCACTGGTTTTTAATAACATTGTGGTTCACTGCTTTCCAAAGCAGAATCTGGAAACTTCTGAGAGTTTACCAAGGATTCTACAGGGATTTTCACAGCAGGAAATAGTAATAGAACAGAGTGGAGTGATGGCTGAATTGACAGGAGAAAGATGATAAATCATGGTGTGATGACTGCTTGATCATGTGGAAGAGTAGCAAAAGGGATATGTGAAGAGAAAAAAATGTAAGAGAGCCCATATGGTGATTGTTAATCCACAGAGAAATGTTCTCATTTAAATTTTACTTTAAGAAGACAATTTGTTAAAAATAAATATATGGATAATTGCTGAAAAAAAGTTTTTTAAGCATAATTCTTTTCCTTTAAGCTACTCTTCAGAGATACATTCTTTTAAAGCTAGCATAAAATCTCACATAATTTTTATACAAATTTTAGTGTTGCTAGTTTGCCTGGATTACCCATTTACTTATTTAGTATGCTACTTATTATGCAAATAAGTGTACTTTTTCAAGTTTCTGAAATATTTTATTACTATTATAGTGATGCTAATTAAAGTTATTTACAGTGCTTACTTTTTCCAGATATGTTATTGAATCACCCCCAGCGCTTATAGCTACCCATTGAAGAACTGTGAGAATGTAGACTCCATAGAGAGCAAGGATATTTGTCTGATTTATTCATTGGCATATCCTCAGTACCTGGAATAGTGCATCACTCAAAGTTGTCACTCAGTAGATATTATTTGAATGAATGAGTGAATGAGTTGCACTTATCCTCCATCGTGTTTGACAGAAGCTCAGATAAGTGAAGATCACATAGATATTGAGGGTATGATACAACCAGAATATCACCTCTTGCTGTCTGATTTCACATCCTGAGCATTTACCCTCTTCAAGTTAATTACCTCATCTACCATCAGCACTTTACATATTTTCCTTTTATGAAGTTAAGGTAATTTAATTTATATTGTCTCATTTTACTATGAATTAAATGTTTCATCCACATATGTCAAGAAGATATTGCTGATGCGTTGACATTCAACATTAGCATCAGCATTGCTTTGTTTGAATGACATCACTCGCTTTTGCCCATCCACATGCTGTCACCACGTCTTACATGTGAACGAGATATCTCTCAAGGTGACAGAAAAGACTTGGAACAGACTGGATTTGTATGTGAATTAACCAATTAACCTGTGATTCTGATATCTTTTTATGTCAGTTGCCATATATTTAGGAGTGAAGGAGGTAATACTTTGGGGGGAGAGTAGAGTACAGAAATGGAATAGTACTTCATCTTACTTTTTTATATATCACTAAATCTTTGTGTGTTTTGAAATGGGGCTTATATCTGTGTCCAAAATGTCTTACGCACTCACCAAAACACATATATCTAATTTGCAGGTTTCTATTTACTTAAAATAGATTTTGCATATTCAGTAGATAGATATGGAGGATTTCAGAATATCACACAAGGAGATAGTGCCTCTCAGCAGTAGAGCTGGCAACAATATGCTCTTTATCACTGGTTCGTTTACTATTTAATCACTAATATAAAACAACTACAGTCAAACCTAATCCGTATGTTGCCTTCATTTAACCCCTTACTCTTATATGAATGTAAGAAAATTTTCTAGCCTAAAGACATTAATTTATGAAGTCTTCTGTCTGCATCTTAAGAAGAAATAACCACACTCTGTTCTTGTTCTTGATGTGCTGCCAAGCTTTGCTGAAGCAGACTTGGCAGCCTTTGTCCCCAGGAGAAAATCTCACAGCCCACTACCCAGCCAGGCCAGGCCCTGTCTATGTGACTACCCAAAGGAGGTGCGTAGCCAGGTGTCAGTTGTGAGGGTGGTCTTTGTGGGAAGCCAGTTTTTTTAAAAAAAAGTTTTATGGAACTGAGAAAAGTTCAAATGGTCAAAAATGGAAAGAAAGGTTTCATTGTAGAATATGAAGTGTAGTGTGAATTGAACCAAAAAGATTTGAAACTGGATTTTCTGAGGTAAGTCATAAATGTTTTATTTAGTTTAGAGTCATAAATATTTTACTTAGTTGTATGCTTATTTTTCTCTTCACTAATGTGGTAAGCAGAATAAGAGTCCCCCAAAGTCCTAATCCCTGTATCATGGTCTCTCTGCTCAGGGTCCCACAAAGCTGCAGTCAAAGTGTAAACCAGACTGCATTCCTTTCTGGAGTTTAAATTCTCTTCCAAACTCACATGGTTTTGGGAAAAATTAAGTTCCTTCCTGATGCAAGAATGAGGCACTGCAGTTCCCTGCCACTGGCCATTCAAAACATGATTGTTTGCTCCTTCAATCTGGTAACACGGGGTCTCATACAATGGAGCATAATCATGGGATTGACATACCATCAATTTAGCATTATTCTTTGGCCTAGAAGCAAATCACACATCCACTTGCACTCAAGGGGAGAAGTTATACAAGGGCATGACTTAGTAGGGTTCACCTTAGTGTAGGTCAGTCACTGCCCAGATACACTTAAATAGATCTGTTTGGTATTGGTGGGGAGGATACATTACAGACTGAGGAGAGAAGGCCAGTTAGGAGACTTTTGCTTTTTATAGACAAGAATTGATGAGAGCCTAAATTAAAACAGGTATTAGAAGTCAGAGATTGAGAGAGATTATCAAGAGATATTTAGGAAGAGGAAAGGACTTGATGATAACAAATTGATGAGGGAAGGGTAGGCAGATGAAGAAAAGTGTCTGAAGTGTTTTGTAGATTTATGGTCTGGCAAAGGGGTGAAAAGAAGTACCATTCACTGATCAAGGGAATATAGAATCAGCAAGCAGATTTGGGAAGTAATGAATTCCTTCTGAAGAGCACACCTGTCTTCTCCTATGACCTGTTATGATTAGAAGCTGAATTTACCACCTAAAATACACTATCTCATTAAAACCTCATAGCATCCCAATGAGGTGGAATCATTATTCCCATTTTACAACTGTGTAAACTGAGCTTATGTTCATGAAGCTATTAGAAACTAATTAAATTCCAACCCAGGTCTGTCTCACACTGAGTTAAAGATTTTGTGTACCATTCAGATGGATAAGTCAAAGAGGGTGTTGTTGTAGATACACTTCAGCAGAGAGGGCTGTGCTAGAGATGTAGATATAGGAGTCATTAGCAATGTAGGTGTTAGCTGAATCCATGACAATTCTTGAGGTCAGTCTAGGAACTATACAGATAAGGATTTAACTCTGGGGAGCTCATTTACACGGTAGGAGAATAGAGAGTATTTACCAAGAAAATGGAGAAAAAGTGACCATGAAAGTAACAGGAGAATAAGAGGAAATAATATCATGGTGATCTGGAGAGAAGAGAATAGCAGGCAGGAAAGAAGCCGTGGTCGAGATCATCAGATGTAGCACAGTTATGTCTGACCGCCCTTGCAATACGTTCCTTTCCTCATTAGCCTGTCTTCTTGAAGACCAGTGAAGTTTGAGAGGAAACAACCATTCCAGTGGAAAGAATGAGTTGTGAACAGGAGGCAGTAAGAAGGCGTTAGCATGAGCAAGTCCGTGGTGGATTAAGAGATGACTAAATGAAGAGGGGAAAGCTCCTCTTTACCCAAGCACCCAGTAACATAGGTAAATGTTCCAAATCAGCTTCTGTATGTGCTTTAATTTTTGCAAATTAATGCAGAACAGCCTATCTTATGGTAAAAATGGTGCAGAAAATAAATTACTTAATGACCATAAAATTCATTAATCTCAGATGAGTAATTCTTTCCCCAAATGATAAAGGATTAAGTAGAAAGAGTTAGCTCCAATTTTGCCCTTTGGAAATTTAGTTATTTCATAGTGTAGAATCAGTAAAACTTTACATAGGACATGCACCTGCATGTAAGTCTGTTTAACTTGAAATGTAAACAAAACATTCATGATATAATGCAGTGAAGGATAATGAGACATGATATGTACCTTTTGGTAATTTACAAAATCCTAAAACATTAATTTTAGTGATTCCTGAGGCCCTATTTGAGCATTATTTTTAGCTGTATCACCAGGAAATAACTACAGTAAACCATATGCTGATGGATTTATCCCTTGGTCTAATACTGTTAGAGATTTTTCAAAATCATTACAGGAAAAATTAGCTTCTAGAACCGGAACATATTATATTGTAACTTAATTAAACACATTTTGATACATTAGATATTTTTCGTGAGGACAGAAACCTTAGTTGAATAAATAATTAAGTCAACTTTTTTAAATGGCACATTTTGCTGGATTCTGATTTTTTGGTAAGCCCCAACTAAGTCAAGGCTTATAATTTAGTCACTCCTTATAAAATTGCCAGTTTAGTAAGATTGTTGGCCTTAAAATTTTGCCCCAGAAGTCTACTTCTCGATTAGCTTATCTAGATATGTAACTCCCAAACTTTCTACAGCAGTAATGGATACAAGCGTGTGTGTGCTTACCTGTAAAATCCTAGGTCCTACATATGGCAGTGTGAAATGGGAAATTAAAATTTCCAGAGATACTCTCATAATGATCAGTTCTAACTTTGTTTAGGATTTCTCCAAAACCTTGTTAAAAACAGAATAACTTGTTAGAATAGTTATAATAAGTTATTCTTGGATAAATTCTAGGCTAAGGGTTAGGGAACATGCTTTAACTTCAAAGGACGTATGTTTAAATTCTGCTCTGTATCATCTACCAGTTATATGACCTGAGCAAATTATATAACATCTCTAAGCCTGGTTTTCTTAACTGTACCTACTTTATGGATGTATTTTAAAGATTGAATGAGATGATGTGTATAAAACCTTGAATGTACTGCCTAGAAATTAGTAAGCACTCAACAGGTACATATACACAAGTATCTATACAGTAGATACATATTTATTGACATCAATCATACATATCTATGAATATAAATATGCATATATATAAGTATATTTGTGCATACATAAATATTTTTGAATTTCTATTGCAAATCCTGATACTATTCTATTCACCAAAAATAAGCAGTGAAAAAAATACACAAGTGTCTCACCTTTTATAAAGTTCATATTCTTGTGGGAGGAAACAGGCAATGAATAATATGTGCATAATTATTTTACAGCATTACTTAAATTTGAGTACACTGTATTAGGAAAAGCAGAAAGGAAACAAAACCTTTAATGACAGACCATAGATGAATTTGCCTTTAATAAATGAGAGGCATTTCTTCTGTTTGGAAATTATAGATAAAAGTAAAGCGCTGGTATATAAGAACAGTAAGTAATTTATGTAACAGGTAAAGAGTGACAATGAGGAATGACAATTTCGGAACACTAAGAGAAAAATTATAATCTCTGTAGAGTTTACAAAGAAGGTTCACATAGACTTTTGCCTTTGATCTTGAACAGCCTTGTCAGGTATGTAAAGCAAATACTATATCCACATTTTATAGAGAAATAAAAAGGCTTACAGGAGGCAGATTTGCTCAAGTTTACACCATTTTCCAGTATAAAACCAGAATGGATAAGAATAGAGGACACTATTGTAGGTTTGGGGAAATAGGTATATTTTTTTTCAGTAGTGGTGTCGGAACTGCCATTCACTGGGCTGTTAATAAGCAATGCTTATCTACTCCTGAGAGCTAACTGCAAAAAGAGAACCATCATAGAGCGCAGTTACAAGTGTACTCAGCGTTCAGCATATGGTGAAACAGTACTAATTGGTTGTATTCCTTCTAATGTAACTGATGTTGGGCAGACTCAATAGCAGTGTCCTGAATTATACAGTAGCTTTAGTTTACTTCTGAATACTTACATTCTACTTTATCTTTTTAGTAATAACCAGAACATTATTTCGATCTATAGCTTTACTTAATTATATCTCTTAAATTATTAATTTTTATTGCGTGAGCTAAATGTTTTTTAATCAGGGAAATAGATGAACAAAAAAAGAAAAAGAAAAGAAAAAACAATCCTAGCTTGTATTCCGTAATTTGAAACCAAGTGTATTTCAGCATTAAGAAGTATGTGAATAGGACAAGGTAATGTGTACATATATATTAGATAAAATGGCTTGTAGAACCTTGGATCACAGTGAAATGCACAGTACTATTTCTACAGTGAAACATAGAAATCTTCAAACCAAGTGTAATAAATAAAGACCATAAATAGCCTTAAGTAAGTGCAGGTCAAATTTTGTGACCAAAGGAGTTCAAGTCAGGGCAGATTTTACCACCAAAGCACTTAAAAAAAAAAAAAACTTTTGAAATTTAGAGTTGCAGAAAAAAGATTATAAGCCCATATTAAAAATTTAGTGTAACCCACTACTTATACAGAGGGATTATACTATATATACACTAATTATTTTTTTACCCTGTAAGATATCACAAATAGCTCTGCTTGGCATATTTGGGAGAGAAGAGAGGGATATTTTATTTTACTGTCACTTAAGATTCTCATAAATATTATTACTTACATTTTGTTACAGATTTATTGGTTCACAAAACTGAAAAACACAATTGTAGAGTGGTTTTACATGTTGTTTGACCAGGACCCCAGCTTCTTTCTTTGGAGTTTTTGGCTCTGTCCTCCTTAGCAGGGAGCAGAGATCAGCTTTGTTCTTAGGTTAACTTTTCTCATGTTTACAAATGGCTGCAGAAGTTCCAAAACGTATCTACAAACCAATCAGCCCTAATGGAAAGAGGTCATATCTGACTCTCTTTATTCTTCCTATAAACCTGTTTCTATTTTGTATTATTTCCATTGACTAAAAGACATCCTTTAGCATTTCTTCAAATAAAGGGGGTCTGCAGGCAACAAAATTTCCCAGCTTTTATTTATCTAAAAAATGATTGATTTCATCTTACTATTTAAAGAATATTTTCAATGGGTATAAGATTATGGGTTAACTCTTTTTTTCTTTCAGTATTTAAAAAACGGTCACTCCATTATCTTCTGGCTCCATTGTTTGTAATAAAAAGTCAGCAATAATTATATTCCTTGTTCTCATGACATAATGTCTTTTTTTCTCTGGCTGCTTTCGAAGTTTTCTTTCTATAAGTTTTGTTTTCAGCGATTTAAATATAATGTGCCTGTGCGTGGCTCTTTTTATATCTATTTAGCTAGGGTCTCACAGAATTCCTAGATCTACAACATATTATTTTTCACTAAATTTGGGAAATTTTCAGCCATTATTTCTTCATATAGTTTTTTCTTCCCCAGTCTCTCCTTATTCTCCTTTCAGAACTCTAATTACACATATATTAGACATATATTAGGCATGCCCAAAAGACTCTGTTTATCTTCAGTTTTTTTCTCTATGTTCTTGCAACTGGATAATTTCTATTGATCTGGCTTCAAGTTTACTGATTTTCTTCTTTCAACCCCAATCTGCTATTGTCTATAAAATTGATCTTTTATCTTAGTTATTATAGTTTAGTTCTAAGATATCCATTTGACTTTTATAGTTTTTATTTCTTTGCTGAATTTTTCTTGTCTGTTCATTCATTAAGACCATAACTTCTTTTCATTTCTGATTTCCTTTTAATTTTTTGAACATAGTTATAATAGCTATAATAGCTGCTTTAAAGTTTCTGCTTGCTAAGTTCAACATCTTGGATAGTGTTAAGTTCTTTTTCTTCCCGAAGACTAACCACTCATGTATTCATTCCTCTTCTCTCCCTCTCTCTCTCTCTCTCCACATACAATAATTTTTGTTGCTGTTGATACTGGACATTGTAGATAATAACTTGCCTTTAGGTTCAAGCAGTCAATTATTAGTTGATCACCTTGAATTTGTTTAGACTTGCTTTACTCTCTGTTAAAATTCTTGTGCTCAAGCACTCTAATTTAGCAGGACTCAAACTCCAAACTCTCTCCCTTGTAACTCTTGTCAGATCTTGGTTACAAGTTGTGTTAGGGCAGACCTAACGTAGTTCTTAACTCTAGAATGTGACGCTTACTCTTATAGGGTCAACCTTCTTGTGTCAGCTGGATGTCAGGATTTTTAACAAGGTATTAATGCAATCTGTCTACTCTAATAGAGCCAGAGCTCCAATTAAACCAGGATTGCTCTTCTCCGGAGCTGCTGCACCCATAATTTGTCTGTTCCATACTCCTAATAGGAGTTGCAATCTGTTAAGCTTTGGGAGTGTCATCCTGCAAATGTATAGCCCAGGAATTAGCCATAGACCCACAGGGGATTTTCACATGACCTTCTAGAACCCGTTTTCTGGACACCTCCCTTTCTCTGATACCATGTGCCAGAGAATTAATTTGCTTCTGCTGCCCTAAATTCTCATACCTGCCTTCTCATCGCAGTGGGACTACTCTGCACTACTTGGACACCTGCTCTCTGCACCTCTGTTGAGAAATTGTTCCCAGGCAGAAAGTGGGGTAATCATGAAGACCACCTTGTGAATTTTTTTCTTCTTTTAGTCTTGTACTATCTGTTATCCATTACCTAGAAAGAATTGTCTCATATAACTCATCCAGTTTTATAGTTGTTTCTTACAAAAAGGATATTCTAGTATCAGTTACTAAATCATGACCAACTGCCATATTGCCCTCCAGAAAGATTTTTCAGAATGCATTTCTACCAAATGTGTATGAAAATACCTATTTCTTTATATCCATACCAGCTCTAGGTTTAACATTATTTTAATGTTTGGAGATTAAGTGGGTATTTTTGTAATTTCATATGTATATGTATATACACTTTTTAAATATATATACTTTTTCATACATGTACACTTTTACATACAAATCATATACAGTATGATTTTCAAAATATCTGAAACTTTTTATTATAATTTTGCTTGGGGACACTCCCAGAATATTTTAGTACATTCCAGATAAGTCATTAATTTTATATATTCAGAGAAAATATGTTATTTTAGCTGAACTTAGGCAGAAAAAAATTAAAAATCAATAGATATTTTAAAATGAATTTAGTAGCTTTTTCAGTACATGTTCATCTTTTGTGATTTTCAAATGTTTGAACAGATATATATTTATTTTGTAAAGCTTATTTAAAATTAGCACTTTTTTTTTTTGCGGTACGCGGGCCTCTCACCGTTGTGGCCTCTCCCGCCGCGGAGCACAGGCTCCGGACACGCAGGCTCAGCGGCCATGGCTCATGGGCCTAGCCGCTCCGTGGCATGTGGGATCTTCCCGGACCGGGGCACGAACCCGCGTCCCCTGCATCGGCAGGCAGACTCTCAACCACTGCGCCCCACCAGGGAAGCCCTAAAATTAGCACTTTTAAAAATTATAAATCTGTGATCTGACGTGGGAATCAACATCAAAATTTTTTGGAAACTTCCTAATTTTTTTAATGAGGTGGACTGAACACAACACTTTGAGAAACTATTTGTATAATAGAACATGGTATCTAAAAGAGCATGAGTATCTAAAAGATTATCTAAGAGTATCTAAAAGATAATCTAAAAGATAATCTAAAAGATTATCTAAGAGTATCTAAAAGAACATGGTATCTAAAAGGGTGCTAGGTGCTTGGGAGTCAAATGAAATTAATGGTATCAGCAAATAAACTTGAAAGTCACTGAATATTATATTTTCCTCACAATGTGGAAAAGTATTTTATAGTTCTGAAAGGTTCTGTAGTAAAGAGCAAAGAAACCTATTTAACTTAGGTTAATCTAGTACTATCCAAATTTATTCAACCTTACCAACTTTTTTTTTTTCCTACAAACTTTTTAACATTATCACACTCAGGGAGAGGCTGAATAGATAGCATTTGTTGATACTGTCTTTCCAAGGACCTCCCTTCAAATAGAGATACTTGAGATGCCTTTGATGACCAACTAGGGCTCTAACTGCCCAAGGGCTGAAGCTGCAGGTGTCAACATCACAGCATTTAGTTAACCTATTGAGTGTGAAAAGCTCTGCTAAGTGTGAGAAATTGTGCTAAATGACCTAGTTTAGAAATATATATACATATACATATATACTATATATATATATAGTAAGGGGGGGGTCATACATGAATAGAATTGCCACCTCTTAAAGGTGTATTCAGTAAACTACTAATAAAGATTTTATAAACTTAAGATTCAGTTTTATTCTCAAATTTTAAAAAATATTATTAAAAGAATGTAGCAGCAGTTTGATAAACTAACAGGAAAAAGAAATCTATTATGAATATATATTTTAACTAACATGAACTAAAGCAGCCAATTGGTAAGGTCTAATTATAGAAACTAACAATGTAAGGTATCTAGTCATTTCATTCTTCCCTATATTGTCTATAAAGCTTTCATTTGCCAAACAGAGCTTTTGCAGTTCTTTTTTGGCTTTATAATATATTTCTTAATTTTAATAAACAAATTGGTGCAGAAAACTATAATTAAAAAAGTATTGTTATTTAACAAATATAGTGATTTTATCTTAGATAATACTAATTTTAACTAATAAACACTAGAACTGATTTTCCTGCAATAATTAACCTCTGAAGTCATGCAAAGGGCTGCTTAGGTTGACATTTAGAGACACTATAGTGAAGATTGAGAAAAAGGAGGAAACAGTTAAGTATATGACTTTGGAATTTGTATGTTTGTCTTTACTAAATTGAATGAGGTCCCTCCTTAGCTGGTACAAATTGCTAGCTTTAATTACCAACACCTAGAATAAGGTTGGCTACGTAATTTGCAGGGCCTTCTACAAAATGAAAATTCATGGCTTCTTGTTTAAAATTATTAAGAATTTCAAGGAGGTGACAACAGAGCATTAAACTAAATATGAACCCTTCTGACCACAGAAATATGTGTGACTGAACAACTCTAACACCCATGAAGCCAACCCTGACTAGAATATTTTTAAAGAATAACAACCAGGGGTAAGGGACTGACTAAATCTGATTAAGGAGGCAGTGTTCTTCCAAATCCCCAGGCAGCCAGAAGCCCAAGGGCAAGCAGACAGCTTGGCAGAGCAGTTTCTAGGGAAACCTCTAAGGACTAGTTTAGAGGAGACTCAGTAGACAGATACACATACACTGTTCAAATGACCTGCAGGCAATGAGTTATGTTTCATCACTTGTTTATACTGTGCTATAAATGCAAGCTGTTCTCTCATCTGGAGACAGTGGTAAGGTTTAAGGATAGTATTGCTATGATCTGTTGTACTAGAAAGAAAAAGAACACCTAGATGTTATAAAATATATAATACAGGAAAGAAGTTTGTCTGGGGAATTTTCTTTAAAGATTCAATGAAGTAGAAGAAAATTAAGAGCACTAATATGGGTTGGTGAGTCTCCTATGCTATCGTTGTATATCAGTTTACATTATGCAAATCACATGTAAGATGTGTCTTGCTTGATTCATGTCACAATGCTTTAATGTATTCAAGGCATGCCTATTATGTATATCTCATAGATAAGAAAATTGGGGTTCAGAAAAAATAGTGACTCCAATAATGTCAAAAGTTTAGTAAGTGGTCGAGCTACAAATAAAAAATAATTTGCACTTATTGAGGGTATACTATGCACTAGACATCATACTAAGCAATTTGCATGTATTATTCATTTAGATTTATTAGTCAGAACTCTTTCAACTGAAAGTGACCATACGCTTTACTTAAACTAGTTAAAGAATAATAATTTTTTTTGTGTGTTCAACTGGGAAATGCAGGAGGCAGCCTCAGATATAGCTGAATTTGTGCTAATTGGATGTTTTCAGGAATTTATCTTACCAGCTTTCAGTTCTGCCTTCCTCTTTATTCTCAAATGGAGTCTGTGCATGTGGTAGCAGGGATGGCCTCAGCACCTCCAAATTTACAAGTCTTTAACAGTCCTGATCTCAGAAAGAAAGAGGCTCCCACCTATCTAATTCCCAAGGAGGGCTAGGCCCTGACTTGTTTCTATGCCCACTCCTGCATGAATCATAGGGGCAAAGAGATGTTCTAATTGCACAGGCCTAAGTCATGGCATCTCCCTGGTGCTGAAAGAGACACTCCACTCCTTAACCATGTAGACTGAGAATGAGAGAGGTGTTGTTTCCAAAAGATGTCTCAGGGTGTTATTACCAAGAAAGGGGAAGTGATTCTAGGTAGACCTTAGTAACAGATATCCATTACAAAAGTTATAATTATTATTTACATTTGCACACAAGCAAACTGTAACTATATTGTAGGCAAGGTGCTTTTCCCAAGGAAATATAAGCTATATCCCAATTCTGCAGATCAAAAGCAAAAAGAATTTATGCTGCATATATTCAAGGAATGCCATTCTCACTACCGCCAGAAGGAAGGTATTTGATAACTATATATATTATCATCTTCAAGCTAAAGGGTTCAGAGATGGCTTTATGTAGACATAAGTAATTGGGAATTTTATGGACATTCCGGAATGAATATTTTTCAATGACTAACATTTAGTGCGAACACACTATTCAAAAAACCATAAAAAAAAAACCCTGTAAATTCTAGACTGTGAGCTCTTGAGTGCCATGCCCTTTTATCTTTGCATTCATACTGGTGATAGTACCTGACATACTGAAGGTACTCAGTAATTTCTTGTTGAACCAATGAGTAAAAATGGGTGGAAGACAACCCAAGTCCTTTTATTTACTTAGTAGTGAATGGTTCATCCCAAGGATACCTCAAAAGTATTTTCTATATATGGAACTGAGGTTTTGTGAGTATGTTTAGAAAAGAAACCAAAGGTGTCTACCATGACTGCATTTTGAGAGAAATTTTCCCATTAACATGGGCCAATTTAAGGGGCAACCATGGGTGATATATATATTGGCTCCTTCCTGGTGCCATAACTGATTGAAATGACACATTAGCACTTGACAACTGATCTATCCACCAAGCCACAGTTTGCAGTGTGCCTTCATCATGACTAAATTGGACCAAATTAAATCTGCCTCTTGAGACTCTGAACTGGAGATTGTGGGAGTCTGGCAGTTTGTAAGAGGAGCAGAAATATAAAGACGTCTAGAGTAGAGCCTTGTAAATGTGTACACTACAGTTGGGATCTCTGTTTATGAGGGTCCAAGTGCTAGAGATCCTGACCAATCACCTAAGTCGTTGATCAACTAGAACTCCTGCTGTGTCTTTTAAATAGTCCCCTCAGCGCTTCCCTGGTGGCGCAGTGGTTGAGAGTCCGCCTGCCGATGCAGGGGACACGGGTTCGTACCCCGGTCCGGGAGGATCCCACATGCCGCGGAGCGGCTGGGCCCGTGAGCCATGGCCGCTGAGCCTGCGCATCCGGAGCCTGTGTTCCGGAACGGGAGAGGCCACAACAGTGAGAGGCCCGCGTACCACAAAAAATAAATAAATAAATAGTCCCTTCAGTGAGGTCTGCATTGTGGTAAAAAAACTGCATAGTCATGTATAATTCTGAGCACCACATTTTAAATAGGATAATCCCAAACTGCTGGGTGTTCAGAGAAAGGCAGGTAAAAATATCTGATTTTGAATTTGAGTAAGATTTACTTGAATAGAGTGCTCATGCTTAGACCAGAGAAACAGAGTATGGAGGGTATAAAGATACACTTGGAGAGATGTGAAAAAGAGATTGAGTACTGTATATTCTTGGCAGCTGTAGAAGAAAGGCCAATGGATAAAATAAACAGGGAGGTAGAGCTATTTGCATTCAACTAAAGAAGAATTTTCCAGCCTTTTGCTAACTTGTGAAAAACTGATCTTGGATAATAAAATTGTAGTGATAAGATATTGTAGATGAGATTTCATTGGATAATTAGAGATTCTTCAATTTAAAGAAAGTATCATTGTCCAGTTTTATAGAAACTTTCTTTTTTTAGAAAACTAGGCTAATTGTCAGAGGTGGACTTACCAGAAACTTTAGAATTCCTCATTTATAACTGTTTGGGAAAGGTCCAAACAACTCTGTTTTTGTGTTTATGTATTATTTTATTTAAAGAAGACCCCCCCCCCAAATTATAAAAGTTCAAGGTCTCATGAAATCCGATTAACAACTGTTAATAGTGATGATTCTCACAAGGATCTAAAGCTATTCCATTCATATTGAATCCACAAATTTGAGACTTCTAATTTATGTATAAAAAGCTTTAATATGTAGTATGAGAACAAATATGTTCATTTGTGACACACTGATGAAAATTGAACCAGTGTAATGAAGAACTCTGCAGATACGCTACCTCATAAAGTACCAATTCAAATCTAAATGTGGAAAAGTAAAGGAATTAAAATGCATATTTACGTTCTTGAAATGATATATTTTTATCATAGATCCAGGCACATAGTAGGCATCCAATAAATATTTGTTTCACTGTGGGGATCTTGCATTTCTATGATTTTATTTAAACTTGATTTTGAGGTAGAAACATTACCAATATTTAAATTTACTTATATTTCTGTAAGAATTTCAGATAAGTTGACATTTTACTAGGTAGAAAAATATATTTTTTAACCTTTAAATTTTTATTTTTTTACTTTTTAAAGAGAAATCTACTCATCATTACCAGCAAAACAAAAAATGACTAAAATAGGAAGGCAAACAATAAATAAAGGTGGTGTTCTATCTTTCATTTCAAATCAGTCAAAACCAAGTTTTGCATTGTCTTTTTATTAGCCCATTTTTATAGCTGCTCTTTGTGTAATATTTTATAAATGGCATGAATAAAATATGATTGTTGTGGGCTTTTTCAGAAGAAATGATGATTTATGTAGAATAATGTTCTCATAGTTAATTAAAACGTTAGGTAAAAAAGTAGCCATTTCTCTCATTTGAGAATACTTAAAATTATTTTCAAAGCTGATAGTTTTATCTTTGGGAACTCCTGTAATCAAGATTTCCTCTCATGCAGCTTTATTTGGGGCTGTGGTTATACATTGCTTCTGCTCAGTCTCTACTCAAGAAGTGGTCATTGCTGTCATGTAGAATGGCAGTGATCCTTGCAAGCTTCAGCAGGGAACCATAAAACGCTGTTGTGACTTAAAAAAAGAGTGTGATCTTTATGATAACATGACCTAAAACAAAGATAGTTTTATGCCCTCATCTTTCACCCACCCACTCACACAGGCACACCACACACACACACACACACACAATACCACACAAATCCTGCCCTAGCTGTTATAATGTCAAGGCTTTAATTTTAGGGTTTTTGATATATTCTATTCCTGTCGAAGTTTACACTGTTCTTTGTGATGAATTGTTAATAGAAAATGGGGAACACCTTCAATCACATTTATCCATTTTCAATTGTGATGGCACCATATCCCCAAATGTTTTTTCGCTTCCAATTCATACCTGCATTAATTATCTTCCAAGAAAATAGTACAGATTGGTACAGAGCTAATTCTTAGGAAGCTGAATGGTGAAACAGAGAAACTTCCAAGTTTCTTAATTACACCTAGAGCCTGCCAATCATTAGGATTTTTGTTTATTTTTGAGTATGGCTTAAGAAGAGAATTTTAAATTACAGAGCGTAGTTTGAAACTTCAAAGATCAGGTACTTAAACTTCGCAGTCTCACAAGATTCAAGGCTTGTTCTGGCAAAATCTCTGTCGTTTTTCTGTATAAAGATTTTTATTATTATTTAGTAGGTTTTAATTTTTTAGTTTGTTAGTTGGTAAAATTTTAAAGTAGAGTTTATTTTTTATTAAGAATTATTTTATCTTCCAGTTAGGTTCATAAAATAGAAACTATAAACAATAAATAGGATCTTATATGTTAGAGTAATGCTTGCCTGTGTGGTCGCCCAGCTTGAGATGTGAGACTTGAGATTAGTGGTATTGGTATTCATCACTAAATGATTCCTAGTTGTAAAGTCCTGTACAGCTCAGTTCAAGTTACCTCTTCTTAGTGACATTTCTCAACAGAATTAGAAAATGTTTTAGTATCTGTTGATGGTAATGTGCCTATCCAAATTATAAATTCACAGTTATATGCTCATACTTTAACAGTGATGACTTGATATTCATGAAGCAGCTCATTAATTATTTTAATGGAAACATATTTTGGTGAGGAAATATATTTTTACTTTCTCAGATCACTCACAAATTTGCTTTAACCCCACATTGCTAAATTTCAACTAGCTTCTTTTAAACCTAAAATTTAAGTGATTGGTAGAGTGGCATAATTATATGTTTAGAAAATGCTTATGTTACATATGAAACAATCTTAATTAAAAATCTCGACATAGGGCTTCCCTGGTGGCGCAGTGGTTGACAGTCCGCCTGTCAATGCGGGGGATGCGGGTTTGTGCTCCGGTCCGGGAAGATCCCGCGTGCCGCGGAGCGGCTGGGCCCGTGAGCCATGGCCGCTGAGCCTGCGCGTCCGGAGCCTATGCTCCACAACGAGAGAGGCCACAACAGTGAGAGGCCCGCGTACCGCACAAAAAAAAAAAAAAAAATCTTGACATAAGTAACATTTTCTGTATATAGTACCTTTATTTGGGCGTCTCTGTTTTTGGCAATCTATAATTGAGAAATACAAGTAGGTTTTTTATTTGCTTAAGTTTATTCGTCTCATGTAATTTTGAAATTTTCCCTATATTTTAAAAATACCCAAAGAAACATTCCCAACTGATAAAGATAATTGTGAAAATCATAGAATTATTCTATGAATAGGTGTCCACATCTGAAATAAAGCCATAGCTATGTTTCTGCTTTGAAAATTATTTTGAATTGTGAGTGAAACGTTTTACCATGTCTAAAATCTCTCACCGCTACAGGTCAAATGTCAATTTCTAGTAACTAATGATTTATAATAAAATTATTATAAAAACTCATTCATAGTAATTTTTTCTCCGATAATCAAACCATTATGTGTCAATTTTAACAAAAATATGAGAGTGTCACTTTATAATGTTGGTTAGGAGGAGTAATATTCTTAAGGGCCAAAGTTAAAGTTATGTATTACTATTTCAAGAACACACACTTGGTTCAGAAACAGAACTTTGAACTTCATAAGACATTCGGACATTCCTTTCTTCTCTCATAATTATGACTATACCAAATATGTGCAAAATATAAGGTGTTCCTATTAATTCCTTTTGAATTTTCCATAATCTCAATTTAAACATATGAGATTTATAATGAAATCAGAAAATGGTAATAGCTCAATGTATGTAATCTCTTTTTTGATGACTAAGTAATTACATAAACAATATTCTAAATTCTAAGCCAGTAGTAGTCTTATGTCTAAATATCTTTGTTTCCTACACCTCATTGTTTCTTTCTCTGATTTAGATCGAGGTACTGTGCAGAAGGTTGTTGTTCTTCCTTCTAACAGCTCTGCCAGCGGTGAGCTCATTCTGGAGGAGTTGGAAGTCTTTAAGGTTTGAACATCTATTCTATTAGCCCCAGCACACGCATGATAAATGCAACTCTTTAATCTTACAATCACTTGGGGAGGGAAAAAAATTGATAAAAGATCAAATAAATGAATGTTATAAATTTTTGAGGGTAAGAAACACCAGATAAAATGAGAAATAACAAATATTCTTCTGAAGTAATTTTTAACATTTTAAGTTATCTTAGCATAAAAGAATTAGTTTTTTAGCTATCGTCACAACTTGAAGAATTGTGGTCATCATTATTTTTAAAAAATGAGTTCTTGTGGTCAAGGTCTAGAAGATTTGCCATGAAAGGGCTTTTATCATTTGCTTCACAAGCCACCGAGACCCAAATTCTTCCACATTATTGATTGTTAGATAAACTTTCTCATATTTTTTTAGCCAGTAACTTCAAGAAAAACTGCTGTTTTCTCTTATTTTATTGCTTTCAACTCAAATGTCACTCTAGTTAAATAAAACAAATGTTGTCTCTTAAAACTTCATGTTCTGTCTGAAATTGAGATTGCATTGTATTACTCTCTTTGTCCTTGAATTTGGGATAAAAAGAAAAAGAAAACACAACAAAAAAAAAGGCACATAGAAGAAGATTCAGTCCTGTAAGATGTAACCTACTGAGGGCAGAGTGCCAATTCTTTATGTGTCTGTGAGCCTGGAGAGCTGGTACATTATGTCCTGCAAATCCTTCTCTCCTTAAAGTATAGGTCATTGCAGTTTAAGTGGTCCCTCCTACCTGATTTGGAAAGATGGGTAAAGCACAGCCAGAGGATTTCAAAGAAACTTTGGTATGGAATCAATCCTACAGCAAACTTCTTTTTCCAACTAAACCAATTAAGAAACAATGGCCACGGACACCAAAAGAGCAGAGTCAGCCTATACTGGAGTAAAAATAGCACTTCAAAGCCCCTGGGAGCAGCCTATTGCTAGTCCAGTAAGTTGCCTTGCTTTGTTGAGTGGACTCAGAATGTATTAACTTAATATATATTCCCCCAGTCACTAAAAATATTGGATTTATAAGCACATAAGTGATCAAGATACAATGATATTAGATTTTACTAATACATTTTAAATATGAAGAACTATTTTAAAAATCAAATCAAATACAGAAACTGAGGAATTCTGGCAATTTCCCAATATGTTATTAAGGTTACAATTTTTAATGCTAGACTAACTTTGGCATAAGGTTCCTTGTGGTTAGTGCATTAAAATTATGCTCATAAAATATTAACTATGTGCATTTAAGTGCCTTTTCTATGCCTTGCTTTGTAAAGAAATTGATTGTTTCATTGGATTAACCAAAACTGCATTTTACATATAATATATATATATAATATATTTCTTCTCATTCAATTCAATAGGGACAACTTGGATGGCCAAAGTAATATAAAGTACCTTATTCAGTAGTTTTCTTGAAAATAGCAAAAAGGCCGTATTGCAGCACTCCATTTTTAATTCTGAAATATATTTTTTTGATAATAAGGAAACATTAATTAAGTGAGTTTGACACAAACATTAATTAAGTGAGTTTGATAATAAGGAAACATTAATTGAGTTTTACATATGTTCTATGGAAAGGTCTTAGAAATGAGAGTTATTCTGATCATGTGCTAACTACTTATGAGTTATGCTGGTGTTATATCATAAAGAATAAACTCTCAGTGGAAAAATGGAGTCAGTCAAAATGCATGTTGGGGGACATCAACCCAAGAGAGACTAAAGAAGTTTGAGCTTCCTTCTGGATGCATGTGCCAGTGATTGATATGGCTAAATTGAGAGAAACAGTTACCAAATACAGGTACTGTCTTCAGCGTGGTGTTTGTGTCACATTTTCTGAGGTGAGGTGAAAATAATTGGGTGTGTATGATATACTGTGATGGGCACTTGAGGAAATAATACATTTAAACTGAAATAAATTCCTTAGCTAAGTGTTACACTGATATACTGCAGGAAACTCAATGTAAAAACCAGGCACTTTGTTTTTAAAGAGCGCAGAACCATAATATATTTTTTAATCCTCTGTTCAGAATATTTTCTGAAAATATGTCCAACTTCCCTAAACTTAATTTGAATTGGAGGTACAACTATTAGTAGTTGCCTAGGTGGATATAAATTGCAAAACTTGTTTTGTATGTGTGTATATTTCTGAATGAATGTCATGATCTGTTGCAACTGAGTATTTAAAGATATCACCATTTTCTTTTTAAAATGTTTGTAGGAACACACAACTCCAGAAAGTGAAATAATTATGGGCACAGTTGACTTTGACAGTGTGTTGCCACTTGACTTATTCAAATAAAACTTCACACATCTTTATCAGGTTATCACGAGTCTAATTTTTAATCTTTAAAAGGAACTAATAATGTTTAAGAAGTAAAGTTAAGAATAGAGGAACTTTCAGAAAGGATGACTATTTCAAATAACTCTTAGGTTCTTTCACTAATTCCCATTTATCAAAAGAGGACCTTACCTAACAATATTTCTTTGTATTCAACAAAGAGAATAAGTATGGCTCAGGCAAATACTTCTTGGCATAGCAACATTTGGCAGCTGAACAATAGTATCTTATGCAAAGTGCTGTGTTGAGGAGGGGTACCATTCCACAGCCCCCCACCCCAAGTACCCAGATCCAATCCTGAGTTATGCGCTGTGTTCAATATTCCAAGATACAGTTTTTTCAATTCTCTGAAATTTCTCAAATTTTCATTTTTTTCTAATGACTATATTGATAGATGTGTTATAATTGCCACTTTTTTTAGTTTAGGCCTATATTTGTGTAACAAATCTGTCCTTATTCCAAGCAGAGGAAATGTACTTTATAGACAATTACTGCTAAACTTTGAAACTATATGTGCGTATAGAGAGAAATGATGATTTCTTGAATTTTAACAGAAACAAGAAAAGTTTTTGAACGTAAAATCTGTTTTAAGGATTATTTGAGCAACTAACAATGTTTTTCTAACTTTTTAGAATCATGCTCCTGTAACAACAATGAAAATTTCATCCAAAAAGGTAAAAACAACCCCATTTTTATTTTCTTTGTATATAAAAATTTTACTATTGTGGAAGAATGTATTTTATAATTTCTGAAAATTTAATTTTACTATTAGCAAAATAATTAATACTGTTCATAGTATACCACACACTTAATTTTGATATGGAACTTAGCTTTAGTGGAAGACAAAATAGGCTTATTTTTGTACAGAAGTTCATCAGAGTAGAATATATATATATATATTTATATATATATATGCAGTAAGATATTCCAACATTTGTATATCCTCTATTCTCAAATATTACAGTGTATGAAGCCAACCAAAATAAAAATAATCTTTCTGAAGGAAGAATTTAGCATAATGTTTGGGCTACTGTAGCATCACGAACCTTCTCAGGGACTTGGAATGAGTAATCAATCCTCTTTTGAGTTCCTGTTGCTGTCACATGTTTGAAATATGCAGTACATTCTTTTATGCTTATTTCTAAGGAAGTGCTATTTTATAGGGTTTACATGTCATTTAAAAAATCTGAATGTCTCAAATCTAAGCCATATCAGGGTTCAGGATCTGGGGAATAAATGTTTTACTATGATTATCAGAAATGTTTGATCTTCTAATTTGTGCCTTCACACGCAAATACACAATGATCATGGAGAGGAAAAGCCCAATTCCAATCTCTACATGTGCAAAACATGCACCTCTCCAGACCCCAAAGTTGCTATCTCTAAAACAAAAGTTCTAAGGGCCAGAGCAGTATAGTCAAAAATGGGGTAGGCTTCAGAATGGAACTGACATGCATTTGAACCCCAACGTGACCTTAAATTATAAACAAGTTATTTTACTTCACTGACCTAAATTTCTGCCTCTGCAAGGTAATGCTTTCTCACAAATGAATTAACTTATATAAATGACCTAAAACAAAGCGGGTCTTTGGTAACTGCTGTTTGTAAGAGCCTAAGACTTATTTTTCTTGGAATATGGAAAAAAGGTTTTATGTGTTGGCATAACTGATGATATAACTTTAGTGTTCTTCACCATATTTGGTCTGTTACAGATAAAGAAGTATTCCACAGTTAGTCTCGTACTCTTTTCACTTGACTAAATTTTATGAAGAAAAATAAATAGGGTACAAGGGAGCTAAAGATCTCATCTGTAAAAATGTTTGTATGGTGCATAACAAACATTTTCCCAAGTAACCAGAAGCCATTTGTCATTTTCCCCAGTGTCCTAGGGAGCTGATCCCAAGTCAGAATTGTCTTTGAAGTCAGCATGGAATCCCTTTGTTTACAGTAGTTTAATGGAAGGAGAAAGTATCAGAGCAAGAACCAAAATGGACACAAAGCCATTTGTGTGACATAGTAGTACAGTATACAATTATAGGTTTCAGCTCATAATTCAACTGGTGAACTTGTAATACACAATCCATTCCATTAAATTGCAGTGTACAGCACAAACATACACTGGAAAGACTGAGTATTAAATTTGTTTCAACATCTTACATTGTAGGTAATTTAAAATGTTTAATTAAAGCAATTAGATTCAGGGCAAGGTAATTGTTTGATTTGGGGGAGAATTCACTTACACAACTACGTATTGAATTATTTTTTCAGTGTGAAAGAACTACAAATTGCCAATGGTATTTTATATATATTTAAATTCCACGAATTTAGTACCTTCTCTAATGCTCAAACTAAAAATTTTACTTTTCTTTTTATGCTCCTTTATTCTCTAATTTATCCTTGCATTCCATATAGCAGAAAATAGATTAATAAAAAAGGTAATTTCTAGAATGGAATTACCTGTATCCTTTCCTCAAATAAACAAGTTTCCTTGAAATATTTTAATGAGGTTGATGCATTCACTGTATTATTTATTAATGTACTCAATGAACATTTATTTCAAATATTTCTAGAGAAATGATTATCGTCAAAACATGCAGTTGTTTTCTTATAGCTTGAATGTCTCAAATGGGGATCAGTAATTTTCAGCCTATTTTCTGAAAAATTCATTGATCTGAATAAAATAATTATTTTATATTACATGTGCTAGTCTGAGATGTGATTCAAATGATTAATTAGAATTGAAAATGTGTAAATTGCTAGCTTGTTCATTGGTAGTTTACTAATACTATTGCTTAATATTCATTAAGTGTTTAGGTGCCAGAAACTATTCTAAGCATTTTATGTGGAGTTAGCCCTTATATTTAGTTCTTACATAAAATCTATAGAGTAAGTGCTATATTGTCTCAGTCTTACCAAAGAGGAAGCTGAGATTCAGAAAAGTTAACCAGCAAATTTGTGGTAGCTGGGATCTGAATCTCAGAGATGTGCCTCCAGAACCTGATAGACCAATGGTGCCCTCACTGATTTAATTTTAAATCTACATATAATTTTTAAATTTATATATAATTTTTAAATATAATTTATATATAATATTTAAATTTATATATAATTTCTAAATTTATATACATACAGACACACACACATATGTGTGCACATGTGCATGTATTCAAGTTCCAGCTTAGAAATTCTATGTTAACTTGAATTACATATTATCAGTCCTTTGTAAAATAAGGACTGTGAATTAGAAACATCCCTTCAACTCCTGAGAACGGCTCTATGCACAGCTAAAAGGGTTGGAGAAATATCATAATAAGCTCTTGCCACTGTACAAATGAAGGAGGATGAAATCTTTATTTATGACTTAGGCTGCTGAAGATCTTGGGATCATACAGAAAGTTTAAAACATGTCTAAATATAAATACTTACAGTCTTCTAAATAATTTTAAAATTGCTCTCGGTAATAAGTCACTTTCAAAGGCATGTGAAATTTTTTTTAATCTAATATTTTTATTTAATATTTACCATCTATTTTTTCTAAACATAAAAGTGCCCTTTATTTTAGACTCTACTTTTTCAAATTTACAAGGTAATGGTTTGCCAGACTTGAAGAATAAGAAAGCTGCCTTGTGCTTTGCCAAGAGACAGCATTCAAAGAAAAAAAGGCAAACATCATAATTTAAATCTGTAATACATTAGCTCAAATCTGAGAGAACAATGAATCCCAATGTCTAAAATACATTACCATTCTACATGGTGTTCTGAACTTTTTTTTTAAACAGGAAAGTGGTAATGTTATAGGCATATTAACGTAGGAAAATTCTATTTATTTTGGCTTTATACCCTTCTGTACTTTGCTTCTTGTTTTTAGTCTATTTCAAAATGAATCCAAGGGTTTGTGGGCATATATTATATTGTGTTCCTGCTGGAAGTCCACTTTTAACTTCCACATCTGAAATAAATCACCATCATTCTTCTAATAGCAACAGTTGTATGTGAGCTCCAATGAAGGACTTTCCCAAGTATCTCTGCATCGCTGCCACATCTACGGTACAGCCTGTGCTGACTGCTGCCTGGCAAGAGACCCTTACTGCGCCTGGGATGGCCATGCTTGCTCTAGGTTCTATCCAACCGGGAAACGGTGAGTATTAATATTCAGCTGAAAATCAAAATTGACATCATCAGACAATTAAGCAATGCTCCACATTATTAAAATCAGTTCTATTGCAGTACTCTGTAAAATGATACTAAAAGTAGTAGCTAAGTTTAGCACCATATGTAGTCTTTGAATAAAGAAAATGGCCATTCATAGAAAACAAACTTACGGTTACCAAGGGAGACAGAGGGGTGGGGGTTGGGAGGAGATAAATTAGGAGTTTGGGATTAACATATTTAAAAAAACAGCAACAACAAAACAGAAAATGGCCCTGCTTTATAACTTGAGATTCTCACAGACATATTAGAATGCAGTACTTTGGAAAAATTCCTTTCTCCTTTTAACGTTCCTCTGCAACACAATCCGCACCTCAAATATTTCAAGCAGCATTTAACTCTCTCATTACCTAATTTTTATCTTTTTTGTTTTATATGCTTCAGATATCCTTAAATCTAACTTTCCTAGGATTTCCCTGGCCGCTTAATTCCCCTGTAATCAAATGCTTGTCCTACTTCAGGCAACAGGAGCATCGCTCCAGAATGGGTACCTTGAACACTTTCAAAACCTTGATGACCATGCTTTACCCCTTAGAATGGTGAGTGCATGATTGCTGGTTAGATTAAGAGATTAAGGCAGTCTGAGGCATAGTGCCTTTTATCCAAGAGAAGACTTAGGCAGGAAACTCTGAACCAACTTGCACCAAGTTGGAAGGAAACACGAGTAGTGAAATTATAAAACAAAGAATAAGCAGAATTTAGGTTTAACTAAGGTCACAGCTATTTCCAGTCAAAATTTGATATGGGTCATGATGGGTGACAGGAGGAAAACCTATAAAACACAGGTCATCAGGAGAGAGCAAATAGGACCAGCCTTGAGCACCAGTGATATTTCAAATAAAATCACTGGGGTGATGGTGTTTTATACATCCTTTATTCTCTGTTAAAGATATAGGCCTGGGCTTCCCTGGTGGCGCAGTGGTTGAGAGTCCGCCTGCCGATGCAGGGGACACGGGTTCATGCCCCGGTCCAGGAAGATCCCACATGCCACGGAGCAGCTGGGCCCGTGAGCCGTGGCTGCTGAGCCTGCACATCCGGAGCCTGTGCTCCTCAATGGGAGAGGCCACAACAGTGAGAGGCCCACATACCACAAAACAAACAAACAACAACAAAAAAGATATAGGCCTTTAAGGACTTGACAGATTAAAACAACCCTAGCACTTCTGCATATCAAGATTATTCTGATCTTTTTATCTATTACTTCAATAAATTTGTATCATGAGACAATTATTTGCCAGGCAGTATTCTAGAGCTAGGCATATAACAGGAAAAAAACTAACAACAAAAGGACAAAAATCTCTGCCTTGAGGGATAATAAGTTCTAGAGGGGGAATACAGACAATTAACAAATAAAGAAAGAAACCCTCCAGTACATCAAATAATGATAAGGCCTATAACTTTTAAAAGAGCAGGGAAAGGAGATAGGGCATGTGGAAGCAGGAGATTGCATTGTTAAATGGGTGGGCAGGGGAGGCCTTACTGAAGGTATATTTGAACAAAGGCTTGAATGTGATGATGAATGATACCATGAGGTGATACCACCATTATTCAGGAGAACAGCATTTCGGAGAGAGGGGCCAGAAATCCTTAAAGCTTAAGTGTGCCAGGATTGTCCAAAAAACAACACCAAGACTAATGGGTCAATACTGGAATGAGAAAAAAAAAAGGGTAGGGAGAAAAAAAAAGGGTAGGAAGAAAAGGGATCAGAATGCCAGATGACGTAGGACTTAGTAAATCATTGAAGGTCCTTTATTTAGAGTTAAATGGGAAACTGCTGAGAGTTTTTGTGCTCAGGAGTGATATTATTTGACTTTTGGTTTAAAAAGATCGTCTGGTTGGGTTTGGCTGTGATTGAGGTCTTGAGATGGGAAGAAGATGTGGGAAAGAAGAAATAGAAGCTGCAAGACAGTTAGGCTACTAACTAATGATCCAAGTGAGATACAATGTTGGCTTGCAAAGGGATGATAGAAGTGGAGGTAGCCAAAAGTGGTCTGATTCTGGATAGGGTTCAAGGGTTCACAGAATCTGCTGACATATTACATGTAGGGATGTTAGAGAAATAGAGGACTCAAAAATGAGCAAGTTTTCAGAACTGAGCATCAGAAGTATGTACATGTCATTTCCTGAGAAAGAGAAGACTGTGGAAGGAGCAGGTTTGTGGAGAGAAAGATAATGTTAAGTTAATGCTGCCTATGAGATATTCAAGTGGAGATGTTGTGTAGGCAATTAGAAATATGAATCTGGGGTAGGGAAAAGTGGCCTGGATAATTTCAAAGTCTACAGATTAAAAGTAACCCCTATCAAAATTCCAATGACATTTTTCACAGAAATAGAACACGCAATCCTAAAGTTTGTATGGAACCACAAAAGACCCTGAATATCCACAGGAATCTTGAGGAAGAAGAAAAAGCTGGTTGAATCATGCTCCCTGACTTTAGACTATACTACAAAACTAGAATAATCAGAACAGTATGGCATTGGCATAAAAACAGGCACATAGATCAAGGGAAGAGACAAGAGAGCCCAGAAACAAACCCAAGCATATATACTCAATTAATTTACAACCAAGGAGCCAAAAATATACAATGTGGAATGGACAGGCACGTCAATAAATAGTATTGAGAAAACTAGACAGCCACATGCAAAAGAATGAAACTAGACTACTCTCGTACACCACACCCAAATATTTACTCAAAATGAACTGAAGACTTGAACATAAGACGTG
Source organism: Delphinus delphis (assembly GCF_949987515.2). Taxonomy (NCBI): domain Eukaryota; kingdom Metazoa; phylum Chordata; class Mammalia; order Artiodactyla; family Delphinidae; genus Delphinus; species Delphinus delphis. The sequence continues at coordinate 25,138,315 of NC_082691.1, read as the reverse complement.
AAACCACAAAACTCCTGAAAGAAAATGTAGGTAGTAAGCTCCTTGATATGTCTTGGTGATTAGTTCTTGGATCTGACTCCAAAAGCAAAAGTAACGAAAGCAAGAATAAACAAGTGGGACTATATCAAACTAAAATGCTTCTGTACAGCAAAGAAATCCATCAACAAAATGAAAAGGCAACCTTCTGAATGGGAGAAAATATTTGCAAAACATATATCCTATAAGGGGTTATTATCCAAAATGTATAAAGAGGAGGCAGAGTCAAGATGGCCGTGTGCGAAGATGCAGAGTTAGTGTCTCCCCACAACTAGGGCACCTGCTGGCCACTGGTGGGGGACTCTGATGCTGAAAGAGATGGGAGGAACCCCAAAGTGAACCAGCAGGACGTAGGGGGACTGAGGGGATAGAAGAAGTGGAAGCCAGATAGGATCTGTGCCCCTGAGGCCAAGGAGATCAGGAGAGGCAGGCAGGAGGGGCCCTCCCAGACCAGAGGAGCAGGAGACGAGAGGATGGCATTTCCCTGCCCACTCATGCCCAAGAAGCCTGCTGGGATCCCAGGTGAGGTCCCCCGCCCTCTGAGAACAGGGGTGGGGGGCACACCTGGGCCCCTTCTGTTCCATTGAGCCTAAGCCCCACACCCCCACAGCCCCCAGGGCCTTTTCCAGCCTTGGCTGTGGAAGGCAGGGCCTAAGCAAGGGCAAGGTTTGGCCCCACCCACCACCCAAACCTCGCCCTTGCTTAGGCCCTGCCTTCCACAGCCAAGGCCTTCCCCCCCGCTTTTTTTTCTTTTCCCTCCTCCTCTTTTTTACTATTGTGGTACTAATGTACCTTCCAGTTGTTGATTCATCTATATTTTTACTTTTATATTCTTCCTAACATATCTGTTAGTTTCCTAGTCTAATTTTATTTTTTACTTTGCTATTCTTTTTTTTTTTTTTTTTGCCACCCCAGGTGGTTTGCGGGATCTTGGTTCACAAACCCAGGGTTGGGCCAAAGCTCCTGCAGTGGGAGCTCTGAGTCCGAACAACTGGACTAACAGAGAACCTCAGATCCTAGGGAATATTCATCAGAGTGAGGTCTCGCAGAGTTCCTTGTCTCAGCACCAAGACCCAGCTCTACCCAATAGCCGAAAAACTCCAGTGTTGGAAGCCTCAGGCCAAACAACCAGTAAGATAGGAACACAATCCCACTCATAAAAAAAAAAAAAAAAATGACACAGCAAAAAAATGTCACAAATGAAGGAGCAAGGTAAAAATCTACAAGACCAAATAAATGAAGAGGAAATAGGCAATCTACCTGAAAAAGAATTCAGAGTAATGATAGTAAAGATGATCCAGAATCTCAGAAATAGAATGGAGGCACGGATTGAGAAAATACAAGCAATGTTTAACAAAGATCTAGAAGAACTAAAGAACAAACAAACAGAGATGAACAACACAATAACTGAATTGAAAAATGCACTAGAAGGAATCAATAACGGAATAACTGAGGCAGAAGAATGAATAAGTGATCTGAAAGACAAAATTGTGGAAATAACTTCCAAGGAGCAGAATAAAGAAAAAAGAATGAAAAGAATTGAAGACAATCTCAGAGACCTCCAGGACAGCACTAAACACACCAACATTCAAATTATAAGGGTCCCAGAAGAAGAAAAAAAAAAGAAAGGGTCTGAGAAAATATTTGAAGAGATTATAGTTGAAAACTTCCCTAACATGGGAAAGATAATAGTCACCCAAGTCCAGGAAGCACAGAGACTCCCATACAGGATAAACCCTAGGAAAGATACACCAAGACATATATTAATCAAACTAACAAAAATTAAATTCAAAGAAAAAATATTAAAAGCAGCAAGGAAAAAACAAAAAAACAACATACAAAGGAATCCCCATAAGGTTATCAGCTCATTTTTCAGCGGAAACTCTGCAGGACAGAAGGGAGTGGCAGGATATACTTAAAGTGATGAGAGAGAAAAACCTACAATCAAGATTACTCTACCCAGCAAGGATCTCCTTCAGATTCGATGCAGAAGTGAAAAGCTTTTCAGAAAAGCAAAAGCTAAGAGAATTCAGCACCACGAAACCAGCTTTAGAACAAATGCTAAAGAAACTTCTCTGAGCAGGAAACACAAGGAAAGAAAAAGACCCACAAAAACAAACCCAAAACAATTAAGAAAATGGTCATAGGAACATATGTATCGATAATAACCTTGAATGTAAATGGATTAAATGACCCAACCAAAAGACACAGATTGGCTGAATGGATACAAAAACAAGACCCATATATATGCTGTCTACAAGAGACCCACTTCAGACCTAGGGACACAAACAGACTGAAAGTGAAGAGATGGAAAAAGATATTCCATGAAAATGGAAATCAAAAGAAAGCTGGAGTAGCAATACTCATATCAGATAAAATATACTTTACAATAAAGACTGTTACAAAGAGATAAGGAGGGACACTACATAATGATCAAAGGATCAATCCAAGAAGAAGATATAACAATTATAAATGTTTATGCACCCAACATAGGAGCACCTCAATACTTAAGGCAAATGCTTAACAACCATGAAAGGAGAAATCAACAGTAACACAATAATAGTAAGGGACTTTAACACCCCACTTACACCAATGGACAGATCGTCCAAACAGAAAATAAATAAGGAAATACAAGCTTTAAATGACACAATAGACCAGATAGATCTAGCTGATATTTATAGAACATTCCACCCAAAAGTGGCAGAGTACACTTTCTTCTCAAGTGCACATAGAACATTGTCCAGGATAGATCACATCTTGGGTCTCAAATCAAGACTCGGAAAATTTAAGAAAATTGAAATCATATCAAGCATCTTTTCTGACCACAATGCTATGAGATTGGAAATCAATTACAGGAAAAAAATGTAAAAAACACAAATACATGGAGACTAAACAGTGCGCTACTAAATAACCAAGAGATTACTGAAGAAATCAAAGAAGAAATTAAAAAATACATAGAAACAAATGATAATGAAAACACGACAACCCAAAACCTATGGGCCACAGCAAAAGCAGTTCTAAGAGGGAAGTTTATAGCAATACAATCTCACCTCAAGAAACAAGAAAAATCTCAAATAAACAATCTAACCTTACACTTAAAACAACTAGAGAGAGAAGAACAAAGAAAACCTAAAGTCAGTAGAAGGAAAGAAATCATAAAGATCAGATCAGAAATAAATGAAATAGAAATGAAGAAAACAATAGCAAAGATCAATAAAACTAAAAGTTGGTTCTCTGAGAAGATAAACAAAATTGATAAACCCTTAGCTAGACTCATCAAGAAAAAAATGGAGAGGAAGTAAGTCAATAAAAATAGAAGTGAAAAAGGAGAAATCACAACTGACACTGCAGAAATACAAAGGATTATAGAGACTACTACAAACAACTATATGCCAATAAAATGGACAGCCACAAGGAAATGGACAAATTCTTGGAAAGGTACAATTTTCCAAGACTGAACCAGGAAGAATAAGAAAATATAAACAGAACTATCACAAGTAATGAAATTGAAACCGTAATTAAAAATCTTCCAACAAACAAAAGTCCAGGACCAGATGGCTTCACAGGAGAATTCTATCAAACTTTTAGAGAAGAGCTAACACCTGTCCTTCTCAAACTCTTCCAAAAAATTGCAGAGGGAGAAACACTCCCAAATTCATTCTATGAAGCCACCATCACCCTGATACAAAACCAGAAAAAGATATCACAAAAAAAGAAAATTATAGACCAATATCACTGATGAACATAGATGCAAAAATCCTGGACAAAATACTAGAAAACAGAATCCAATAACACATTAAACGGATCATACACCATGATCAAGTGGGATTTATCACAGGGATACAAGGATTCTTCAATATACGCAAATCAATCAATGTGATACACCACATTAACAAATTAAGGAATAAAAACCATATGATCATGTCAATAGATGCAGTAAAAGCTTTTGACACAATTCAACATCATTTATGATAAATGCTCTCCAGAAAATGGGCATAGAGGGAACCTACCTCAACATAATAAAGGCCATATATGACAAACCCACAGCAAACATCATACTCAATGGTGAAAAACTGAAAGCATTTCCACTAAGATCAGGTATGAGATAAAGGTGTCCACTCTCACCACTCTTATTCAACATAGTTTTGGAAGTCCCAGCCACAGCAATCGGAGAAGAAAAAGAAATAAAAGGAATACAAATTGGAAAAGAAGAAGTAAAACTGTTACTGTTTGCTGATGACGTGATACTATACATAGAAAATCCTAAAGATGCCACCAGAAAACTACTAGAACTAATCATGAATCTGCTAAGATTGCAGGATACAAAATTAATGCACAGAAATCTCTGGCATTCTTATACACCAACAATGAAAAATCAGAAAGAGAAATTAAGGAAACAATCCCATTCATCATTGCAACAAAAAGAATAAAATACCTAGGAATAAACTGCCTAAGGAGGCAAAAGACTTGTACTCAGAAAACTATAAAACACTGAAGAAAGAAATCAAAGATGACAAAAACAAATGGAGAAATATACCATGTTCTTGGATTGGAAGAATCAATATTATGAAAATGACTGTACTATCCAAAGCAATCTACAGATTCAATGCAATCCCTATTGAACTACCAATGGCATTCTTCACAGAATTAGAACAAAAATTTTTACAGTTTGTATGGAAACAGAAAAGACCCTGAATAGCCAAAGCAATCTTGAGAAAGAAAAAGGGAGTTGGAGGAATCAGGCTCCCTGACTTCAAACTACACCACGAAGCTACAGCAATCAAGACAGTATGGTACTGGCACAAAAACAGAAACATAGATCAATGGAACAAGATAGAAAGCCCAGAGATAAACCCATGTACCTATGGTCAACTAGTCTATGACAAAGGAAGCAAGGATATACAACGGAGAAAAGACAGTCTCTTCAATAAGTGGTGCTGGGGAAACTGGAAAGCTACATGTAAAAGAATGAAATTAGAACACTCCCTAACACCATACACAATAATAACCTCAAAATGGATTAAAGACTTAAATGTAAGACCAGATACTATAAAACTCTTAGGGAAAACATAGGAAAAACACTCTTTGACATAAACCACAGCAAGATCTTTTTTGACACACCTCCTAGAGTAATGGAAATAAAAACAAAAATAAACAAATGGGACCTAATGAAACTTAAAAGCTTTTGCACAGCAAAGGAAACTATAAACAAGACAAAAAGAGAATGCTCAGAATGGGAGAAAATATTTGCAAATGAAACAACAGACAAACGAGTAATCTCCAAAATATACAAACAGCTCATGGAGCTCAATATCAAAAAACAAACAATCCAGTTAAAAAATTGGCGGAAGACCTAAATAGACATTTCTCCAAGGAAGACATACAGATGGCCAAGAGGCACATGGAACGATGTTCAACATCACTAATTATTAGAGAAGTGCAAATCAAAACTACAATGGGGTATCACCTCACACTGGTTAGAATGGGCATCATCAGAAAATCTACAAACAACAAATGGTGGAGAGAGTGTAGAGAAAAGGGAACCCTCCTGCACTGCTGGTGGGAATGTAAACTGATACAGCCACTATGGAGAACAGTATGGGGGTTCCTTACAATACTAAAAATAGAACCACCATATGACCCAGCAATCCCACTACTGGGCATATACCCTGAGAAAACCATAATTCAAAAAGAGACATGTACCACAATGTTCATTGCAGCTCTATTTACAATAGCCAGGACATGGAAGCAACCTACATGTCCATCCACAGATGAATGGATAAGAAGATGTGGCACATATATACAATGGAATATTACTCAGCCATAAAAAGAAATGAAATTGAATTATTTGTAGTGAGGTGGATGGACCTAGAGTCTGTCATATAGAGTGAAGCAAGTCAGAAAGAGAAAAACAAATACCTTATGTTAACGTATATATGTGGAATCTAAAAAAAAAAAAAGGTACTGATGAACCTAGTTTCAGGACAGAAATAAAGAAGTAGATATAGAAAATGGACTTAAGGACATGGGGTCAGAGGGCGAAGCTGGGGCGACGTGAGAATAGCATCAACATATATACACTACCGAATGTGAAATAGTTGGCTGATGGGAAGCAGCAGCATAGCACAAGGAGATCGGCTCAGTGCTTTGCAATGACCTAGAGGGGGTGGGATAGGGAAGAGGGGTGGGAGCCTCAAGAGGAAGGGGATATGGGGACATGTGTATGCATATGGCTTATTCGCTTTTTTGTGCAACAGAAACTAACACAGTATTGTGAAGCAATTATACTCCAATAAAGATCTATTGAAAAAAAGTATAAAGAATTCATACCACTCAATAGCAAAAATACAAATAATTTGATTAAAAATGGTCAGAAGATCTGAACAGACATTTTCCAAGGAGACATACAGATAAACAAGGGGCACATGAAAAGATGTTCAGAATCACTAATCATTAGAGAAATGCAAATCAAAAACCACAGTGAGTTATCACCTCATACCTGTTAGAATGGCTATCATCAAAAAGTCAAAAAATAACGAGTGTTACCGTGGATGTGGAAGAAAGGGAACCCTTGTGAACTGTTGATGTGAATGTAAATTGGTGCACCCACTATGGCAAAGTGTATAGGTTCCCGAAAAAAATAAAAATAGAACTACCATGCAATCCAACAATTCCACTTGTGGGTACTTATCCAAAGAAAACAAAAACACTAATTCAAAAAGATACATGCTCCCACATGCTTATTGCAACATTATTTTCAATAGCAAACACATGAAAACAACCCAAGTGTCCATCAGTGGATGAATGAATAAAGAAGATATGGTAGATAGATAGATAGATAGATAGATTGATAGGTACATACTTACATACACACACACAATGGAATACTCTTCAGCCATAAAAAATGATGGAATCTTGCCATTTCTGACAACATGGTTGGACCTTGAGGGCATTATGCTAAGGAAAATAAGTCAGACAGAGAAAGACAAATACTGTGTGATCTCACTTTTATGTGGAATTTTAAAAACAACAACAAAAGTGAGCTCATAGATACAGAGAACAGATTTGTGGTTGCCAGAGGTAGGGGTGGTGGTGGTGGGAAAAATGGGCAAAAGGGGGTCAGAAGGTACAGACTTCCAGTTACAAAATAATTGTCATGGGTATGTAAGGTAAAGCATGGTGACTGCTTACTAATACTGTAGTGCATATTTGAAAGTTGCTAGGAGAGTAGATCTTAAAGTCCTCATCATAGGAAAAAAAAACCCTTTTGTAATTGACTATGTAAGGTGACAGATGTTAACTAGACTTACTGTGGTGATCATTTTGCAATATATATAAATATGAAACTGTACACCTGAAACTAATATAATGTTATATGTCAATTATACCACAGTTTTTCAAGTACAGATAGGAAAAAAAACATGTATCATGGGCTGAAAAAGAAACTAAGGATTTAAGGAGCTATCTTGATACCTCTAGCAGTGTCTTAATTCTATCACAGAGATCCAAAGAAATACTGTATATATATATATATATATATATATATATATATATATATATATATATATATATATATATATACACACACATATATATATATATATATCCATTCTAATAGGTGTGAGGTGATATCTTATTGTGGTTTTGATTTGTGTGTGTGTGTGTGTGTACATATACACACATATATAAGGTATTCCTTGGCCTACGCTTACCTGTCTTTGGCTAGCATACTGGGAGTTTCATTAAAACTATCTATATGGGCTTCCCTGGTGGTGCAGTGGTTGAGAGTCTGCCTGCCGATGCAGGGGACACGGGTTTGTGCCCCGGTCTGGGAAGATCCCACGTGCCGCGGAGTGGCTAGGCCTGTGAGCCATGGCTGCTGAGCCTGTACGTCTGGAGCCTGTGCTTCACAACAGGAGAGGCCATAACAGTGAGAGGCCCGCGTACCGCAAAACAAACAAACAACAACAACAAAAGACTATCTATACTATTTAAATTCTCCAAATTATTCCCAAACTTTTTTAAGCATACAGTTATAGTGAATACAAAACATGTTTGCTGCATGAATTATTTCCCAAATTCCCATATGTAGCATTTGTTTTCTTTAGCGATTAAATAGTAATATGAAAATGATCATTTGGAGTATTTTTCATTTTCTTTAATAGTGTTAACTTACCTGGTTTTATTTCGGTTGCACTATCTAACTGGAACACAAGGATCATGTAGAGGAATTCATAGGAATGAAAAACAAAAACATGTTCTTTGTATGGAAACAAAGAAGTACAGTTACACTTGGAAGTCAATGGAGGTTATATTTTGACATAATAGAGTTTTTAAGTATCATTGGCTCGGTAGTTTCTCTTTTTTAAAAAAAGTTTTTTCATAGTAAACAACATAAGCATTTTTCCTCTTCACCCTCAACTACCTTTATTTGTGCATCTGTATCAAATATTACACTTTAATCTCAAATGTTATTTATTATGGATTCAGACATGAAGTTGGAAACTTTAAGACAAGATAATCAGTTCACCCTTAAAGTAAATATCTGCTTTTTTACACAAGACGTAGATGATTTCATTGTTTATCCAAAAGAATAGACTATAATGGCAGAAACATTGGCAACTTGAGCCAAATTCCCAATCCTAGATGCAATATAATATGACTGTCTACCCTCATGCTTTCACAATGCTATACAAATGCCTGAAAGGGAATCGACACATATAGAAAGCTCAGATGGCTGCCTTGTTGTTTTCATCATTTAAGCCAAGCTATAACAATGGTATTTGAATGGTATTTGAATGTCTGGAAGCTATGTGATACTGCAAATTCAGATCACCCAGCTTGGAGGTTCATGTACTTGAGTAAACCGTAACACAGTGCTGATCACAGGACAATAAGTTTAACCATTGTGAGTGATATTGCTTGTCTAGATGGCTGAAAATGACCTGTTCAGCCATAAGAACTGTCATATGGTTCTCATATAATATACGCTCACAAGTTAGCTGGTAGTAAATAATGCTGTGACTTCAAAATATAGCAAATACAATGCAGTAAAAACCTGACATAGGATCTATTCTAAAATACAGTATTAATCGTAATTTCTGAGACAAGAGTGACTTCCACTAGTTTGTGTGTGTGTGTGATTATAAAGAAATATACAATTGAATAAGCATCATGTGGCTTTTTGGGAGAAACAATACTTAAATGACACAAAAATTGTACTCATATTTTCATAAATAGATGTATATAATCCCTTGATTATTTAAACTATTAACTATTTGCTGTAACCTTAAAATAATTTTTTTCATTATCATTGACTTTGAGGTTCATTTTGCTTTGCAAATTTTATAAACCCAGTGTGATTTTAATATTTCCCTTCTTCTTACTGAATATTTTAATTTATCATTAAGGTTAAAAATATTAAGAGACTTAACTAACCCAATTAAGTGATATGCTTATCCATATATACTTTTCAGCACTGATAATAAACAACTGATCTACCCCTGTACTCCCAATATTCGAAGAGTGTTGCCTTTCTTCTCTCTTATAACCATGTTCATGTCCACGATTCATACCTAAGAGAATTTCAGTTGCTCTATTTTGATTTGTTGCACTATGTAATACAATTGAAGCTAATATGTAAGTGAATCTAAGACAAGAAATTAAATAGTTTGCAAGTAACTTTAATTTAAATAATGACCAACTGACAAAGGATGTAACTAAATTTTTGAAATGCTTAAGTTGGTGATATGTAACAACTAAATACCCTGAGTGAACCTTGATTGGATCCTGAATAAACTTTAAAAACTTCATAAGGGATATTTTGGGGACAAGTAGTGAAATTTTAATATAAAATGTGTATTATATAGTATTATTAAATAAATATTGATATCTTTAGTATAATAATGATATTGTTCTTATGTAGGGAAATTACTTATTCTTAAAAGACACATACATTTAAGGGTGTAAAATTATCATGTCTGCAACTTATTTTCCAAAGATCTTCATATATGTGCATACACAGTATATACATGACATATACTTGCATATGAGAGAAAAAATAAATATGGCAAAACACGATTTATGAGTCTAGGTATACCATCATTCATTGTATTCATATATCCACTTTTCTGTAGTCTTGAAATTTTTCAAAATAAAAACGTGAAGGAAAATTCTTATTCTAGTAAATGAAAATTTTTGCTTAGCTTTATACTAAAAATCCATGTTTTCTGTATCTCTTGTTCTGGAAACTTTTTAGTATCTCTGGAAATGGTTTGAAAACATTGACTTTTGTAAGAGAATTGTACTTATTTAAGAAAAAATTATAAGGAGGAAGATGCTAGTGAGTTTATACTTTGGAGTTATCATCTTAGAAAATTTTCTATGAATGTCTGTAAAATAAAAATTTACAATATTAACTTGGAATCTAGCATTTACCCAGGATGTACACATAATAGGAGGTTCATCTATCACAAGTGGTAGATGGGGAGAGTCTGAATTAATTCAGATTGAAAACAAGGTTAAGTACCCACACTATATTTGAAGCATTGAACAAAAAAATGCAGATAGTCAGACCACCTTTCTTTATGAAAGCTTAGGCAATCAGAAGATTGCAAAATTTAAACTGAAGTCTTTTAAATGTGGTATAATTGGCGATGTTAATTCTATGTCACTTGTATATACTTCTGTGCTTTATAGGAGGAGCCGACGACAAGATGTGAGACATGGAAATCCATTGACTCAATGCAGAGGATTTAATCTAAAAGGTAATTAAAAGTGGTCAAACTTGGTAAAGACTAGCAGTGCTCAGTATCACATTTCAGTAAGGGAAACCTTGTAATAGATTCAAGTATGTCATTTTAAAGAAAGATTCACTCTAAAAAATTAGTGGTATTCATATATGGTAATTAAAAATTAAATATTATTTGTATGTATACTAAGAATTTTGTAAAACAAAAGTCCGGGAACACAGATACTTTGGATATGTTAGTAGGTAAGTCTTTCACAAAGATAGTAATTATAGATTTTCCTAGACATTATTTTCTTTCTGAAGAAAAAAATTTACTTATTTTTTTGTTTACCACTGAAGAAAATATAACATCTTGTTTGTTTGTTTTTTACTGTGTTAAATTACATAACGAAATTTACTATCTTAACCATTTTACAGTGTACAGTTCTGTGGCATTAAGTACATTCACAATGTTGTGCAACCAACACCACAACTTTTTCATCATCCCGAAGTTAAACTCCATAACCATTAAACACTAACTCCCTATTCCCCCTTCCCCAGCTTCTGGCAACCACTGTTCTAATTTCTGTCTCTATGAATCTGAATACTCTAGATATCTCATATAAGTGGAATCATACAATATTTGTCCTTTTGTAAATGACTTACTTCACTTAGCCTAATGTCTTCTTCAGGTTTCATTCATGTTGTAACATGTGTCAGAATATGTTTTTTCCTGTTTAAGGTGAAAACATAATCCATTGTATGTATAATATATATCGCATTTTGTTTACCCACTCATCCATCAATGAACACTTGCACTGCTTCCAAAAGTTGGCTATTACGAATTATCCTGCTCTGAACATGGGTGTACTTTAGTGCCTTGGTTTTACAGTTTACAACCATTCCATTTACTTCTGGCAGTCCTGCCTTGTATCTTACAATTAATCTAATTCCTTTCTTCCCATCCTGACATGGAGATATTATGTTATTATACTTTTCCCACTGACCCCCTCCCTCCACCTCCACCCCACCAACAGAGGGACCTTCCTCCAGGCTCACCAAGTTGCTACAGAGGTACTGTTGTTAACTGTTAACACTGAGATTCCTGTTGCTAATCTTTTTGAGTCTGGGCATTTTTGTTTTTATTTAAAGAATGAAACTCTTGTCACTAACTACACTAACTACAAGAAGAAAATTGAGACACGTTTTGCTTAATTGTTCCATACATCTAATTGAGGGAATAAAGCCAGGTTACTATTTCTCTGTTTGCTGAGTATTTTATAAAACCGAGTGTCAGTCATAGTGGTAAGAGTATTTGCAGCGGAGGTAATGATGAGCAAACAGCGATGTTGACTTTGTGTCAAAACCTGAGCTAAGTGCTTTTTCATGGATTATTTCAGTGCTCAAGAAATTATTCTTAAGTAAGGTCTATTCCTATTCCCACTTTATGAATGAGAATTCTGCCCATGTCTAAGCTACCACATGATTATACTAAATACTCTTCCTAATTTAAGAATTTCAGTAAAGAATGTCTGAAAATGTCTGTTTTAGAACCAAGTAAAACTGAAGCACAGAGATATTAAATAACTTCTCTAAGGTTACACAGCCAGTAGTGATAAAGTCAAGATTTTACCTCAGCTAAAATCTGATTTCAAAGATCGTTTTCTCAACCATTACATCCCACTGTGGCCACACCTTGCTTTCTGCCTTTTCTGCCTTTCCGAATTTAATCTATACCACACTGAGTATGGAGTTTAAGGGTGGGATGAACTTGGCTTCAGTATTGCCTGGCACTTACTAATTCTTTAACTAGGATATGTTTCCTCATAACTCACAGCCTCAATTTGTTCAGCTATGAAAAGCTGAGAAAATTTAATTCACAAAGATGTTATAATAATTAAATGTTCAAGATGATATTAAGTGTATTCCTTCGTGTAAAGTAATTCTTGAATAAACATTGATTCCCTTATATCTTTCTCTCCTTCCCTTTAGGTTAAACAAACCAGGCAAACAATGTATAATAGTCTGCTCGTTAAATGATTAAGACTCCCTTTGGGGTTTGCCACAGTCGCTCACAATTTTATAGAGAAACAAACATTCAAATAATAGAATATGTTCCAAATTCCATTGTCATCCTCTCTCCTTTTATTTTTGCTCTTCAGCATATAGAAATGCAGCTGAAATTGTTCAGTATGGAGTAAAAAATAACACCACTTTCCTTGAGTGTGTCCCCAAGTCTCCACAGGCATCTATCAAGTGGTTGTTACAGAAAGACGAGGACAGAAGGAAAGAGGTGAGTAACTCAGCAGAGCAGCAATCAGTCAGGGCTTTGGAAAGAGCATTAAATCACCATCCCTCAGTGAGGTTCAGATCAAATGAAAAAGGAAAGACATATGAACATCCTTTAATGTCTCTGGGATGACAAGTGCCACCTTCTTTAAAATGCTTTGTCCATAGAGTTGACGGATTAATTAGAAATCCTTTCTTCCTGCTCACCTTGATAACACAGTGATTAAAACAAGAGCTTGTGCACTCAGATGGGGGTATTGCTGTGAGGAAGCATTTGTAAAAGAAACAAGATGTGTGCAAATCCAGAAGCTAAGTTCTCATACAACAGCTTTGTGTGATTCACAAGATAAAAGGGGCTTTTAAAAAAGTTCAATTTTCCTCAGCAGGAAATGGTAAAGAGCATTTTTCTGCTGTGTGGTAATCTGTTTCCATTGCTTTATTATTCATAACTCCTGGGGTTTTGTTAGGTAATATGTGGAATCACTGTGTATGAGACCATTGCCTTTATTTACTGATATGTAATAAAAACCTCGATTTTCAAATAAAAGGACACTTATATTATTAACCTTTCACTGATTGTAAAGAGCTGCTTTAAAAGGAAAACATTGTAGGGCTTCCCTGGTGGCACAGTGGTTGAGAGTCCGCCTGTCGATGCAGGGGACACGGGTTCGTGCCCCGGTCCGGGAGGATCTCACATGCCGCAGAGCGGCTGGGCCCGTGAGCCATGGCCGCTGAGCCTGCACATCCGGAGCCTGTGCTCCACAACGGGAGAGGCCACAACAGTGAGAGGCCCGCGTACCGCAAAAAAAAAAAAAAAAAAGGAAAACATTGTAAAACAGCATAGAGTGAAATATTATAAATAATGAATTCCATAATATTGATATCACGTTGTCCTGACAAATGAAAGGATAAGAAGAAAAATACATATGTATATATAAACCATTAAAGTAGCCTAGACTGCAGTGGTACTAACAGTACATCATAAAGTCTGATGTAGCAAAGAGAAAATAGAGCCTTCTGCATTTGTGTGTGTTCTATTGTAGACAGTTTCCATACTACATATTAGATTAATGAGGGCTATGTAGAATGGATACAATCCCAAGATGTAGAACACAGGCATTGCATCAAAATTACTGAAACAGATATTGGCTCTTTATGAGAAAATACTTCCCAATTCTCAGACCTGCCTATCCAAAGATGTTATGAGCTGTTTAGGAAATTTTGTGTCCCCTGTCACTGGAATATTAAACCATAGGCTGATGACCACTTGCATAAGATGAGACATAACTATCAAAGATGAGCTCCATGCACTTCAGGGCCCCTTCTTGCCCCAGATTTCCATGATATAAAATTTTTTTTTTTAGTTTTTTCATTCATAAAAAATTATTGTTTGAGACCTATTTTCTTTGCTATCAAATCTATCATCAAATTAGTCTTGAATTGTCTGTAGTCTAATTAATTTAAAATTATTTTGAATGGATATGAAGCATAGGAATAATTGCCTTGCAAAGTAATCTGGGGTAAAATTCATAAAGTACTATGATGATTATCATACAGAAACGGAATTCTTAGGTTAGAACATGACACGTGGACATGAACCATCCTTCCAGAGAAAGTCTGTATGTGTGTATGTGAATTGGAAATCCAAAACTCAAACGGGGGCTTACCTAACATAGATAACATGCTTTTCTTTTATTCAGTAGAAAGTCCAGTGGAATAGTATATAATGAGTGAATGTAATTTCTATTATGTAAAATTGAAATAAATGAATATATACAGTCTTGAATACATGTCACAGGAATTATCAAATGAAATTTAAAAGGGAATGGATCATAAATTTTATCACTTTATGGTATTTCTAATGTTCTATTTCAGAAGGTTCAAGAATGTGGAGACTCAAATATGACTATATTGATTTTTCTTCCAATCTCAAAAGACAGAAGAATGCCATAATTTAAGACTATGAAAAAATTAACTCTAATGTAATTACGAAAATCTGTCCAGAATTCAAGCAGATCACAATTCCACTCAGTCTCACTTTAGTTGAATAAACTATTAACATTTAATTAAATTTATCTTAATTCTTCCTTAGTAGTTTAGGCAAACATACACATATTTCTCATATTAATGGTGTGCAAATATTGAACTTTTATTTTGAAAAGTAAGACAAATGGTAAAAAAAAGCTTGCAGAGAAAAATGCAAATAGTTCATATTGAATAGCATAAGTGAAAACTAAAAGCCCTCCTCTTCTCCACATCAATACTTATTCCCACTTCTCAGAGTATAAGGCTGCTAAGAATTATATATTCCTCCAAATAGTCTCCATAATCTTCCTATTTTCCTCTCTCTCTTTCTCTGTCTCTGTCTCTCTGATACATACACACAGACACACAGACACACAGACACACACACACACACACACACACACACACACTTCATATCAGTACATGTGGAGCTGCCTTATTTTTCTTGGCTGCATAGTATTCCACTGTATGAAAATACCTTAAGTTTTCTGAAGCTATCTACTGGTTACATTATTTCTTGTTTTTCCTCTTATCAAAAACATCATGTAAATGAATATCTGCATACTTGTATATCTTCTATATAAATTCCTAGAAATAAAATGTCTGCACTGAATATTATATACATGCTAATAGATATTATCAAATTGGCCTCCAAAATTTTTCCCAATTTCACACAAATGGAAAAGGCTTTCTTTTCTATTATTTCTGAATGCATTTCTACATTATTTAAAACTATTTTCAAGGTGCATTTAAACTTTAAAAATTAAATGAACATAAAAAATTTTGCTTTATACATTTCTGTCCTTACTTTTTCCTAATCTCTCTTTTCTAGTTCTGTTCTATTTTTTGTTTTTCAATACTATATTTTGCCTTCCCTTATTTTTCTTTGGGTCAAATTTCTTTCTTCCCTCAATGAAAGAGCATTCCTGAGTATACATGTGAAGGAACTACTCACCACTTAGGTTTTTATGTGTTCATTGACAATACTATAGTGGGAACTGTAAGGAAATGGATTTCAGCATTTAGTTTATATCTACAAAATGATATTTTTCCCAGTATAAGCCTGTAAAGTAATTAAATATTCACCTCATAGCTTCTTATTACTTTTCCTTGGAAAGTAAAACCACTTGGAGTACTTACAAGATAATGAGTTCCAGCTTATTTTTAGTCATTCTTTGTGTTAGATAATAGGAAAAAGCCCTTGATAATGTTCAAAATGCTGCCTCTGCTTATAAAATTTTTAGTTAAGGGAATATTCATTCATTCATTGAAAAAAAGGCAGAATTCAACTCTTTAATTGTGGCTTCATGTTTTTACTCAATATGTGAGAGTGAGTATTTTAATTACAATAAAAGGCAAGAACTACAGGATAAAATAGACATTTTAAACTATCTGTGAATTTCATTTATATATGTTGACTGTGATTTACATTCCAGAAACATCCCAAACTCTGGCTTATATGTGGAGAAACTACTTCTATACAAAGGGAATGCACTTTAAGCTATTTTGGGCAATATGAGTGATAACTTCACCCTCTCTTTAATAGATTCAGTACCGCTGAGACTAGATTTTCTGAGCAAAAAAAAAAAAAAAAAAAGGCAAAATAGAACTTACCAAAAATCTGTGTCCACTAAGAAGGAAGTTAACACTCTGTATTGTTGGTCATATCTTTTTAGAAGATATATAGAGTTGGCTATTCAGAACTTTGATATCTCTCTTTTAGGTCAAGCTGAATGAGCGAATCATAGCCACTTCACAAGGACTCCTGATCCGCTCCGTTCAGAATTCTGACCAAGGACTGTATCACTGCATTGCAACAGAAAACAGCTTCAAGCAGACCATAGCCAAGATCAACTTTAAAGTTTTAGATTCCGAAATGGTGGCTGTTGTTACAGACAAATGGTCTCCATGGACCTGGGCCAGCTCTGTGAGGGCTTTACCCTTCCACCCAAAGGACATCATGGGGGCGTTCAGCCACTCAGAAATGCAGATGATTAATCAGTACTGCAAAGATACTCGGCAGCAACATCAACACGGAGAAGAATCCCAGAAGATGAGAGGGGACTATGGCAAGTTAAAGGCTCTCATCAATAGCCGGAAAAGTAGAAATAGGAGGAATCAGCTGCCAGAGTCATAATGTTTTCTTAAATGGGGCTTATGCTTCCATCAGTAAATGATCTGTCTTCAGTGATCAACTTCCGAGCAAAGAATCTTGTGCTTTACCCATGGGAAATTCCTGAGAAAGGTGGTTACTCACTCCTAAAGGTGAATGTTACATGAACTGAAATGAGTATGCATTTTCTTGTATGATATCGACTAGCACTAGACATGTCATGGTCCTCATGGTGCATAGAAATATTTAACTTAACCTAGATTTTATTTATCTTTATTTACCTTTTCTTCAAAACCAATATGGCGACTATAAAACTAGAATTCTTACATCCCTTAATTGAACTAGGGCCATAACCTGTGATCTTCCATTCTTGCTTTAAGGGTTTAGAGTTCTGTCAATCATTTGTATACAAGACCAAATGCCAAGTTCACAATTTTTACATAGTAAAAGTTATATAAATGCATGTGACAGAGTAGTTGTCAAAAGAAATGTAGAATAGAAAAGAGACAAGGAAGAGGGAATCTAAAACACGAGCGATTTTCATAAAAAGATAACATGGAGTTTATGTGCTTCCAGTGAAATATAGTATTGGTTACTTTTAAGATTGCAAAAATTATCAGTTTTTGATATCTGTCATTGATCTCTGTTCCCTTGTTTCAGGAAGATAAAAGGACACCTAACCATTAATATCTTTAATTGGAATTATGTCAGTGAAGCATTTAAGTTTATATTGTTATGTAATCATCTTCCAAACAAAAGCACTTTCTTTTTTGGAAGTTATTTAAGTTATTCTAGATTCAGAGAATATAATCTTACACAGTTTAATTGATAAATGTGTTTATTCTAATTTTCTAGTTTGTATGGCATTTTAAAAAATATAAGAAGAAATTTCTTTTGAAATATCAAACTTGTATATGAGGGCCGAAACCATCAAAATGGAAAAAAAATAGAAAAAAACAAGGTAGAAAATGCAATTTTATTGACAGAAGTTTATTAAAAATGTTACTAATTTTTAACTTCAATAATTAATTTCAATGATTAACTCACTTTTTTTTGTTTACCAACCTCAGATATCATACTGATTTTTAAGTCACCGATTCGTTTTTTTTTTAATACTTTTTCATGTATGCTGGAGAGATGCTCATTTTGTGGAGAAGTGAGAAAAATTCTAATTTGAACAAAAATAGACATACTTTATTTTAAAAGAATGTTGGTACATTATGTTCACTGGTATATAAATACAAATGTGGTAAGTTTGTGATGAATAAAATAACTGTCTTCTAATTGTATGTTTGGATCCTTTTATTAGAGTAATTTAAAAGTGATTTTTTTTTTTACTCCAAATAACAACTAGATGGGAGAAGTATGAAAATTTTCTTCATATCCTCACATTTCTTTTAAAAACACAACTTTTGCTCTTTCATTTTACTTAGTTTTAAAGACATTTTCATGTTTCTAGGTGCAAACAGATCTTATATCATACCTAATCAAAATCTAATACGAAAGTTTTATTTGTAGTTAACAAGCCAAGAAGAAGGTAATCAAGGCAGATATATTACCTTCCTAAGCACTACAATATAAAGCGTCAAAAACTAAAATCATTGTCAAAATGAATGTAATCACTGATCAAAATCTAGGAATAAGGTTTATTATTTAAATGGTGGTAAATTATGATATTATAAGAGGAAGCCTCAATGGGGCAAAAATAGCAGTTAACAAACACAACATAAATAATGCTTATTCAAAAAAAAACCTATTAAATAAAAGCTATTGTTCCAAATGTATATGATTCTAAAGTAGTCTCTAAAGCAGTTTGTTTTGCAAGTAGGTCATTATTTCTACTCTACTTGCACAAATAGAAATGTGCATAAAGCCAAAACCATCTTCTGTATTTATGGCCAATCTATTCTATGTACAGAGTTGAAAGTAAAATTGTTTTAGACGCAGAGGATAGGGTAAACTATACAGGTCCCCTTGCTTCATGTAAACCCAAACTTATAGACAATAGGGTGTTTAGTGTTGTAACATTATTTGTGCTATTTAATATCTTCTATTTTGAACATTATTAAATTGTATATACTTTTATTATTTTACTTTTAAAATTATAGAGCCCCTCTTGAACAAAACTGCCAAATGTAAAGAAAATTTTCTTTCTTAAAATATTGTTAACGTATACTGAATGTTGGTGGTTGATTGGTTGGTTTTATTTTGTGTAGTTTGACGGTTCGATGACTTGATATGTTTTCCATTTGTACATAAAATTTCCTAGAAATGCACTTTTTTTTAACAGTGTAGGTTTGTGAATAGATTTTAGCATGATGAAACTGTCATTACAGTGAATGTTCACTCTGTTAGAAAATGTAGTTAGCACAGTATTATTTAATTGGATATTGAAGAAATCGTGTGCCTGGCAAAATAAAACATGTTGAATTCCCCAAGGATGTCTTTAATTTTCCTTTTTAATGTTGGGTTTACAATTTCTTGTTGGCATGGTAGAATCTACTGACTCTCGTAATTGTTCTTTTTTTCCCTGTTTTATTTATTCATCCTTTTTTTGTGTGTGAAAGTAATGCATCTGGATTTCAAAATACAAAACTTCCAGAAAGATATACTTGGAAATCTCTCCTTGCACTACTATCTCTCCTTTATGCAAGTCCTACCCCAGAAGGATCCAATGTTCTCAGTTTCTGTGTGTATTTCTATGATGTTTTATAAACAGCAAGCAAATTCATGTTTGTTTTCTCTTTAAGAGGCATGGTACATCCATTCATGTCTGTGGACAGTTATTCAGACTTGTGTCCACAGTGGGGAAAAAAAAGTATAGTTTATAAATACTTGGGCTTTGGAGCCAGACTGCTAGGATTTGAATCCAATCCTACTGTCTTATCATGGGAAAGTTATCGAATCTCTCTCTGCCTCATTTCTCTGCCCAAGTTCATCCCAGTAAAGTGTTAGGGCAGAACATATCATAGAATAAGTATTAATAAATTTCTTAATATTTGTTTATTTAGAAAGTGACATATTGCTAGAACAGGAAGGAATATTTAAGTTGTGTCCTTTGACAAGTTAAATGCCAATGGTCTAGGCTGGGGAGCCTGCAGTCAGTGGATCAGATAACACCTTACCAAGATAAATGAGCCTTTATGAAAGTGAGGGAAAGGAAGCCACAGGAAAAGAAACAACAAAATATAAAAGTAATCTCAACAAATCTTCCAACATGATGATTCTGCACTACTCCCTAATTGTTTCATTTCTCAGTATCTCCCTTGCTTCTATTTGAACTTAACCTTAGTTTAAAATTTTTTAAATGCATTTCTTATAATTTTAATGCATTTCTGATGCTTTGTGCCTCCTACCTAAGTGAAAAAATTTTTTAAGGGAAGGATCACAGTTTCCTATATTTGCTCTCTGGCTAAAGTCAAGAGAGACACCGCAGCTTTGTTTTGCAGCACGGTCAAGTCCATTGAAAACTTCAGTCTAGACAAGGAAAAAGCAGACTAAGTAAAATGGTTACTTAACCCGTGGCATTGAGAATTTCTTTGAATTTTATGCATGGTGACAAAGTTGTGGAAGACTATTGTGAAAAATATTTTTTTTTCATAAGATTTATCCCACCATCATTTTATCCAATCACCTTTTGCACAAAAATACAAGCCCCTCTGCAAAATCGAAACCAATTGCAACAAATTCTGTGTATGTGCCATTCAGTGAACTTCACTGTCAATGAATTGTTTTTCCTAAGGGGCCTCTGGTATATATTTCAATTTTTATGATTTCATAACAACTTTACTTTCATAGTGCACAGGTATTGAGAATTGGAAGAACTACCTCCAAGATAAGAAAATGCCATCTTCACTCTAGTGACTGATGTATTTGTCTATGTACCTCACAAAATAATACTTTCCACACAGGTTGAATTGTATATTTCTCAGGGCTATTATGTTGCCATGCTTGAGTGTTACTTACATAAAGTGCTATTAAAGAATGACATTATAACAAACACATTAAAACTATTTATCCTATGTAAGGTTATCTCTCAACCCCCAAGTACAAAAGTGGGGTGAATTATATTCCTTAAGTGTTTTTTCCTCTGAATTATAAACATGCCATCCAAACATTTTATGAGATCAAAAACGTAATGATTTCTGCATTGTCAAATGGATATATGATGGAATTATTATAAAAATCAAAGCCATTCCTATTGTTTCTCTGGATATTTTTCAATATCTTGTTTAATTTTTTCCCTTTCACTGATTTGTGTGGGTCAGGGGTGGAGAGGGTATGGTTAATAATCAACTTCCCTTCTGTGCTGCATCATGGCTCATCAAACAGAGAACTTGGACCTTCAAAGTATCTTCTGAGTTGATGAGAACTCACAGTTGTAAGCTGTGAATAGGAAAAGCAACCATGGGAAACAAAAAAACTGAGGAGGTACTACCCAAGCCACATCTGCCTGGGACATTCATTGGATTCCCAGTGATATTTTAATGGATGCAGATGTATGTGCGTTGTATCCACAGATCATGCACATCGAGATCCACAAGCCAGCTACATTCAATTTTTTTATTAATTCAAAATGAGTCTCAGTTTCTGCTTCAAGTTCCCATTCCAACTTCTCCACTTAAAAATGATACAGCCTGGGAATGTTATGCTCCTTTTGATGAGATGTTGCTTTCTCTAAAATTGGAATTATAATAATATCTTTCACATGTAGTAGTTGTGAGAATTAAATGAGTTAATACATGTGGAATTCTTATAGTACCTGATGCATAGTAAAAGCTCAAAAGCATAAAAATCACTAAACAAAAAAAATCTTAAATGAAGATGTACATGAGATGGATGTAGCATGTTTTTCTTTCATTAATTAAATTACCTTGGATGAAACAAGATTGAACCAAAATGCTATTTCTAATTTTTGTTTTTAGATATGAAAGTGTGAGGAAATGTCCTTACATAAATGGAGATGGAAGAAGTTTCATTATAGTGCTGCTATTCAAACAGTTAAGTATCTTTTGAAGAATATGTCACATAATTATTATTAAAGTTTATTTTCATTAAAAACTGACAATTTCATTAGGTTCTCTTGCAATTTTATTTTTTAAAATGTTTGGAAACCACCTTTCTTCTCAATACTTGTACCTATAGTTCCAACCATGCCTTGATGGGCTGTGTGGCTCAATGGACCCATATCCGTGGATTTTCCAGGATACTTATCTGTAATGCAGACTCCCAGCAGCCAGTTGCTTGCTGAGTGGCCTTGGGAAAGTTACTTAACCTCTTTGTACCTTGGGTGCCTTATCTGAAAAATGAGGATAATAATGATAGCAACTCACAGGGTTGTTGTGAAGGTTAGAATCGTATTTATACATAAAGTGTTCATAACATTCCTGCCACAGGATTATATATTATTATTAGTTGAATTAATGCTCTTGTTATGTGCTGTTATAAGACCACTCCACTTCATTCAGAAGCTCCAGTGAGGATTTGTTATCTTTATTGTTGCTCCTATTTTCTTAGCCCCCTGCCACTGTCCAGCAGACATTCTGATGATCATTATCATGTTATGCACCTGTGGGTCTTCATGTTTGACCCTGAACTTTTATTTTCCCAATTCAAGAGCAGGGTCTTGACTCATTCTTTCCTCAAGTTGAATTTCTTCTCCATTCACCTTGTAACCTTGAGTTGCTAGGAGAAGCTGGCTCTCCTGGAGCTTCGATTTACTCACCCTGGATGTTAGCTGTCATCTACATTGTTACAAACTTGTCCTTTATCATAATCATCCTCCGTATTCCCATTCTATAGCCTCCCGTCGGATCTCTCCTGGCAACGCTCCAGGCATGGTAAGTCATGGCTGAATTCATATTGGTAAAGAACGTAAACTATGTGCTAGGCAACTCATAACAGTCAACAGCTATAGCACCAGAAAACTACCACAATTATCACCCTCTTAAAAATAACCATTTACTGAGCATTTTCTGTGAGCATTCCTATGTAAAGGTACACACTGTACGTAGTTATCTGCTTTCTTCATAGGATCTTGTGAAGGTATTAGTCTGTTTTGTAAATGGCAAAACTGAGAGTCTAATGCATTTAGATACTTGCCCTGAGTTAAATAACTTTCTAAAGGCCTCGAAGAGTCTAGCTCCAAACTTTAAGCATCTTCTATATTTCATTACTTAGAGTCTCACCAAGAAGGCTTTTCACTACAAAAACATTCATACACAGCAGCCTTCATAATATAATTTATAGGACTCTGGGTAACATCTAGCCCAGGCCATGGAGTCAGAATGCCTAGACTCAATTTTCTAGGTTACTACTACCTAACTTTACAGGTCTGACATCATTATGATAATATCAATCTCATGAGAAAGTGAAGATCATGATAATTCATGTAAAGTGCTCAAAACTTACCTGATGTAAAATGAATATCAGGTAGTATTAACTATTTTATCACTATGTCTTTGCTACTAGAAATACCATTTATTAATTCTTTCACCAAATATTTATTGAGCACTTAACTATGTGCCTGGCAGTATTTTAGGCATTGAGGGTATAGCAGGTAACAAAGCAACGTCCTTGCTGTTGTGAAATTTACTTCCTGGATGGAAAAGGTAAAACAACAACACGAATAGCTGTGTAAAAGTCAGGCTGATGGTGGCGAAAAGGGAACCCTCTTGCGCTGTTGGTGGGAATGTAAACTGATACAGCCACTATGGAGAACAGGATGCAGATTCCTTAAAAAACTAAAAATAGAATTACCATATGACCCAGCAATCCCACTACTGGGCATGTACCGTGAGAAAACCATAATTCAAAAAGACACATGGACCCCAATGTTCACTGCAGCACCATTTTCAATAGCCAGGACATGGATGCAACCTAAATGTCCATTGACAGACGAATGGATAAAGAAGATGTGGTACATATATACAATGGAATATTACTCGGCCATAAAAAGCAACAAAATTGGGTCATTTGTACAGGCGTGGATGGACCTAGAGTCTGTCATACAGAGTGAAGTAAGTCAGAAAGAGAAAAACAAATATCGTATATTAATGCATATATGTGGAATCTAGAAGAATGGTACAGATGAACCTATTTGCAGGGCAGGAATAGAGATGCAGACATAGAGAATGGACATGTGAACACAGGGAGTGGGGAAATGGGGGTGGAATGAACTGGGAGATTGGGATTGACTTATATACACTACTATGTATAAAACAGATAGCTAGTGGGTACCTGCTGTATAGCGCAGGGAGCTCAGCTCTGTGCTCTGTGGTGACCTAGATGGGTGGGAAGCGGGGGGTGGGGGGTGGGAGGGGGGAGGTCCAAGAGGGAGGGGATATAGGTATACATATAGCTGATTCGCTTCATTGTAACTAACGACAGAAACTAACACAACATTGTAAAGCAACTATACCCCGATAAAAGAAAAAAAAAAGTTAGGCTGAGATAAATTCTATGAAAGAAATTAAAGACAGGTGAAAAAATCTTGCAAAGATCAGGGGAAAAGAGCATTTCAGGCAGAGCGACAAACTAGTAAACGCTCTGGGGCAAAAATAATTCTGGCAGATTTGAGGCAAAGAAAAGAAAACCTGAGTGGCTTGATCTCAGTGAAAGAAGAGAAGACAAGGATGAGACTGTATTCCAAAGGCAGAGAAACAAAGCCACGTGGGTCCTGATGACGACGGGGAGAAGTTTAGATCTGATTCTAAGGAATACAAAAGTCATGGAGGTAATGACATCACATTAGTGATTTACATTCCATACAAAATATCTCTGGCTGTATTTCAGAGGACTTTTGAGAGCAAGGAATGCAAACAAAGAAAACAGAAAGAGCAACTAGGAGTCAAAGACATATTTTTAAAAGAGCACATAACCGGTAGATTTAAGTATTGACTTTCACTCACAAAGAGGTATAAACAACTGGTAATGGTTCCTCCTGGAGGGTACTTTTGAAATAAAAGGCAGGGGTGATATGAGAGAGTACTCATCCCCTGAGGTTGAGCAAGAATTGTTGGAGTGGCCTGCCCCAGAAGGGAAAAAGGGACACCAAAAGAGGTCAAAGGTGGCTTGTAGAGAGCCCTAGGGGTGGTCCTGGAGCTAGAATATGCAGAAACTGTCAGAAAGAGGGATTTATTATGCAGTAATAGCCAGAGGAGGAAGTGGCTTAGGTTTCAATACTGAGAACTAAATCAGTCATGGATAAAAATCCAAGAGCCATTAATGACAGTGTTGTGTGAATGCTTTTAAGACAGGCTGGGGTCACATGGCCAGGGGCTGTAAATAACTGAGGATGCAAACAGCCTTTATGGTTGAGAGTCCACAATAAATAACCTTACTGAATATATAGTGCGACATGATTAAGAGACCAACAATTTGTAAAGACCAGCTGCCTTAATAATCCAGTTAATTAATCCTGATTTTATTTACTGGGCAAGTGATGCAGTTTCATCGTGCACTTAGAAACAAATTGTCAAGTGAGTGAGAACTACTTAGAAAATGGATTGTGGGGTAAAATATCCTTTTTCAGAAGGGTGAAATTACAATGCACGTTACATAGGACTTCAAATCTTTAATTAAGGCACTGGGGAC
Source organism: Delphinus delphis (assembly GCF_949987515.2). Lineage (NCBI taxonomy): Eukaryota > Metazoa > Chordata > Mammalia > Artiodactyla > Delphinidae > Delphinus > Delphinus delphis. Next base: position 25,112,528 of record NC_082691.1, on the reverse strand, counting down.
AGCCTTGAAGCAGTGATTCTGGAGCTCTTATAGCTCTTCATAATGGACCCTTCTCCACCCCAGATGACTGTTTCCTCTGCCATGTTAAAAAGGGAAACGAAGTGTTGCTAGGAAAGATGGTTTCTGGACTGACTCCCTTGAGACGGCTTCATCAGAAGCTGTCGTTGAGGCTTTGAAAATGGAGGAAAATCCAAGTGTCTTCTCAGGAACAGAGTAATTATGGACATTTGTGGATAAAAATATCTATGGAAGATGGATTTGAGGAAGGGAAAGAAGGAATAAGAGTCCGATTCATTTCTGAATAAAGAGCATTAGCCTGTAGCATCCCTACCACTACCACCACCAAAACCACTAGCTGGGTCAAGAAAAAAATATTTACAGCCAGAGAACAGCAGGAGAAGTGCTTAACATTTTCTGAGATTACCAGAATTTTTTTTTCTTTTCTTTTTTAAATTCATCAAGAGAAATAATAAAAACCTTTTTGCAGACTTCCTTGCAACACTTTTTTTCAGGAAAAAAATTGCAGCTCTGTGAGGCTTTCTTCCACTTTCCCAGGTTGGTTTATCCCTCCTTGCTGTTCCACATGGCTTGTCCACATGTGTCATAGCATTAGCCCTGTTTATTAACATTTAATCTCTTATTTTTTTCTCTTGCCAGCTACAGTGTGTTTTTCATTTTAATCATTTTTTATTCTTATTATCTAGGACATTGCTGACTATATAGTAGGTACTTAATAAACACACAGCATCTTCCCTTTTAGATAGTATAGAGTAAATCCTTTTAAACTCTAATATCTAATGAATAGGGAATTGATACTATATACTGTAATACAGATTTCAGAACGTGAAGAGTTATTGGTTTGAAAATCCATTATGGTAACTAGAACACTCAAACTTATCATCAACCAACAATTTAAAATATTAATATACCATCTACCTTCATGTAAAAAATGAATAACCCCATCTCAATTGTACAAGAGAAAGCTAAGACAAATTTAAAATATCTGTTAGTAAAAGACAATAAACAACAATCAAATAATTTATATTACAAGGGCAACAAGGGAACATGATTAAAATATCTGTTTTATTCTATGAGTGTTCTATTAGCTATAAGTCCGATGTATTCAGTAGTTCATCTAATTCCCACAGCAGCAATGATTTGGTAGGCATTGTTATATGAATTTTACAGATGGAAAAACAAGCCCAGACGTTCCCACCGTGGCTAGCACATTACTGGACTGGGACTGAAAACCACGTTTACTTTTCGGCCCATACCGCCCAAGGAGTAAGAGTTGAGAGAACGGAGATTTTACTATAGTAATCGGGGAAGGTTCCTTGCTGCAGAAAGATCTTGAAATGGACTGAGACTAGAATTCACATAGGTTAATGTGGAGGAAGAAAGACATTACTGGAGCTTCAGAGGTGGGAAACATAATGCATGCAAAAAGGAACCCGCTGATTGATTTTGAGAGTTGAAGTTATGGAAGAGCAAAGTTAAAGTTAGATGTGAGTGCAAGTGAATGGAGTAAATAATGAAATAAACATGGTTTGCGCTTTGCTTTTGAGGATATATTTAAGAAGGGAGAAATGAGGGGCAAACATTTACTTTAATTGATTGATGGATGCCCTGGATGCTTCTCAAAGGAATCTGAAGTGAGAAGATACTATTAGGGGTCAATAAGGTTAACGTGGTAGAAGAGTAATGAACGCTTATCGTTTCTCAACTCAGTGGGCACACTGAGGCTAGGTTTGTATTGCATGTATGTGTCAAAACTAAGAAGGCCCTTGATATTTAGATGTGGGTTAAATATTGAATAATTGTTGAATGGATTAGAATATTACCCACCTTGTGCTTTATTTATGTTTTTATATAAGAGAAATACTACTACTACTTAAAATGACAATATAGCTAACATCAATGGGATGCTTACTAATTGCCAGGTAGTGTTGCTTATATGCATTATCTTGTTTAATTCTCATCTGCAAACCCAGGAAAAATACACTACTATTATTTACTTTCTTACAGATGATGAAACCAAGGCACACAAATATTAAGAAATTTAACATTAATGAGTTAGTAAGTAGAATATTCTAATCTCTGATGCCCTGTTACATTATAATGAGTCATTCATAGGTGCTCTATGAGACTCAAGTGATCTATAATGTCAGTGATAAATTTTGGTAGGAAATATTAGAGTAATGTCTATAAATGAGGGCTTCCAGCTTTGTCTTCCTATTTATAGATATTTCTCTCTGTAGATTATATGGTTTCAGCATAGCAGAATTTCTAGTAACTACCAATTGTACCAACAATTGTAGTGTCTCAGGACATCACTTTATCACAAGAAAAATCAATGATTATGATTAGTTTAAAATAACACCCATATGTAGAATTATACACAATACTTGTGCACAATGTAGTTGAGAAAATCTTTCTGACAAATTTAACAAATGTAAGGTTCAAGAATGCAAAAAATCTAAGGCAAGGGGAACACGCTGTCAGCACACACTGAAACAGCTAGAGCCAGAGGACAAATGTTCTTAGTAAATGGCTCTTCCAGATGAGAATACTCTGGGGTGAACAGTATAAAGCAGGTGGGAAGACAAGGGTGGTCCCAAGAGTTATCACACACAACCATTTTACAGATGATGAAACTGACAGCCATAAAGAGGTCACATATTTTGTTACTAAGAAGTACATTTATTTCTCAATGTAGTGCTTTTTCCATATATATAAGTGACCTAGAGATACGGCTATATAGTGCAGAAAAGTGCACATGAGAACAAAAACATGATTCTTTTTGGCTGTCAGCATCAAATAAGTAAAAGCTTGACTTTCTGGGATTCCATATTACTGCCTGGATGCTGTTCAATTGTGCTGTCTTACTAGAGCAGATTTTTTGGGTCAGTCTCATTTGGCTTTGCTCAGCTACACATGGCCTCTGTATAAAACAGGGCCAAAGTGAAAGAATATGCTTTTCCTTAATCCACATTTTCTGCCTGGTGAAAAAATGAAGAGCTTCGCCCTCAGGGTCACAACAACAACTTTCTCCAATTTTCTCAGCAGTAGTTGAGAATTATCTTGTCAGCATCACTGTCTTTTTTAACAGGTGCTGGGAGGGGGAAAGCAACCACAGGTGTAGGGGATAGAAAAGTCATCTGAAAAAAATGTTGTTAAAAAAGCCCAAGTTTGTCCTCTGTTGTGCCTGCCTTTGTAGAGAATCCAGCGTACTATGGCCTGACAACCGAATGGATGTGCCTCTGGCCTAACCCCGCATCGCCTTACCCTCCATCCAAGCCCCTTCCTTTCCTTACCTCTCCCATGCTTCTGTCTCTTCGATGCCAATGCTTCTCAAGCATTAATATGTATATGAATTACCTGTACCTCGTTAAGAGGTAGATTGTTCATTCAATAAGATTGCTCTGGAGGGTCTGCATTTCTAATAAGCTCCTAGGAGGTGTCCATGCTGCTGGTCTGCAGATCACACTATGAGTGGTAAGGTTCTATGCCTACTTTTGTAATTGATGGTTGAGAGGATGAAGGTAGATTTTGGAGGAAGAGAAAAGACAATTCCTTTCTCCTTTTCTCTCATCCTTCACAGTGAAACAATTGTTTCATTTCTCTGCAAACAATTAGAAACTATCTTCCTTGGGACAGCTGACACAGACTTGAAAATATACAATTTATCTTTGCATGCAGTTACCTGTCTCTTTTGTAGTAATATATGGAGAACATTTCTCCAAAAAACTTAACTTTGCTTATTTTTCATAGCCATAGCTCATTAAATTAATGTGATTTTTGTATGTCTATTTTAAAAACAAAGGGGGGAAAGTACAATTATTTTCACCAAGTCTTAACCTGAATTACGATAGAATTAAGATCAGTGATGCTCTGGTGAACGTTTTAACTAGGTCTCCAGAAGAAAAACCAAAGAAATTATACCCATTTCCATGGCATAAATGCCACCACCGTGGTTACCAATATGAGATCACAGGATACAAAACCAGGAAGAGATTCGTGTAAAAGCCTTCAGAGCTGGTGCAGGAATCCCTGAGGGGCTCTCCACAAACAGAGTTGAAGCTACAAGGAAGGATGGCATAAAATTACAAAGGAAAAAGAATGTTGGCGATCATTTTCTGTAGAACTTTGTATTTATATTGTTTTCTATTACATTTATCTTTGTCTCATAGTTAATTTTGGATTCGTTCCCCAGACGTTAGATCGTAAGTCAATGTTCTAAATGTCTTTGGTCCTTTATATTTATAGTAAATGGTTTTTAAAAATATATGTTGAATTGCAAAAGGAGGGGAGCATAAAATTGACTCCATTAGACTATTTCTGAAGCAAAAAAATACTGAGTTTACAGGTACAATTTTTACTGAAAAAATAAGAGGATTGATAGAGTAAATCTCTATGGTGATCATCTGTGATTTTTAAGAACAGACAATATTTCCGAAATTATGGCTATTCTAAGGAAATTTCTATATTTCTGAGACTAAAGTAATTTCATCTGAAGTTGTGACACAGGTGTGAAGCAGCCTTCCAGATTTAAGTTGGAAGCAAGGTGAACCATAGAATCCTGAGAGAGGCTACAGGTAGTAATTGTCTGCTTATGAACAGAGATTAAATCTAGTTGAGGAAGCAGAAAACAGAGAGACAACGGAGCCTACATTTGGAGCTAAGGAATAGAGTCGTACAAGGATTTCCCTTCACATAATTTAAGTTCACAGACAATTAAAACAGAATCAAGTGACTGTGAAGAAGTATTAAAAAAAGTGGTATTTAAGTATAACTCAGAGACATGCATACCTGAAAATATGGAGTATAAATAGAAAGCTGCTGGGTAGAATAATTTTAAAATTAAACAACAAAATTATATACTAATTTTTTCTAAGTTGGATGTTTTATTGAAATGTAGACTTGTCAATGATCTACCTATGTATGAGTTTCCTACCTGCATAGACACAGACACACACAGTCTAATACTCATCATTGTAAGTGGCTTCTTGAGAATGCTGAGATTTGGCTGATTTATCACAGAGGATAATTGGAAACGTTATCTAGTGTTGAGGTCAAGGTTATGATTAAAGAGTCTATTGGGGGCGCTTCCCTGGTGGCACAGTGGTTGAGAGTCCGCCTGCCAATTCAGGGGACACGGGTTCATGCCCCGGTCTGGGAAGATCCCACATGCCGCGGAGCGGCTGGGCTCGTGAGCCATGGCCGCTGAGCCTGCGCATCTGCGTGAGCCTGTGCTCCACAACGGGAGAGGCCACAACAGTGACAGGCCCGCGTACTGCAAAAAAAAAAAAAAAAAGTCTATTGGATAATATCCCTGCTTGTTTTTATCACAACATCCAAGCATATGCAGATGTCATTATTTTAGAATGTAAACTATAGTTTTGAACAATCTGTTCTCTCTCATATTCTGCACCTCACTGGTCAGCACAGGATACAAGTGGAAAAATAGGTACGTGACATTTTTTAGAAGCAGAATTATTTGCACTGCTATCATCGTTGTGCTATACTTACAATTATATAGATTTGCGTATCTAACATCTGCTTCTGCAATAACAGTTACCCAGAGGTGCAGGCTTAGATCTTTCTTGAGATAAGTGGCTAAAATATTTTCTTAGCTAATGAATGGATAACGATGCTCTCAGTTTTATCACTTGTGCAAATTTATCTTTGGACACTGTATTCAGATTACCCTCAAATGTGCATTTAAGTATCGGATACCACATAAATGTCAGAGGGAGAAAAACTAGACGACTCTTGGCAGTCTGCAAGAGCGATGTTGTCAAAGGTCATCAACAAGTCTGACAAAACAGTCCTCATTAACAGTGTCTGTCAGCACCTCCATTTGGAAGTAATTTGGATATTTGCAGTGACCCCGTCAGTTCTGATTGGCTGGGCAGTGACCTTGACCAGGGTGAAACCTGTTCAGTGTAGCTCAGATAATGCACTGTAGGTGGAATCCAGGATGACAGATGGCAGTGGGGTCAGTGAAGAGGAACTTGTCCGTCATTGCTATTGAAGATGAAGCCACTCAACAGTGTAGTTCAACTGACACAAGAGCTGTGGTTTGCATACGCCACAAGAGAATTGTCCAAGTTCCTTTATTTTTAAAGAAATGCTATAGTCTCATGATCTCAGAGTGCATGAGGTTGATGAATAAGTGGACAAGAAAGCCTAGCTGTTGGAGTTTACCAACAGACTAGACATTTCAAAACTTCTTTGACTTAATAGCCAAGGTCTGAAAAGTCTTGCTGGCTGTATCTTTATTGTGGATAACTTCTGGACCAAAAACTAGTTCCTGTGATATTTTTCTTCATTCTTATTCACAAACCTGGTTAATGAGAGTAATAACCTTACTCTTCTAGTAGACACATCTGTTTCTTTTCCCTCCCTCGCATACCACAGAATCAATATGAAATATAACTTTGATAATAGAGTGTATTATACTTTCCAAATGCTAGAATAATAAGGCTATAAAAGCAGTTATATTCTGGAAATAGTTAACCTTTGATAAAACAATCTGCATCTGTTTCTGTAGTTTCAGGGGCACTTTTTTTTTTTTTCAGATATAAAAAACTAGGACTGGATAGGATATTGAGTGACATATAGCACAGCATTTTGATTCTGGGCTCTGAATCGCTATCATTCAAAAAATACAAGACCCAAGACTGATAGGCTAAGGACCTAATGGAAACACATCAACATCCAAGTAACACAACATGATGAATCAATACGAAAATACACCTAACCTTCAATTACTCATGGGATGTTTAACAATCTTGAAGAAAATCTCTTAAAGATCTTTCCTACACACTGACTGCCTGAGCTCAGGAGTTTTTACTAAATCTTCATCATTGGCTTCTTCCTTGCAATGTTTTTGGACCAAACAGCCAACCAAAAATGAATAAAAAGTGAATAATTTCATAGAATAATAAAGTATTAAAACTACAAGAAAACAGACCAACGATGTAGTTAAAGTGATTCCCTGCCTTGTGGATTACTCAAGGTTCATATCTAGCATGTAGCTGTGCCTCAGAGATGTTTAGGACAAGATGTGAGTCCTTAATAAGAACCCACGGAACTCTGCTTAATAATTAGACATCATCATTTCCCCTATTTATCCTAGTTTAAAAAGGAGCTCCCTGCAAGGCAAAATACTACCCTGCCCATCCAGACCCCCAATATACAGACATTCACGCTTTCCTTATCAATTTAATTTTTTCATTAGGTCATTTTATACATAACAGATAACATCATCCAAATGGCTTTTAGGATAATGCATCATTTTCACTGAAACACTTTGCCTAACTGAATTTGAGATCCTCCCATTTGGGTAGAGCAGCTTTTATAAAAATTGCCTCAACCAGGCTCATTCCAGCTAAATTTACACCACCTGTTTTAATGTGCATATTGTCATGACCCACAGAGACCGCATTAAGTAATTAAGAGACAGACCACATAGTGTCATTTGCTGTAAGTGAATCTGTGGATTCAATCAATAACCACCTGAAAGTGCCTAGGGCTACAGGATTAGGGCAAAACCTCCTGAGACAAGCCCTGGGGGTCCAAATGAGGGTGCATTAATTTGAGACACCATTATGCAGTTTTTAGTCCATTTTAATTAGTAATAAAACATAGTATAACCCACATTGTTAACAAAATCATCCAAGACAGATTCTGCTTTGCCTTAGCAAAGGCTCAAAACAGAGCTCAAGATAAAATTAAAGAGCCAGTTGAGCAGAAGAAGAAAAGATATTAAACTTATCTGCTTTTCTAAGGTATGGTTTATCTCCTAAAGGAGAGCTGAACCCTGGGATTGCTGCAAGCTCTCTTATTTTCTGCAGACAAAAAAAAGAAAAAGCCATTTTTGAAGTGTTAATACTGCTGTAAACAAAATTTATTTTCTGCGAATTTTTATAGGTCTACTAGTGAAAGGGTTGAGCAGCTATTGTTTGCTAAACTGTCATTTGGTTAAAAGTTCGTCATACTCATCCAGAGTATGGTCACTGCTTAGGAATCAGATGACCACACCAGAGCTACACTCTATATGGATCATATAACTTGTTTTGGATCAGCTTCCTTCCAGATGGTAAAATCTGGTGTGTTTGTTAAGAATTGGCTTAAGCCCTGATTCACTCTAGAGTTCAGCTGAAACAGACTAATTAAATGGGACCCATCCCAACACACACAGTCTTCTCCAAGCTGAAAGTGATTTAGGGTTTTGATGACCGTTAGCGACCACTGGGTGGATTTGTATTCATTCTAGGCAGTCAGCAAGGGACAGTGTTTCCACCCTAGGAGAAAACTTGAGGTGATTATTTCCCAGCTGGCTTTTTCAGACAGAGGTCTCTTACAAAAGAAGAAAGGAACACTTTGACAAAGTCCAAAGAGCAGCTCATATTTAAGAATTTTTGATGGACACATTCAGGGGCCTTTTCAAACTCTACAGGGTGCTTTTGGAATATGTTTGGAATGTAAACACGTACTTGAATTGCCCAGCTGCCACCTGGCTTAGAGTGTGACCTTTCATATCATTTTTGTATTTTAAAGCAAAAAAGGAATCTTGGTGATCATCGGGGTCAGACTGCTGCTTTACAGACAAGAAAAATGGGACTAAGGTAAATTAAGTAATTCACTCAGATGAACTTGTTTTCCATCCAAGCCTCCACATTCTGTCCCATCCCAGAGCACATAGGTCCTGTGGCATGGGTGCCCCTCAGCAGAATGGCACTTACTGGTGACTTTCTCTCTCTCTTGCTTTTATTTATATTTTTTATAAATTTATTTATTTATTTATTTTGGCTGTGTTGGGTCTTCGTTGCTGCGCGTGGGCTTTCTCTGGTTGCAGTGAGTGGGGGGCGACTCTTCGTTGCGGTGCGCGGGCTTCTCATTGCGGTGGCTTCTCTTGTAGTGGAGCGCGGGCTCTAGGCACATGGGCTTCAGTAGCTGTGGCACGCCGGCTTCAGTAGTTGTGGCTCGCGGGCTCTAGAGAGCAGGCTCAGTAGTTGTGGTGCACGGGCTTTGTTGCTCCACAGCATGTGGGATCTTCCTGGACCAGGGCTCGAACCCATGTCCCCTGCATTGGCAGGTGGATTCTTAACCATTGCGCCACCATGGAAGTCCCTCTCTTGCTTTTATATTCACCTCTCTCCTTTTCACTTCTGCTTCTTTTTCTCGCTTTTCCCCACATTACTCCTGCTCTCCCACTCCTTATTTTGCCATCTCTCTTTTTAAAAGCATCTCCCAATTCTATCTCTAAGTTTTAATTATAGTATAACTAAGAATAGCCTTCTGAAGCAAAACAAACAAAACAAAACAAAAAGTGCCTACTGAATAATTGCTCACATGATTTCCAACTTCTCTCAAGTTTCACCTGAGAGTGTTTATTGTCTATAGCATTTGTCTGAAAAATGCACTGCTTATGACATTTGGGGCTTGCTTGTTATATATTTAATTTTATTTTTTATGTATATATGCAAAAGCAAAGACCTCAAAGTATTTTGAATTCCTCCCAGGACCTAGTACAGAGCTAGACTATCTGATTATTCAAAGAGGTTGATTTTCTATCTGGATCTTTTAGATCAATGGCTTTGATTTACAAAATGTGTCTAATCAATCAAATGGTTGCTTACAACTAGTTTAGGGGGGAGGAAACACTTCTGAAATGCAGATTTACGTATGTATTTTGAATGGGCCTGGAATTTGAACGCTCCATTTCATAGTGTCCTCAGATAATCCTGGTATTTAACTGAGGCATTATAAGGTTGTAGAGATTTAACTTCCCTACACGAATGAGAAGTTGTTTCAAAACTTTCATTAAATCTTTATTTCTACTGCACGCACCCCTATACCACTACAGCTGGAGTGCAAATGTACAAAAGAAATAAGTTCATTTTAATCATAAAATTTCATTAACCTAATCTTTAGTGCTATATGTCCAGAATTTGTCCAATAACCACAACAAAATGAGTGTTAGAAATACTATGCTAGAATTACAGAAATATGTCATAATCCTGATCCTGTCAAATCCTGATTTATTAACCCTAAGGGAGTCTATAAATTAAGGAAATGAGAGTAACCCAGGACAAAGAAAAGTCCTTGTGAAAGAGCAATAGAAAACTTTTACAATAAGACAGAGGCGGGGAAATGTGGCACGAGAAGCGCAAGGTTGACTCACAGAAGGTACGGTGGCCCGGAGCAGACCGAAGATGCGAGAATGAAGCCGAGCCCCTGGGGAAGGGGGCGCAGAGCGCACTGGCACGAGGTGCGATGGCTCACGGGGGTGGAACGGCTGAAAGACCACGCAATGGGGCGAGTGGACCAGGGTCAATCATCACTGATGACTAATGTGGGTCACAGGGACGAGAAGGTCAATGAGTGGCAAACCATAGTAGTTTGTACTGTATAACTACACAGGTGCCAGAAATGAACTGTTAAAGGAGTGTGTGTGTGTCTGTCCGTGTGTGTGTTCAACTATGGCAGGATAGATTATGGAGATACTTCAGTTTGCTCTCAGGGTGTTTGTTCTCGTCTTATCTGCCCTTATACTTCAAAGCAAGTAACCCGGCACGGTAGTCCCTCGCTCCCGCGGAGATTTGTGTAGCTTGATTGAAAATCAAAATTGCCTTAGGAAAGTTGGCTCTTTATGATTCATTACAAGCTCCTCATATTATGTTAATTAACTATATAAATTAACTTTGTTTCCTAAATAATTGCATTTAAAAGTATGTTTAAGGTTTATATTTTTATTAATTTACTATTTTCCAGTTTTATTGAGACTTAATTGATCTATAGCTCTGTATAAATTTAAGGTGTACATACAGCATAATGGTTTGACCTACGTATATTGTGAAATGATTACCAAAATAAATTTGGTTAACATCATCATCTCATATGGATACAAAAAAAAAGAAAAAGAAAAAATATTGTTTTTTTCCTTGTGATGAGAACTCAAGATTTACTCCAAACTTATATATATGTATAAAACATAGTAGTGTATGTATAGTAGTCATGTTGTACATTACATCTCCAGTACTTACTTGTAACTAGAAATGTGTACCTTTGACCACCCGCATCCAATTCCCCCTCTCCGCACATCTGCCTCTCATAACCACAGACAGATGTGATCTTTTTTTCTATGAATTTGGTTTTCTCTTTCTTTTTGGATGGCAAGTAGGCAAAGAAAGGAGTTACCATTATCACTAGAAGTGGTCCTGAATCCATAAGCAGGGGCTGCTGCAACAAAGTGTGGGAAGACGGGTGTACTTAGAGATCCCTGTGGTTCCCTGGAGCATCTCTTGGTGTTTTCATGCCAACTGAGGAGTAAACCCTTTGGCAATATTGAAGCAAATGAAAGCTCCAAATCCTTAACAAGTAAGTCATCTAGAGTGAAATTTTAGCTAATGGTGAGAAAAGTATAAAACTGGTGACAGAGGAACAGGAAAACAAATATCACCTTTACCTTTTTAACTAGTTGCAACAGCAGAGACAGTAAATTGTTTCAGTAACTTTTGCATATTAAGTCATTGTGTGTAACCTAGAAAAAATTTTGAAAAATAAATGTAGTATGGAGTGGTCAGCCAATGCGATCATTCATACATAAAGTTACAGTGAATGGGTTTACAATATACAGGACATGGAAGCAACCTAAATGTCCGTCAATGGAGGAATGGATAAAGAAGATGTGATATATATATATATATATATATATATATATATATATATATATATATATATATATATATATATATATACAGTGCAATATTAGCCATATAAAGGAATGGAATCGTGTCATTTGCAGAGACATTGATGGACCTAGAGACTGTCATACAGAATGAAGTAAGTCAGAAAAAGAAAAACAAATATTGTATATTAACGCATATATGTGGAATCTAGAAAAATGGTAAAGATGCTCTCATTTGCAAAGCAGAAATAGAGACACAGACGTAGAGAACAAATGTATGGATACCAAGGGGGAAAAGGGGTGTGTGGGATGAATTGGGAGATTGGGATTGACATATATACACTAATATGTATAAAATAGATAACTAATAAGAACCTGCTATATTAAAAAAATAAAATAAAATTCAAAAAATAAAGAATATACTGTATAGCACAGGGAATTATAGCCATTACCATGTAATAAACTCTAATGGAGTATTAAAAAATTTATAACACAAATGATTATAAAAATAATTAAAAGAACCTCTAAAATTAACAGGGAAAAAATTCTATGAACTAATCATAAAATAAGCAAATGATATTAACCAATCATTTACCAAAGAAGGAAATATAAATGTCTTTTAAATATGAAAAGATGCTCACCCTCAATCAAAACTTGAAATACCATAATATATAGATTTTAATTTATCTATCAAAATTTAAATTGTATCTGATCCATTACAATGCTATATTTAGTAACAAAAAATTGAAAACAACCTAAATGTCCATCAATAAATTATAGCTATACAATGATAGCTCTATATAATCTATGACACCATTTCCAAGATATGATAAATTTTAAAACATAAGGTTAAGAAAAAAGTATTTAAAAATCTGTAGATAAAATGGACATGTGTGTATAGTATATGTGTACGTGCTTGTATGTGCATAGGTTATCTAGAGACATATATGTCATCTATAATTATGTTTACCTTTCAGGGGAAGTGAAATGGAGACTGAGGGGAGCTGATTACTTTTCACTATAAACCCTTTTGTGTTCTGAGGAGTTTTCAGGGCTGGCCTTGAAAGACATCAATGAGGAAGGATCCTCCTGATGGGCAGAACTCTTGCTGGTGGGCCTTGTCCATCAACTTGTATGGAAGGAGATTCGTCTGGAGATTAGTGCCTCCTGAATGCTGAGCCTTCGTCCCTCACTTGCCTCACATTATCCTGGCCCTGCATGTTACTGCACCCCTCAGAACCAAGCAGGCTGATGGAGACGGATTGGCCTCTTAAAAGCATAGCTGAGGTGCTGGCTTGCAGAGGACACCCTGTGAGGATGGTGCCACCTTCCAGGGTGTCACGTACAGCCTAAATCAACTAGTATTGTCTGGAGCTGTGTCCACAGCAGGGAGAATTCAGGGGCTTGGGAACCAAACTGTTGAAGTAGGAGTGGCCCTTATTACCTCCACTCTCAGTGATCCACTTGGAGGGAATTTGTGTTTTCCACCCGTGCCGTTGTAGATTCCACAGATCTAGAGACTCTGGCTCCCCGTAACAGTAGCACTGACATTTAGACTCCTGCTGCCACCTAGTCTTCCAGGATCCTCATGCCACGAGGCCAGCATGAAGAAGAGGAGCCGCCATCCCAGCAGCAGTGATGGAGCCCATCTTCAGGAGGAGGCAGGGCAGCTGCTACCCGGTGTGGGGGGGGATAAACATGTTTGGTCCTCAGGTGATCCACTGGGTTGTCGGGGCCACTGCCATGCCTGGTTTAAATGGTGTGTGGAGAAGCAGCTGCAGCCTGGAAATGGCACAGTCACCAGGGGCTTCGACCCTTCAGGAATGACGGTGTAGGTCATCCAAGGAGGTAAAATGCCTGGACCAGCAGAGGTGTTAGCTGAGGGGAGTCTAGAATGGGTGGTGGAGGAGAGAGATGGTGAGTATCAGTTGTAGTTCTGAGATCAGGCGTGGCAATGGGGGCTGTAGTTCATTCTACCAACCCTTCTCTCACAATTTTCCCCAGAAAGTCAGGCCAACCAGAATCCTGGCCAAGCCTTTCCCTGATGGGGAGTAACTGGCTAAGAAGCAAGTGGTTGTGAGGCCCTCAGAGCAGAGATGTAGCAGATATTGTGGCTCCACCCAGATCGCTTCTGTAGGGCCAGTTACTCCATCCTCAGCCAAGAGTCGCCATCCCCATAGGCAGCTGTCCTCAGTTGCAGGGCACAGGCAGCCCAGGCCAGTGACTGTCTGATGTGGGGGTTAAAGGCCCAGCCCCCTTGTTTCAGTTGGAAGGATTTCTGTGCTCCCCTCAGGATCAACTGGGGCCTCAGCAGGAACGACTCTGTAGGTCACTTTCTCCAGCTGCTTAATCCTGCCCCTTCACTTCCTTACTAGTGTATCTCCTGGCAGAATGTCCTCAAACCCCTTTAGTCCAGAATTCTCTGATCCCAGACTCTGTTTCCAGAGACCCAGTGTGAGGCCTGGGTCGGAAGGCAGGCTGCTATAGGAGGGGAAGCGGGAGAGGCCGAAGCACAGACAGTACCAGGGGCAGCACTTTCAATCAAGAGGAAAGAAACATGGTGGTAGCTCCAAGAAGCTGGTGGGGTTGAGGGTTTTTCTTTTGTCGCTGCTGGCTGTTTGTTTGAGATGGGAAAGACTTCGCTTCCTTGTTGACGGAACAGAGAAGGAGAGGAGGAACATTCAGTAAAAGATGAGGAAAATCAACAGGATGAATTTACACAGGTGAAAGGAAGGACGGGAATCAAAGGATTAAGTGGCAAGTTAAGAGTTAACCTTATTTTAGTGTACGGTACGACATAAATCTGACTTCATGTTTTGCAAATGGTTAGTTCATTCTTTTCCCACATATACATATTGCTTCTTTTATCACAAATTAAATCCGCATATATTCATGAGCATGTTTTTAGATGCTTCTATTTCATAACTTTATTCTTCATCCAATATTAAATTGATAAAATTACCATAGTTTTATATGACATTTTGATAACTGGTAGGACAAAACCTTTCTCCTCATTACTCTGCATTTTTTAAATTTCAAAATGTGTTTCATATATATCTTGTGCTTTATTTTGCTTTTTAGATTTCCAGGATGCTTTATCTTTTTGCTGTAATTCAGAATTTTTCCATTACATTTTCAATTTTTTGTTAGTTGAGATGTGAAGGGCCTTAGATTTTATTGTGTTGCTCTTTGAGATTTTAATAGCTTTTTGTGTATTGCTCTTTTATTGATCTCCTTATGGAATTTTTATGAGTTTTTGCAATTATTCATTTTCTTTAGGGTTTTTTCCAGATAGCAGTTTTTATCTTTTTAATAATTTATATCTAATTTCTCTTTTGTTTTTCTTGTTAGCTAGAACCTGCTATATGGTTTTCTGCGATGGACATTTGACTGCAGGAAGATTTGGGGGTCGTGCCCTTGAAGGGTGAGGGAAGAGAAGGAAACGAGATTGGGCAGATAACAGAGAAGGTGGATTGTTATGCAATCAAAATATTCCTTTGTAACCCACATGGGGCTCTAAAGCTTACAAGATCCTTCAGAGATTTGGCAGGGACCCCGGATGTCCAGTCACTGGTTGCTGGCTGTTCCTGAAGGGGGCAGGGGCTTAGGCCAGGTGACTCACATCAAATGATGCAGTTCCTGAAGGGAGCTGAGCGCTGAGGGCTGTTGACCAGGCGGTGCTTCCGGCACCCTCACCAGCAGCGAGGAAGTAAGTGTACCCGTCCTGAAGGGGGATCTGGGTATCACGTTACAGAATTCACTACACAACTTCCATGAAAGACGAGGACATTTTTGCGTTATGGTTTGAATATGATCAGGGATTAACTGATTTATGTAGTTTGGGACAAACTACTACTAAAAGTTACCTGACATTTGCGCTACCTTACGTGTTGGGAGTTAGCACGATTTCCCCTCGTCTACTTCCCACCCCCGCCCCTCTCCACGGCAGCCCCGGGCTGTCCCCACCCAGTGTAACAGCTAGATGCCTGGGAACTACCTGGGCCAGATTCTCTCCCAGGAGCTTCCAATTTAGGTTCCACTAATCAGAAGCACCTGCTTGAGGTTTGAAAAAGCCGCGGACGCCATTGTCTTGTTCTTCGGGCAGCGGGAGGCGGAGGTACGAGTTTCAGCAGAGAAATTGCCGCAGCCTCTGGCCATTTTCCCGTGACTCTTCTGCCTCAGTTTGCACAGCACAGTCTCGCCCCGCGGTTCGCAATGTGTCAACGTCACCCGGGAGCCTGAAACAGTGCAAATTCTTGGACTTACTCCAGACCTACCCGCTCAGAAGCTCTGGAGGTAAGTGTTTTCCTGAGTCTCCTGGCTGATTGTGTAAACCAGAGTTGAGAACCGCTGAAGTCTGTTTTAATGCAACAGGTCACGGTGTAGTTTTCAAAGTGGGTTGGTTTTCAGAATTACCAGGAATGATTCTGAAAACTACAGATTTCTGGGTCCCATCAGTATCTCCCTATAAATAAGACTCTCCAGGAAAAGGGCCCAATGAATCTGTAGTCGCACAAGTATCCCAGGTGATTCTGATTGTCAAGAATTTGATCGAGTATTGCTCTGTGGTCTCCCCAGTTTCTTGTTTAAACAGCATTCCCTTTTCCTTATAGTTGTAAAGGTAAGGAAAAGCAATTACAGTTTAATGAAAAAGCTGTGACTTGTTTGGAAAACTGTGCTCACTCAGCATAACATCCCTTTTTAAAACTTTTGCATTCTGCAGTTTTGTTTTTCTCAGTACTAATTCAGGATGACTTCATCACAGTCATAGTGATCTCATCACAATCACAAAATCGCAGATACCTGGGCTCCATTTAGACATATTGAACTTGATCTCAGGGCATGGGGCCTGTCCATTAAACACACCAGCACATGAAAATTTGAGAGCCACTAAGCAAGTTTTCCCTAGTTTATACTAGATCACAGGAGGAAGTATCACCAGATGTGCTATGTATACTACAAGCAAATATGAGAAAGGGTTACGTACAAAGAGTCCTGCTATTAGCTCTGGGCTTCAGTTTCTTCATGGGTGGATGAGAGTGTCAGAATAGATTATCTCTAATTCCTCTTCCTTGTTCTAAAGTGCTAAATTGTGTGTTTATCAAACAGTACCCATAGCCACTTCCAAGAACCATAAATAATGTTACATGGTTTTCCTTGGGCTTCCTGCTTGACCACATTATTTGCTGCATTGGCTAGAGGCAAGTATTTCAACTTTATCACGCCTGTTGGTGCATAATAAAGGGGAAAGAGGCAAATGCTGTAAATATTTTCTTCACATTTTGATCCATTTCTTCCAAATTTTTTTTTACTCAGAATATTCAAAATGATGATCATATTCTTGGACAATCTTACAAGATAACTGAATTAGATTTTACTTCCAAATGAAAATATTAAATACTTAAAACATCAAAAAGTCAATAATATCCAAAACATTCCATTTTATCTCAGTATCTAATTTTAGTCAAGTATTCTTTATTGTAAAAATACAGTCTATATTAATATTCTTTTAATGGCTTATGGGATTACATGTCTAACCATTCAGGCTTTTTATGATTGTTTTTAGCTAAATGTGTCTTTTTAGGATATGAATAAGTGACGATAAGCAATCTGTGTGCTTAAAGAGAAACTAAACCTGTGTTGAGAAGCATTAGCACCATGTCTTGCATTAGCACTTAGTAAATGTTTCTTGAATGGTGATGAATTACTCCACAAATTATTTCTGACACAAACAATGATTTTTAAAAACACCTTTGCATGATTTGAACAATAAAGAGTAAATCCATCCATGGGCTTATAAGATGCTTCAGGTCTTTTTGTCTAGAATTGTAATGTATCTTAAAATAATTTCCCATTGCCCTGAAATGCTAAAATTGCTCTGGATAAATTAAGAGTTCCCAAGGGCATGGAAGCGACAAAAGTGAGATTGCAGCAGAAACCATGTTGTTTCTTTTGTAATGGAATTTTGGTGTGTGCAGGGACCATCTTATTGAATACAGGTGTATCAGGAAATATTTGGATAAAATCCAGCAACCATCCAAAATTGATTAAAAGTTCTCATGTTGTTTGATGACTTAATCTAGAATGATACGTAAATAGAAAGTGTTTGTTGGCTTTTCCTGTCAGTTTTTAAAATGCTCCCCAAAGCCAATTTAATAGTCACTGATTTCTGGAATATTCCACTCTGGTAAAGTGTTCTGAGTTAAGGACAAGGACAGTCCAGACCCATGGCTTGCGTCTCAGTAAAGCCAAGTACAGTAAAGCCAAGTCTATTCTCCTTCAGGGCTCAGTTCAGAATCCATCTGTTTAGCCAGATTTTTTTTCCTAATTGAGAGAAAGTCAGCCAGTTCCTTAATTTCAAATTTGCATCGTTTCATTTTATTTTGATGGGTTTATTTTTATATCCATAGTTTTGGTGATATTTGATACTCGTACATTTTTAGAAATAAAAGTCTACGGTGATTAGTATGTTTTTGGCCTTTGAATAGGTTTCATTTTGTTACTGTTAAAAATAATACTGGTGTACATATTAACAAACTGAAAAATAAAAACCATATGATCATCTCAATAAATGCAGAAAAAGCTTTTGGCAAAATTCAACAACATTTGCGATTAAAAACTCTCCAAAAAGTGAGCATAGAGGGAACCTACGTCAACATAATAAAGGCCATATACGACAAACCCACAGCAAACATCATTCTCAATGGTGAAAAATTGAAAGCATTTCCTCTATGTTCAGGAACAAGACAAGGATGTCCACTCTCACCACTATTATTCAACATAGTTTTGGAAGTCCTAGCCATGGCAATCAGAGCCGCAACAATCATGCCGCGGAGCAACTAGCCCCGTGAGCCACAGTTACTGAGCCTGTGCGTCTGGAGCCTGTGCTCCGCAACAAGAGAGGCCACGATAGTGAGAGGCCCGCACACCGCGATGAGGAGTGGCCCCCACTTGTCGCAACTAGAGAAAGCCCTTGGTACAGAAACGAAGACCCAACACAGCCAAAAATAAATAAATAAAATTTTTTTAAAAAAAGGCAAAATTCCTTTAAAAAAAGAAAAAGAAAATTCCTTGGTATCCATAAGATTTTACTCACCAGTTGGCATAAGAAATGTCAATGTGCTAAGCAGAAAAATATTATTAAGAATTTTGACATTGTGGAAGTCATTTTTTTAAATAAGGAAAGGTATTTTATATAAAAAGCCATTAAATTCCTGACCTAAGTTACATTTGTTGTTATTAAACCATGCAGTTAAAGTAAAAGTAGCTTTTATTTTTAATAAGAACTTTGAAATGATTTGTGTACATTTGAGAAATACATCAGGCTTGACTATAAAATCAAAATTTCTTTGGTAATATTTTTCTGGAAGAAAAAGTGTCCTTTGTAAACTAACCAAGGTTCCTAAAGAATTGAAAGAACAATGATTGATGTCACATCAATAATAATGAATCAGCATGATCAGAATTATGAGATAGCCAACCAGCCCCAGGTACTGGGTTGTCATAAATTGCAGACTTATTTTAGACAGAAACATAGGTCAGTCATGATTATGGTGGACAAGCTTTTTCTAAATCACGAGCAATAGTGAACCATCAGATTATTATATATTTTCTCATTGTATATGCCTCATTCTAAAATTTTTAAAAAGCAGAAGAATCAGCACAGATTGTATTTTGAGGAAACTCTTTAAGGCTCTATTTACTTCTCACATCTGTAGTAAAATCCTACCATAGTTTCTTCATCTTTGTTTCCATTTTGGTGTTTTTCTAACACACAAGGTGTGAAACTAAAAAGACTCTACATATCTAAATGAATAAAAGAATAACAAAAGTTAGTTCCTCCAGCACAAAATAAATCATATTTTTATTTTTTTACAATGAAAACTAATATGACTTTATTTTATAAGACTAAATTCTCTAATAATTTATTGTTTTAATTAAAAAAATTTTGGGGGGGAGGGTATAGTTGTTTTACAATGTTGAGTTAGTTTCTAGTGTACAGCGAAGTGGAGTTCCCTGTGCTATACAACAGGTTATTAGTTATCTATTTTATACATATTAGTGTATATGTGTCAATCCCAATCTCCCAGTTCATCCCACCCTCCCACCCCCACTTGGTAAAATTCTCATTTCCAAAATGATTGCCTTAGACTAGTGGTTCTTGAAGCCTGGTTTCTGCACCAGCAGCAGAAGCAGAGCCTTAGTACTTGTTATAAATGTAAGTTCTCAGGTCCCACACAAACCTACTAAATCGGAAACTCTGACGGGGGTCCCATCAGAGTTTCGACAAGCTCCCCATGGAATTCTGATGCCTACTAAAGTTTGAGAACAACTGCCTTAGATTCGGGAACATAAATTAATAAAGCTGGAATAGATAGGCCTGAATTTCTGGGTAGACTCATTGGTTCTCGTTGGTTCTCAGTCCTGCCTACTCATCCCTCTTGGGGATGTTTTTAAGACCCCAACTCAGGTCAATTAAATCAGAATCTCTGCCTTAGCATCAGCATTTTAAAAGTGCTCTGGTGGTTCTGATGAGCAGCAGGATGGAGAGACACTGTTGTAGGTCAACCACTTGCTGCGTGTTCAGCACAGACTAACCTGTGGTTGTTCCTGTTGTCCTTTTCTGTTGATCCCGCTTCCCTGCTTTTCCTCATTATCCCATTGGCTGAAGTGCACAGAGCCAAACAGGGTGTGGACCAGCTGCCAGAATAGCTTAGCTATGACATGCTCCCATTTTGTAAAGTTTTACATTCAATTTAAAAATCAGCCCACTACCCCTTGGCTTATTAAACAGACTTTACTACTGATTTTCTTGCTCTTCAACTTATCCCTTTCCAATCTATTCTCCACATTGTAGTCAGTGTTATCTTTTAAAAAATATTGTATTGAAGTATACTTGATTTACAATACTGTGTTAATTTCTGCTGTACAGCAAAGTGATCCAGTTATACATATATTTACATTCTTTTTCATATTCTTTTCCATTATGGTTTATCACAGGATATTGATTATAGTTCCCTGTGCTATACAGTAGGGCCTTGTTGTTTATCTATTCTCTATATAATAGTTTGCATCTGCTAATCCCAAACTCCCAGTACTTCCCTCCCCTGCCCCTCCCCCCACGAAGGGCAACCACAAGTCTGTTCTCTATGTCTGTGAGTCTGTTTCAATTTCATAGATATGTTCATTTGTGTTGTATTTTAGATTCCACATATAAGGGATATCATATGGTATTTGTCTTTCTCTTTCTGACTGACTTCTTTTAGTATAATCTCTAGGTCCATCCATGTTGCCGTAAATGACATTATTTTGTTATTTTTTATGACTGAGTATTATGCCATTGTATATATATAACACATCTTCTTTATCCATTCAACTGTCGACAGAAATTTAGGTTGTTTCCATGTCTTGGCTATTGTAAATAGTTCTGCTATGAACATAGGGGTGCATGTATCTTTTCGAATTATAGTTTTGTTTGGCTATATGCCCAGGAGTGGGATTGCTAGATCATATGGCAACTCTATTTTTAGTTTTTTGAGGAACCTCCATACTGTTTTCCATAGCGGCTGCACCAATTTACATTCCCACCAACAGTGTAAAAGTGTTCCCTTTTCTCCACACCCTTTCCAGCATTTATTATTTGTAGACTTTTTAATGATGGCCATTCTGACTGATGTGAGGTGCTACCTCATTGTAGTTTCAATTTGCATTTCTCTGATAATTAGCAGTGATGAGCATCTTTTCATGTGCCTGTTGGGCATCTATATGTCTTCTTTGGAGAAATGTCTATTTAGGTCTTCTGACCATTTTTGGATTGGATTTTTTTTAATTGAATTGTATGAGATGGTTGTATATTTTGGAAATTAAGCCCTTGTCAGTCACATCATTTGCAGATATTTTCTCCCAGTCTATAGGTTGTCTTTTCATTTTGTGCAAAAGCATGTGAGTTTGATTAGGTCCCACTTGTTTATTTTTCCCTTTACTTCTATTGCCTTGGGAGACCGACCTAAGGAAACATTGGTATGATTTATGTCAGAGAATGTTTTGCCTGTGTTCTCTTCTAGGAGTTTTATGGTGTCATATCTTTAAGTCTTTAAGCCATTTTGAGTTTAGTTTTGTGTATGGTGTGAGGAAGTGTTCTAACTTCATTGATTTGCATGTGGTTGTCCACCTTTCCCAGCACCACTTGCTGAAGAGACTGTCTTTTCCCATTGTATATTCTCCCCTCCTTTGTCAAAGATTAATTGACTGTAGGTGTATGGGCTTATTTCTGGGCTCTCTGTTCTGTTCCGTTGATCCATATGTCTGTTTTTAGGCCAGTAACACACTGTTTTGATTATTGTAGCTTTGTAGTATTATTTGAATTTGGGAGGGTTATGCCTCCTGTTTTGTTCTTTTTCCTTAGGATTGCTTTGGCAATTCTGGGTCTTTTATGGTTCCATATAAATTTTAGGATTCTTTGTTCTAGTTCTGTGAAAAATGTCATGGGTGATTTGATAGGGATCACATTAATTCTGAGGATTGCTTTGGGTAGTATGGATATTTTAACAATATTAATTCTTCCAATCCAAGAGCATGGGATATCTTTCCATTTCTTTGAATCATCTTCAGTTTCCTTTATTAATATTTTATAGTTCTCAATATATGTCCTTCACATCCTTGGTGAGGTATATTCTTAAGTATTTTATTTTTTGAGTTGTGATTTTAAAAGGTATTGCTTTTTTACATTCCCTTTCTGATATTTCATTGTTTGTGTAAAGAAATGCAACTGATTTCTGTATGTTAATCTTGTATCCTGCTACCTTGCTGAACTCGTTTATCAGTTATAGTAATTTTTGTGTGGAGTCTTTAGGGTTTTCTATATGTAGAATCATGTCGGCTGCATATAATGACAATTTTACATCTTCCCTTCCAGTTTGGATACCTTTTATTTCTTTTTCTTGTCTGATTACTGTGGCTAGAACTTCCAATACTATGTTGACTAGAAGTGGTAAAAGTGGGCATCCTTGTATTGTTCCAGATTTTAGTGGGAAGGCTTTCAGCTTTTCACCACTGAGTATTATATTGACTGTCTGTCATAACTAGCTTTTATTATTTTGAGGTATGTTCCCTCTGTACCCACTTCCATAAGGGTTGTTATCATGAATAGATGTTGAATTTTATCAAATGATTTTTTTGCCTCTATTGAGATGATCATGTGGTTTTTGTCTTTTCTTTTGTTGATGTTGTGTATCACATTGATTGATCTGTGTATGCTGAACCATCCTTCTGTACTTGGGATGAATCCCACTTGGTCCGTGGTGTATGATCTTTTCATGTGTTGCTGAATTCAGTTTGCTAATATTTTGTTGAGAACTTTTGCATCTATATTCATCAAAGATACTGGCCTGTAATTTTCCTTTTTGGCAGTGTGTCTGTCTGGTTTTGGTATCAGGGTGATGGTGGCTTTATAGAATGTCTTTAGGAGTGCTCCTTCCTCCTCAGTCTTTTGGAAGAGTTTGCAAAGGATTGGTATATGTTCTTCTTTGTATGTTTGGTAGAATACACCTGTGAACCCATCAGGTCCTGGACTTTTGTTTGTAGGTAGTTTTTAAAAATTACGGATTCTATTTTACCTCTAGTGATCAGTCCATTTAAGTTATCTATTTTTTTCTTGATTCAGTTTTGGTGGGGTGTACGTTTCTAGAAAGTTGTCCATTTCTTCTAGGTTGTCAAATTTATCGGCATATAATTGTTCATAGTGTTCGCTTATGGTTTTTTGTATTTCTGCACTATCAGTTGTGATTTTTTCTCTTTCATGTCTTATTTTGTTTATTTGGGTCCTTTCTCTTTTCTTCTTGGTGAGCCTGGCCAGAGGTTTGTCAATTTTGTTTACCGTTTCAAAGAACCAGCTCTTGGTTTTATTGATTTTTTAAAATTGTTTTTTAAATCTCAATTTATTTTCTCTCTGATCTTTATTATCTCCTTCCTTCCACTGACTTTAGGTTTTCTTTGCTGCTTCTTTTCCTAATTCTTTGAGATGGTGGGTTAGGTTGTTTGAGATTTTTCTTGTTTCTTAAAGAAGGTCTGTATCACTGTGAACTTCCCTCTAAGAGCTGCTGTTGCAGCATCCCATAGAATTTTGTATGGCTGTGTTTTCATTGTCATTTGCCTCAAGGCATTTTTAAAATTTCTTCTTTGATTTCATTGTTGACCCATTGGTTTTTTAATAGCATGTTGTCTGGTCTCCATGTAATTGTTTTTTTTTTTCCTTGTTTTTTTTCTGTGGTTGATTTCTAGTTTTGTGCCATTGTGGTCAGAAAAGATACTTAAAATAATTTCTATAATCTTAAATTTGTTGAGGCTTGTTTTGTGCCCTAGTGTGTCATAAATCCTAGAGAATGTTCCATGTGCACTTGAAAAGAATGTTCCATGTGCACTTTAAAGAATGTGTATTTTGCTTGTTTTGGATGTAATGTCCTGAAAATATCAATAAAGTCTAATTGTTCTATTGTATTACTTAGGATCTCTTTTGCTTTATTGATTTTCTGTCTCAAAGATCTGTCCATTGATCTGTCCATTGTCTGTGAGGTGTTAAAGTCTCTTACCATTATTGTATTCCCGTCAGTTTCTCCCTTTATGTCTGGTAGTATTTGTTTTATGTGTTTGATTGCTCCTTTACTGGGTGCATCTATGTTGACGAATGTAATATCCTTTCTTTGTATTGATCCTTTTATCATTATATAGTGTCATTCTTTATCTTTCTTTATAGCCTTTGTTTTAAAGGCTATTTTGTCTGATATGAGTATTGTGACCCCCACTTTCTTGTCATTTCCATTTGCGTGAAATATCTTTTTCCATTCCCTCATTTTCAATCTATGTGTGTCCTTTGCCCTAAAGTGGATCTCCTTTAGACATCATATTGTAAGCTCTTGTTTTTTTAATCCAATCTGCCACTCTGTGTCTTTCAATTGGAGCAGTTAGTCTGTTGACATTTAAGGTAATTATTGATGACTATGTATTTATTGCCATTTTAAACCTTATTTTCCCATTGATTTTATATTTCTTCTTTTTCCCTCTCTTTTTCTTTTTTTCCTTGTGTGGTTTGATGATTTTTTTTTGTATTATGCTTGTATTCTCTTCTTTTTGTTTTTTGTTAATCTATTGTATGTTTTTGATTTGTGGCTACCCTGTTTTTGAAGTATGTTAACCATTTACTATATCTACTTGCTTTAGACTGGTAGTCATATAGACTCAAACACATTCTAGAAAAAAAGCCTACATTTTCTTACTCTCCTCTCATGTTTTATGATTTTGATATCCTGTTTTACATCTTTATATTCATCCTTTTGCTGTTCATTGTGGTTATCATCGCTTTCACAGAAATGTTTTGATTTTTTTTTTAAAAAAATCTGTGTACTGGCTTATTTAAATAATTTACTTTCCAACTGTGATTTTCTCTTTCCTATAGATTCTTACTTTTCTATTTAGAGAAGACCTTTCAATATTTCCTTTAGGATAGGTTTAGTATTGCTGTATTCTTTTTTTGCTTGTCTGAGAAGTTCTTTTTCTCCTTCTATTCTAATTGATAATCTTGCTGTGTATCCTAGGTTGCAGGTTTTTTCCCTTTCAGGACTCTGAATATATCTTGCCACTCCCTTCTGGCCTGCAACATTTCTGTAGAGAAATCAGCTGATAGCATTATGGGGGTTCCCTTGTAATTGACTCTTTGTTTTTCTCTTGCTGCCTTTAGAATCCTCTCTTTAACTTTAACCAT
The DNA here is from genome assembly GCF_949987515.2 of Delphinus delphis. Lineage (NCBI taxonomy): Eukaryota > Metazoa > Chordata > Mammalia > Artiodactyla > Delphinidae > Delphinus > Delphinus delphis. Next base: position 25,087,074 of record NC_082691.1, on the reverse strand, counting down.
TTTAATTAAAATTTGTCTTGGTGTAGGTCTGTTTGGGTTCATCTTGTTTGGGACCCTCTGTGCTTCCTGTACTTGGATATCTGTTTCCTTCTTTAGGTCTGGGTAGTTTTCAGCCATAATTTCTTTAAATACATTTTCAATCCCCTTTTCTCTTTCTTCTCTTTCTGGGATCCCTATTCTGTGTAGATTGACATGCTTTACATTATCCCATTGGTCTCTCATTTGGCTTTCTGTCTGCTGTTCTGATTTGCTGACATCCAGTCATTTTATCTTCCAGATTGCTTATTCATTCTTCTGCATCATTCATTCTGCTATTCATTGCCTTTAGCTCAGTTTTAATTTCTGTGAATCAGTTCTCTAATTTTTCTTAGTTCCTTTTCATAGTTTCTCATTCCTTTTTACAGCAATCTGCATTTCTATCAATAGCCCTTCTTAATTCCTTCAGTATTTTCATTATCTCCTTTTTGAACTTGGTGTCTATAAGACTGAAGAGGTCTGTTTTATTGTTTGTTCTTTCAGGGGAATTCTCTTAATCTTTCAGTTGGGAGTGATTCCTCTGCTTCTTCATTTTACTTATATTTCTCTTGCTGTATGAGTTTAGGAGATACAGTTATCTACTGCGGTCTTGGAATGCTATTTTTATATGAGAGTGTCTGTATGTAGCCTGTGTGGTTTTAATATTTTTGGTGTGAGGGCTGTTTTTAGTATGGATGTCTGCCACCTCTTTCCTCAGTGTATGCTAGCCATTATCCCCTTGATAGGAGGTGTGACTGGTGTTGGGGTGACCAGAGCCTGCCCTGGATATTGACCAGGGCCTCCTCTTTGCTCTGTGGTTGTCACTGTGCTGTGAGGGGCAGGGTTTCCTCCCTAGCTGTTGGAGCACAAGCCCCCAGATTTGTTTCTGAGCTGCAGTATGAAGTAGGCAGGATAGAAATGTTCCTCCCTGGGAGAGGAGCCACTGAGTATTCCTTTGGCACAGCTGTCCACCGCTGAGTGCACTCTGTTGTGTCACCTGTCACCCATTGTGCAGGCTTATAAAATACACTGTTTTTGTCACTGCCTTAGGCCCTGCTTCAACCCGCTTCAACCGTGGGAATGCCAGCAGTCAGCCGTGGTGTCCCTCAGGCATTGTTTTCACAAGGCTACTAGTACAGATCCACTGAAGTCAGGTTTGAGGACTACAGTAGCTATGCACCTGGACCCACTCACTGTGGGAGTATGGAGACAGCGCAGACCCTGGCCCCTGAGTGCGTGCACCCACAAAGCCCACTGCTGCTGAGGCCAGACCAGTCCCTGCAGCAGGAGCACCTGTTATCCACTCAGATGTCCCGAGCAGGTGCTGAATTTACAAAGCCAGCAGCAGAGGTGTAAATCCATGGCTCATGCAGATGCAGGGAGAGATTTCAGCCCACTTCCTAAATTGTAAGGCCCCTGGGCCTCAGCTATGATTTCAGCCTACCCCCGAAACCCCTGTGGATGGGCAACCTGCTGGCCTCTGCTCCCAGAGCCTGCAGAGGTGGTAGCTGAGATGCGGGAACCCGCCAAGGTGGCAGCTGGGGCATGCACTCCCATAGCCCATGGAGATGGGGCTGGTGTGCAGAGAAAGAGGCTGCTGTGGCGGCCCTGGCCCTCCCTTCGCCAACCACTTAACATCGGTGCTTTGCTTCTTTGGTGGACCCAGGCTTCTTCTGTGAACATTCTTGGTTGTGGACATGCCACACTCCAGCCCCTTCAGGCTTTCTCTGCACAGCCAACACCAGTCTTCTCCCCTCCTCAGGTCTGTCCTCTAAACCCCGAGTTTCAGCACCCAGGCCCCACTCGTACCAGCGGACAGGTGTCTTAGGCTGGGGTGCGCAGGGCAGTGGCACTGACTGTCTGTGCAGTTCTCTCTCTGTTCTGCTTGCTGCAGGCCGGTTGTTGTGCTCTCCTCTGAGCCTTTAAGGCTCCTTTTCTGTCCTGGCTTATCTGTCCACCAGTGAGAGGTGTGGTAACCTTTTCCCTTTTACAGCTCCTTCCCAGGGGGTAGGTCCCGTCTGCTTCCTCTTTTTCTTTTTTTTCCTTTCATCATACCCATTCAAGTGGAGATCTTTCTTATCTTTTCAGGTTTTTGAGGTCTTCTGCTAGTGATCAGTAGGTATTCTGTGAGAATTGTTCCATTTGTTATTGTTATTTTGAATTGTTATTTTTGATGTATTTGTGGGAGGAGGTGAGTTCCATGTCCTTCTACTCTGCCAGCTTGATTGGAGTCCCCCCACCCCGGTGCTATCTTTCTAAAATGCAAATCTGATCATGTCCAAACTGTTGAAAATGACTTGCAAGGTTGTTCATAAGCTCCAGCTTCATCCATTCACTATACTCTCCCCAAATTCCTTCTATGCTGTAGCAATACTGACGTTTAGTTTAGTATATTAGTTTGAACCCAGTGTTTTCTCTCTCTTCCTATCAGCAGAACACATGTTATTCTCTCTGTTTGGAACACTGCTTCCTGACAGTTCGTCACCTCACCATTACTCATTCATCAATTACTTCCCGAAATTCCCAGTGGACTAGAAAATTAAAGAAGGTATTGTCTATATATTCATTGTAAATTTTTCATTCCTAGATATAGCACAGAGCCTATGCATAATATGTTTTCAATAAAATTTTATTGAGTAAATGAAAGGATGAATTTAAGATAACCTCAAAACAGGAAACATATCCAAATAGAAAATTAAAGGTAAACAAGTAATGAACTTGTTATAAAGTTCAGGAGTGAAAGTAGTGCATTCAATGTGCTATGATAGGCATAGGACCCAGATGACTGATCTCCCAGTTAAATGGGCTTTTTCTTAAACCATCCTGACACTTTAATCCTTTTATTTCCCTCTTGTGTGAAGTAACTGTTGTTGACCTGAAATAAGTAGAATGCTAGATATTTTTCCAGCAAAGATGGGTTTATTCAGGATCAGCAGGGAATTGCAATTTGGGGTCTGCAACCATAGCGAGCCATGTGTAATTTTCCCACACAGCAAGGAGAGAACACTTTTATATGGGAAAAAGAAAGCTGGAGGAGCTGTAGTAAATAAAGGGTCCATGGCTTTTCATTGGCTGAGATTTTGCCCAAAAAGAAGAGGGTTCTTTCTTCTTCCTGTTGGGCTCTACTATCATGGCAGGATATGAGAGCTTCCCATTCCGGTCTCCAGACTCTATTTAATTGAGGTTTCTGTTGATTAATTTTTTACATTTCCCCATCTTGATCAAGATCTTTTCTGAAAGCATTGCTGATGAAGAATCAGGTTTTCTAGTTTCAGTGCCTTTTTTCCCCTCAGTGTCAGGAAGGAGCTTTACTGGGTGCAGCGTCTCATGTCCAAGCGCACATGTACATATTGCCAACCTATTGATGTCACATGAGAGTAACAAAGAGGGGTAAAAGGGAGAACTCTCAGGCACTTTTTATCTAAAGTCCATATGTTATTAAGATTATAAACATTGGAGATCATCTGAAGCATTATGTCATCATGAAAGGTTTGGTGACAAAATTCCAACAGTCATGGTCTGGATATTTTGGGAAAGCTGTCTTATCAGATGCTGTCTACTTCAATTCCAGGAAATCTTTACTTTCAGGTCACTAGATGATGTGCAGGTCCAGTTGGGGTTCCATGCTTTCTATAAGTGTGTCACATGAAGCCAAGAGTCTATTCCTTGGAGTTTGTTGGCATGAGGGTTGGTTAGCAGTACCTGATAGGGACCTCTCCAGTAAGGTTGAAGAGAATTCTTTTGGAGGTGTTTTTTCCAATAGACAAAGTCCCCAGTTTTCAAAGTGTGATTCTTAAGGTCTTCGTCTCCCAAGAGCGCACAGAGAGAAGATTGCTCTACCCAAACGTGACTGTATTTAGAAAGTAATTAGGTTTTTGCAATATTGGAGTGTCTCTCCTTTTATCAGTTGCGAGTCAAAAGAAGAAGGAAGCAAGTGCATTTGGCATCCTGTGACTATCTCAAATGGTGAGAGTTTCTGAGGTCCAAAAGTGATAGATCTAGGATTTAGAAGGAGTAAGCGTAAAGGTAGTTGGAGGGCCTCTACAGATTTTTCCAAATGAGTCTTAATAAGGCCATTAGTGTGCTTGACTAAATCAGAGATTTGAGGGTGGTAAGCACAGTGAAAGTGTTGCCAAATAGTGCAGATTTGTCCAAATTTCTGACCAGTAAAATGGGTTCCTCTGTCACCGTAAAGTTCAAGAGAAGTTCCGCAGGTAAAGATGGCCTTTTCCAAAATGACTGTAACCATAGAAGAGGCAGTAGCCTGTCTACACAGGAAGGCTTCAGTCCAGTGTGAAAACATACAGACTATGACTAACATGTATTTACATCCATGAGATGGAGAAAGTTGTGTGAAATCCATTTTCCAGACCTTGAGTGGTCCATTCGGCAGTTTAAAATGTCTGGGAGCAGTACAGACAGGCTTCCCTGGGTTGTACTTTGGACAAGCTGGACAAATGATGTAGGCACTTTCTGCACTCTTGTTAATGTTTTCCCATCAATATTGATTCATGCAGGCTATTATTTTGTCAGGAGACCAATAGTTTAATGCATGTATGGTGGGGAGGAGTGAGAGTTTTAGAGTCTCTAGTAGGACTGGGTTGTTATTTGGTCTAAACCAAAGCTCTCTCTTTTTGTCAAACCAGCAATTGTTGAATTTCCAATCCTAGCACAATATTTGCCATTGTCACCTTTTAAATCAATGAACCATGAGAAGTCAGTGTTACCCAAAGGTGATCTACCTTTTAGATCATCCCAAGGAGTCTGGAGGTGATCTGTCAGTATTAAGCAGTCATGAGGGACTTCATTGGTGACAGAGAGGAGAAGAGTAGCAGAATAATGTTATTATAAAAGTTATGTGAGGAGCAGATAAAAAAAGGATTTCATAGGAGGTGAGGCAGTTGACAGAGAAATGTTTTGTGTGATTGAGAATCCAGGAGAGCTACTACTGTATGAAGTGCAAAAATAATGATTTTCACAGTGGTCTTAACCAGAAGGGCAGTGGCTGTAACGGCACAGACAAGAGGGGTAGCCCTGTGTCACAGGGTCCAGTTGCTGTCTATAATACCCTATGGGTTGATGGTGGTCCCATGTTTTGGGGTGAGTTCCCCAAGAACATTCCCTTCCTTATCACATACAAAAAGGTAAAAGAGATCTGATAATTGGGATGCCCAAGAGCAGGTGGGTTCTTCAAACTCTCCTTTAAGGTCTTGAAAGCTATGTTGTCCAGTTCTTCCCATAAAATTGGGTCTGGATGTTAATTTTAGTAAAAATTTTAGTAAAAAAAGGCCAGAGATCTGGCCTTGAGAGAAATTTAGAATTTAATTTCAGCAATAACAGCTAGCCGGAGAATACTTCTCAGCTTAGTTTTGGGTTTGGGAAACTTAGGACTCCATGAAGTCTCTCTGGATCTAGGTGTAACTCTTGTTCTAATATCATATGCCCTAAATATTTAACTGAGTTTGGGCAAACTGAAATTTTTCTTTTGTGACCTTATGACACTTTAATGCTAAAAGCTTTAGCAATTGGATGCTGTCTTCAAAGCAGAATCTCTAGGGAACTTTACATCACCCACATCAGCCTTCAGAATTTGCAAGAATAAGAAGGACTCTCAATAAAACCCTGAGGCATTATAGTCCAAGTGAGTTGTTTTTATTCTCAAGTGAAGGCAAAAAGGTATTGGCTAGCTTTATCAACTAGAACACTAAAGAATGCACTGCACAAACCAGTTACTGTAGAGAATTTGCTTCCAGTGGGAATGGATTTTAGTAGTGTATGAAGGTTAGGAACAACAGGGTGTAGAGGGATAACAATGTTGCTTATTGCTCAGGGTCTTGGACAAACCTCCAGCCTTGGCCCTTAGGTTTTCTCACTGGTAAAATAGGAGTATTAAGGGACTGGCCAAGGGGCCTTGAGCCTTGTAATCTTCTATTAGGGGCTTGATGCCTTGAAGGGCTTCTTTACTTATAGGGTGTTGATTATTTCTGGGAAGAGGTTTTGAGGGATCTGTATGAATCTTGATGGGAGGTGCCTTGTGAATTTTGCCAGTATCAGTTGGAGATTTTGCCCATAAGGAGGATGGTAGCTGATTCAATAGGGACAAAATGATCAGTGTTTCCAGAATCAAATCTAGTACAATCAGAGACGCAAGGGTCATTTAATTCACCTAGTTGATTACATTGATGACTACCGTCAAATTCTAGAATGATTTCCCCCTTTTAGGAGAAAGAAATTCTGGCATGATATTTCTCTAAGAAGTTTCAGCCTAATAAACTGGAAGGGGCAGAGGAACTAAAGAGAAAAGAATGTGTTTCTCTAAAGGGCCTAAACAAAAGGGAGTAGGTTCAGAGACAGGAACCTCTTGAGGTTCATTAGTGATCCCCACTATTTGAGCTGTTTTAGTACTATTCTGAGGAAGGGGCTGTTTTATAGTAGTAGGGTTGAGAACTGAGAGTGGTGTTCTGGTGTCAACTAGGACTGAAAGAGATTCATCACCAATCCAGAAAAATGTTTCTCCAAGCCAGTTAAGAGGGAGGACTGGAAAGAGCCCCTGTAGTTCTTGGAGCTCCATCATTGAGAACAGGGAGAATGCTGGGAAGGCTGGTTAGAGGGCTGTAGGCACCTAGTGTACTTAAATTTGTAACAATTTCTTTTGCAGTGTCTTGAATAATAACTAGGAGTGCTCTGGTTTCACTTAGGAGACTTCATTTGCTGGAGTTGAAGATTAAGAATTTTGGCAGTCCTCCTTCTGGGTGATTCATTTAGAGTGAGAAAGCTTGTTTGCCAGATTGACTAAATCTGGAGTGGAATGGGACAAGTTTCTCATTCCATCCTGGTCCTTTTTACTAGAAGTGAAAGGTCGCAGTTCAGCCCATTAGTAAACATAAAGTTAAAAACTACCTGGTGGAATCAATATCTGAAGGAAGATGAGAGTTTTCTTTAAAAACACTCTGAAATCAGTTGCAGTAGTTGTGAAAAGGGTCATCAAATTTTTGTGTGCAAGCCTGAATTTTGTAACATTCAACAGACTTTGGAAAAGCCCTAGGAATTACTTGATGATGTTGCCTAGTGATCGCCAGAGCCTGTCATACAATAAATTAGTTAGTGGGCTGGTCTCCTGGTTGTAAACATGGAGACATTTCAGGGTTTTTCCCAGTGAGCGGTTTTCATACAACACTGGGCCTGGCCTTTACTGACAAGCATATGAACTAGTTGATATAAGTCAGAGAAACCAGGTGGTGAGTTTGAATGACTGTATTAAATTCCTCAGCAAATCTGTGTGGATCTTCAGCTACTTTGGGAAAATCTTTGTCTGTGGCTCACAGCTTTTGTCCATGCGCTCTAAGAAATTAATGGTTTAGTCTCTGGACCCTCAGAAGGCTTGATTTTAAAGAAATAGTTTCTGATGAGTTCAGAGGAAAAAGGAGTGAGGAGAGTGACAAAGAAAAGAAGTTTGTTAAGAGAATTTATATGGGTGACTTGAGGGTATAGCGGAGGTAGAAGGAGCATAGAAGGAAAGGAGGAAAATGGCACTGGAGGTGGAGTCTGACCATGAGAAGCTTAGGGGGAGAGAAAAAATGGTGCCAGAGGCAGAGCCTGAGACAAAGAAACAAGGAGGAGAGAGCCTGAGGCTTTGGGAGCCATTTAATCTTACTTTAAACCTTTGTTTGCTTCAGTTAATCTTGAAATTTAATTTTGCAGGGAGACAATTTTAGACTCCTGATCATGCCTGGAAGCCTCAAAATCCCAGTCAAAATAGGCATACTATTCAGTTCTGGAAATTTTTGAGCAATTGTAGTACTAAGTTTTAAGGAAATTAAGTTTGGGGATTTCAAAAATTTCCCATAATGGCCATTGGCATTCTACATTGCCTTTAGTCAGATCAGTCCATTTACTGAGAAAGGTACCTGAGAAAGGACAATGGTTTATAAAGGTAAAATTGGCTAAAGTTCCTGTATGGGGTGGGGGGGATGTCTTCAAAATACATAGATAACTAGGATCCCATTTCTCAGAGGTTTTTCTCTAGAGTAAAAGAACAATTCTCAAACAGTTTTAACAGGTTACAGCGAAAAACAGCTCAATTCAAACAGCTTTCAAGCTAATACTAGCCAGATCTACAGTGATAGCTTGGTCCAGGAGGAGCCAGGCCAAAGGCTTTTTCAGCCAGTTTATAGAGAACAGCCCCTTTTCCAAAGGAGTGGACCAAAAGCTTTCCTGTGACTGCCCCAGCACGTGCCACAGCCTGGGCCAAATGACCATTCCAGCCCTGCTTGCTTCATGACTTAGCTGCGCATGGGGACAAGGGCTGCTGTGGCCAAGGAGAGAGCTGGGCTGTGAGACACAGAGATGGCTCAGACCCAAAATGGTGTCTGAGTGGGACAGGGGCAGCCATTCTGGTGCTTTCACAGGCAGCGCATCAGAAGCAGTCCCAATCTCTGCAGCCAGATGAACACACCCCATGCCCCAACCCATGCTGAGCACCTGCACTGGCCCCACCTGCCCTGTGTCATGGCTCCACACCAAGGCAATGGCAGCAGAGGCCAAAGGAAGATCTCAGCTATGAGGAACAAAGGAGGTTCAGACCCGAAGCAGTGTCTGAGCAGGGTGGGGACAGCCATTTCTGGTGCTTACAGAGGCAGTGTATTGGAAGCAGTCTGGGTCTCTGACCCCAGCTGGACTGCTGCAGCCCGTGCCCTGACTCACACCGGGTGCTCATTGCCAGCTCCCTTTGTCCCAGCACTGCTCCCCTCTGGGGCAAGAGTGCCAGTGCTCAGAGAGGGGACAAAACACACTTAAAAGGAACAGAGCAGCATGGACCCAAACCTCAGGGCTTCGGCTCCAGCAACTTGAGACCAATCCACACCACCTATAGGGTGGTGACAGCCAATGAGCAGAGGAGAAGTCCTGGTTCACACTTGGCTCTGGCCCCAGCACCTCCATCTCCAGCCCTACCTCCTACCAAGGTGATAGCTGCCAGTACACCCTGAGGAAAGACATGACTTGTATTCATGTCCGGTCCAGTTCTCCCACCAAAGCAGTGGACATACCTAGACTATATAGGGATGCTCCTACACAAGGACACTACTTCAAGACCGCAGTAGACAGTTATTTCACCTAATTTCATAGAGACAGAGAAAGTTAAGCAAAATTAGAAGACAGAAAAAAATTTTTTAAAGAGCAAAAGGAAACCCTGGAATAATTAATGAAACAGAAATAAACAGTTTATCAGATAAAGAGTTCAAAGCATTAGTAATAAGTATGCTAATTGAATTAGGGAAGAGAATAGATGAACACAGCCAGAATTTTAACGAAGAACTAGAAAATATAAAAAAGAATTAGAATACAATACCTGAAATGAGAAACACACTAAAAGGAATAAACAGCAGACTAGGTGATACAGAAAAACACATAAGTGGTCTGAAAGGAAGAATAATGGAAATTACCCAATCAGAATAGCAAAAAGAAAAACAAATTTTAAAAAATGACAACAGTTTAAGGGATCTCTAGGACAATATCAACATTTTCATTATAGGAGTCCCAGAAGGAGAAGAGACAGAGAGAAGAGGGTCAAAAATGTATGTGATGAAATTCAGTTGAAAATTTCCCAAATGTGAAGAAAGAATGAGATATCCAGGTCCAGGAAGCACAATGCGTCCCAAACAAGATGAATCCAGACAGATCCAGAACAAGACATATCATAATTAAAATGGCAAAATTTAAAGATAAAGAATTCTAAAGGCAGCAAAAGAAAAACAAAGAATAATGTAGAAAGGAAACCATTATAAGGATATCATCTGATTTTTCTGCAGAAAATTTGTAGGCCAGAAGGGACTGGCATGATATATTTAAAGTGCTGAAAGGGAAAAACCTGCAAACTAGGATTCTCTACCTAGCAAGAATATAATTTAGAAGAGAAGGAGAGAGAAACAATTTCTCAGACAAGCAAAAACTGAAAGAGTTCATCAATACTAAACCACTGCTAAAAGAAATGTTAAAGGGGTCTTCTCTAAGTGGAAAAGAAAACACTATAACAAGAAGTAATAATCTATAGAAAAGGAAAAATCCCACTAGTAAAGACAAAGGATCAATCATTTAAAGAAGCTAGCATGAAGATTAAAAGACAAAAAAGTAAAATCAACTATAACAATAATAATTAGTAAAGGGATGAACATAAAGTCCCCTAAATAGGACTAGTTTAGAGTGGCCTAGTGGACATTGTGTGTGTGTGTGTGTGTGTGTGTGTGTGTGTGTGTGTGTGTGCACGAATGCATTCATGCTTTATCACTACTGTTTCCATTGGGGAATGTTCCTCTTCCATTCAGTGTGGTTCTGAGGGGACCTGTCAATCACATAGTGCCACCATTTCCTAGCAAAAAGGCTGGGCTCCACATCTGGCCTGGCTCATCAGGATAATCTATCTCCCTAATCAGTGAGTGCGATAGTTCAAGGAGTAGACATGCGACCCAAGCAGGACCTACCTGAGTCCATGAGATTGGATAGACACTGGGAAAGAGAGAGGCTCTCATTGTTTTTTGGTTCATAAACTATGGAGATACTGACCTGAGGCTGACAGCAGCCATTTTTGCTACCTTGTGGAAAAGCTCGCATAAGAAGGAAATCATCACATAGAGGTAAGGAGAGCCCAGAGATAGAGAACTGAGTGTGACAGCTTTTTCAGAAACCCTGGATCTAAATGTGCTCAATGTCTACCACGTGCTTAGACTTTCCAAGTGTATGAGTCAATACTTCACTCATTTACTTACTTATTTGATTACTTACTTATATCAGCTTGAATTTGTATTTGGTTTCTTTTGGAGAAAGGTTTCCACTAATGGATAGGCCATCCTTTCTATAAGAAGGAGGAAAGGAATGGATGAGGCCACTGGCTGAAAACATCAGGATCTTGGGGAGCATGGCAGTAGGGATTCAGGAAGAGGTGATTGATGTTTAGGTAAGCCACAGACTTGAAGAGTTGCTAGGGCTTCCAGCAAAGTTAGCAGTGACATTTTATGTCCAGTTGCATCACTGGGAGGAACAGCAATCAGTCACTGTCAATGGTACATGGGCCACGGACAACTGATGGAAGAAAGAGGTTTAGAAATGGAGTTCGACCTCTGGGGGCTTTATTTGAGGTATTCCTACCTTGGAGTCTGAAGGGTAAGACCAGTGACAAATATTTTATAATTCACTGTAAGCAAATGTTGGAAATTTATAGAAAACGGTAGTCCTTACAAATACTGGAATTTCTATAAGCAAGGTTTGTACAGACTTACAGTTATTATGATTTAAGGTACAGTTTTAAGTGTGACCTCAGACTAATTATACTGAGAAAGAATTGAGGAGAGGTTATTCCAGAGAGAGGAAAATATTGACAATTAAACTTTGGCATATTCATAAGGTTTTGAGAAGACCAGGTTGATAAGACAAGGTGAAATTTTGGACGAGGTTGTGAGAAATAAGCCTGGCTAATTATAAGAAGGCTGGATTTGGGTGCAGTTTGCCAGAGAAGTTTAAATTGGGGTTAGTATGAAATAGGAGGTAAAAGGAGGGGTCTTATATCAGCAATTAATATGAATTTGGTATCACCTGTTTAACTTGTTTGCAATATAAATAGTCACACTTTTATTTTCCAGTTAGTTGTTTGAGTTTTCAAGTTTCCTTATATAGTGTAATGTCCTCTATTTCCCTTTTCAAGATGTCCCCCTACATTCCCATCCCAATCCCACACTGAACTGTCTAAGAACAAAGGGGCTTACTGACTACCAAGGAGATTAGTTCTGCTTCCAAATACCAGACAGGAAGAGAGGACTATAAGGTCAGATTAATCCACATCCACCATTGGTTTGCTCATGGGCGTTTGACAGAGTCAGATGATGTTTCTCCCCTCCTGCAGGGGTGCCCTTGTCACTTCTGATAACTGATCAGCATAGAGTTGTGACCATCTTTCAGCTTCAAGGATACATATCTTAGATAAATATTTTCTCAGACATTGTTTCCTATAACAGGACACCATACCACAGTGGCTGGGTCTCAACTCATGCTGACTCACAAGGGAGCGAGACCGCAGAGATGTTCTTAGAGGGTGAGCTCAAAATTCCACAGGCTCTGCCTGCTGGCAGCTGATCATGGAGTAAACTTTGCTGCCCTGCTGCAAATTGGCTTCAAGTTTAACAATACCAAGTGCTCTTGAGGATGTGAGTAATCTGTAAGCTTTAGAGAATGCTGGTAGGAGTACAAATTGCTTACACACCCACCTTGAAAAACAATTTAACATCTAGCAATGTTCAAGATGTGAACTTGCTTATACTTACTAATTCCACTTCTTAAGTATATGCTCAAGAAAGCATGTTCGTGGCAGTATTGGCAAAAGAAGGGAAATGGTCGAAATATCCAGCAATGGAGAATGACTACATAAATCATGATACGGTCATGGAATGGATTAAAATTCAGCAGTGAAAATAAATGAACAAGAGCTACACGTGCCAACATGGATAAATCTCACAAAAGATGTTGAACAACAACAAAGGCAAGTCACAGAACACATGCAGTTTGAGGCCATATATCATTTCAGAAATATGAAAAACTGAACAATATATGGCTAAAGGATATGTACATGTGTGGTAAAGTAATAGAGAAACACAAATAATAAACACAAATTTCTGGATCCTAGTTAGCTCTTGAGGGGATGGAGCGAACTGTGACCAGAGACAGGCATATGGGAGGGTCCACAGATATTGTGAACTTATATAGTATAGAGAACAAAGTGTTTATTTTATTCCTCTTTAACCCAAACATATTCATTATTTGTTTTGTGCACAGCCATTTACATAAAAACATATATAATTTCATAATTTAAAAAATTTTAAAGACTCATTTAAGTGGGTTCTTTAGTTATATAAGTGCAAGTCTAGTCAGAAAATCTTCATGGCTCTCTATTGACTCCCTGGATTGCAAAACTCTAGGGAGGTGAAGAACCATTTGCATAAGAATCTCAGGGGCTTTCTGAGAGAGGAAAGACCAAAATATCACCACCTCCCTCCTCTCTGCAAACAATCACAGGTATTTGTGACCATGTCATCACATGCTGGGAGAGCTTCCTCACGCGAAAGGCTTCCTGTGGGTGATGAGCCGCCCACATCTTCTTCCAGCAGTTTTACCTCCAAGTCTCTACTCTCCAGGCAACCGTGCCTCTTGTTTACTCATCAACTCCATATTTCTTGAACATTTCTACTCTTCTTTTCTCCTCCTTTCTTTACTTACTTCCCTATTTTTTAGAACTTCATTATCTACTTTCCAAATTCTTAAAGCTCAAAGTAGTAGAGAAGAGATGGGGTGGGAAGAAGAGAAAAAGAAAGAAGTGCTTCCAAAAGTAGTTCTAAATAGACTCATTGTGTTCCTGTAGGTCTTTGAGAGGGACAGAGTCTTCCTTATCAATTAAATACAGCAAATGTTGTAAAAAATGTTTTGTTTTGCTTTGTACAGTATGCTGTTTTTTTCCATTTTTTGGACAAAAATTTCCCTGTTTCCCAAATGCTTATCTTGGATAATACTATGTTTAGTGTAAACATTATGGGAAATACTGACTTTGAATTATGACCAAGAATGTTCTCATAGTAAAAGGAGAAGGAGGTAAATGTTATACTTTTTTTACATTAAATATTGGTAATAAAATATTTTAATCAAATATTCCTACTTTCTACAAGGAACTCTTTGTTTAAATGGATATAATAAATTCTCCATGATAAATATTGTGGTTTAATGAATGCTCTCTCAACATATTCACCTTTAAACAATTTTTACTTTGTGCTTTCTCCCCTAAACCAGATGAATGTCTGCTCTATTTTAGGTACTATCTTAGTGTTAGGGACACAATAGTGAACAATATAGACATAGTTACTGTAAGAAAAAAATCATTAGAAATTAGTCAAGTGGCCATTAAATGTAGTAAATATAGTAATAAAATAAAGAACAAAATTTTAAGGCAAATTTAATGTGATTTTTTTCCCCATTTTTCCCCCCAATGTTTACAACTCTGTTTAAGTAAAAGTCTTAATTGGTTACCTGGGTATTCATTGTTTTAGCTCTCCATAGTAAAGAATATTGCATAGGGAAGAAAAAGTCATCATATGATGAAAAATTCATTTAGAGTTTTCAATTCAGTTAGTCCCTGCTCAAACATCCTTCTTCTGTTAATAGGACTATATTGTGTCACCATGACAGCAATATCCTTGCCCATCCAGGCTTTTAATTATTGTATTTGTATTTTATGACCTGATGTTCTATGCAAATTTGTTTCAGATCAACTTTGAAGTAAATTTACCAATGTTATTGAGAATACAAGATATAACACAGTTGATGAAAATAATGTTGGAAAAATATTGTAATCAAATCCAATAAAGAAATGAAAATCTGATAGAATAAGAATTGTTAACAAAGAAAAATGTTTATAACATTGGTAACAAAATAGATTATTCAGAAGTGAATAATTGTGAGGTGCTTGAGAAATTTGGTATGCCCTCAAATATATTTTCAGAAATGCCTCTTTAAGATCATTCCATAAAAGCCAAATATAAATGCAGTCATACTCTATCACATTAAAAAAATATTATACCAAAAGAGTCAACTTACTTTAATCTTTATTCAACACATTAGACCACAATTGAAATGTAATGTGTTTTGTTCAACATATGTATTTTAAAATTTTTCAATTTTATTTGTCAAGAAAACATCCAGTCATTCTTGGTTATCATTAATTATTATGGACCCCCCACCCCCACCCCTTTATAAAGGGATTCACCTTAAAAGCCTTTTATTTAATTATTCTCAGATAATGAAGATTTCCTACATTGGTATTCTCCTAGTTTAAACATACATGTAGAAGTCATATTGAAGTTTGGAGCCCTATTTTCTTAGTAAATGTGTTCCTGATTCTGGTGTTGGCAATTGTAGTTAACTGACTTAGTCATGTGCCTGAGATTGTTAAAATATTGTACCTTTCATCTTCAATAGAATGGTATTTGGTTCCAAGTGCTGTACTCTTGACACCAGAACAATGAAAACAGTGGCTCTCACTGTAGGCTGAATAATGGGTCCCTAAAGATGTCTATGTTCTAATCCTTGGAAGCGGTGGATATATTACTTGACATGGTGAAAAGAACTTTGCAGATGTAATTACATTAAGGATCTTAAAATGCAGGAGATGATCCTATATTATCCAGGTGGGGCCCCATGTAATCACAAAGGTCCTTAGAAGAGGGAGGCAGGAGGATTCTAATATTTATGGAAAATGTAAGGGTGGAAGCTGAATTCAGAGAGAAGAGATTAGGCTGCAGGTCTTGAAGGTGGAGGAAGGGGCCACGGGGCAAGGAACGCAGGCAACCTCTAGAAGCTGGAAAAGGCAAAGAAACAGAGTCTCCCCGGAAGCCTCCCAATGACATGCAGGCCTGTGGACCCATTTTAGACTTCTGACCTCCTGAATTGTAGGAGAGACTATTTGCATTGCTTTAAGGCACTAATTTAGTGTTCAGTGCTACAGTAGCAAGAAGAGATCAAAATAGTCTCATTTAGAATTTTCTGCTTTCTGCTTTGCTGAAAACTCAAGGAAAACTTAGCCTTCCCCTGCCCATTTCCCTTTCAGGGGGAGCTTGGCAAGGAACAGAGAAATGGCTTTCCTATTCTAACCATTCCTTTTATGGATCAGGTCAAAAGTCTTTTCCTCCTTGAGGCTTTAATTTCATCCCCTGGCCTCTTGTGTCAAGTGTTTTTGACTTACTTTATTTCATCCCATTGCACCAATTCTAAATGAAATTGGTAATTATGCTAGAACGGGGATAAACTGGATCATTGCTGGGACAGACGGTCACCCTATTTATATTTCTACACATTTTGTTTTGGTTTTGTATTAAAATTAAATACTTTCTCTCCATCTTCTTCCTCCTTTCAGAGGTAAGAGAAGTTTTCCTTTTTATCTCCATTCTCCATAATATATCCATCATCATCATTGCCTGCTACATCATTGTCACCATCACCATCATGATCATTATAATAGCTGAATCTACCATCACACTTAAATGTTGGGTACATGGTCACATTATATGTAATAACTCAGTTAATCCTTGCAACAACTATAGGGGGATGGCACCATGTTATCTTCATTTTAGAGAAAAATTACTTGATGCTTGGAGAGGCTAACTAACATGCTTAGGTCTGCGCAATGGGAGGTGGCAGGACCAGGATTCAGTTTCAGACACTTTGGCCTCTTTATCACTATTGCCCCCAATATTTACCCTTTTCACAGAGAAGGACAAATATTCATATGAAAAGTAAAGGACACCTAGATTCACATGTTTATATCTCTAATTCTGAATACTAATAGAAAAAAAGGGTTTAGAAAATAAACAATAATTTCAGTATAATTTTTTCTCTCTAAACCTTTATGCCAAATTTTAAAAAACTATCCACACACAATGTTGTACTTGGTCTTTTGAAACTTAAATTATAATTATTAGAATTGATTTGGGGAAATAAGAATCATTAAAAGGAACATGTGCATTATTTTATTTTTCTAATTTTTTCTGTACACGTGTCAATGATGTGTATAGTTGACATAGAGCACTGTATAAGTTTAAGGTGTACAACATAATGATCTGATTTATACTTTGTAAAATGATCACCACAATAAATTTAGTTAACATCTCTCATCTCATATTGATAATAAAATAAAGGTTTATTTTCCTTGTGATGAGAATCTTAGGATCTACCGTCTTAACAATTATCATATATGTGATGTATGTATATATCAAATATACTACAGTGTCAACTATAGTAATCATGTTGTACATTGCATATCTATTAATTCTTTATCTTATAACTGGAAGTCTTTACCTTTTCACCATCTTCATCCAATTCCCCCTCCTCTCATCCCCTTTCTGGTAACAACAAATCTTGATAACCACAAATCTGATCTCCTTTTCTTTTTTTACATTCCACATTTAAGTGAAATCATACAATATTTGTCTTTCTCTGTCTGACTTATTTAACTTAGCGCAATGCCCTCAAGGTCCATCCATTTTGTCACAGTTGGCAGTATTTCCTTCCTTCTATGGCTGAATAATATTCCATTGTATATATTTACTACATCTTCTTTATCCATTCATCTATCAATGGACACTTAGGTGGTTTCCATGTCTTGGCCATTGTAAATTATGCTGCTATGAACATGGTGGTACAGATATCTCTTCCACATAATGTGTTTATTTCCTTTGGTTATATTCTGAAAAGCGAAATTGCTGGATCATATGGCAGTTCTATTTTTAATTCTTTGAGGAACCTCCATACTGTTTTCTGTACTGTAGTGGCTGCACCAGTTTACATTCCCGCCACCCATGTACAAGGGTTCCCTTTCCTTCCTCTTCTCCCCAGCATTTATCTCTTTCTCATGGTGGCCATTCTAACAGGTATGAAGTGATATCTCGTTGTGGTTTTGATATGCATTTCCCTGAATTAGTAATGTTAAGCACCTTTTCATGTACCTATTGGCCATTCATATTTCTACTTTGTAAAAAGGCCTATTCAGGTCCTTTCCCTATTTTTTAATTGGATTCTTTAGTTATTTTATTACTGAGTTGTATGAGTTTTTATATATTTTGAATACTAACCCCTTATCACATATATTGTTTGCAAATATTTTTTCCCAGTCTGTAGGTTGTCTTTTCATTTTGCTGATGGTTTCTTTTGCTGTGCAGAAGTTTTTTAGTTTAATGTAGTCCCACTTGCTTATTTTTTATTTTTTTGCTTGTGCTTTAGCTGTCATATTCAAAAAACCATCACCAAGACCCAGGTCAAAGATATTTTTTTCTGGGTTTCCTTCTAGGAGTTTTATTGTTTCCAGTCTTACATTGAAGTCTTTAATACATTTTGAGTTGATTTTTGTGTGTAGGTAAGTCCAGTTTCATGCTTTTGCATGTAAGCTGTCCAGTTTTCCTAATACCATTCATTGAAGGAACTATCCTCTCTGCAGTGTATATTCTTGACTCCTTTGTCATGAAGAAATTGACCATATGTGTGTGGGTTTATTTCTTGGCCCTGTTCCATTGATCTATGTGTCTGTTTTTATGCCAGTACTATACTGTTTTAATTACTATAGCTTTGTAATATAGTTGGAAATCAAAGCATGGATGCCACCAGCTTTATTGTTCTTCCTCAAGATTGCTTTGGCTATTTGAGATCTTTTGCAGTTCCATACAAATTTTAGGATTGTTTGTTCTACTCTGTGAAAAATGCCATTTGAATTTTGATACAGATTGTTTTGATCTGTAGATTATATTGATTAGTATGGAAATTTTAACAATATTAATTCCCCCAGTCCATGAGCATGGAATATTTTTCCATTTCTTCCTGTCACGTTCAATTTCTTTCATCAATGTCTTACAGTTTTCAGTGTACAGGTCTTTTACCTCCTTGGTTAAAATTATTCCTACATGTTTTACTCTTTTTAATGCAATTGTAAATGGGATTGTTTTCTTAATTTCTCTTTCTGCTAGTTCATTATTAATGTATAGAAACAACAGATTTTTATGTATTGATTTTGTATCCTGCAAATTTATTGAATTTGTTCTAACAGTTTTTGGTAGAGTCTTTAGGGTTTTCTATATATAATGTCATCTGCAAACAGTGACAGTTTTATTTCTTCCTTTCCAATTTGGATGCCTTTTATTTCTTTTTTCTTGCCTAATTGCTCTGGGTAGGACTTCCAATACAATGTTGAATAAAAGTGAAGAGGGTGAACATCCTTGTCTTGTTCCTGATCTTAGAGGAAAAGCTTTCAGCTTTCCATCATTGAGTATGATAATAAGTGTGAGCCTCTCATACATGGCCTTTATTATGTTGAGGTATATTCCTTGTATGGCTGATTTGTTAAGACGTTTTTATCATGAACAGATGTTGAATTTAGTCAATTCTTTTTCTGCATCTATTGAGATGATTCTATGATTTTTTCTTTCATTCTCTTTATGTGAGGTATCACATTAATTGATTTGTGTATGGTAACTGCCCTTGCCTCTCAGGTATAAATCCAACATGATCATGTTGAATGATCTTTTTGATGTGCTGCTGAATTCAGTTTGCTAGTATTTTACTAAGAATTTTTGTATCTGTGTTAATCAGGGATATTGGCCTGTTGTTTTCTTTTCTTGTAGTGTCCTTTTACTGGCTTTGGTATCAGGGAAATGCTGGCCTTGTTAAATAAGTTTGGGAGTGTCCCTTACTCTGATTTTTTTTGGAAGAGTTTTAAAAGAGTTGGCATTAATTCTTTAAACATTTGGTAAAATTCACCAATGAAGTCATCTGGTTCTGAGCTTTCTTTATTGGGAGATTTTTGATTACTGATTCAATATTAAAAAAAAAATTTTTTTTTAATTCTTTTTGGTATTCTTTTCCATTATGGTTTATCACAGGATATTGAATATACTTCCCTGTGCTATACAGAGGACCTTGTTGTTTATCCATTCTATATATAATAGTTTGCATCTGCTAACCCCAAACTCCCAATCCATCCCTCTCCCATCTCCCTCCCCCTTGGCAACCACCAGTCTATTCTGTATGTCCCTGATTCTGTTTCTGTTTCATAGATAGGTTCATTTATGTCATATTTTAGATTCCACATATAAGTAATATCATATGGTATTTGTCTTCCTCTTTCTTCACTTAGTATGATACTCTCTAGTTGCATCCATGTTGCTGCAAATGGCATTATTTCATTTATGGCTGAGAAGTATTCCATTGTATATATGTACCACATCTTCTTTATCCATTCATCTGTTGATGGACATTTAGCTTGTTTCCATGTCTTGGCTATTGTGAATAGTGCTGCTGTGAACATAGGGGTGCATATATCTTTTTGAATTAGAGTTTTCTCTGGATATATGCCCAGGAGTGGGATTGCAGGATCATATGGTAATTCTATTTTTAGTTTTCAGAGGAACCGCCATACTGTTTTCCAAGTGGTGGCACCAGCTTACATTCCCACCAACAGTGTAGGAGGGTTTCCTTTTCTCCACGCACTCTCCAGCATTTGTTATTTGTAGACTTTTTAATGATGTCCATTCTGACTGGTGTAAGGTGGTACATCACTGTACTTTTGATTTGCATTTCTCTGATAATTAGTGATGTTGAGGAGCTTTTCATGTGCCTATTGGCCATCTGTATTTCTTCTTTGGAGAAATGTCTGTTTAGGTCTTCTGCTCATTTTTCAATTGGGTTGTTTGTTTTTTTTGTTGTCAAGTTGTATGAACTGTTTGTATATTTTGGAAATTAATCCCTTGTTGGTTGCATCCTTTGCAAATATTTTCTCCCATTCTGTAAGTTGTCTTTTCATTTTGTTTATGGTTTTCTTTAGTGTGTGAAAGCTTATGTGTTTTTTATTAGGTCCCATTTGTTTATTTTCATTTTTATTTCCATTACTCTGGGAGATGGATCAAAAAAATATTGCTGTGATTTATGTCACAGAGTGTTCTGCCTATATTTTCCTCTAGGAGTTTTATGGTATCCAATTTTAAATTTAGGTCTTTAATCCATTTTGAGTTTATTTTTGTATATGGTATGAGAGAGTGTTCTAGTTTCGTTGATTCACATGAGGCTGTCCAGCTTTCCCAACACAACTTGCTGAAGAGACTGTCTTTTCTCCATTGTATCTTCTTGCCTCCTTTGTTTAAGATTAATTGACTATAGGTGTGTGGGCTTTTTTCTGGGCCCTCTATTCTGTTCCATTGATCCATATGTCTGCTTTTGTGCCAGTCCCACACTGTTTTGATTACTGTAGCTTTGTAGTATTGTCTGAAGTCTGAGAGGGTTATGCCTCCTGCTTTGTTCTTTTTCTTCAGGATTGCTTTGGAAATTCTGGGTCTTTTATGGTTCCATAGAAATTTTAAGATTGTTTGTTCCAGTTCTGTGAAAAATGTCATGGGTAATTTGATAGGGATCCCATTAAATCTGTAGCTTGCTTTGGGTAGGACAGGCATTTTAACGATATTAATTCTTCTAATCCAAGAGCATGGGATATCTTTCCATTTCTTGGAATAATCTTTAATGTCATTTATTAATGTTTTATAGTTATCAGAGTATAAGTCTTTCACCTCCTTGGTGAGGTTTATTCCTAAGTATTTTATTTTTTGAGTTGTGATTTTAAAAGGTATTGCTCTTTTACACTCCCTTTCTGATGTTTCATTGTTGGTGTAAAGAAATGCAACCAATTTCTGTATGTTAATCTTGTATCCTGCTACCTTGCTGAATTTGTTTATCAGTTCTAGTAGTTTTTGTGTGGAATCTTTAGGGTTTTTTATATATAGTATCATATCTTCTGCATATAATGACAATTTTACATTTTCACTTCCCGTTTGGATACGTTTTATTTTTCTTGTCTGATTGCTGTGGCTAGGACTTCCAATACTATGTTGACTAGAAGAGGTGAGAGTGGGCATTCTCATCTTGCTCCAGATTTTATTGGGAAAGCTTTCAACGTTTTACCATTGAGTATTATATTGGCTGTGGGTTTGTCTTAAATAGCTTTTACTATTTTGAGGTATGTTCCCTCTGTACCCACTTTGGTAAGAGTTTTTGTCATGAATGGATGTTGAAGTTTGTCAAATGCTTTTTCTGCATCTATTGAGATAATCATGTGGTTTTTGTCTTTTCTTTTGTTGATGTCGTTTATCACTTTGATTTGCATATGCTGAACCGTCCTTGTGAACTTGGGATGAAACCCACTTGGTCATGGTGTGCGATCTTTTTCATGTGTTGTTGGATTTGGTTTGCTAGTATTTTGTTGAGTATTTTGATTCAGTATTCTTAATAGTAATTGATAAGTTTAGATTTTCTGTTTCTTCCTGATTCAGTTTTTGTAGGTTGTACATTTCTAAGCATTTTTCCATTTTTTCCTAGGTTGTCCAGTTTGTTGGCTTATAGTTGTTTATAGTAGGCTCTTGTGAGCCTTTGCTTTTCTGTGGTATCAGTTCCAATGTCTCTTTTTTGATTTATAATTTTGTTGATTTGCATCCTCTCTATTTTTTACTTGGTTATTCTAGCTAAGGTTTTGTCAATTTTGTTTACCTTTTCAAAAAAACAACCCTTAGTTTTGTTAATTTTTCTGTTTTCCTGTTCTCAATTTTATCTATTTATGGCTAATATTTATTATTTTCTTCTTCTACTAACTTTTGGCTAAGTTTGTTCTTTTTTTTTTATATTGTTCCTGGAAACATACAGGTGAATTGTTTGAGATCTTTCTTTTTTCTTAATGTGTTTATTGCTATGAACTTACCTCCTAGAACTGCTTTTTCTGCATCGCTTAAGTTTTGATATGTTGTGTTTCTATTTTAATTTATATCATAATACTTTTTAATTTCTTCTTTGGTCCATTGGTTATTCAGGAGAGTGTTGTTTAATTTCCATGTATGCATGAGTTTTCCCCATTACTGATTTCTAGTTTCATAACATTGTGGTAAGAGAAAATACTTGCTATGATTTCAGTCTTTTTGAATTTGCTAAGGATTGTTTTAACCTAACATATGGTATATCATAGAAAATGTTCTATATACACCTGAGAAGAATGTGTATTCTGTTGTTGGATAGGATGGTTTTTGAATGCTTTTTAGGTCCATTTGGTCTATAGTGTTCAAATCTGCTGTTTCCTTATTGATTGTCCCATTGCTCTATCCATTGTTGAGACTGGGGTACCCAACTACTGTTGTATAGCTATTTATTTCTACTTTTAGCTCTGTTAGCTTTTGCTTTATATGTTTAGGTGTTCTAATGTTGGGTGCATATATTTGTACAATTGTTACATCTTCTTGAAGAACTGAATGCTTTATCATTAGAAAATGACCTTCTTTGCCCTTTTTACCATTTTTAGTTTAAAGTCTGTTTTGTCTGAGTAGAGCAACTCATTTTTTTTTCTGTTTTTTGGTTACCATTTGCTTGAAATATCTTTTTCATCCCTTCACTCTCAGTATATTTGTGTCTTTAAGACTAAAGTGAGTCTCTTTTAGGCAGCATATGGTTAGATCTTGTTGGTTTTTTGTTTGTTTGTTTGTTTTTTCATTCAGCCATTCTGTCTTTTGACTGGAGGATTTAATCCATTTTTGTTTAAAGTAATTATTGATAGGTAAGGATTTACTATTGCCATTTTATTCATTGTTTTCTCACTGTTTTGCAGACCCACTGTTTTTATTTTTTATTCTGTTGTCTTTGTGTTTTGATGTCTTTTGGTATCAGTGTTCTTTGACTTCTTATGATGTTAATAAGCCTTCTTTTACTTCCACTCAGAGAATCTTTAGCATTTCTTGCAAGTCAGGTCTAGTGGTGATGAGCTCCTTCAGCTTTTGTTTGTTAGGGAAAGTCTATTTCTTCTTCCTTTCTGAAGAACAGCTTTGCTGGGAATGGAATTCCTGGTTGACAGGGTTATTTTCTTTTTTTCTCTTTTTTTTTTTTTTTTTTTTGCGGTATGCGGGCCTCTCACTGTTGTGGCCTCTCCCGTTGCGGAGCACAGGCTCCGGACACGCAGGCTCAGCGGCCATGGCTCATGGACCCAGCTGCTCCGTAGCATGTGGGATCTTCCCGGATTGGGGCATGAACCCGTGTCCCCTGCATCAGCAGGCAGACTCTCAACCGCTGCGCCACCAGGGAAGCCCGGGTTGTTTTTCTTTGATATTTTGAATATGTCATCCTGTTTTCTCCTGGCTTGAAAAGCTTCTGTTGAGAAATCTGCTGAATGTCTTATGGTGGTTCCCTTATATGTAACTTCTCTCTTTTCTCTTGCTGCTTTCAAAATTCTTTCTTTTTCTGTACTGTTGTCAATTTAATAATTTTGTGTCTCGGTACAGTGCTATCTAGGTTCAAACTCTTTGGGGGTCCTGTGGGACTCATGGATCTGGATGTCCATTTCTCCTCCCAAGTTTGGGAAGTTTTCAGTTATTAATGCTTTAAATAATACTTTCCCTCCTCCTTCTTCTCCTTCTGGAATTCCCACAGTGCAGCTGTTTTTTTGTTTTGTTTTGTTTTTAATTATGTTCCATAAGTCCTGTAGGTTTTCTTCATTCTTTTTTCCTTTTGCTTTTCTGACTGGGTACTATCAAATGTTTTGTCTTTGAGGTTACTAATTTCTTTTTCTTCATAGTGGAGTGTGCTTTCAAAGCTCTCTGTTGAATTCTTCAGTCATTGTATTTTTTTCAGCTTTAGGGTTTCTGATTTATTTTTTTAATGGTTTCTATTTGCTGTACTTCTTGTTTTGGTCATGCATTGTTTTCATAATTTTGTTTAGTTGCCTGTGTGTTCTTTAAGTTCACTAAGCTTCTTTAAGAGGATTATTCTGAATTCTTTATCTGATAGTTTATAGATCTCCATTTCTTTCTGGTCAGTTATTGGAGCTTTATTAGTTTCCTTTGATAGTGTCACGTTTACCTGATTTATTATAATTCTTGATTCCTCACTTTGGTATCTGTTCATTTGAGTCCTTGGTCTTCTTTTCCAAACTTTATGGTTTAGTTTTCTGGACATGTCTGCTGGTAATGTCCTTGGACAGGTGGGGCTTACTATTGAGGTCTGGGCAAGGCCATTGCCTTGCCCAAGCTCTAAGGTCGTGAGTGGGAGTAGGGGATGCTGCTTGTTAAGAACAGTTGGATAGGACTGTTGAATTGGTTCCCTGTCCAAGTAAGGCTGTAGGAGGGGCTCTGTGGTTGCCTGGCTTTTCTAGATAATCAGATTCTTCTCTAGATTATCTAGGCTTACTAGATAATCAGACTTGGTACTATATTCAGCCACAGGTGGGGCTATAAATTAGCTGTTCTGCTCTGGGCATGGTGGTGGGGGGATTCAACAGAATGGACACCAGAGTGTGTTTACATGGCTCATTGTTCAGGGACCCAAATCAAGCAAGACTATGCACCGAGTTCCCTGGCCAGACAGGTCACCAATTTTGTTCTGCAAGTGGGGAAAGTGACGGGCTGTACTTTCTGTTCAAGTGCCTCTGTAAGCAGGGCTTTTGGATGTGCTATGCAGTTTCCCATGTGCTCCTTGTCAGAGGGGTTGAAAACTGTGTTTAGTGATAGCTGGGGCTACAAATTAGTTTCCCTGCTTGGGCAGAGTGGAGAAACCACCTTCAAGCTCGACAAGGCTCTTTGTGGTCCTGACTCAAGCCAACTCACTCCTCAAGTTCCCTGGCTGAACGGTGTACTGGCTTTGCTCTGAGAACATTCAACTCTGCCTACGAGACTATGTGCTCAAGCGTTGCTCACCTAGGTAATTTCCATGTGTCCCCAAACATGCTTTCTTGTCAGGAAGGGCTAGGAGCTCTACAGTACTCAGCAGTGTGTTGGGCTAAGATTCAGCTCCCCTGCCTGGGCAGGGGCACATCAGGCTCCAGGATTGGCAAAGTTCTTTATTTGAGGACCTGAATCAGGCAGACCTTCACCCTGCTGAGTTCCCTGGTCAGACTGTACCACTGTCTTGGCTCCACAGATGAGCAAAGCTACTGGTTGGGAGTACACCATGTGCCCTGCAGGTAGGAACTTGGTCTGCCACCATCCAAGTACTAGTTACTGAAAGCCCCTCATGACTTCTCCATAACAATCAGATTTCCAGTGGTCAAGTCCTAGAGATTTCCCCACAGTTCTTAAGGGGCAAGACTGGAGTGGGGGCTCCCAAGAAGCAGCCCACAATTCTGGGAGAGCTGGTGTCCACTAGGCTCTCTTTTCCAACTGGAGGTACTGTAGGCTCAGGGGTGATCTCTCAGCATGGTGCTGTATTAGGCTGGAGGAGGGGCAATGTGGTCAGTGTGTAGCCATTCCTTTTACTCTTCTGATGTGGTCTATGTTGTGGTGTGGGATGGTACTTCAGCCTCAGCCTCATGTTCTAGGATTCTCTCAGTGGTGCTTTATATATGAATAGTTGTTAGTTCTTTTTATGAGGGGGAACAAAGTCAAGAAGGGCTTAACATTGTTCTTGTGGTGATGTTACTCCTAATTTATATTTTTATCTAATGGTTTCTCATAAATATTTCATATAGTAAATATATGAAATTGTTTATAATATGTTATATAGTAAATATATAGATATATTTATATTATATGAATTATATAAAGAATCTGTCACTATATTAATATTTAGTATATTACTATAGCTAATAGTATTCACATTGTTGCTCCCATCAGTTGTCTGGATAATAAAATCACCCTCAATGATTGTTGAATTTGAGAGCTTTCATTCCTCATCTCTTTTATATTATGTCCTCTAAATTTGGAAGGAGAAAATTGGATCCTTTGCTTGCTGGGCTCTAAGAAGCTGTTGATGCCCTTGTCAATCTGTAACAGTAGATGCTGTTTTGAGGCACATGGTTAAATAACCCCAGTGCTCAGAGTGTAGCAACTCATTAGTATCAGGACACCAGGTCCTGAAATAGGGGTACCCATAAGTCCCAAGATAACACTGTTCCTCAAATATGAGATGAGCAGAACACTGTCAAAATTATTTTTAAAACCTTTGGCTCATGTGATACCCTTCTTTCTAAGAATTCAAAACCTTTTCACACATAGATAAGAGAACCTGATATTCTGTTTCAGAACACAATACACCCCTGGGAGAAAAGAAGGGCAGATTGTTCCCTCAGCTTTGCTCCCCCACCACTCTGCCCCTTACCACAAGAATGGCAATAGAGTCTATTCACCTTTGTGGCTCTCTAAGATGAATCATACTCAGCTATGTTACTGAAAGAAGATAGTTTACCATGATCTCATTTTGTGCTTTCAACATTCCTCAGAGTATCAGTTGATTCTGGAAATACATACAGAAAATCTGGTCACTAGATGAGGAATACCAGCTTTTTATTTTTATTTTTTAAAGGATACTATACCTGCTTGGACATAACTTCTTTCTCAAATTTCCTATTTATATGGACTCATGAAGGGCAATAAGTTGCTAAAGTGTGAGGTAGGGCCAAGGAGATGGTTAACTTTGCTTTACTTTCAATCGAACACGGGTTCGATCCCTGGTCCGGGAAGATCCCACATGCCGTGGAGCAACTAAGCCCATGCGCCACAGCCTGCACTCTGGAGCCCGCAAGCAACAACTACTGAGTCTGAGTGCCACAACTACTGAAGCTCACACGCCTAGAGCCCATGCTCCACAACAAGAGAAGCCACGACAATGAGAAGCCTGCGCACTGCAATGAAGTGTAGCCCCCACTCACTCCAACTAGAGAAAGCCCGCGTGCAGCAACAAAGACCCAATGCAGCCATAAATAATTTAATTAATTAATTTAAAAAGAAAAAAAGAAGAAAAAGAAACTGCAAGTAGAAATTTATATTAGCATGTTTAGGTAATTGATGCCTTTGGTACCCGTGACCTAATGCAGTCAGTCAACTACAGTTAATCCTTGAACAATGAAGCAGTTAGGGTCACCAATTCCCTGCACAGTCAAAAGTCCATGTCTAACTTTACAGTCAGCCCTCCACATCTGCTGTTCCACATCCGTGTATTCAGCCAGCCTACCTTGGATCGTGTAGTACTGTTGTACGTTTTTATTTTTAAAAATTTGTGTAAAAATGGACCCGCACAGTTCAAACCTGTGTTTAAGGTCAACTGTACTTAAGTTTTCTATTCTACAAGAGGACACAAGAACACCTGAGAGAAGTTCAGGAGATGGTCCTCCCCAGTGTTGGAGCTAAAGCAAATTCAAAACCATGGGTGAATTGATAACTCATACATATGCATGACCTGTGTGAGCCTGTCAGTAGTGATGCCCTTATAGGAGCATCTTTTCCTAACCATGCTCTGTGGAATACTAATCCTCCCCCGCCACAGGCAGCTCCAGCAAGCCATGCTGCACACTGCATTCCTGTCTTCTTAAACATTCATACTTCACTAATATTTAACAGCTGAAGAATTCTGCAGTAAAGCAACCTGTTTAATTTTGTATACTCCATCCAGCTTTGCTCAGAGTTACTCTCACAGCCTGTTCCTCCTTTTTTTTCTCTGAGTACATAGCATCAACCTTCTTTGGGAACAGTATTCCAAGATCATGTTTTGGAGAACACTGCTCTCGACCATTTAAAAGTGAGTTATGTCCAAAGCAAAATAGTCCTTGCTAAAGTAGAAAGCTTGTATATTGCTTTAAAATTATTGTACCTTGGCTTTTAATCCTCTAACAAGATAAAGTTCTTTCAATTATATTGTTTTATTAACTGCATTTTCCAACAGTTAGAATAAAGAAGAAAATGGGAATATCGTAGTGAAGTAGAAGGAGGGATAAAAATTAAGAAATCTAAATCCTGGCTGTGTGCTGAAGGAGGCTTAACCTTTGCTTAGGGCTTTAAGACTTGGTCAGCTATCAGGCTGGACATGCTTAGTCCATCGCACTCCTCAGTTCGTAGAAACTGAAAGCATGGTAGTCTAACCCAAATGTTAATCCCAGTTGTCAGTAAGAAATATCCAGGAATTCTGGGCCTGACTCCTGATTCTCCAAGTCCCTGGGCCAGATGCAAGACCACAGGGGAGTAGTGACTCAAGAAGATGGTGAAGAAGTTGGCAGTATCACATGTAAGTCAGGAGGAGAAAGGGTCCAGGTGGGTGTGCCTGACAACGAGATGTGCAGTGTGCTGTGTGAGGGTCTCTGTGTGAGTAGAGAGCCAAAGGGTACCCCAGGGATTCTGAGAAGCCAAACTGAGTCAATTACATATACAAGAAGAGGACAGTTAGGTCACGGGAGAATTCAGTTGTAGGCTGGAGTTGCTTGGTAATAATAAATACATAAATTTATAACAGACGTGACAGCAGTATTTATAACACTTCCAGCTTTTGGAAACGTTTGCTATTAGCATAAAAATTACAGCTTTGACCAGAAATTACCACTATTTGCATATGATGCAGTTATTAAAGTTGTAGTCTTGTAAACTTCCCATTTTATTGTCATCTTCTTTGGCATGCAGTTAGAAAACTTCCTTGTTCTAATTCTCCAAAGTTATTTAGTCACTTAAGCTAAGTGATCCCTTTTACATACCACACTACCCCAGTCACTACAGGATCTAATCTTTGATTAGTCATGGGTAGAAGAGAAAGGCAAAAGGTTTAGGAACTGCAGCCTCAGTTGGGTGAACAGGAGAGGGACACATACAGGAACGTGCACCTCTACATTAGGGTTGAGTTGAACTTTATAGGCTTTCTAAAGCTCATCAAGACAATCTGCTTGCAGAGAAGACAATGTGCTCACTGAGGCTGCAGCAAAAGAGGCACAATCTGGCAGTTTTAACACGTCACAACATTCTTGCTACCTCCTTTTAGTTTTTTGATTAATGTATATGATGAGATTCAGTTATTGACCTCTTTTTCTCAGCTAGAACTCTTGAAAGAGTTACATACATGTTTTTTTTATAACTCCTAACACTTCACTCACTCTCGGGCAATCTGGTTTCCACCACGGTTCTGCCCCTGCTCCCCTACAAGGTTCAGCTTAAGGATGGGGGCTGCTAATCACTGATGCTTCCTTCCTAAAGCACAGTCTTTTCTTGGCTTCCATGGTGGTTCTCCTTCTACCATTCCTGGCATTCCTGTTAGGTTTCTTTGGAAAGGCTTCCTCTCCCAGCCAATCCTTTAAAGTTAGTGCTTCTTGGGATTTTGTTTAGGGTTGTGTTTTTACTTTATACACTTCCTCTGGATGAATTCATTCACTTCCATGACTTTAATTAAAGCTCTAGCTCCATTTCTTGAGTTCCACTTATTTATCCCATATGCAACTGAAAAAATAGCACTTCTACGGCTGAGCACATCACTTCACCCCAGCAAAACCATACCTACTTTTGTGTTACCTATGTCAGAGATTGGCATATCCATCCATCATGTTGCCCAGCCATTTAAATTAAGTCCTCTTATAGCCCACAAATTAATCAACAGATCCTGTCAATTCCATTCCCTTAATATTTCTCGACTACTTTCCACATTCCTTTCAAACTTGAACTACCTTGGTTCAAGTCACTAATATCTTTCATTAAGTTTGTTATAACATCCTTCAATTGACTCTCTACACAGTAGCCACAATGATCTTCCTAAAATACTATCTGGTCGTGTCACTCTCTTACCTAAAACCCTCAATGTCTCTGACTTGTCCTCAGTATGTCCAGTACTCCTTAGCTTGCTTCACAGATTCTTTACTGTTCGTCTCTCAGCCCCACTCTTGCCAATCCCTAGCTTGCCCTTGAAACTGTAGACACATGGAACTTGTTTTTGCTTCTGCGGGTGAATCTTCCTTCTCTGTAAATCTTTTCATGTGATGTTAATTCTGCTTAGAACTCTCCCTGTTTTGATTTCATTAACAATTTATTTTCTGATCCTTCCTGGTTTTTTTTTTTCCATTTCTCTCAGTCTGATTGACCCATAGCCTACTGTCCTGACCTGATTATAACAGTAAACAGTGTTATTACAATTTTCTATTTACTTATTTGTGTCCCCACTAAATTGAAAGCAACTTAGTTGATCTTCTTTATAGTGGGGTAAGTGATGGAATCATTCATTAATATAGGGAATAAAGGAAAAGGATAGGATAGGAAAGTGTACTTAGTTTAACACATTTCTGATTTCTCTAATCTCTCCATTGTGCATCCAGTGTATTTTTTTCTGATTTTGCATTTATATTAACTTCTCATTATATATAAAACTAAAAACAGTGCAATTTTTGTTGAGAAAAATTAGCAAGTTGAACTTCAAAGCCTACAAAAATAAGCAGTAATTGTTTGGAATTGGAGTTATGAATTTCAGGGAGAAGGATAGCAAGAAATTTTCATCTATTACATGATGGCCTGAATTAAATTTGATACAGCATTTTTCCATAGGTCACTAGAAAAATGTTAAAAGTGTTGAGGCCTTAAAACACCAGGGAGAAATCTGTAAATATCCTTTAGATACAAAGTTAAAAGAGAAAAATCAATCAGTGAGTGTGTTTATTGTTAGATCCCAAAGGAGACCACTTCTGTTTTTCTTAATTAGGAAATTCAATAGAGAGTTCTTAACTTTTATAATTGTGGTATTAGTAAAATGTATAAATATAAGTTATTCCTCTTATGTTTCAGCTCAGTATAGCTCATATTCCTAAATCTTAAATGCCCCACCTTTGAAAAATAGTTTTGAACAAAGCATTGGTCACTTATTTACATGGGTTATTTCCTGCTGTGTTTCATTAGATCTTAATATGCTCAAATAAGCCATTTATCTCCTCTATTAAATTTATTTTGTGTTTACATCTTATGTCAATAATTAGATAATTACTTGTTTGAAGGCTTCCTTATATTTCTCTCATTTCTCCCATAGCAAATAAGATAGTTCAGGCACACAGCAGATGTTCAATAAATATGCTTTAATTGAGTACATTTGGATCTTTCTTCTGTTTAATGTTTGCTGTGTTAATCACCATCTGTGGCTCCATGTAATCATTTGTGTATAATTGTATCAAAAATAAGCATGCTACCTTTGGTGATGCTCTCCTCTAGGTCTCTGCCTCTTTAAAATTCACCCAGATTTGTAGGTCAGCTTGGCTAAGACAACCTTGTACACACACACACACACACACACACACACACACACACACAGAGTTATTGGGCGGGTGTGTGTGTGTGTGTGTGTGTGTGAAGGTGGAGGGTAACACTGATGTTGTTTTCTTTAGGAGTAATATATTGCTTCTTCCACATCTGGTGCTGTCCCTAATTCCTCTCTTCCTACAAGTGTTCTGCTCAGAGTTACCATATGTGCATGGGTTTTAAATGTTTATCCTTTCAACAAACTTTTTTTTTTAAAATAACTTTTATACTGTCTACCCTCAGAGACTCTTGTAGGGGACACAGGCAATTATACTCATTTGTGATAAATGCCATATGAAAGTGAAATAAAGAATTCTGGAGAGCACATAGGAGGAATAGTTACCTTATACCTGGGTGGGAGAAATGGGGAAGGAAAGTGCAGAAAATTCTTCTCTGCAGAAATAATTGGCAGAAGCCTGAAAGATTAATAAGAGTCACCAGTGTTCTGGTTTTCTATTACTGAATGTCAAATTATCCCTAATTTAGTGGCATAAAACAGCAATAGTCATTTGTTACTACTATCATCGCTCATGGTTCTGGTGTGAGCCAGCCTGAGGCAGGCATTTTAGAATAGGATCTCTGTTATGGACTGAATGTTTTTGTCCCCTCAAAATTCATATGTTGAAGCCTTATCCAATGATGTGATAGTATTTGGAGATGGGGCCTTTGGGAGGTAATTAGGAGCAGATTAGGTCATGAGGGTGGAGCTCTCATGATGAGATTAGTGCCCTTATAAGAAGAGACATCAGAGAGCTTGCACTCTCTCTCCCCACAGTACGTGAGGACACAGCGAGAAGGTGGCTGTCTACAAACAAGAAAGAGAGCGCTCACCAAAACCCAACAATGCTGATAGCCTAATCTCAGATTTCCAGCCTCGAGATTGCGAGGAAATAAATTTCTTCATTTCAGCCCCCTAGTCTATGGTATTTTGTTATAGTAGCCTGAGCTGATTGATCAAGGTCTCTATTGTTGTTAGAGTCAGATGGTATTTGACACTGGAGTCATCCTCAAAGCTTCCTCACTCCCATGTTGGAGTGGGTTAAGAAGAGTCATACAGCTTGAGACTGGAAGCACTGGGGCTTCATAGGTGTTTCTCTATCTCTCTGTGTTTTCTCATCCTGGTCTCTCCAGTATTGTGGTTTCAGAGTGTCCAGCCTTATTACATGGTGGCCCAGTGCTCCAAAGGGACATGTTTCAATAGAGAGACAAAGCCATGCAGAAGCTGCATCACCTTGTAGGACTTAGCCTTGGTAGCCATGCAGCATCAAGTCCGCCACATTCTACTGGTTAGAAGTGAGTCACTGAAGCCAACCCATATTCAAAGGGAGGAGAATTTGACTCTACCCCTTCACTGAAGAAATATGAAAGAATTTATGGGTATGTTTTAAAGTCATCACACCCAGTGAAGAAGTATCTGCATGCTTTGTGTGTATGCTGTGTGAATTTATAGTATGTGTCCTGGTCAGAAGAGAAGAGGGAAGAGGAGGCTTGTTTGGTGGGAAGAAGCAGGGTGCAAGAGTGATCAAAGAACACTTGTAGATATATCAAATTTACTCTCACAGAGTTCTTCAAGCCACCATATCCAATAGAATGGTCTTTATCTTCTTTGATACTCCTGACTGTTCCCCACTCCAGGAAGAGTTCATTCTTTGCCTCTCATTATGTCCTCACTCTCCTGGCTTTTTTTTTTTTTTAAACATCTTTATTGCAGGATAATTGCTTTACAATGGTGTGTTAGTTTCTGCTTTATGACAAAGTGAATCAGTTATACATATAAATATATCCCCATATGTCTTCCCTCTTACATCTCCCTCCCTCCCACCCTCCCTATCCCACCCCTCTAGGCGGTCACAAAGCACCGAGCTGGTCTCCCTGTGCTATGCAGCTGCTTCCCACTAGCTATCTATTTTACATTTGGTAGTGTATATATGTCCATGCCACTCTCTCACTTTGTCCCGGCTTACCCTTCCCCCTCCCTGTGTCCTCAAGTCCATTCTTTGGTAGGTCTGTGTCTTTATTCCCATCTTGCCCCTAGGTTCTTCATGACCTATTTTTTTTTTTTTTTAGATTCCATATACATGTGTTAGAATATGGTATTTGTTTTCCTCTTTCTGACTTACTTCACTCTGTATGACAGTCTCTAGGTCCATCCACCTTACTACAAATAACTCAATTTTGTTTCTTTTTATGGCTGAGTAATATTCCATTGTATATATATGCCACATCTTCTTTATCCATTCATCTGTCGATGGGCACTTAGGTTGCTTCCATGTCCTGGCTATTGTAAATAGAGCTGCAATGAACATTGTGGTACATGACTCTTTTTGAATTATGGTTTTCTCAGGGTATACGCCCAGTAGTGGAATTGCTAGGTCATATGGTAGTTCTATTTTTAGTTTTTTAAGGAACCTCCATGCTGTTCTCCATAGTGGCTGTATCAATTGACATTTCCACCAATAGTGCAAGAGGGTTCCCTTTTCTCCACACCCTCTCCAGCATTTATTGTTTGTAGATTTTTTGATGATGACCATTCTGACCAGTGCGAGATGATTCTCATTGTAGTTTTGATTTGCATTTCTCTAATGATTAATGATGTTGAGCATTCTTTCATGTGTTTGTTGGCAATCTGTATATCTTCTTTGGAGAAATGTCTATTTAGGTCTTCTGCCCATTTTTGGATTGGGTTGTTTGTTTTTTTGATATTGAGCTTCATGAGCTGCTTGTAAATTTTGGAGATTAATCCTGTGTCAGTTGCTTCATTTGCAAATATTTTCTCCCATTCTGAGGGTTGTCTTTTCATCTTGTTTATGTTTCCTTTGCTGTGCAAAAGCTTTGAAGTTTCATTAGGTCCCATTTGTTTATTTTTGTTTTTATTTCCATTTCTCTAGGGGGTGGGTCAAAAAGGATCTTGCTGTGATTTATGTCATAGTGTTCTGCCTATGTTTTCCTCTAAGAGTTTGATAGTTTCTGGCCTTACATTTAGGTCTTTAATCAATTTTGAGCTTATTTTTGTGTTGGTGTTAGGGAGTGATCTAATCTCATACTTTTACATGTAGCTGTCCAGTTTTCCCAGCACCGCTTATTGACGATGCTGTCCTTTCTCCACTGTTCATTTCTGCCTCCTTTATCACAGATAAGGTGACCATATGTGCATGCGTTTATCTCTGGGCTTTCTATCCTGTTCCATTGATCTATCTTTCTGTTTTTTGTGCCAGTACCATACTGTCTTGATTACTGTAGCTTTGTAGGATAGTCTGAAGTCAGGGAGCCTGATTCCTTCAGCTCCATTTTCCGTTCTCAAGATTGCTTTGGCTATTCGGGGTCTTTGTGTTTCCATACAAATTGTGAAATTTTTTGTTCTAGTTCTGTGAAAAATGCCAGTGGTAGGTTGATAGGGATTGCATTGAATCTGTAGATTGCTTTGGGAAGTAGAGTCGTTTTCACAATGTTGATTCTTCCAATCCAAGAACATGGTATATCTCTCCATCTATTTGTATCATCTTTAATTTCTTTCATCAGTGTCTTATAATTTTCTGCATACAGGTCTTTCGTCTCCTTAGGTAGGTTTATTCCTAGGTATTTTATTCTTTTTGTTGCAATGGTAAATGGGAGTATTTTCTTAATTTCACTTTCAGGTTTTTCATCATTAGTGTGTAGGAATGCCAGAGATTTCTGTGCATTAATTTTGTATCCTGCTACTCTACCAAATTCATTGATTAGCTCTAGTAGTTTTCTGGTAGCATCTTTAGGATTCTCTATGTATAGTATCATGTCATCTGCAAACAGTGACAGCTTTACTTCTTCTTTTCAGATTTGGATTCCTTTTTTTTCCTTTTCTTCTCTGATTGCTGTGGCTAAAACTTCCAAAACTATGTTGAGTAAGAGTGGTGAGAGTGGGCAACCTTGTCTTTTTCCTGATCTTAGTAGAAATGGTTTCAGTTTTTCACCATTGAGGACAATGTTCACGGTGGGTTTGTCATATGTGGCCTTTATTATGTTGAGGTAAGTTCCCTCTGTGCCTACTTTCTGCAGGGCTTTTATCGTAAGTGGGTGTTGAATTTTGTCAGAAGCTTTCTCTGCATCTATTGAGATGATCATATGGTTTTTCTCCTTCAATTTGTTAATATGGTGGACCACGTTGATTGATTTGCGTATGTTGAAGAATCCTTGCATTCCTGCGATAAACCCCACTTGATCATGGTGTATGATCCTTTTAATGTGCTGCTGGATTCTGTTTGCTATTATTTTGTTGAGGAGTTTTGCATCTATGTTCATCAGTGATATTGGCCTGTAGTTTTCTTTCTTTGTGACATCTTCGTTGGGTTTTGGTATCAGAGTGATGGTAGCCTTGTAGAATGAGTTTGGGAGTGTTCCTCCCTCTGCTATATTTTGTAAGAGTTTAAGAAGGATAGGTGTTAGCTGTTCTCTAAATGTTTAATAGAATTCACCTTGAAGCCATCTGATCCTGGGCTTTCATTTGTTGGAACATTTTTAATCACAGTTTCAATTTCCATGCTTGGGATTCGTGTGTTCCTATTTTCTGTTTCTTCCTGATTTGGTCTTGGAAAGTTGTGCATTTCAAAGAATTTGTCCATTTCTTCCAGGTTGTCCATTATATTGGCATATAGTTGCTTGTAGTAATCTCTCATGATCCTTTGTATTACTGCAGTGTCAGTTGTTACTTCTTCTTTTTCATGTCTAATTCTATTGATATGAGTCTTCTTTTATTTCTTGATAAGTGTGGCTAATGGTTTATCAATTTTGTTTATCTTCTCAAACAACCAACTTTTAGTTTTATTGATCTTTACTGTCATTCCCTTCATTTATTTTCATTTATTTCTGATCTGATCTTTATAATTTCTTTCCTTCTGCTAACTTTGGGGGTTTTTTGTTCTTCTTTCTCTAATTGCTTTAAGTGTAGGGATAGGTTGTTTATTTGAGATGTTTCTTAAGGTACAATTGTATTGCTATAAACTTCCTTCTTAGAATTTCTTTTGCTGCATCTCATAGGTTTTGGGTTGTTGTGTTTTCATTGTCTTTTTTTTCCTAGGTATTTTTTGATTTTCTCTTTGATTTCTTCAGTGATCTCTTGGTTATTAAGTAGTGTATTGTTTCACCTCCATGCGTTTGTATTTTTTACAGATTTTTTTCCTGTAATTGATATCTAGTCTCGTAGCGTTGTGGTCAGAAAAGATACTTGATATGATTTCCATTTTCTTAAATTTACCAAGGCTTGATTTGTGACCCAAGATATGATCTATCCTGGAGAATGTTCCATGAGAATTTGAGAAGAAAATGTATTCTGTTGTTTTTGGATGGAATGTCCTATAAATATCAGTTAAGTCCATCTTGTTTAATGTATCATTTAAAGCTCATGTTTCCTTATTTATTTTCATTTTGGATGATCTGTCCATTGGTGAAAGTGGGGTGTTAAAGTTCCCTACTATGGTTGTGTTACTGTCAATTTCCCCTTTTTTGGCTGTTAGCATCTGCCTTATGTATTGAGGTGCTCCCATGTTGGATGCATAAATATTTACAATTGTTGTATCTTCTTCTTGGATTGATCCCTTGATCATTATGTGGTGTCCTTCTTTGTCTCTTGTAATAGTCTTTGTTTTAAAGTCTATTTTGTCTGATATGAGAATTGCTACTCCAGCTTTCTTCTGATTTCCATTTGCATGGAATATCTCTTTCCATCCCCTCACTTTCAGTCTATATGTGTCCCTAGGTCTGATGTGGGTCTTTTGTAGACAACATATATATGGATCTTGTTTTTGTATCCATTCAGTGAGTCTATGTCTTTTGGTTGGAGCATTTAATCCATTTACATTTAAGGTAATTATCGATATGTATGTTCCTATTACCATTTTCTTAATCATTTTGGGTTTGTTATTGTAAGTCTTTTCTTTCTCTTGTGTTTCCTGCCTAGAGAAGTTCCTTTAACATTTGTTGTAAAGCTGGTTTTGTGGTGCTGAATTCTCTTAGCTTTTGCTTGTCTGTAAAGTTCTTAATTTCTCCATCAAATCTGAATGAGATCCTTGCTGGGTAGAGTAATCTTGGTTGTATTTTTCTCCCTTTCATCACTTTAAATATGTCCTGCCAATCCCTTCTGGCTTGCAGATTTTCTGCTGAAAGATCAGCTGTTAACCTTATGGGGATTCTCTTGTATGTTATTTGTTGTTTTTCCCTTGCTGCTTTTAATATTTTTTCTTTGTATTTAATTTTTGATAGTTTGATTAATATGTGTCTTGGTGTGTTTCTCCTTGGATTTATCCTGTATGGGACTCTGTGTGCTTCCTGTACTTGATTAACTATTTCCTTTCCCATATTAGGGAAGTTTTCAACTATAATCTCTTCACATATTTTCTCAATACCTTTCTTTTTCTCTTCTTCTTCTGGGACCACGATAATTCGAATGTTGGTGTGTTTAATGTTGTCCCAGAGGTCTCTGAGACTGTCCTCATTTCTTTTCATTCTTTTTACTTTATTCTTCTCTGCAGTAGTCATTTCCACTATATTATCCTCCAGGTCACTTATCCGTTCTTCTGTCTCAGTTATTCTGCTTGATCCCTTCTAGAGAATTTTAAATTTCATTTATTGTGTTGTTCATCAGTGTTTGTTTTCTCTTTAGTTCTTCTAGGTCCTTGTTAAATGTTTCTTGTATATTCCCCATTCTATTTCCAAGATTTTGGATCATCTTTACTATCATTATTCTGCATTCTTTTTCAGGTAAACTGCCTGTTTCCTCTTCATTTGTTAGGTCTGTTGGGTTTTTACCTTGCTCCTTCATCTGCTGTGTGTTTCTCTGTTTTCTCATTTTGCTTAACTTGCTGAGTTTGGGGTCTCCTTTTCTCAGGCTGCTGGTTCGTAGTTCCCATTGTTTTCGGTGTCTGCCCCTAGTGGCTGAAGTTGGTTCAGTGGCTTGTGTAGGCTTCCTGATGGAGGGGACTAGTGCCTGTGTTCTGGTGGATGAGGCTGGATCTTGTCTTTCTGGTGTCAGGTCCATGTCTGGTGGTGTGTTTTGGGGTGTCTGTGAGCTTATTATGATTTTAGGCAGCCTCTCTGCTAATGGGTGGGTTGTTTTCCTGTCCTGCTAGTTGTTTGGCATAGAGTATCCAGCACTGTAGCTTGCTGGTCGTTGAGTTGAACTGGATCTTGGTGTTGAGATGGAGATCTCTGGGAGATTTTCACCATTTGATATAACGTGGAGCTGGGAGTTCTCTGGTGGACCAATGTCCTGAACTTGGCTCTCCCACCTCAGAGGCACAGCCCTGACGCCTGGGTGGAGCACCAAGGGCCTGTCATCCACACACCTTTTGTGCCGCTCTAGTCTCAAAGCTCCCACCCCTGCTCCTGAGGCCTGGGGCCCCATGGTAGGTGGACCTGTGTGCTGACGCTCTCCTGGATTTTTTGTTTGCCTCTTCTCCTTTGACAGCTCATTCTCATCTAACAAGCCATTTCCAGTCACTCACCAATCCTGACATTTCAGTCTCCTACTTGTTGCTCAAACCTATCTACTCCTCTCCACCATAATTACCTGCTCTCTTAATCCATACCAAGATGGCCATTTCTTTCGTTCAACATATATTTCCTGAGCAAAAATGAAGGGACTAGGAATGGTATGTAAAATTAAATAGTGTGATTAGGGAAGGTCTCTTGGAAAGGTGATTTTTAAGCAACAAGGTTGAATGGGTTATGGGTTAAGTCATTGAGGCTAGAACTGAGTGACATAGGGAGAGAGGAACAGAAGGTAAAGTCAGAGAGTTAAAGGTGGATGGTGGACTGATCACCTGGGATCTTGAAGGATAGATATGTGTGGGAAGGTGTAAGAGTCTGGGCTCATTGAAATCATTCCTTTGATATGCACCTTAACTATTTAGGGCCAGTATCCTGTTTTCTCCATCCTGAATCCCCTCAGGGTGCACCATCTGGGGACACCTGTGGTAGCTGATGTCTTAATGGGGACAACATCCTTTGTTTATGGATATGGCAGGTGACATTCTTTGCTCACAGTGCATCCTCTTGGTGATGAATTCAACTAACATTTGGGAGGCATTTCATGACCAGTTTTGTCCTATAGCACTTAGGAAGGCTCATTCCTAGATCAGCAAAGATTCTCTTGATAGGCCACTCAATGTGTTAATTTTTGGATTAGGCCCTGTTGATAATCTAAAATTCTCTGGATCGCCTGTCTTTACCAGTCTATTATTATACAGGAGATGTTTTCCCTTGTTCCTCTTCCCATATCTAGAGTTGCACTTTATTAACTTGTTGATACATACTTAAGTATGTATCAACCCATACATGCTCATACCATTCATGTAGTCTCTTTCAAGTCAAATCATTCCAAACATAACCTTCCAATTTTTTACAACTCAATCTAGTCATTTGTCTCTATTTCATAAGAAAAAGACGGAAACTTAAGGCATTATATAGACGAGTAAAAGATGCTAGGAGGCCTCAGTCTAATGCATTTTTTTTTTAAGGGCCTTGGAAACCAGTTAAAATCCCAACCATTCTTCCTGCTTCGTTCTGTTCAGATTCCTTTGAGATGTGAAAAGCTTTGGAAGGAGTGTTTAATTTAATCTGAACTTACCAGATATTTATCATCCTGTGTAAATGCAGGTCTGAGAGGTAGAATTTGATGGGTTTAAAACGGAAAAGCGTAAATGTAGGGACATTATTGGAAATTGGGAGAGGCATGTGACCAGAGAGGAATCACAATGGATCAACAGCACCTCCTTCACAAATGAGGACAAGCTTATCTTGATAATGACATTAACAGTGAGGTGTTAAACTGTTACTGTGAAAAATTATTAACAAAACAGATGGAGGAAAAGTTTTCATGATAGAACACATCTTTCAAATAGCCTGTAAATTTCAGGTAAATGTTTCATTATTTGAAATTTAGAGTTTATTGCTTAGAAGTTTTGCAGACTATTCAAAGACTCCACTATTCCTGCAAGCACTGGCTAGATCGCCTTCTGATTCATGCACTTGGGTCACACTTAACAAGACAACCTTTGTTGGAGAATGTTCTACAACATATTGTGCTAACCAGCTACAGATCTGACGAGAAACATTCCCTCTCACATATGGGAGAGCACAATTGTCTTCACATGTTTCCTGCTTAGTTAGAACTCTGGGTCATAGTCCATGTCTCCTCAGACTGTGGTAATTAATTTGAATCTGAAACTAAGCTTTATTGTAGGGATGTTGTTTGCAAGTGTGAATCTATGGTTTTCTTGGGGAGAGAGAGAGTGGGGGAAATTACTGAGTCTGAATGACTAGAGTGTAGACAGTACCAGCAGGGAAGCAAAGCCTCTATAGAAAGGCTACTAAAAGGCAGAGGGAAGTGTGAGGGGACAAGTGTGACACCATTTGGCTTCTGTTCCATATATGTGAAAATTAAATGACTCTAGCAATGTGACTTTGAATCAGTTTCCTGTTTTTCTCTCATGAGAGCCAAGTAAGGGCTTTAACTCATAGAGCAAGCATCCTTGTGATATACAGTATGAGAACCAGTAGAATCTTTTACCTGGAGTAGAGAAACTTGAGAATATCCATAGAAATCTGGAAATCAAATACAGATACCTGCCACTGGAGCTTGAGGGCACTGAGGGTGCTTCCCACAGGAGGGATGGGGGTTGGTTAAGGGGAGCCTACATGACTTGAGGTCCTCAGCCCCACCATCTGAATCACAAAAGGGGGGAAAAGGCTTTGAAATAACAGTAATCAAAACTTGCTTAGTGCTTTATAGTTTACAAAGCGATCTTCCATACAACCCCCCAAACCCCTCTAATTTAGGTAGTGCTTTAGTATTTATTATTTCCAACTTATGGGTAAAAAAATGAGATTGAGAGAAGATAATACAGTTCCTCAAAACTTTTACTAGGACCCAAGCCTCTTTTTATACACTTTCCACTATACCCTTGTCTGTATAGCCATGCCATTGGTTCAGTGTTAAACTAACGTATAGAAAGTGTTTCATATGAAGTATATCTCTGTAGATTAGTGATAGGAGTCTATTAATAAATTGAATAAACATGTCAAAGTCAGAAGCTCATTCTTTGAAAAAAGAAATATTTGGTTGTCCATCCGCCCACCCCCACCCCCGCCGTCCCCCTTCAAGCTCACTATATTTAACATTGGATTTCATCTGCCATCTAGTGGAGTTTTGATAAACCACATGTAAAAACTAAGGAGTCATTCCCTGCAGTAGGCTGTCCAATGTACTTCTGAAATTTCATCAAATTTTTTATGTTCACCTTACACTTTTAAAGCACTTGTATGCGCAGATTATTTCCTATATCAAAAATTAGTAAGTGTTCTATCACCTTGAATTTTTGTACAACCTAGTTCTTGACTACTAATATCTTATGTGACCTAGGATAATTATCTCTCTCCTTACTTTATTTTACTTTTTTTTTGACTCTCCATTTACTCTTCTACAAAATGAGGTTAAAATCCCTGTCAGCTATAAAATTAAATGGCACTATGCTACATTTTGACTTAATAACAGTAAAAAATCAGTATGTTTTTTAAAAATTTGTTGATACTCTTCCCCTATTCCCATACCTAACTCTACCCTACCTTTACTCAGATAATTCCTACAGATCAGTGAGCTATTAGAAGACCAGAATTATGTGGAAAATCAACAAGTGATGTTTTAAAAGATGGTTAATGTATGTCACATATGTCATGGGAAAGAGGAAAACAATACCCACTGAGAGAACCATTGAGCCTACATAATTAACTTACATAGATAAAATATTTTAAAATTTTATTTAATCATTACATAAAATTTCATTTTATCTTCACAACAGCTCTGTGAGGACTTTGGAAATGGTATTGTTATCATTCTTTGCCAATGAATAAACAAAGGAACAGAAATATTTAGACGATCAATCTCACAAAGGCAGGCGGTTGTAGAAAATGAATTAAACTCAAATCTGTGCTACTCCCTGCAGAGTAGCAGCTTCAGGATCACCTGGGAGAACTTCCCTGGTGTCACAGTGGTTAAGCATCCGCCTGCCAGTGCAGGGGACACGGGTTCAAGCCCTGGTCCAGGAAGATCCCACGTGCTGCAGAGCAACTAAGCCTGTGTGCCACAACTACTGAGCCTGTGCTCTAGAGCCCGTGAGCTACAACTACTGAGCCCGCATGCTGC
This sequence comes from Delphinus delphis, assembly GCF_949987515.2. Lineage (NCBI taxonomy): Eukaryota > Metazoa > Chordata > Mammalia > Artiodactyla > Delphinidae > Delphinus > Delphinus delphis. The sequence goes on along the minus strand of NC_082691.1, from coordinate 25,044,282 downwards.
AACTACTGAAGCACAGGTGCCGTGCTCCACATCAAGAGAACCCACTGCAATGAGAAGCCCGCGCACCACAATGAAGAGTAGCTCCTGCTCACCACAACTAGAGAAAGCCCGCATGCAGCAACAAAGAACCAATGCAGCCAACAAAAAGAGATCACCTGGGAGCTTGTGAGAAATGCAGACTCTGAACCCACATCCTAGACCTAAAGAATCAGAATCTGCATCCTCCCAAGATCCCTAGGTGATGTGATGCTCATTAAAGTTTGGGAAGCACCAAACTAACCCATGAACCATTTATCAGACCAAGATGTCTTTCCAGGGCATGTAAGGAAGCCATGTGGTCTTTGAGGACTATTTGAATCAGTTTTAGTCTGAACAAAAGCTTAAATATGAGAAAATACTGTCTCGAGTGAGAGGGCAAATTTCAAAATAGTCAAATCTCAACAGATATGTAAAATAATAAAATGCTTTGAATGATTTGGTTTTTTATTATTAAAAAAATTTTATTGGGCTTCCCTGGTGGCGCAGTGGTTGAGAGTCCACCTGCCGATGCAGGGGACACGGGTTCGTGCCCCGGTCCGGGAAGATCCCACATGCCACGGAGCGCCTGGGCCTGTGAGCCATGGCCACTGACCCTGCGTGTCCGGAGCCTGTGCTCTGCAATGGGAGAGGCCACAACAGTGAGAGGCCTGCGTACCGCAAAAAAAAAAAAAAAAAAAAAAGTATAGTTGATGTACAGTTTTACATAATTTACAGGTGTACAATATAGTGATTCACAGTTTCTGAAGGCTATATTCCATTTATAGTTATTATAAAGTATTGGCTGTATTCCCTGTGTTGTACAATATGTCCTTGTAGCTTATTTTATACATAATACTTTGTACGTCTTACTCTCCTACCCCTATATTGACCCTCCCCGCTCCCTCACCCCACTGGTAACCACCAGTTTATTCTCTGTATCTGTGGGTCTGCTTCTTATTTTTGGTTATATTTCTTAGTCTGTTGTATTATTTGGATTCCACACATAAGTGATATTGTACAGTATTTGTCTTTCTCTGTCTGACTTATTTCACTTAGCCTAATGTGCTCCAAGTCCATCCATGTTGCTCCAAATGGAAAAATTCCATTCTTTTTCCTGGCTGAGTATCTTTTCGAATTAGTGGTCTTGTTATTTTTGGGTATATACCCAGGAGTGGAATTGCTGGGTCATATGGTAGTACTGTTTTTAATTTTTTGAGAAGGCTCCATAATGTTTTCCACAGGGGCTATACCAATTTACATTCATACCAACAGTGCACTAAGGTTCCCTTTTCTCTGCATCCTTGCCAACATTTGTTATTTGTGTTCTTTTTGATGATAGCCATTCTGAGAGGTGTGAGGTGTTATCCCATTGTGGTTTTAATTTGCATTTTCCTGATGGTTATCAATGTCAAGTATCTTTTCATATCTGCCTGTTGGCCATTTGCGTATCCTCTTTGGAAAAATGTCTATTCATGTCGTCTGCCCATTTTCAATTGAGTTATTTGGTATTTTTTGGATGCTGAATTGTATTAGCTATTGGTATATTTTTGATATTAACCCCTTGTCAGTCATATGATTTGCAAATTTTTCTCCCATTTGTTGTAGGTTGCCTTTTTGTTTTGTCTGTGGTTACCTTTGCTGTGCAAAAGCTTTTAAGTTTAATTAGGTGCCATTTGTTCATTTTTGCTTTTATTTCCTTGGTATTAGGAGACAGATCCAAAAAAATATTAGTATGATTTATGTCAAAGAGTGTTCTGCCTATGTTTTCCTCTAGAAGTTTTATGGTTTCTGACCTTTATTTTAGGTCTTTAATGCATTTTGAGTTTATTTTTGTTTATGGAGTTAGAGAATGTTCTAATTTCATTCTTTTATGTTTAGCTGTCTGGTTTTCTCAACAACACTTATTGAACAGACTGTCTTTTCTCCATTGTATATTCTTGCCTCCTTTGTCATACATTAATTGACCATAAGTACCCACATTTGTTTCTGGTTTCTCTGTTCCATTCCATTGATCTGTGTGTCTGTTTTTGTGCCATAACATGTTTTGATTACTGTAGCTTTGTAGTATTGTCTGAAGTCTAGAAGGGGTATGCCTCCAGCTTTGTTCCTTATCCTTAAGATTGCTTTGGCAATTCTTGACCTTCTATGTTTTCATACACATTTTAAAATTATTTTTTCTAGTTATGTGAAAATGCCATTAGTATTTTGGTAGGGATTGCATTGAATCTGTAGACTGCCTTGGGTAGTACAGTTATTTTTCCAATCCAGGAACACAGTATATCTTTCCATCTGTTTGTACCATCTTCAATTTCTTTCATCAGTGTCTTACAGTTTTCAGAGTACAGGTCTTTTGCCTCCTTAGGTACAGTTATTCCTAGGTATTTTATTCTTTTTCATGTGATGGTAAATTGGATTGTTTTCCTAATTTCTCTTTCTGATAGTTCAGTGTTAGTGTATAGATTTATGTATATTAATTTTGCATCCTGCAACTTTACCAAATTCATTGATGAGCTCTTATAGTTTTCTGGTAGTATCTTTAGGATTTTTTAATATATAGTATCATATCATCTGCAGATAGTTGTAGTTTTACTTCTTCCTTTCCAGTGTGCATTTCTTTTATTTCTTTTTCTTGTCTGATTACTGTGGCTAGAACTTCCAATACTATGTTGAATAAAAGTGATGAAAGTGGGTATCCTTGTCTTCTTCCTAATTTTAGAGGAAATGCTTTCAGTTTTTCACTGTTGATTATGATGTTAGCTGTGGGTTTGTTATATATAGCCTTTGTTATGTTAAGGTATGTTTCTTCTATGCCCATGTTCTGGAGAATTTTAACCATAAGTAGATGTTGAACTTTGTCTAAAGTTTTTTCTGCATCTATTGAGATGATCATATGGTTTTTATTTTTCAGTTTGTTAGTGTGATGTATCACCTTGACTGATTTGTTGATATTGAAAAATCCTTGCATCCTTGGGATAAATCCCACTGCATCACAGTGTATGATCCTTCAGTGGATTTGATTTGCCAGTATTTTGTTAAGGATTTTTGCATCTTTGTTCATCAGTGATATTGGCCTGTAATTTTGTTTTTTTGTGATACCTTTGTGTGGTTTCGATGTCAGGGTAATGCTGACCTTCTAGAATGAGTTCAGAAGTGTTCCTCCTCTGCACTAATTTTGGAATCATTGCAGAAGGACAGCTGCTAACTTTTCTCTAAATGTTTGATAGAATTCACCTGTGAAGCTCTCTGGTCCTGGACTTTTGATTGTTGGGAGTTTTTAAATTACTGATTCAATTTTATTACTGGTAATTGGTCTTCATATTTTCTATTTCTTTCTGGTTCAGTCTTGGGAGAATGTATCTTTCTAAGAATTTGTCCATTTCTTCTAGGTTGTCCATTTTATTGGCATATAATTGTTCATAGTAGTCTCTTATGATCCTTTGTATTTCCTTTTTAAGATTTTTTTGATGCAGACCATTTTTTAAGTCTTTATTGAATTTGTTACAGTATTGCTTCTGTTTTATGTTTTTTGGTTTTTTGGCCATGAGGCATGTGGGATCTTAGCTCCCCGACCAGGGATTGAACCTTCACCCCCTGCATTGGAAGGCAAAGTCTTAACCACTGGACCACCAGGGAAGTCCTGATCCTTTGTATCTCTATGGTGTCAGTTGTAACTTCTCCTTTTTCATTTCTGATTTTATGGATTTGGGCCCTCTCTCTTTTTTTTCCTCGATGAGTCTGGCTAAAGTTTTATCAATGTTGTTTATCTTTTCAAAGAACCAGCTTTTAGTTCAATTGATCTTTTGTATTTTTTTAGTCTCTATTTCATTTATTTCTGCTCTTTATGATTTCTTTCCTTCTACTAACCTTGTGGTTTTTTTGTTCTTCTTTCTCTAATTCCTTTAGGTGTAATTTTAGATTGCTCATTTGAGATTTTTCTTATTTCCTGATGTAAGATTGTATTGCTGTAAACTTACCTATTAGAACTGCTTTTGCTGTGTGCCATAAGTTTGGATGTTTTTGTTTTCATTTTTCTCTAGGTAGTTATTCATTTCCTCCTTGATTTTTTCAGTGATCCATTGGTTGTTTAATAGCATATTGTTTAGCCTCCACATAAGTTGATGTCTAGTCTTACAGTGCTGTGGTCAGAAAAGATGCTTGATATGATTTCAGTTTTCTTAAATTTACCATGACTTGTTTTGTGGCCTAGCATGTGATCTAGCCTGGAGAACATTTCATGTATACTTGAAAAGAATGTGTATTCTGCTGCTTTTGGATTAAATGCTCCATATATAACAATTAAGTCCATCTGATCTAATGTGTCATTTAAAGCCTGTGTTTCCTTATTGACTTTCTTGAGGATCTGTCCATTGATGTCTATTTTAAAGTCTGTTTTATCTGATAAAAGTATAGCTACTCTGGCTTTCTCTTGATTTCTGTTTGCATGGAATAACCTTTTTCCATTCCCTGATTTTCAGTCTGTGTGTGTCTTTAGATCTGAAGTGAGTCTCTTATAGGCAGCATATGTATGGGCCTTGTTTTTGTATCCATTCAGCCACTCTTTGTCTTTTGATTGGAGCATTTAGTCCATTTAAATTTAAGGTAATTATTGGTATTTATGTTCTTGTTGCCTTTTTAATTGTTTTGAGGTTGCTTTTGTAGTTCTTTTTTCCCTTCTTTTGTTCTCTTCTCTTGTGATTTGATGACTATCTTTAGTGTTATGTTTGGATTCCTTTATCTTTTTTGCATGTATATCTATTATAGATTTTTGGTTTGTGGTTACCGTGAGGTTTTTATATGGATACATATATATATGATCCCAAATTCTTTGATCATCTTTATGATCATTACCCTGAACTCTTTCTCAGGTAGATTGTCTATCTTCAGTTAATTTCATTCTTCTTCCGGTGTTTTGTCTTGTTCCTTCATCTGAAACTTGTTCCTCTGTTGCCTCATTTTTACTGAGTTACTGTTTGTATTTTTATATACCTGGTAACTTAATTATGTTTCCCAGCCTTTGAGAAGTGCCCTTTTGTTGGTGACATCCTCTGCATTCTCTCAGTGGACTCCCCTTTTGTCATACAAGCTGTATGTTCTAGAGTTTCTCCTGATGAGAGCTGCATGGGTCCTTATGTTGTGGCAGGCTGACTATGTGGGAGGTCTGGTAGGCTTGGTTGACTCTTGGTCTGGTTGGTTGCCAGGCCATGCCTTGTTCAGAGGCATGGTCTGGTTGGTTGCCAGGCCATGCCTTGTTCAGAGGCTGCTGGCTGGTGGGACAGGTCATGAAGTGGCTGACTGCAGAACCTCAGGGGACCCCAGGGCTAGTGCTGGGTCACTGGTAGGCAGAGTCAGTGTCCAGAAGATTCTGGCGCTCTTGCCCACCCTCTGGTGGGTGAAGCCAGTTCTTGGGGTTAGTGCTGGACTACTAGCAGATAGAGCCAGGTCCTGGAGTTTGGTTACAGGACCCTGGGATCCTAGAGCTAGTGCCAGATAACTGGTGGGGAAGGGTGGTTCTTGACACAGTTGGGAATGGGGTCGTGGGTGTATGAAGCTTGCATGGGCCTGCTAGTAGGCAGGGCTGGGACCTGGCTGGTCCTAGGGCAGTGTCTGGCCTGCTGTGGGCAGGCTGGGTCCACAGGCTGTGGGATTGTGGTTTTATTGCATGTGGTCTCTGCCCCCTGGTAGGTGAAGCTGGTCCAGAGGCTAGATAAAACTTTCTGAGTGCAGTGCTGGGCCCAGAGGACTCTGAGGCTGGCGCCTGCCCACTGGTGGGTGGATCTGGGTCCTGGACCCTCTGGTGGGCAGGGCCATGTCCAGAAGCTTCTGTGGACTCAGGAGATCTTTAGGCAGTCTGTCTGCTGATGGGTGGGGCTGTGTCCCCACCCAGTTAATTGCTTGGCCTGAGTCATTCCAGCACTGGCACCTAGAGACTGTTGGGTGGGACCAGGTCTTCATGCTAATGGCCTGGAGGAAGGATTCTACAATGGCACTCACCAGCACAAACATTTACATAGTAGAAGGACCTCTCAAGAATGGATCCCACCAGTGCTTATGTCCCCAGGGTAAGCTTCAGGCACCCCCTGCCTCTCTGGGGATCTTTCTAAGACAGGTAGGTCTGGCCCATGCTCCTATCAAATAACTCTTTTGCTCTGGGTCCCAGAGTGTGTGAGATTTTTCTATGCCCTTTAAGAATGAAGTCTTTATTTCCCCAAGTCCTGTGGGACTCCCAAGATTAAACCTCACTGGACTTCAAAGCCAAATTCTCTGGGGCCTTGTCTTCCTGGTGCAGGACCCCTGGGCTAAGGAGCGTGACGTGGGGCTTAGAAGTCTGACTCCTGTAGGAGAACCTCTGCAATGTAATTACTCTCCAGTTTGTGGGTCACCCATCTGGGGATGTATGGTACTTGACTATATCACAAGTCTGCCCCTCCTACCCATCTTGTTTTTGTTCGTTCTTTGTCTTTAGTTGTAGAAGATCTTTTTTGGTAGGTTCTGGTCTTCTTACTGATGGTTTTTCTGCAAATAATTGCGATTTTGGTGTGTTTGTGAGAGGATGTGAGCTCAGGGTCTTCCTAGTCCACTATCTTGGCCTATCTCTCCTGAATAATTTCAATCAGATTACTTTCAAAATATAATCACTGTTGTTCTTGTTTACCAATTTTCTTGTTTAGTGTATTTCTGTACCAGTGTATTATAAGCAGATAGGCTTCTTTAAGAAAATCTAGAGTTTGCAAGATAAATAGCACTTAGTTTAGCTCAGTTACTTCAGTTTACAGGTGAAGCAAATCAAATCCACTCAGAAAGTTATTGGAAGTTAGCACTAAATTTGGCAGCTGGTCTATTTTTCTTCAACCAGTTCTTCTTTCCCCTTCACATATATGGATCATAATTTGTCTGGATGACCATTTCCTAGGGCCTGTTCTACACAATACTCGTTCTGCAGGTTGTTCCGAAAAAATATGTTTCAGAAATATTACACAACATAGCTTGTTTGTGGTGATTCTTGGTATATCCTTATAAAAAATGAGAGAATCTATCTTAAAGAAATCTAACTCCTCACCTCAGTTTACCAAACCCTGAATGAAATGTGCTTGCCTTCTTCCCTCTGATGTTTCCTGCTACATTACTTTTGCCTCCAGGCAGAAAAAATTCTCTGCTTTGAGGACTCACACAATTAGTTCAGACCCACCTGGATAACCTCCTTATTTCAAGGTCTGTAACCTTAATTACATCTGCAAAGTTCCATTGCCATATAACAAAACATACAGGTTCTAGGGATTAGAGCATAGGCAACTTTGGAGGGCCACACTGCTTATTGCAAATTCCAAATCATGCCTTCCCTGATTACCCAATATGAAGGAACTACTCAGCCACTTTATCATATCACCTTAATTGAATTCTTTATACATGCCTTTTAAAAAAAATGTTATATCACTTGCTATAATGTAAGCTTAATAAGAAACAAGAACTAGAATCTGATGATCTTGGAATAATATTTGGCACATAATAGGTGTTCAGTAAATATTTTCTGGCTGAGTTTTGTTAAATTCAGGTTTTCCAAACTTATTACACATAAAATTTAGGATATATGCTTGTTTGAGAAACCAAATATTGTGTGAAACAGGACAGTTTTTATGTTCTTATCTGTATACACATACATATATAAACAGACACATATATGCACACACATATATATACATATACATGTGTGTGCACGCACATGCGTTTGTGTGCACTTGTACTTCCATTTGTTTATCTGTTTCAAAATTTTACATGTAATAGGAAATTTTTCTCATGACTGAGAAGTTAAGGTTCAGGTGCTTTAGGTACCCACTCAAATAATCTGCATTTGGAGCTTGACTGCTGCCAGCTAAATTTGAGTGTTGTCCTCACTTATTTCCATTCAAGCACTTTCTTAGGAGTAAAGGGGCTGCTTTTTTGAGCCGACATGTATCTTCTCTGTCTTCCTTATATTGTACCCATTTATCTGGAGCTCTTGAAATATATGAAATATGCATAATCCTTCTATCACTTAGCAGCCCTATTGGAAAGAAGTACTAAACATTTCTCTAGGTTGGCTTTCCCAAATTAGAATTCTGTGTTACTACCCTAAATATTTAATGGAAAAAACCATGTTCCATGCTTACATTTAGAAAACATTGGATTAAAGGAATATTTGTGTCTTGGAACATATATCATGCTTTTATATTTATTGACTCCCCAAGAGGGCTATTTAGTTTGTAATATTTCCCAAATATTTTACAAGAGGACCAGCTTTTCCCATATAGCATCTATTATTATATCCCAGAATTAGTGTTCTAAGGGACACCATTTAGTAAACATTACTACAGAATATCTTAATTCTCAAATATAAGAAACTTCAAGATTTCCAATTTTATTAACACAGGTAGTATATAGGCTGTTGGTTACTTCAAAGACAACTTTAAAACCTTCTAGCTTTGGGGGTTCTTTTATTATTCAAAACTTTTTCTTTTCATGATCATGTAACTTAACAAAATCTGCATGGCTTAACACAACAACAGTTGATTTCTTTCTTATAACACATGCCTCACACTTGAGAGCTGGTGGGGCTGTGCTCCACACGGTCACCCAGGAAGTCAAGCTGATGGGAGCCCACCATCTCATCTGCACGTGGTCAGGTGTAGCAGCAGCTGATAAGGACCTGAATGCTCTGCAATGCTTCTGAGGAAGTATTCTGTGGCGCTGCCATCCACGGACAATCAGCCAGCATTTATTGCATAAGTGCTCCTAATTGTAGGGGTCTGACAGATGCAGGGCAGTGGACAGAATATTTGGGGCTACCACTGTATCTGCCACAGCTAATAACACTCCTTAACTTCTTTTTATGAGCAAAATTGCCATGGCATTAACTGATTGATGTCTCCTGAATGTCATGATAGCTTAATCTAAATATTGTACAATGATGAATAGAATTTGTCACAGAATGAGGACATATTAAATATAAAAAAAGATTAAATCATTAGTAAGCTATCTCACACGTAAGAGTAAGAGAAGAATTTCAGAAATTTACAGCAGAGAATTAAAGGAATATTTAGCATTCAGTTAAAAATGGTAGCTGTGTGGTCCAGGAATGTGTCATGTACAAAAAGTTAATAAAACAATGCAGTTACTACCATGATCAGATGATTAAAGTTAGGATGTAAGTGAAAGCCACGGAATAGGGAAAACAACAATTTCAAATATCGAGCACTTTATATGTACTGCTTTCTGCCTAAGCACTTTATATTCATGCATAGATTAAATATATTACAATGTTCTTTTTTTAAAAAAAAGACAAAATAAATTGTGAGAGGCAAGCAAAATAGCAGTAACCAAGAGTACTTTTAAAAACTGTACTTGGCATTTATAAGTATTAAGTAAAAAGAAACCATGGTCATAAAACTTTGGGAAACACTGAACAGTAACTTTTCCTCTTGGATATTTTATAGCACATTAAGCGCTCTGAGAAGTCTTCCCAGAAGAAATCACTTTAGTGTCTTTTACCCACGTTTACCAAACTTTTTATCATATAGCCAGAAAGAATAAAGAAAAACTAACCTATTATATATACCCTGCTCAGCCTGGCATACAACTGAAAGAAACAAAAAGAGGCCTTGCTTACTGCTTGCTTTCAAAGTGGTAGATTCCTGATATTCAGTCTTCCTCAGCTATGATATAAACTTACTATGTGCACAGTCCATTTGACCTTGTTACATCTCCCCTGTGAGATTTGAGGTCAAGGGGAACTGACAGCCAGTAGGCTAATACTCATGCTTTTTTACTGAGCTGTAACAAAGTCTTTTGTCTCTGTCCCAGGAGTATCATGTGCCTTCTGCCAACATCCCTGAACAGTTTAGGCTAACTTATTAGCCTGTACGTAGGGTAAATTCAAATCCAGGATACAATACTACAATGTAGTAATAATAAAATTTTTCCTCTTTCCATAGTTGATTAATTTGAGTAATTTTTCCTGGGCTACTAATTTTGACAGAGGAGAAATATGAATTACTAGACAACCAACTCACAGATGCTATGATCTAACAGAGTTACAAGGCCTTTTTTAATGTGTGTGTCAATATCACATTTTATTAATTTTTTAATTTAATTTTTTATATTAGAGCATAGTTGATTTACAATGTTGTGTTAGTTTCAGGTGTATAGCAAAGTGATTCAGTCATACATATACATGTATACATTATTTTTCAGGTTCTTTTCCCATATAGGTTATTACAGAATATTGACTGTAGTGCCCTGTGCTATACAGTAGGTCCTTGTTGATTATTGATTTTATATATAGTAGTATGTATATGTTAATCCCAAATTGCTAATTTATTCCTCCCCCCACCATTCCCCTTTGGTAACTATAAGTTTGTTTTTGAAGTCTGTGAGTCTGTTTCTGTTTTGTAAATAAGTTCATTTGTATCATTTTTTTAGATTCCACATATAAGGGATATCATATGATATTTATCTTTCTCTGACTTACTTCACTTAGTAAAATAATCTCTAGGTTCAACCATGTTGCTGCAAATGGCATTATTTCATTCTTTTTATGGCTGAGTAATACTCCTTTGTATATATGTACAATGTTTTCTTTATCCATTCTTCTGTTGATGGATATTTAGTTTGCTTCCTTGTCTTGAGTATTGTAAATAGTGCTGCAGTGAACACAGGGGTGCATATATCTTTTTGAATTAGACTTTTCTCTGGATATATGTCCAGGAGTGGGATTACTGGATTTTATGGTAGTTCTATTTTTAATTTTTTAAGAAACCTCCATACTGTTCTCCATAATGGTTGTACCAATTTACATTCCCACCAGCAGTGCAGGAGTGTTCCCTTTTCTCCATACTCTCTCCAGCAATTATTTTTTGTAGACATTTAGATGATGGCCATTCTGACCAGTGTGAGATGACACATCATTGTGATTTTGATTTGTATTTCTCTAATCATTAGTGATGTTGAGCATCTTTTCACGTGCTTTTTGGCCATCTGTATGTCTTTTTTGGAGAAATGTCTATTTAGATCTTCTGCCCATTTTTTGATTGGGTTGTTTGTTTTTTATGTGATATTGAGCTGTTTGTATATTTTGGAAATTAATCCCTTGTCGATCACTTTGTTTGCAAATATTTTTTTCTGTTCTGTCGGTTGTCTTCTTGTTTTGTTTATGGTTTCCTTTGCTGTGCAAATCTTTTAAGTTTAATTAGGTCCCATTTATTTATTTTTGTTTTTATTTTTATTACTCTAGGAGACAGTTCGGAAAAGACATTGCTGTGATTTACGTCAAAGAGTGATCTGCCTATGTTTTTCTCTAAGAGTTTTATAGTATCTAGTCTTACATTTAGGTCTTTAATCCATTTTGATTTTATTTTTGTGTATGGTGTTAGAGAATGTTCTAGTTTCATTCTTTTACATGTACCTGTCCTGTTGTCCCAGCACCACTTATTGAAGAGACTGTCTTTTCTCCATTTTATATTCTTGCATCCTTTGTTGTAGATTAATTGACCATAGTTGTGTGGTGTTATTTCTGGGCTTTCTATCCTGTTCCATTGATCTGTATTTCTGTTTTTGTGCCAGTACCATACTGTTTTGATGACTGTAACTTTGTAGTACAGTCTGAAGTCAGGGAGCCTGATTCCTCCAGGTCCTTTTTTTCCCCCCTTAGGATTGGTTTGGGTATTCAGGGTCTTTTGTGTTTCCATGCAAATTTAAGAGTTTTTATTCTAGTTCTGTGAAAAATGTCCTTGTAATTTAATAGGGATTGCATTGAATCTGTAGATTGCCTTGAGTAGTTTAGTCATTTTGACAATATTGATTTTTCAAACCAAAGAACATGGTATATGTTTCCATCTGTTTGTGTCATCTTCAAGTTCTTTCATCAGTATCTTATAGTGTTCAGAGTACAGGTCTTTTGCCTCCTTAGGTAGGTTTATTTCTAGGTATTTTATTCTTTTGATGCCATGGTAAATGGGGTTGTTTCCTTAATTTCTCTTTCTGACCTTTCCTTGTTAGTGTATACAAATGCAAGAGATTTCTTTGTATTAATTCTGTATCCTTCAACTTTACCGATTTTCTGGATGAGTTCTAGTAGTTTTCTGGTAGCATGTTTAGGATTTTCTGTGTATAGTATCATGTCATCTGGAAACAGTGACAGTTTTAGATTCCTTTTATTTCTTTTTCTTCTCTGATTGCCATGGCTAGGACTTCCAAAACTATGTTGAATAAAAGTGGTGAGAGTGGACCTCTTTGTCTTGTTCCTGAACTTAGAGGAAATGCTTTCATCTTTTCACCATTGAGTATGTTGTTAACTGTATTTTTGATGTATATGGCTTTTATTATGTTGAGGTAGGTTCCCTCGCTGCCCACTTTCTGGAGACTTTTTCTCATAAATGGGTGTTGAATTTTGTCAAAAGCTTTTTCTGTATCTGTTGAGATGATCATATGGTTTTTATTCTTCAATTTGTTAATGTGGTGTATCACATGGATTGATTTGTGGATATTGAAAAATCCTTGCATGCCTGGGATAAATCTCACTTGGTCATGGTGTATTATCCTTTTAATGTGCTGTTGGATTCAGTTTGCTAGTATTTTGTTCAGGATTTTTGCTTCTATGTTCATCAGTGATATTGACCTGTAATTTTCTTTTTTTGTAGTATCTTTGTCTGATTTTGGTATTGGGGTGATGGTGGCCTCATAGCATGAGTTTGAGAATATTTCTTCTGCAATTTTTGGAATAATTTCAGAAGGATAGGTATTAATTCTTCTTTAAATGTTTGATAGGCAAGGTCTTAATTAACATTTGAGTGGTTGCTCTCTTTCATTTACTGTGGAAATGACTTCATATGCACTAACTTGTTTATTACTCAAAGGCATTCCATGATGGAGGTGCCAGTATCTTCATTTTACAGATGAGGAAACTAAGACACAGAGGAGTTAATTTTCTCAAGGTCGCACAGTATGTGGTAGGCCTGGAATTCAAACCTAGGTATCAGAACCAAATTTCTATCCATCACATAAAGAGAAAGGAGATATAGGAATTTTAAATTTATTCACAGTAGAAACCAGAACAATTGTTACAAAAATAATAATAAAAGATCTCATTGAAGAAAGATTTTTTGAAATATTAAAAACTTGAATTTGTAAATTTCTACCCATTAAAAGAAAAGCAAATCAAAATTTAATTGTCCAACAAGTGTAAGGAATACCTGAGAAGAGAGCAAATGAGTTTTGATCTAAAAGAGAGGGCCCTACTGATTGAAGATATGGTTAACACTTCTTATTTAATCATTCAGATCGTATCAAGCAGAGCAGCCCCATTCAGATGGTAACATGGGCCTCTAATCCCCAAAGTCCAGAGTTCATTGTTGGTGTGGCAAAGCAATTCAGTCAGCTGAAGAATAGCTGTTTTATGTAGTCCGAATTCAACATAACATATACTTTACATAGCTGTGATTGGTTAGCATAATTGTAGTGTTGTAGGAAACTTTCAGGTTAACCAAGCCACTCAAAATGATTACTCATGCTACCAAGAGCTACAAAATTGAAGCACCTTCTGCTACAGGGGTCAACAAACTGGCATGTGGGCCAATTCTAGTTCACCCTTTGTTTTGTGAATAAATTTTTATTGTGACACAGTCACACCCCTTTGTTGGGTATTGTCTATGACTGCTTTGTGCTACAATGACAGAGCTGAGTAGGGGCAACTGCCACAGAGGTCATATGACCTGCAAAACCTGCAATATTTCCTATCGGGTCCTTTACAGAAAAAGTTCGCTGGCTCCTGTTCTGGTCCTTTAAGCACATTTTCATCAATAATAAATATCTTCTCCAGCGTGTATATAAAAGTGAGTCAAACATGCAGCTTTAATATCTAAAAGTGAACCTTACTATTAGTATATGCTGAACTTTGAGAATTTTTATTTGTAAATATTTCTACAGTGTGACAGTGAATTAAATTATTTGACCATAAATGTTTATCTCATTTACTGATGTCAGTGGTTAAACCTACACATTAACTTGCCCATTTCATAGTTACCTTTAGGGACTTTTCCTTTCCCTAGAGGTCCAGGGATTTTTCTCTTAACATTTCTCACGATAGAGCTTGCTATCTGTTCGTGGCCTTTGGTCTACACAGATCTTGGACTGTCTATATATCTTTCTCAGCCAGTTTCAGTCTTTCTCAACCAAATGATTTCAGGCAACTACAATCAAACCATTGCTAAAAGAAACTTATTTGCCATCTGGGCTTTATACTGTATACACTATTTGTAATTTTTGTTTATTAAGCAAGTGTGTTGAATATTTTCCTTGTATTTTGCATGCTGGCTTACTCTAAATAAACAGAAATTTGTTTTTGATCACAACATAACTATAGAGTTGGGTAGGAAATTACCTTGACACAGTAGTGGCCTCCAAATATACTTTGAGGCACTTTCCCAGAGGTCTTAGAACAAAAGATCTCAGAGAACTTTAGATAGTTGAATACCGTAATTTTAAAATCAGTTTAAAATACACAGTGGCCTCCAAATACACTTTGAGGCAGTTTCCCAGAGGTCTTAGAACAAAAAATCTCAGAGAACTTTAGATAGTTGAATACCGTAATTTTAAAATCAGTTTAAAATACATAGTGAGAAATTAGGAGAGAGAGATGGGGTAGGTTTCCAAACTTTGGACAGGGTGCAAGCAAGGCAGAAGACTCACTACACCTGAATCCCGAGGTACATGATTCAAGAGCAGGGGAGTCCAAAATACAGAAGGTGCTTGGTGTCTAATTCTACCCTTGTTGTGTTGGAGAGACACAGGAGCAAGTATTGCCACAGCAGCAGACAACCAGTGACCTGATGGACAGCATAGTTTTTACTTTTTTTTTTTCCCTGTGTGATACGGAGAGGGGACAAATAGGATACCTCTGTGTCTCCTACAAATATAATGTCTTACAGATTTATTTACTCTTGTGTACTTGACATTTCCACCCCTTCCTTTTTCAAAAAATGCTAAACTTTAATGAGTCACACTAGCTTCTTCCTTTCACACTTAGTTTCATCTATTCTTGTTATTTGTTACTCTTATTAGCATAGCTGAATACACTTTTAAAAACTTGTATAATTGAAGACAGTCACTGCTCCATATCCACAGGCTTCCCACCCACAGATTCAATCAGACTTGGAGTTCAGTCTGTGGTTGGTTGAATCTGGGGGTGTGGACGATGGACATAGAGGATCAACTGTACTATATACCATTTTATATATAAGGGACTTGAGCATCCCTGAATTTTGGTGTCTGTGGGTGTCCTGGACCAGTCCCCTGCAGATACCTAAGGATGACTGTCTAACATTACCTTAGTTTCAGGTGTATAACATAATGATTTGATATTTGCATATGCTGCAAAATGATCACCACAATCAGTCTAGTTAACAGCTATCACTGTAAATGGTTACAAATATTTTTTCTTATGATAGACTTTTAAGATTTACTATATTAGCAGCTTTCAAATATGCAATACATTATTATTAACTAGAGTCATAATGTTGTACATTACATGCTCAGGATTTATTTATTTTGTAACTGGAGGTTTGTACCTTTAGACTCCCTTCACACATTTCCCCCACACCCATCCCTTGCCTCTGACAGCCACTGACGTGTTTTCTGTACTCATGAATTTGTTGTTTTCTTTTTTCTTTTGGATTCCACATGTAAGTGAGAGCATATGGTATTTGTCATTCTCTGTTTGACTTATTTTATTTAGCATAATGCCCTTAAGGTCCATCTGTGTTATCATAAATGGCAGGATTCCAAGTTTCACGGCTGAATAATATTCCATTGTGTGTGTGTGTGTGTGTGTGTGTGTGTGTGTGTGTGTATCAGATTCTTTATGCATTCATTCACTGATGAACCCTTAGGTTATTTCCAGATTTTGACTTTTGTATGTAATGCTGCAATGAGCATGAGGAGTGCATATATCTTTCAAATCAGTGTTTTTGTTTTCCTTGGATAAATAGCCAGAAGTGGAATTGCTGGATAGTATGGTAGTTCTATTTTTAATTTTTTTAGGAACCTCCAACTGTTTCCCAAGTGGCTGCACAATTTACATTTCCAAAAACGGAACACAGGGGTTCCCTTTTGTCCATATTCGTGCCAACACTTGTTGTCTCTTGTCATTTTCGTGGTTGGTATTCTAACAGGTGTGAGGTGAGATCTCACTGTAGTTTTGATTTGCATTTCCCTTATGGTTAGTGATGTTTGAGCATCTTTGCCTGTACCTGTTGGCTATCCTTATGTCTTCTTTTGAAAAATGTCTATTCAGATCTTCTGCCTATTTTTAAATCAGGTTGCTTTTTTTGCTATTCAGTTTCATGAGTTCTATATATATTTTGGGTATTAATCCCTTGTTACATATATGGTTTGCAAATATGTTCTCCCATTATGAGGGTTGCCTTTTAATTTTATTGGTTTCCTTTGCCTTGCAGAAGATGTAGAGTTTGATATAGTTCTATTTGTTTGTTTCGGCTTTTGTTGCCTTTGTTTTTGTTGCCAAATTAAAGAAATCTTCACCAATGTTTTCAACCTATGTTTTCTTCTAGGAGTTTTATGGTTTCAGGGCTTACATTTTATGGTTTCAGGGCTTACATTCAAGTCTTTAATCCATTTTAAGTTAATTTTTGTGTATGCTGTAAGATGGTGGGCTAATTTGATTCATTTGCATGTGGCTCTCCAATTTTTCTAGCACTGTTTACTGAGGAGACTCTCCTTTCCCCATTGTATATTTTTGTCTCCTTTGTTGTAAATTAGACAATCATATATGCATGAGTTAATTGCTGGGCTCTCTATTTTGTTCCATTGATATATGTGTCTGTTTTATGCTAATACCATATTGCATTGATTACTATAACTTTGTAATATAGTTTGAAATCAGGGTTCATGATATCTCCAGCTTTGCTCTTATTTCTCAAAATTGCTTTGGCTATTCAGGATCTTTTATGGTTCTATACAAATTTTAGGATTATTTGCTTTATTGCTCTGAAAAATGCCATTGGAATTTTGATAGGGATTGTGTTGAATCTGTAGTTTGCTTTGGGTACTACAGACATTTTAACAATATTAATTCTTCCAATTCATGAGGATGGAATATCTTTCCATTTCTTTCTGCCTTCTTCAGTTTCATTCTTCATTGTCTTACAGTTTTCAGTGTGCAGGTTTTTCACCTCCTTTTTGCACCTTTTATTTCTTGTCTGATTGCTGTGGCTAAGACTTGGAATACTATGTTGAATAAAAGAGGTGAGAGTTGGCACCCTAGTCTTATTCCCAGTCTTAGAGGAAAGGCTTTTATGTTTACACTGTTGAGTTTCATTTTAGCTGTGGGCTTGTCATATATGGCCTTTATTATGTTGAGGTAAGTTCCCTCTAACTTTAAGAGTTTTTATCATACATGGATGTTGACTTTTGTGAATGTTTTTCAGTATCTATTGAGATGGTGATAAGATTTTTATCTTTCATTTTGTCAGTGTGGTATATCACAGGGTTTGATTTGAATATTTTGAACCATCCTTGGACCCCTGGAGTAAATACCACTGAACATGATGTATGATCCTTTTAGTGTGTTGTTGAATTTGCTATGCTAATATTTTATTGAGGATTTTTGCATCTATGTTCATCAGGTATATTGGCCTGTAATTTTCTTTTGTTGTGGCTTCCTTATCTAGTATTGGTATCATGGTAATGCTGGCCTCATAAAATGAGCTTGGAGTGTTCCCTCCTCTTCTATTTTTTGAAAAAATCTTAGAAGGATTGGTGTCATTTCTTCTTTCAGTGTTTGGTGGAAATCACCAATGAAGTTGTCAGGTCCTGAACTTTTGTTTGGCGAGAGGTCTTAGATTACCGATTCAATCTCTTTACTAGTAATTGGTCTATTAAGTTTTTCTGTTTCTTCATTATTCAGTCTTAGCAGTTTGTATGTTTCTAGGACTTTATCCATTTCTTCTCGGTATTCAAATTTCTTGACATATGATCGTCAATAGTTGTCTCTTAGGAACATTTGTATTTCTGTGGTATCAGCTGTAATGTCTTCTCTTTCATTTCTAGTTTTTTTTTTTTTTTGGATCCTCTTTTTTTCTTGGTGTATGTAGCTAAATATTCATCAATTTTATTTCTCTTTTCAGAAAATCAGCTCTTAGTTTCATTGAACTTTTCTATTTTCTTTTAGTCTCCATTTATTTCTGCTCTGATTTTATTTCCTTCTTTCTACTAACTTAAGAGTTCATTTTTTTTCTCTTTTTTCAGTTCCTTGAAGTGTGAGGGTAGGTTGTCTGAGATTTTTCTTGTTTCTTGAGGTAGAAATTTATCACTGTGAACTCCCTCTTAAAACTGCTTTTGCTGTCCAATAAATTTTGGTATTTTGTACATATTTTGAAACACATTCTCATTTGCCTCAAGATATTTTTTGATTTCTCTTTTGATTTCTTCTTTGACCCATTGGTTGTTCATTGGGATAGTAGCATGTTGTGGAATCTGAACATATTTGTGAATTTCCCAGTTTTGTTCTTGAAATTGATTTCTAGTTTCATACCATTGTGATCAGAAAAGATGCTTGATATTATTTTAATCTTCTTAAAGTATTATTAAATTTATTAAAATTTGTTTTGTGGTTTAACGTATGATCTATCCTGGAGATCCATGTACACTTGAGAAGAATGTGTATTCTGCTTTTGGACGGAATGTTCTATCTACATCTATATCTATATCCATATCCATATCTATATATAAGTCCATCTTGCCTGACTTATCACTTAAGCCCAATGTTTCCTTATTGATTTTCTGTCTGGATGATCTATACATTGATGTAACTAGGATATTAAAGTCTCCTACTAGTATTGTATACCTATTTCTCCATTTACTTTTGTTAATATTTAGTTTATGTATTTAGGTGTTCCTGTATTGGATGCATAAATATTTACAATGCTTCATCCTTTTTAGATTGACCCCTCTATTATTATGTAATGCTCTCCTTTGTCTCTATCAGTCTTTGTTTTAAAGTCTCTTTTGTCTGCTATAAGCATAACTACCCCAGCTTTCTTTTGGTTTCCAGTTGCATGAAATATGTTTTTCTATTCCTTCACTTTTAGTTTGTATACATTCTTATATTTGAAGTAAGTTTTTTGCTGGCAGCATATGGATGAACCTTTCTCTTTTTAATCCATTCAGCCACTCTTTGCTTTTGATTGGAGAATTTAGTCTATTTAAATTTATAGTAATTATTGATAGATATGTACTTACTGTCACTTTGTAAATTGTTTTCTGACTATTTTGTAGTTTCTCTCTCTTTCTTCTCTTGTTCCCTTCCTTTTTGTTTTAATGACATTTTTAGTGGTAAGCTTAGCTTTTTTTCTCTTTCTCTTGTCCATCTATTATAGGTTTTTGCTCTGTGGTTCCCATGAGGCTTACATATAACAACTTATATTTATACTGGTCTATTTTATCTTGATAACTACTTAAGTTTGAACACATCCTACAGGTCTACATTTTCACTCTCTCCCTAATATTTTGTTTTTGATGTCACATTTTACATGTTTTTATCTTATATATCCGTTAAGTAATTATTGTAGTTATGGTTATTTTTACTACTTTAGACTTTTAAACTTCATACTAGCTTTACCATATATAATGTTTACCTTTGCCAGTGAGATTTATACTTTCATATGTTTACCTGTTACTAATTAGCACCCTTCTTTCATCTTAAAAGTTCCCTTTAACATTTCTTGTAAGGCTGGTTCAAAGGTAATTTCTTCCTTTAGCTTTTGCTTGCCTGGAAATTTTAAATCTCTCTTTCAATTCTGAATAATAACTTTGCCAGGTAGAGTATTCTTGTTTGGAAGATTTTTTGTTTTCTTTCTGCACTTTGAATATATTATGCCTCTCCCATCAGTACTGCAAAGTTTCTGCTGAAAGTTCTGCCGATGGTCTTATGGGGATTCTGTTGTATGGATCAAGATGTTTCTCTCTTAATGCTTTCAAGATTCTCTCTTTGTCTTTTACTTTTGATGTTTTATAATGTGTGTTTGTGTGGGTCTGTTTGGGTTCATCTTATTTGGAGCTCTGTGTGCTCCTGGATCTGGATGTCTCTTTCCTTCCCCTAGTTAAGAAAGTTTTCATCCACTATTTCTTCAAATAAAGTCTCTGCGCCTTTCTCTCTTCTCCTTCTGGGACCACTATAATGCAACTGTTAGTCCACTTGATATTGCTCCATAAGTCCCTTAAACTATCTTCAGTTTTTTCATTGCGTTTTCTTTTTGGTGTTCTGACTGGATGAGTTCCACTGCCCTGTCTTTGAGTTCATTGATTCTTTCTTCTGCTTCATTTACTATAATATTTAACACATCTAGTGTATTTTTCAGTTCAGTCATTGTATTCTGCAGCTCTGTGACTGCTATTTCATACTTTCTTACATTTTCTCTCTCTGTGTTGAAGTTCTCATTGTGTTCTCCTGAGTTCGGTGAGCATCTTTACAACCATTACCTTGAACTCTTTATCAGGTAAATTACTTATCTCCATTTCATTAAGGTTTTTTTTCCTGAGGTTTTATCTTGTTCTTTTTGTGAAACATATTCCTTTAATTCTTTATTTTGCTTGACTCTCTGTGCTGGTTTATGTGCATTAGATGAAATAGCCACCTCTTCCAGTCTTGAAGGAGTGATCTTGTGCAGGAAATGAACCATATCACTCATTCGTGCCCTAGCTCTTGTTTGTCTCTCACATATCTGTGATTGTCCAAGCAGCCTGTTTTATTTTTAATGGCTGCAAGTATTTGGGGGTGTACAAGACCTATAGTGTCCCAAAAAAGAGGAGTTCAGTGAGCACCTAGATTCAAGCTGACTGGAAGCCAGACCTCAGGCTGCAGCTTTTAAAATATGCAAATTCATACTATCCTGTGGGACCACAATTGTAAGCACCATTGGCTACCAAAGACAGATATTCCAGAGGTGTTCCCCTGGGTGGCGGTTGCAAAAATCAGGGCTTCAGCCAAGTGAATAAGCTCCTTTCTGGGAGATACCAGTGAGCTGTGGTGAGACAAAGAGAGAGAACTGAGCTGGCATTCACCAGCCTATGTTCCATGAGAGTATTTCCGTAGGCCTCTAAATGTGTGCCAGTCCTGAGGTCTGCCCCTCAGCAAAGCTCCAGGATAAACAAATAGGCCTCTGTCACAGAAAGAATGGGGGTGTTTCAGTCTGTTTTCTGTGCAGTGGCCTGGGGGCGGTAGTCAACCAAGAACTGTCTCTCCAATTTGTCACAGTCCCATGAGACTTGGGAACTCAAGGCCATCTGGCCTCTAGAGTCAGGCAGTTAAGGGGTATCCCCTGGGAAGTAGCCTCCAAAATCACGGCACCACATATAAAAGCAGAATCACCAAATTCGTGTAAACTTGCTCCCGTCTCTGAGATACAGGTTCTCCTTAGCACTGCAGAGGGAGAATGTGAAATTGGCATCTGCTGGCTGGAGTGAGGCAGAGGGAGAGCATAAGCATGGTGTCCACGGTGGGGGTAGGGAACAAGGAAGAGGAAGAGTGTGAAGATGGTGTCACCAGCCCCTGTCCCCAGAAAGTATCCTAGAAGGCCTCTGTATGTGTGTTAAGTGAGATGCCTGCCCCTCAGTCTGACGTTTTAAGGTTAGCAAATGATCCTCTTTCATATACAATCTGGGTGCCTCTTGTTCTGCTACTTTTGTACCTGCTCCTGGGGCAGGTGAACCTGAGCGTGTGAGCCCTTTAAGAGTCATTTCTCAGTTTGTTATACCCTTGTGGGTCTCGTGGATGCAAGACGTGTTGGCTTAGAAAGCTGGATGTTCTGGGGGCTCATCTTTCAGGTGCAGATATTAAAAGCTAAGGTGCTCAATGTAGGGTTCAAACTCTTTGCTCCTCTGGGAAGAGATATGGGTTTTAAGTCTCCTCCTGAATGTTGGTTGCCATGCTGGGGGTGGAATTTTTGACAAGATTGTGTCTCAGCCTCTCCTGCCTGCTTTGATGTGGATTTTTCTCACTTGCTCTATGTGCAGGAATTGCTCAGCTAGCGTTTAGTTTATTCAGAGAAAATTGTTTCTTACATAGTTGTAGATTTGAAGTGTCTGTGAGTTAAGGTGAGTTCAGGATCTTCCTATGTTGCCATCTTCAACTGGAACCAGAGCTAAATATTCAGTAATAACACAACAAATATAAATAATACAGAAAAATAACACATTTCAGCAAGAAATTATTTGTAGAAGAAATTTCTGAATCCTAGTGACTCAACTGCCCATTCAGTTGGTTACTCCTCTGATACCCCTCCTTATACTTCTAGAAACATGCTACATGTGTGCTGGTGGCAGGCTGGGGTGGGAAGGGAATGGGGATGGGCAAAAGGAAGTGGCTGACTATCAATACAGATAATTCTCACAATCTTATAGGACCTTTAATTTTAAATGATTATTCAGATATCTATGGAAAAATGTGCAACACTAACGTATGTTAATATTTCCAAAAAGTTTCAGAAATAAGAAAAGTTTTAGAATCCTGCTCCCTGGTCTCTATCAAAATCTGAAGATATTTAATACTTTCTCACAATCCAGATTTCTATTTTAAGATGGTTCCTCAAAGTCTCCAATAACTAAATTCTCCTCTTTAATATTTAGGAGGTGGAGTTTATAAAATGACCCACCACTTATTTCCTATCCTTTCATGTACACCTATCTTTTCATAATGACCGTGGTCCTCAACTATGTAGGCTGAGGGTAGGATTAGAGAAGAACAGTAGCTGTCAACTTGGCTCTTTGAGCCTAGATAGTTCTCTCCTCCACACTGGCCTTATTTATTCTTCTATAACTGTATAGACACTCATTCTTCTCTAGAAATAAGCCCTCATCTTTGTATGCTTCTCCTTTTCTCCCGCTCCTTATCCCACTCTTGACATCCTCCAAACTATCAATCCTGCCCATTATCTTGCCCAGAGTAAAGCTCTATAGCTGTTAATATATTCCTTATAACTTATATAATATGTAAAACTCCTGGATGCTGAAGAGTCCCTTTATTCCAGTGGATGATTTCCATCTCAGATAAATTCTGGGAACTATCTCCAGTGTTAGGTCAGAGGCAGGTAAGAGATACTATCTCCTACTTTACATGCGGTCAGTATGAATGTTTGTCATAAATATTGTCAAGCAGATCAAATAACATATTCCAGAAAATTGAGACAATAAAGTTAGTAGCACTTCATCTTCTACCCTGCCATATAGATTAGCTCTAATACTATCTGAAAATACCATTTACAGGCTCAACAAGGCAAACGACAAAACAGTGGAATATGTATAGCAGATTTTCAAGTCTGATGGGTTTCCTTTTGTCTCAGTAGGCTTATATAGCTTTGCTCTCTTAAGTCCTTGATAAATCAAAGTAATAGCAGCAACAAGTCAAATAAAACGGTTACATAGGTGGTCCAATTTCTGTATGACTTAAAATCAGGACTTTTCCAATTTTTTTTTGTATATGTGAATCACTTGAGGATCCTATTAAACTACAGATTCTGATTCAGTAGGTCTGGGTTAGCATCTGAGATTCTGTTTTTAAAAAAGTTCTCAGGTGTTCTGAGGCTGCTGACTCAGATTTCACAGAATTAAAGAAACCAAACTTTAAAACATTTATGTTTTCCTAGCTATGTCACAATTCCTCTTCATGAGTGTGTAGAACAGCGCATTTCTGAAATATGCACACATAAGCTTACTAGCATCTGAGAACAGTTGGGAAAAGAAAATAGGAGTTAATATGTCAATAATTCATGCATACACAAAAGCAGCTAATATAGAATTATAGTAGCAATATCAAACAACTTTGAAGTCAAACACATTCAAAAATTATAAAGGAAAAGTAAATCATTATTCTAATCATGGAAGTCTTTATGTTCACAAATATTTAAAAATGCAGCTACGTTTGAGTCAGGAAAGGAGAAAGCAGAGTATGCCTGTATGTATTTCATAACAATATTCAACGCTAATTCATTTTTAGTCCATTAGCTCAGCTCACTGCAAATAACCCAGAAAAACAATCATAGGTAGTTCTGTTAGTGTATGCAGAAAAGGGTAAGGGACAGTGATCATTTAAGTGGAGTGAGTGGAGTGGTTATTTAGAGTTGTAGACGGGCCAGAAGAGGCAGATGAAGAGAGAGCAGCCACAGTGTCTCTCATACATTGAACTTCAACCGGAAACACTGAACTGAGAGTTGTAACACACCTGCAACAAACTGAGGCTCCAAAGATAATTAATGTGTAGATCAGACATTGATAATGGGACAGATTATATCTAAACACAAATATCCAGCACCTTCACAAGTGTAAAATTTCAGTGATCGCTAGTTTGCCTATAGCTACATTTTTTACTGAAATGAAATCCTCTTTTTTTCTGAGAACTGAAAGCTGTGTACATTATTCTCTTTCTTCATGTACTTGTCAGCAAGAGTAAACATTAACCCATTTTAATATGCTATAGATTCTCTAATTTGTGTTAACGCCTTTGCAGATGCTATATTACACTTTCTGTAGGGCAAACTACAAGTCATACATTGAATGCATTCCCAAAAGTGCCTCATTCCATCTCAGTGCGTGCGCACACACACACACACACACACACACACACACACTCACTCACTCACATGCACACACGTCCAAATATATTTTTCATTAAAAAATCTATCATTTTTTAAAGAAAGTATCATATTTTCTACTGGGTGTTTTTAATGTATTTCACTAATGTTTGTGTATGGATTTTCTTTCATCTTGTTCATAATTTCTAGAGTTTAAAGAAAATATGGTGAGGAATGATGAAGATTAGAATATACATATATTTAGTTAAATAATACTAAAGACACATAAGTCAAAATCTTTTTCCTGATGTATAAATACTATGAGATTCATTTCTGTATGAAGATTTAAAAATCTGAGTCATTGATTGGTTTTATGGTTCTACCATGAGGTGGATATGCAATTTCTCACTCCTTTTGAAGAGTTTCTACTTTACATCATTCAGCCCTACTTATTTTAAGAATTTAAAAAGTATCCTTTATATTCCTGCTAGATCAACATGTCCACAAATATCCTAATGCAAAGGGAGTAGACTTTCAAGTATCAGAAGAGGATGTCTAGGATTTCACATGTCCATATCTTAGGAGGATACTTTTTTCCCCTCCCAATTAAATGAAAGGACATTATATCAGTATATTTTGAGTATCTTCAGATTTTCCAAAGATCCTTCGGAAATGGTGGTATCTTGGTTTGGGGTTTTCAGTATTTACTGTGGCACCTAATATGAGGAGACTGAATTATTCTTGATTTTAGTAGCCAAACAAATCAGTTACAAATACTTTGTCCTATAAATTTCTGGTTGTAAAACATAAGACAGAATGTGGTCCATCTTCCCTTTCTATGGGGAGCTTTTTAGGAGAACTCGTGATCTCTGCCAAAAGTGAACCCCTGCTGAAGAAAGTAGGGTTATCCTTCACAGTCTAGAGCTTAAGTCCTGCTGCTGAAAAGGATGAAACCAAGGGGTAAAAGATACTTGGTTGGTAAGCTGTAACCAGGTATCTTTTATTCCTTTTCCCCCAACTTGCTTTAAAAATTAGCCTAGTGGTCAAGAGTGAATTTAGAAAGAATGTTTCAGAAGAAAATGTTTCAGAAAAGAATATAGATGCATAAAGAAATAAAAGTTCAAATAGACTACTGCAGACATAAAATTAGACTGTTTTGTGACATAACAGGAACTAGGCAAAGCACAGGGATTTAAGAAAGGACATCTTTTAATGATTGAAACCAGTCTTTCTGCAGTTACTATGAAAGAAAGAAATATTACAACAAATAACTATGAATGCACATTCTACACTTTGTACTCTTCCACACAATAATTTCTTTATTATCATTTATATCTCTTAATACTAGCACAGCATTCTGAAGTTGCCAAGCATAAGTTGTATGCAACTGAATGAAAAGATCAAAATCTACTCAGTTTTCCAGAAGAGCTGCAGAACATGGAAAATGACAAAGTCCTTATACATGTCCATTTGCAGAATCATTGACAAAAATATAAGCCATATTCTTGTAAAGAGCATGGTTATAGTGCCTACTGATGCTGTACAAAGGATTCCATAGAGAAGGAAACTTAAGTAATGTATAATAAATGGTTCATAGGCCAAACATTTGGTTACCATTCTTAAATGTCTTTCAAAATAGTTGATGCTTGTGAAATGCAATGCCCTGACAGTCCTGGGGTCTGTGTGTTGCAGGGGCACTGATGAAGGTAATGCTATTTCCTCTTTGATGAGGAAGACAAGAGTTCAGGGTCCAGGATTTGTTTATATTGCCTACTCCTCTGCCAAATTTGCCAGCAGGGAATTAATTAGTGAATCAATACCAAGTAAGAATAATGGGATCATGAATAAGTGAAGTCTGTAGCAACTTAAATCAATTCGATTGTGTGTACCTGTTGAATTTTAAAAGGTACCTATTTTTGTTCAAAGTATGGACTTCACTGGCATCCTAATAATCCTTTAGAAATGTGCTGATGCTCAGTGCAAAAAAAAAGTGCCCCCAGTTCTTCAACTATAAGATAAGGTGTGTTTTGCAAAAATAAAGCATACAAATCTTCATTTTGTAGGTCGATATTAAGAATGGTCCTGACGTATTTGGTGCATGAATGTGAAGACTCATTTGCTTCCTGGAAAGTAGAAGAGAGGTAAGTACTTAGTACTTATCAGAAAGTTGTGAAAAAATAAAACAGGTAATACTCAAATTCTCTACATATATAAGATATCATATTTTCTATAAGTTAGCCCAGTTTCTCAAGCTACAGAGAAAAATTCTGATGAACTTCATGGATAAGGCAGTTATTTTCCCATTCCAGGATACAAGGAAGGCTGCTTCCCAGCTCTCAAGAGCTGCGTCTGGCCAGATAAGGAGGGGTAGCTCGTTAAATCTGCTCTGGATGAACATTTCCACTCTTTGCTGTCCCTTCAGACCATCCTCCATTTAGCGGTGTATATACTGCTACTTTCGAAAGGACTATTGGCTTACTCTCTTTGTGATTCATGGAGTAAAAGCACACCTTAGCTCCACCATCTTTGCTTTATTCCCTCTTGTACACCCATTTCCTTATTTTTTCAATTGTGTGTAAGTCTGCCCAAAGGCACAATTATAACAATACTAAAACTGAGGCTTGTTTAAGGAAATCTATACCTGTGATTCTTCTAAATCTAGTAAATCATGTAATCTACAGAGAACAGTGTTCTTCTCTATCTGTAAAGAAAAAAAGAGGCAAATCATTGTGTAAAGAGCAGTAACTTTTCCTTGTAACTGTCAAATGTTTAAGCCAAGTCAATATACTTGTTGACAAAGACACTCTAGAAAGTTTTCAATCTTTCACCTTAATTTAGCCACATAGAGACCCAAGATATTGGACATTCAGGGCTCATTAAGCACTGATGAAATAGATCATATAATTTTAGTAGAGAATAGTATCAGAAAAGTTTTACAACTACTATACTTCATTTTGAAAAACATATTTTCCCACTAGAACAAGGTTTTGTTGTAATTTGGCTTTTAAGTGGATAATCTTTTCTATCTATTATATAAACAGTCATATGAATTACTTTGTTTAATCATAACTTATCTGTTAATTGACTAATGACAGGTTTTAAAGGTGATGCAGTATTTCCTTCATTATAATGTGAATATATTAGATTAGCATTTTGAATATATTCTGTTCAAAGGATTGTAGGCAGAATTGTTCAGTCCTTTTTTTAGTGAATAAATATAGGCAGAAAGCATCAGAACAAAAGATTGAGTTGCCTTCCTAGGCCCGAGCTCTCAGTCTCACATACTCACAAATATTGTTCCAAATGTTCCACTTTATTTTTTTAATATTAGATTAGATTCACATTTTGAAAATGGACAGTTTTTCACTGTTAAAATTTTAAATTTTCTGGAATGTCTCAAATAGAATGGTTGCTGATGAATCCCTGGCTATTGGAAACATAAAATTTTATTAGAGATTAGTTGTGATAATTCATGTAAAACAGCATAATTTTGGTGCATAAAAGAAGGTCAGTAATTATCAGTGGCAGCTCCAGAATTTCTGTATAAGACAGCTTACAGTCAGTAATCTGATTGGAAGTAGGGTAAGACTTGTTTTTTTTTTTTTTTTTTTAACATCTTTATTGGGGTATAATTGCTTTACAATGGTGTGTTAGTTTCTGCTTTATAACAAAGTGAATCAGTTATACATATACATATGTTCCCATATCTCTTCCCTCTTGCGTCTCCCTCCCTCCCACCCTCCCTATCCCACCCCTCCAGGCGGTCACAAAGCACTGAGCCAATATCCCTGTGCCATGCGGCTGCTTCCCACTAGCTATCTACCTTACTACGTTTGTTAGTGTGTATATGTCCATGACTCTCTCTCGCCCCGTCACAGCTCACCCCTCCCCCTCCCCATAACCTCAAGTCCGTTCTCTAGGAGGTCTGCGTCTTTATTCCTGCCTTACCCCTAGGTTCTTCATGACATTTTTTTTTCTTAAATTCCATATATATGTGTTAGCATATGGTATTTGTCTTTTTCTTTCTGACTTACTTCACTGTGTATGACGGACTCTAGGTCTATCCACCTCATTACAAATAGCTCAATTTCGTTTCTTTTTATGGCTGAGTAATATTCCATTGTATATATGTGCCACATCTTCTTTATCCATTCATCCGATGATGGGCACTTAGGTTGTTTCCATCTCCGGGCTATTGTAAATAGAGCTGCGATGAACATTTTGGTACATGACTCTTTTTGAATTTTGGTTTTCTCAGGGTATATGCCCAGTAGTGGGATTGCTGGGTCATATGGTAGTTCTATTTGTAGTTTTTTAAGGAACCTCCATACTGTTCTCCATAGTGGCTGAACCAATTCACATTCCCACCAGCAGTGCAAGAGGGTTCCCTTTTCTCCACACCCTCTCCAGCATTTATTGTTTCTAGATTTTTTGATGATGGCCATTCTGACTGGTGTGAGATGATATCTCATTGTAGTTTTGATTTGCATTTCTCTAATGATTAATGATGTTGAGCATTCTTTCATGTGTTTGTTGGCAGTCTGTATATCTTCTTTGGAGAAATGTCTATTTAGGTCTTCTGCCCATTTTTGGATTGGGTGTAAGACTTGTTATAAAGTTGTGATTTTCATACTAAGTATATTGCTTTTATTTTGATTGTGTATATATATATATATATATATATTTTTTTTTTTTGTATATATTTTTTGAGGTTCCTAGGAAGGGAGGAAGGATGGAAACTATGGTTAAGTGGAAAATTACCCCCCGCAGGCCATACTTATTCCACGTATGTTTATTAAAGAAAGGCTTCCATTTAGGGGAGATAAGGTCAGACAGTCATTCCTCTATGTACAAGGGGCCACAGGCAGTAATGTCTAAAACACAGAGGCCTGAACCACCTCTACAGTTTTGCTAAAACTCCTACTGTCCACATTTACCTGATTTTTTCCTGTAAACTCTGAGTAATTCAGTTTTCCTGCGTTGAACATTGTTTTTCTTCAATTTTCTTGTACTGTTGTGTTCAGTTTTAGTTCATGAATTGTAATCATTCATCAGGGCATCCACATTTAAACATATAGGGTGCACACCGTGATTTTGGACGGCATGTCTATATGCTAAAATCCTGTTTCTGTATTAATATGTTATCTTCATTTTAAAATAGCATATTTATCCTATTTTATCTCTATCATTTACTGAGTTTTTATTTCTCATTAATTTCTAGGTTATTGAATTTTGCTTTTTATTTTCTTTTCTCTTGTAAATTTCAGTCTCCCGAAATATCTACCATTTTCATTTTTACATAACCTTTCCTAGTCAGTGACATAATAAATTGTTTGTGATTTCTAAAATAATTAGCTAGAAATAATCAAGAAATGAAAAGTTAGCACATATATAGCTTTTGTGCAACAGTCTAACTTTTCAAGGGAGACAATTTCATATTTTAGCCCATTCCTCCCAGAATAAACATGTAATATAGTGATATGCTTGATATTAATACGCCTTATTACTCATTCAGCCTTCATTTATATTTTAACTTACATTAAGCATCTCAAAACTTCACAGATGTATTAAAAACATTAGTTGACCAGATATGTTCAGAAATATTTGCAGCCTCATTTATAACCTCTTTTTGATAAAATGAAAACAGCTAATATATAAACTACTGTTATTGAAGCTCTATATAATTTTTGTTATATACTTACTTATTTTACTTTGATCTTCAT
Organism: Delphinus delphis; assembly: GCF_949987515.2. Lineage (NCBI taxonomy): Eukaryota > Metazoa > Chordata > Mammalia > Artiodactyla > Delphinidae > Delphinus > Delphinus delphis. The sequence continues at coordinate 25,013,933 of NC_082691.1, read as the reverse complement.
GCACAGTATGAAATCATAAAAGCAGTAAACATCACCACACCAACACTCATTAAGATCATTTCTACCAGACCAAGAAGGTTTATTTTTCCAGTCACTTGATTTATGAACATTGCTCTCTTCTCATCACCAAATGGTGCCAGTCTGTAATCAAGTTAATAATTTTTAGCATTATTTGGGTAGTTTAGTGGAGCAAAATAGTCAAAACCCTCCACTTATGTATCAGTCTTTTTTCAAAACACTGCATACATTTTAGTCGTCTTTATCTGTAAGACAAACCAATGGAAGTCCTTTTGCATGTCAAACAAGGTAATAAATGCCAAGGTGGAATATTTAGAGAGAGAAATATAATCCTCTTCCCTTTAAACATGTTATATAGCAGTTTTCAATACACTGGCTTCACTGATCAATACAATGGTCTTACAGAAATATTTTCCAGTTTTCCAAATGATGTTTCCTAGTGACAGAGGGAAATGGCAAATATCAACAGTTTCCTTCCTCTAAAGGCTTATGAAATGCGTGTCCTAATTCTGTGCCTAATCAGTTCCATGATTCACACTAAAAATATCTTGTCAGGTAATAGATAAACTGCCTATACCTACTCAGACCTGGTCTTTATAAACTTGGTTGGCTTTTATTAGCAGTCAGAATTCACATTGAGTTATTTGGAGTTTCACGTTTGCCTCTTTCCCATCACAGGCAGTATGACAAGAAACAGTGTTTAATAGATGCATTATGAAAATAATCTTAAGTGATAGGAAGTACTTTGTCATTCTAAAATAAAAACACTGAAATCTAACATAATCCTGACATTTCTGTGTGTCTTGGTTCTCTCAAAATAATTAATTATATAATTAATAATGTATGAACTTGTCCATATGGGTAATGGAAACTCATACTTCAAATACTATACATACTTACTCAGTTTTCAAACATCAAAAGCTTTTTCTATATACAAAGAAGTTTACTGTTTTTAGTGACTAATAGATTAAAAAATACTAACCTCATTAAGCCAAAGAACAGGCATCATATAGTCTGTGTCAGACCCCTTAATGCTCTGTTATATACACTGAAAATAATTATGAAAATTTATACTAATACATTACACATGTATAACAGAAATGTTAGTAATTACTAGTGTAAATGAATGTTCAGAAATTAGTTGCTCTTGCAACTAATTTTTGTTCCCTGTAATAAATCATTTAAATTTTAATATGGATGTTTCTCAGACATCTTTCACTCTTATAAATCTTTCTAATACAGATTTCTAATTAAATTAACTTTTTCTAAGCATATATTTTCCCTTTCACAAATTATGCCAGGAAACTAAAATATGAATTCTAGAAACTATGGTCATGGAAATATTTGGACAGCTAGCAAAATGAGCAATGCCACCATATACTCATTCCAAAATGTGTGTAAATACCATTTCAATAGAAAATATATATAATTCTAAATTACAAATGAAAGTTACAAGCATTTAATAATTATTTAATGACATTAAGCCAAAGAGAAGTTGACATTTTATGTTCTTTCCCCTTCCTTTCATAGATATACTCATATTCTTAGAAGAAAATACTAAAAATCATAATGAAGCTCGTTCAAGAGACTCACTCAATTTTTCTTGCTGGCTTAACCAGTATATTGATCTGCAGCTGTTTTTCAAATCATAAAGTAAATCCAGATACCTAAAAAGAGAACAAACTAAAATAATTACCCACTTCCTTTAAAAAAAAAAGTCTTTTATAAATCCAAAATTTATTTTTACTGTTATGTAGAACCTAAGGTGAAACTGTACTACTTGAAACTTATGAAATTTATTAAATAGTTAATTGAACATATTAAATATCACATACATAACTCTCCATAATTAAATTTTATTTGTATATGCCTGTGCATATACAGATGTATACGCATATGCGTATGCATGCACGCACACAATTCCTTTTCCCAGCCTCGTGTCTAAGCTTTAGTTAGATTTGTGGTATTTTTCTGATCTGGTTTTGGAGGATCAACAACAACAACAACAATACTGTTACCTAGAACTCATACAGTCAATTTAAATCCTGAGCTATGCATGTTCAACCATATATCAGCCAGAACCTGTGAATCATCAGTATAATTATAATACTACTTCTATCATTATTTAAACTGAAACATGCCTGCTAAAATTCTGGCATGTCGTTTAAATTTTGAAAAGGAGAATATTAAAATAAATTAAAAGGTGAAACTGTTACACTATTGGAAATTTAATAGATTTTTTTCCTGACACTAAGTATAATAGATCTTGCCTCAAATACACATATACCCATAAAATCTCTTTTAATCCTTTGTAATCTACAGTGTCAATTCATAAAAGCAATGCTTGTAGTTAAGTATAAAATGAGCATAAAATTGTAATTTATACCAAATTGTTTTAAGCCAGTTAGAATCATTCCATCATTGCTTTCCCTGACCTGTGAACAATTAAAAAGTCTATAAAATTCCACATGCTAAAAACCTAGGCTAGAATTACTGTGACATTTCATAAGCAACAATAGGAAGAGATCAATGTAATTTTCATTGAGGTAAAAGTAAGTAATTTATCAAGATTTTGATGTAATAAATATGATCAATAAATATGATTGAGAAAATGGAGCTAATATAATTTTTCCTTCATTTTTAGAAAACAGTATTAAATCAGATCAATAATGTAGTTGCTTACAGGTTCAGCATCTAAGTACATACTATGTTCTTCTTCATTTGGACTTAAGCCTTCAAAAGATTCTGTAATTTCAGGACTTGCATGTAGAAAATGAGGAAGTGAAATGTACACAGGTTTTCCTGAAAACAAGTTTTAACAGACAATCGGGATAAATCATTTTCCTCATTACACATACCTCTCAGAAAAGATTTCCTTGAAAATAAAGCTTTTTAAGTTAAAAAAGAAATGCAAATTTGGCTTTGAATACTAATTGGAGGGTCAGGGTAAGGGAAGATTATAACATCTAATCACTTTTGAACAAAAATAAAGTTTAAACTTCTCCTAGTAACCAGTCAATTGATGTCTGTTGTTCATCGCTTTGGTGTTTATTTTAAATATGCAAAGCTTAGCTGTTGAACACAAAGTTACAACCATATACCTTCATGTTTCAGGCAGTAATATGTCTATGGACTGAGAATTTATTGAAGAGGTTTTTCTCTCTTTAGTCACACTAACTCCAACATGAAGGAGGTGAGCAAAATAAGATAGACTCCAAATTTCGTGTTTGAGTCAATTCTTCTTTCAGAGACATCCTGAAATATACTTATTTTTATTTACCATTTTCTAGGGTAGAAAAAGTTAGAAAAATGTCAGCTGGATAAATTGGGATGCAAAAAGTATTCTGGGAACTATTTTCATTTTACCCTAAATCTAAAAGGAGCACAGGGTTTCTGCACAGCAAAGGAAACCATCAAAAATGAAAAGGCTACCTATGGGATGGGACAAAATATTTGCAAACCACATATCCCATTAGTGATTAACATCCAAAATATACAAGGCATTCACACAACTCAAAAAAATAAATAATCCAATTAAAAAATGCATGGAGGACCTAAAGTTATATTATCCAAAGTAGCACAGGGAAATATCAGTATGGTTTTACCTAACAGTAACTAAGTTTTGCAACACTGAAACAACTGGGAGCTTGAAAGCGGTACAAAAATCAGAACAAAAATATCCTACCATCACCCTAACTTTCTGCCCTTATTGCTTTCTCACTTTAAATTTCTAGTGGAAAGGAATCCCGGGTGAAGTTTACATTTTAAAGAATAATGCAAATTATGCCATGGATAGTGACACTGAGAACTTGTACTCACCTTCTTTGCATTTGCTAACATCTAGCACACCATATAAGGTATAGTCTTTGGAGGTAATTGTTTCTGTGCAGAAACAATGGTTGCCTGGATTTTGAAGTGGAGATGCAAAAGCCCTGGATGGAAAAATGAATCTACACACAGGGATTCCTATCAGATCAATTTTGCCTTCAAACACAGCATAGAATGATCTAAACACAGATAAGAAAGAGCTTCATTCTGGGAAACTGAACTTCATTCTGGAGATCCATCTTTTCCTATTTTTAAATTTATATCATTGCTTTAACTTACAAAAATTAGATATAATCTTGTTAGAATTCATGCTTAAATCTTAGGGAAAAAAAATCTTGGGAAATTTTAAGGCTTAGCAGAACTGTACTTGAGTATGAGCTATTCTTATCTTTGTTTTCAGAAGCTTCTCAGATTATTTTTTGCTTATGAACTACCAGAGAGTATTTATATTGAAGACATTTCTCATAGTTAGTTTCCTCTATGGACTAAATATTTATATGACTCCCTCAAATCCTTTATTTTTGCCCAATTTAAATGAAATAAACATAAAGTTTCAATCTTCCAAAGCTTAATCCTGGAGAGAAAGGCTGCTCACTTGCTGGGGTCCATGCATGTGGGTGTTTATTGTATGTCTCCTACGCTCCATTGTTTACTACGTGTCCACCATAACCCCTAAGTTTGTTGTCTAAGCTGTGAGTCTGTTTCTGTTTTGTAAATAAATTCATTTGTATCATTTTTTTTTTAGATTCTGCATATAAGCAATATCACATGGTATTTGTCTTTATCTGTCTGGCTTATTTCACTTAGTATGATATCTCCAAGTCCATCCATGTTGCTACAAATGTCATTATTTCATACTTTCTAATGGCCAAGTAATATTCCACTGTATATATGTACCACATCTTCTTTATCCATTCATCTGTCCATGGACATTTAGGTTGCTTCCATGTCTTGGCTATTGTCAACAGCGCTGCAATGAATATTGAGGTTCATGTATCCTTTTGAACCACGTTTTTCTCCGGATATATGCCCAGGAGGGGGATTGCTGGATCATATGGTGGCTTTATTTTTAGTTTCTTAAGGAACCTCCATACTGTTCTCCATTGTGGCTGTACCAGTTTACATTCCAACCAAGAGTGTAGGAAGATTTCCTTTTCTCCACAACCTCCCCAGGCTTTATTTGTGGATTTTTTGATGATGGCCATTCCTATCAGTGTGAAGTGATATCTCATTGTAGTTTTGATTTGCATTTCTCTGATAGTTGACGATGTTGAGCATCTTTTGATGTGCCTCTTGGCCATCTGTTTGTCTTCTTTGGAGAAATGTCTATTTATATCTTCTGCCCAATTTTTGATTGAGTTGTTTGTTTTTTTGATATTTAATGATTTTTTTTTTTTTTTTCTGGTACGCGGACCTCTCACTGTTGTGGCCTCTCCCGTTGCGGAGCACAGGCTCCGGACGCACAGGCTCAGCAACCATGGCTCACGGGCCCAGCTGCTCCGTGGCATGTGGGATTTTCCCGGACCGGGGCATGAACCCGTGTCCCCTGCATCGGCAGGTGGACTCTCAACCACTGTGCCACCAGGAAAGCCCTGTTTTTTTGATATTGAGCTGCATGAGCTGTGGAAGATTTTGGACATTAATCCCTTGTTGGTTGCATTGTTTGCAAATATCTTCTCCCATTCTGTGAGTTGTCTTTTCGTTTTGTTTATGGTTTACTTTGCTGGGCAAAAGCTTCTGAGTTCAGTTAGGATTTATTTATTTTTCTTGTGATTTCCATTACTGTAGGAGATGGCTCAGAAAAGATATTGCTGTAATTTACATCAGAGAGTGTTCTGCCTATGTTTTCCTCTGAGAGTTTTATAGTATCCGGTCTTACATTTAGGTCTTTAATCCATTTTGAGATTATTTTTGCCTATGGTGTTAAAGGATGCTCTAATTTCACTTTTTTTTTAACATGTAGCTGTCCAGTTTTCCCAGCACTATTTATTGAAGATACTGTCTTTTCTCCATTGTGCAGTCTTGCTTCCTTTGTCATAGATTAATTGACCACAGGTCTGTGGGTTTATTTCTGGGCTTTCTAGCCTGTTCCATTGATCTATATTTCTGTTTTTGTGCCAGTACCATACTGTTTTGATGACTGTAGCTTTGTAGTATAGTCTGAAGTCAGGGAGCCTGATCCTCCAGCTTCGTTTTTCTTTCTCAAGATTGTTTTAGCTACTCAGGGTCTTTTGTGTCTCCATACACATTTTGAAATTTTTGTCCTAGTTCTGTGAAAAATGCCATTGGTAATTTGATAGGGATTGCATTGAATCTGTAGATTGCCTTATGTAGTATAGTCATTTTGACAATATTCGTTCTTTGAATACAAGAACATGGTATATCTTTCCATCAGTTTGTGTCATCTTCAATTTCTTTCATCAGCATCTTATAGTTTCACAGTATAGGTCTCTTGTCTCCTTCAATAGGTTTATTCCTAGGTATTTTATTCTTTTTGATGAAATGATAAATGGCATTGTTTCCTTAATTTCTCTTTATGATCTTTCCTTGTTAGTGTATACAAATGCAAGAGATTTCTGTGTATTAATTTTGTATCTTGCAACTTTACCAGATTCATTGATGAGCTCTAGTAGTTTTCTGGTAGCATCTTTAGGATTTTTTATGTGTAGTGTCATGTCATCTGCAAACAGTGACAGTTTTACTTCTTCTTTTCCAATTTGGATTCCTTTTATTTATTTTTCTTCTCTGATTGCCATGACTAGGCCTTCCACAACTATGTTGAATAATAGTGGCAAGAGGGGACATCCTTGTCTTGTTCCTGATCTTAGAGGAAATGCATTCATCTTTTCACCATTGAGTATGATGTTAACTGTATTTTTGTCATATATAGCCTTTATTATGTTCAGATAGGTTACCTCTATAGCCACTTCCTGGAGAGTTTTTTTTTTTTTATCATAAGTGATGTTGAATTTTGTCAAAAGCTTTTTCTGCATCTGTTGAGACGATCATATGGTTTTTATTCTTCCATTTGTTAACATGGTGTATCACACAGATTGATTTGCGGATATTGAAAAATCCTTGCATCCCTGGGTTAAATCCCACTTTAGCATGTTGTGTTGTCCTTTTAATGTATTGTTGGATTTGGTTTGCTTGTATTTTGTTTAGGAATTTTGTGTCTACGTTCATCAGTGATATTGGCTTGTAATTTTCTTTTTTTGTGGTGTTTTTGTCTGGTTTTAGTATCAGGTTGATGGTATCCTCATAGAATGAGTTTGGGAGTATTCCTTCCTCTGCAACTTTCTGAATAGTTTGAGAAGGAGAGGTGTTAACTCTTCTCTAAATGTTTGATAGAATTTGCTTGTGAAGTCATCTGATCCCGGACTTTTGTTTCTTGCAAGTTTTTAATCAGTTTCAATTTCAGTACTTGTGATTGGTCTTTTCATATTTCTATTTCTTTTTGGTGCAGTCTTGGGAGACTGTACCCTTCTAAGAATTTGTCCATTTCTTCCAGATTGTCCAGTTAGTGACATATATTTGCTTGTAGTTGTCTCTTATAATTCTTTGTATTTCTGTGGTGTTTGTTGTAAATTTTCTCCTTTTTCACTTCTAATCTTATTGATTTGAGCCCTCTCCCTTTTTTTACTTTATGAGTCTGACTAAAGGTTTATCAATTTTGTTTGCCTTTTCAAAGAACCAACTTTTAGTTTTATTGATCTTTTCTATTGTTTTCTTCATTTCTATTTCATTTATCTCTGCTCTGACTTTTATGATTTATTTCCTTCTACTAACTTCAGGTTTTGTTTATTCTTCTTTCTCCAATTGCTTTAGGTGTAAGGTTAGGTTGTTTATTTGACATTTTTCTTGTTTCCTGAGGTAAGATTGTATTGCTATAAACTTCCCTCTTAGAACTGCTTTTGCTGCTTCCCATAGCTTTTGGATTGTCAGGTTTTCATTTTCATTTGTCTCTAGGTATTTTTTTTATTTCCTCTTTGATTTCTTCAGTGATCCATTGGTTGTTTAGTAGCATGTTGTTTAGCCTCAAACTGTGTTTTTTTACAGTTTTTTTTTTATTATAGTTGATTTCTAATCTCATAGCATTGTGGCTGGAAAAGATGCTTGATATAATATCAGTTTTCTTAAGCTTACTGAGGCTCATTTTGTGGCCCAGTGTGTGATCAATGTTGGAAGATGTTCCATGTGCACTTGGAACAGTATATTCTGCTGCTTTTGGATGGAATGCTCTCTAAATATCAATTAAGTCCATCTGGTCTCATTTGTGTTTTAAAGCCTGTGTTTCCTTTGGTCTTCTTTCTGGATGATCTGTCCATTGATGAACGTGGGGTATTAAAGTCCCCCACTATTATTGTGTTGCTGTCAATTTCTCCTTTTATGGCTGTTAGTATTTGCCTTATATATTAGGGTGCTCCTATTTTGGGTGCATATATATTTACAATTGTTTTATCTTTTTGGATTGATCCCTTGATCATTATGTAGTGTCCTTCCTTGTCTCTTGTAACAGTCTTTAACATCTATTTTGTCTGATATGAGTATTGCTACTCCAGCCTGAAGTGTGTCTCTTGTAGACAGCATATATATGGGTCTTGTTTTTGTATCCATTCAGCAAGCCTGTGTCTTTTGGTTGGAGCATTTAATCCATTCACATTTAAGGTAATTATTGATGTGTATGTTCCTATGACCATTTTCTTCGTTGTTTTGGGTTTGTTTTTGTAGGTCCTTTTCTTCTCTTGTGTTTCCCACTTAGAGAAGTTCCTTTAGCATTTGTTGCAAAGCTGGTCTGGTGATGCTGAATTTTCTTAGCTTTTGCTTGTCTGTAAAGCTTTTGATTTCTCTCTTGCATCTGAATGTGAGCCTTGCTGGGTAGAGTATTCTTCGTTGTAGGTTCTTCCCTTTTATCACTTTAAATATGTCATGCCACTCCTTTCTGGCCTGCAGAGAAAGCAGCTGAGAAATCAGCTGAATCAGTTTCTGCTGAGAAATCAGCTGATAATCTTATGGGAGTTACCTTGTATGTTATGTGTTGTTTTCCCCTTGCTGCTTTTAATATTTTTTCTGTCTTTAATTTTTGTCAATATGATTACTATGTGTCTCAGTGTGTTCCTCCTTGGGTTTATCCTGCCTTGGACTCTGTGCTTCCTGTACTTGGGTGACTGTTTCCTTTCCCATGTTAGGGAAGTTTCCAGCTATTATCTCTTCCAGTAATTTTTTGGGTCCTTTCTCTCTCTCTTCTCCTTCTGAGACCACTATAATGCGAACGTTGGTGTGTTTAATGGTGTCCCAGAGGTCTCTTAGACTGTCTTCATTTCTTTTCATTCTTTTTTCTTTATTCTGTTCTGCAGCAGTGATTTCCACCATTCTGGCTTTCAGCTCACTTACCTGTACTTCTCCCTCAGTTACTCTGCTATTCATTCCATCTAGTGTAGTTTTCATTTCAGTTATTGTATTGTTCATCTCTGTTTGTTTGTTCTTTAGTTCTTCTAGTTCTTTGTTAAACATTTCTTGCATCTTCTTGATCTGTGCCTCCATTCTTTTTCCAAGATATTGGATCATGTTCACTGTCACTACTCTGAATTCTTTTTTGGGTAGATTGCCTATCTCCATTTCACTTAGTTGGTCTTCTGGGGTTTTATCTTGTCCCTTCATCTGGGACATACTTCTCTGCCATTCCATTTGTCTAATTTTCTGTGATTGCAATTTCCATTCTGCAGGATGCAGGATTGTAGTTCTTGCTTCTTCTCTCTGCCCCTTGGTGTATGAGGCTGTCTAAGCAGCTTATGCAGGCTTCCTGGTGGAAGGGTCTTGTTCCTGCCCACTGGTGGGTTGAGCTGGGTTTTGTCCCTCTGGTGGGCAGGGCCATGCTCATGAAGACGTCAAGCAGCCTGTCTGCTGATGGTTGTGGCTGTGTTCCTGCCTTCTTCATTGTTTTGCTTGAGGCGTCCCAGCACTGGAGCTTACAGACTGTTGGATCAGGTTAGGCCTTGGGGAGGAAATGGCGGCCTCCAGGAGGGTTCATGCCAATGAGTACTCACCAGAATTGCCACTGCCAGTGTCTTTGTTTCCACCATGAGCCACAGCTGCCCCCCACCTCAGCAGGAGGCCCTCCAATACTAACAGGTAGGTCTGGCCCAGAGTCATATGATGCCACTGCTTTTTTCTGTAGGTCCTGGTGTGCCTGGGACCTTGTGTGTGCCCTCCAAGAGTGGAGCTTCTCTTTCCCCCAGTCCTGTGGAATTCCTGCAATCAAACACCATGGCCCTTCAAAGCCAGATTCTCTGGGGTCTCCTTCTCCCTTTGCCAGACCCCCAGGCTGGGAAGCCTGGCATGGGGCTCAGGACTTTCAATCCTGAGGGAGAACTTCTCTGGTATTATTATTTCCAGTTTGTGGGTTGCCCACCTGACAGGTATGGGATTCAGTTTTATCGCATTTGTGCCCCTCCTACTGTCTTGTTGTGGCTTCTTCTTTGTCTGTGGATGTAGGATATCTTTTTTGAAAGTCTCTTGGTTTTTTTGTTTTTTTTTTTTTTTGGTGGTGGTTGTTCAGCAGTTAGTTGTGATTTGGGTGTTTTTGAAAGAAGGGGTGAGCTCACGTCCTTCTATCCTGCAATCTTACCAGCCAATCAACCCAGAAATTTGTACACATGTAATTTTTAAATCCTCCAGTAGCCACATTTAAAACTGATAAAAATATCAGTTATATTTTATTTAACCCAGTATATCCAAAATAATATCATTTAATGTATAATCAATATAAAAATTAACAAAATCTAAAGATCCAGTGTGTACTTTATACTTATAGCACATTTCAGTTTGTACCAGTCACATTTCAGGTACTTAATAGTGACAGGTTACTAGCTGCTACCATATTCAACAAGTCTGTGTACTATACTATTCAATGGTATTCAATTTTGTATTAAATTTTCCCACTCCTTAAAAATAAATGAAAGTTTAAAAAAAAAACAATGGCAAAATCACATGTTTTTAAAACTGTGATTGTGTTTTTCTATCCAATCAGTAGAGTGGCAATTTCCTTACCTTGAGCTTCCTTTACAAGTTCTTTTAGTAAATGTTCTTACTGTCGATTGTGATTCATTCACCTAACCTTATGCTGATTAATGTTTTTTAAATCATTTATTGAAGTTCTCTCACTAAACAGAATTTTATGCAAATAGTTTGAAAATGTATACATCAAAATGGGCATTTTTTGAGTTTATTGAACCTCTACAATTGTTAAGATCCGTGGCACACACTGGATATAAGAAGAAATAACTAGATAATTCCTCCATTTACTCCACAAATGAATATCAGTAAAATGAGCCACCACTGAATGTGTTTGTTCAAAACAGTAAGATGGGCATTGTCTACAACTGCCTTCCAACACCTTAGCCATTAAAGGAAAATAATACATCAAAAAGCCTTAAAAATCACCTGAAGTATTATCGAAGATGATGTCATAATGACACCATAAAGTATGTCATAATGACACCATAAAGGTCATGACCGTAAGATAGTGGATACTAGCAGGACTCTTTTTTTAAAAAAATACATTCAAATGTAAATCAATATTTTCATTTTATGTCTCTTTAAGCTTATTAAAGAAGGTATAGGAAGTACTTCTAAATCATGATAAAAATGTTGGAATTTTTCCATTTTATCAGTCTATTTTCCTAGTGCTATAACCAACAGTCTCTCTTACACAGATTGTCTGAGTCCCTGGCCTGTCCAAACTACCCCTGCTCCTTGTTTGTTTTACTTCTATTTTCCTCTTAGATACTTTTAACTTCATGCCTGATGCTCATATATTTATATTATGGTCATTAATGAATCCTCCAATTCCTGTTTTAAAACTTCACTACTTCTTAGTTTTGGGCAAAGTTTTTAAATACATTTTTTAAACTCATGATAAATACTATTTAAAAGAAGCACAGTATATTTTTCTCTGTATCGAAGGATTGAAGTTTATTCTTAGGAAATTACTAAAGTTAGTGGTATTGGGACACCTTTATTGGTATTGGGACATTATTCACAGAAATGCATCACTTGGAAAGGAATTTCTTCACCCATCCCCATGGTTCTAAGCTCTGCAAATCAATCAATCAGTGGTTTTGCTGTTTTTTTTTTTTTCCTAGAAGAGTGTTAACAAAATTAAACATGCAAAACTCAGCAATACCTTTGTGAAAATGAACATTCCCTGTGTTTCCTTTTTATTCCCTACTTTTTACATAACTTTGTTTTAACATTTTTCATCTTCATTATATATTTTCCTATAAAGTATTGCCTCACCGGCTTTGTAAACATTATGCTCTGCTTCTGTTGATATTTCTTAGTAGCTGAAAGCTCGCCTCTGATTTTAATTACCTCATTTTGATTCCCCTTGCTTTTTAAACCTTAATTCTTAAACTAATAGATATATGTGTACTTTGCTTTTCTTCAAGGAGAATAATAAGTTGGATCTAACTATACTTTAAATCTAAGTTCATAGCACCTTCTTTCTTCCCAACTCTAATTCAGAATGTTCATTTGTGCATACATTTTTCATGGTTAGTACCTTGGTTAGTACGTATGTAACCTTGTTTTTGTTGCTTCTGTTGTTCTTTTCTCTGTAATTCTGATCATCTTATTCAAAATAGATGGCTCTACTTGGAAATTCACTGATTCTACTTCATATTGAAACCTCCCCTTGGATGTATGTTTACCTTTTTTAATTATATTGATTTTTAAATTCTTTCAGTTTTAAATTATTATCTATACAGTATATACAAAACATGTGAACAGTAACTACTACTCTAAGTTTTTCTAACCCCTTACTTCTGCAGCCAGGAAGGCAGTTAATTAAGTAAAGTTTTTACAAAGCAAACATTTCCCTAGGAGTGCAGTAAAGGTTTATCCTCAGTGGTTAATCTTGAGAAATTCAGTCACATTAGACAGACATTTACTAAGCCTGTATAAGAACAGAGATTCTGAATTATGTTGTAGGGATATAAAGACAGGTAAATGCATACCCCTCCAGAACATTGTAGGTACGATGGTGGATTTATGGGAGAAAGGAGGTGATTTCACTGTGATTATTGCCACAGAAGAAATGCCCTTACCTGTACCATTAATCATGTCACAATCGCTTGCCCACTAAGAGACATGCCTTAGGAATAAAAAATAAAAAAAAAAAAGGAAATGAACATTGTCATTCCAAGAACACCATATCACATTACTTTGTCTATTATAATTCAGTACTTCTGCTAAAATAATAAATATTGATTAGACTAGATGTGACAAATGCTAAGTTTAAGAAATATTCTAAATCATTTGGTCTATGTTTTGTTTGAAGTTTTCATCTTGTTGAGATAAATGAAGTGCCTGTTACCATTAAATGGCCAGATTAAAAAATAAAAACTGCCAAATGTTGTTAGTTAGAAACAATTTGGAGCAGCCAGAGTTCTTCAAAAAAGGTTGAGAAATATTTATCAGAAATTTAGATCTCTTCTTACGTTAAGTTTTTTTTGTTGCAATGGGAGAAGTGGATTGTATCATAGTATGTTGAGTGTTCAACTGAATAGGAGGAAAATATTAAGTGGATAACTGATGCAAACTCAGTATGAGGGAGAAGAGGGCAGTGTGGAGGAGGACAGAAAGAAGCAGATGTTTGATCAATAGCTATTGGAAACATGCAGATAATCAATTTATACTTTTCCCCTCTTTTAACTCTTGCATGAACTGACATTAAAGTAGGACAAAGTTTATTAATTTATACTTTGGTATCTACTTAAGATGTTTGTATTGTTTCCTGGTATATATACATATAACAGTAGAGATAGTTTGCCACTTTTTGATGATGGAAAACAGGTTTTTCAAACTCCTAACATACCATCCAGTAAGATGTCAAGGCAAGCTGTTGCTTCTTTTTTAAACAGAGTAAGCTATTAATCATGCTCAGTCTTGCCATGGTCAGTTAAATTAACCTTATCATAATCTTAAACTCATGTGAAATTCTTACTCCAATTAGGAGCATATAGTAACTCTCCTCAAAACATCTCTGTGATATTGAAATGGAAGAAATTCTCACTTCCGTCAGTATACAAACACTATGTGATATCCCCTAAAATGAGCATTTAGAAGTGTTTGTTTTCCTCCATTAGACTTTTCTATAAAAAAAAAAGTGACTATGGACTCTGTAGAAGAAAAAGGGTTACATGAGTTAGTATTTAAATGTTTTATGCAAATTTTAGATAGGAACTCAGTGTGAGGTAATGGTTACTTAATTAATAAAAAGATTTCATCTCTTATGATTTTGATTACTTTATTCTTCATCAAGAAATCACTGATGTAAAACTCATTTTAACTTTGAGGAGAAAAGGCTTTTTCTTGATATTTATTGGGATTCTTCCTATTTTAGACATATGAATTAGGTGTCTCCAGATAAACAGTCAGGAGCTAGGGAAAAGTAGGAAATCATGGCTATATGAACATATCTCATTCTACTGCTACTTCACAGGAGGCATGCTCTCTATCAAGTTTAATATGTCAATGTTAGAGCAGGACATAGTAATTCCATTTTCATATTGATAAAGTTTTAAAAAGCTGAGTTATCAATATATAAAATTATTTCAAGAAAAATTTGAAGGGGAAAGTCATGAAAGCATTGGCATGGATTCATTTAGCTTCCGTCTTTATAGACATATTTAGTCATGTCCCTGGAATGAACAATTTTTATATTTCATGCTCAGTAAAGAAATAAAACAACAGTAAGATATATTTTCCTACCTGTTGGATGATAAGTTGACATTTTGACTTTCTTCCTTTTCATTTGCAGTTATGTAATTGTATGAGTGCACAATAACGCTGGTTATGCAGCAGGGATGGAAGTAGTCCCTTTAGATTTCTTTATGTAAGAGACCCTGTGCATAAAGGTCAACCCTCAAGTGGGGCTGATACTCAGCACCTATGCACTAGTAGGACCGGTCGTTGCAACTAAAGGGTTAACGCCTGGCAGAACGGGAGTTTCTAGGACTGAGATACAGGCAGATCTGTTTCATAGGTTGGTGCCTGTGCCTTACCAGTTGTTAAACAAGTTTCTTGCCTGCCTTAGAGTATCCTAGTGACACACACACACTTTGTGTGAATACTTACTTTATGCCTTTAAATGTGTCAATTATGGCAATATGGCTTATGTAGTCTTTTCCATTGAAAACTTTATAAACTCCATCTGAAGTATTGTGGTCTGAAAAGATATGTACAAGAAAAAATTACCTCTAGAACAAGCCATATTTTCCAAGTTATAAAATATGTAATTAACTCACTTTTGCATTTCTCAAACACTGGTTGTTCATAATTATTTTATGTGATTTGAAATATATATGCAATAAAGTTTTAAAATTATTGGTCTTCCACATTTTAAAAAGACAGAATGTAAAAGGTGCCTAGAAATAGCTGTAGATGCTGAGACAAAGGTAGAAAATAAATATCAGAAACTGACGTGATCGAACTCCAGCACTGTTTGATGTAATTAAGCCAGAAAGGCCATTGTGATCACTACTCCTATTATATTGAGATGAGGGGATAGTGAACAAAACCTACGAGAACAATGACAGATTTCTGGAAGTTTTCTCAATGTTATGATCTCTAATAAGTGGTTACTAAAGATTAGGTACATAGAATTAAAAACAGAATTAGCCAAGGAAAGAAGAGTATTTGAGTTAAATAATAGTAAATGAATTAATTATTCCTCAAGGCTTTCTATACTTATATTTAATTGATATATAAGCTTGCAATCCTAAAAACCATCTAAAATATAATAACAGCAATGAATTAGAAAATATAACAAATATCTCATATAGTGACAAGTGAAATCATACTCAGTTTTTCAGTTCAGTAGTCATCTTGTTCTATTCGTGACTCATAATGTTAAGCTATAACTAAATATATCACCAAGTTCACATTTTTAAAAATCTCCTAACTGCCATTTCATGACATTTGTAGATTACTAGGAGTTCATATCAACTAATTTTATGAACATATGACATTGCTGAGTTATCATTCTCATGTAAATTTTGAGTAACTTTTAAGGTTACATTAAAACAAATTTGTAAGAGGTCTAGAGAAGCAGGAATGATATGATAAATACATTTAACACAAATATATGTCATTAAGCTTGATTATTTATAGATAGGAAATCAAAGCCAAAACTGTATTCAAAGCCTTACCAGCTTACCATCTAATTTTAGACAATTTATGTATTTGTCAAAGAATGGAAACTTGATTAAATGTCAGCTTCTTAATTTTAATTGTTAAATTCAGATACATAAATTTTCCCAACTAGTATAGCTGAGTTCCTGTGAGATAGAGACTTTTAAGTAATTAGAATATGTATTCCCAGATCAGAAATACACACTAAATAATAAAATTATGAATTGCCAATGCCACCATATTTATCCAGTTAAAGTCTAACAATATCGACATTCATATTTGGTACTCACAGGATAAAACACACCAACTGTAGTAGTAATAGGGTGTGGAATCGAGCTCAAGAATGGCTCCTTATAGCCCCACAATAGTTTTTTCAAACTTCTCTTTTGAAACATAGAAGAGCTTGATCTTTTGATAAGTAAATTGAGTACTCCTTGAATAAATACATTTGGATAGAGATGGGGTGCAGTCTCCAAAAATGAAATCACGGTTTAAGACACCAATTGCAGTATCAGATTTTTAATAAATAAATGGAAAATACTAGAATTTAGCTTAATAAAAGAAAGGGCCATAATTCAAAATAATGCCGTAAGAACACATTTTCATAAAAATGACAAAATAAATGATATCTAATGATAGTTCTAATCATGAGATTAATTACAGAGGATTCTAGAGTATTTCAAAACCAGTAATTTCGCTGTTTGTCTACTCACTGCTACAGCCAGATTGAGAACAGTGAAAGTGTCATTCTCGGTTCCAACTGACAGTGAGGGTTCAAAGATGGTACCGTTGGGCTGTAGGAAAGAGACCGTGTGGGTCTCAGAGTCCCACGTTATATTTTCCTTGGCTAGATAACAAACTCTGAAAAACAAAAGTAAATAAAATTCAAAATAATTGTTGCAAGTGAACATTAAGTGTCAAATGCTGTTTATTCATGCAACAAATAATTTTTGAATGCATAGACTATGTCAGAAATTAGGCTAAACAAGTAGGTTAAAATGATCAGTAGGCCAATGCTGAACCTCTAGCAAAGTTGAGAAGAGGAATCTTAGATGTGCCTAGCAGAGGAGAGGGAATACATGTTATTATAGTGGGTTACACAGATTCTGTGGGAAAACACAGAACAGGAACAAACCCAGGCTTGGGTTGGTTGTGGTGGGGATAAGGGACAAGATAGGAGACTGGGATTGACATATATGCATTATTGATACTATGTATAAAATAGACAACTGATAGGAACTTACTGTACAGCACAAGGAACTCTACCTAATGCACTGTGGTAACCTAAATGGGAGGGAAGTCCAAAAGGGAGGGTACCTGCATGTGTATGGCTGATTCATTTTGTTGTGCAGTGGAGGCTAACACAGCATTGTAAAGCAGCCATACTCCAATAAAAATTAAAAAAAAGAAGATACAATTCCACATAAGTGGTCTGAATGACAAAGAGAAGTTTAGTTGGGTAAAATAGCATAGAAAATAGCATGTATTAGGTAAGAAGTAGGAACCAGGTGTAATTTTAGAAATGCAGATGTTTCAATATAGTTGGTTTAAGGAGTAAGGAGAGTGGTGGAAATAAAGCGACTGTAATAGGCAACATCTGGAACGTGAAAGGGTTGCATCCCATACTTAAATGTTTAGCTTTTATCCTGAGAGTCAGGAGGAGACAGCAGAGAGGTTTAAACAGGGGAACAGTAAGAGCACGTTTTCTTATATTAGAAAGACTGTTCAAAGTGCACAGACTTTCCTGTACTGGCTTTTCCATAATTTCCAGTATTTTAATGAGAATTAAAGATAGCTAATGGAATACAATTTCCACTTTGGAGATCAGTTCCTCTCTATCCCTGCCCCATATACTGTATACTGTATTAGTTCTAAGCTCCTGGAAAATACCAACTGCTTTTTAGGAATGAGGTGAAGGGTGATTATTATGGAAAAAAATCTTTTGCAAGTACAAGATATTTACTGAGATGAAATAGGGTATTCATTGCTCTATCATATATTTGAATGTCTGCTTTGTGAGGCTACAGTAGATATCTGTTGTTATCTAACTAAGGTAAAGACTGAAAAAACATGAAACTGAAGTGTAAAAACCAAAGCAAACCAAAGAAAACCTGACCTGATTTCAATCAGGTATAATAAAAAAGTAAATTCCTATAGGATAGGTATTATGTGTGTTTTGTATCCCCAAGCACTGTCTGGTATATGGTAAATATTTTTGAATAAATAAATAAATTAATTGTTCATATTCTTTAAAAAGGGAATTCACAAAAAGATAGAAATATCTTATTTCTAATATAATTTCATCAAAGCTTTATTATTTACTATTCTTGGAGTACTGTAGACATACAAAGAATATAAAAATCTGAAACAGCAGCCAGGACAGTCTATTAGTAGTCAGTTACTCTTTTCTCTTAGATAATTGTATTTTAAACTTAGGTTACATATTATTAATATTTAAAATTAAAAGACTGTAATTTTCAGGAAGATTGATATATATGTAGTAGTTGAAATAATAGCAAAAATAATTGTGACCCAAATTCTAGTTTACTTGGTTGTACTTAAAACGCTATACCAGTAGATGGCGCTCACTAAGGGAAAAATCCTTCAAACTGAGGCCTGTGCTTAGAATGTACTTTTAAAGAGAGAACATCATCACTCAATTTTTGGTTTAAAAATGAGAATATATACAGCTTTTAGAACGTGTTGGTTAATAAGGTCAAAGGGAGGAATTTGCCTCAGATTTAGCCCAGTATTGCTTTCTATGTATGCCTGTCAAAGCAAAGTAACTTAAATTATTATTATTTTTTATGTTGAATCTGAGAATATTCTGAAGGAGGTACCAGGTCTTCACAGAAATGGTCTAGGTTGGAATATATATCATTAAGATCTCAATCCAGGCAATTTTATGCTTTGCCCCATGTCACATCTTGTCAATCAAAGTTTCATCAAGCTCACTTTAGCAGCCAAAAGCCAAATAAGCCTGTGGTTCTGTTTGAGGAGAGACATCCTCCTCCACTTAGAATTTCAACTGAGTTCAGGGTGTAACTGGTGGAGAGGCAGGATCACCTCAACACGCGGAAGACTCTCAAACTATTAACTTTTTCTGAAAAGTAAACAGTCGTTTTCCCATTATTTAAGGCATCCAAGCGGACACTAAGGACTCTGTTTTGCTGACATCATGAGAGAAGATGACTCATAGTTGATCATAATTTCCTTTAACATTGTCATGTAAATAGGAGTTTATTGTTTATGTACTTTAGCTGCCAATCCAGCTTCTCTAACCCTCAGTTCATTGCTTCTCCAAGTAAATCAATTATATCTAACCCACCCTGCTTTCATCCCAGATAGAGATAGGTTAAAGCCTCTAAGAATACAATTTATATAACCTATCAAGCAAGACTAGGACAGGATTCAATCTTATGTTTATGTTTTCCCATTCTCCAATTAATATCCTTAAAGGTAAAATCATAACCCCTCCAAACAAACAAAAAATTAAACAAAAACTGTGATGAGTTCTCAAATTCTAGAAACTATTCTCTTTTCTTGCATGTGGTCAGTTCACAGAGTTGTGATTTTTAAACAGTTATGCCTAGATTCTTATTAGGTCATATGTGAATTCTAGATTTTCATAGGTACACATCGTAGCTACAACATTTTTTGAACAAGATATTCATATAGGCTTTTGATAATGACATAGAACTATAAGACCCTGAAAAAATAAAAATATTTTTGAAGGTAAGATTTTTTTCTGTAACAATGAAAACCAAGTCTTCTTTGACAAGAGTTGTGAATAGTCGCAGACCTGTGCCTGAAGACAAGGAGATGTGGGGTTAATTACTAGAACAGAATAGGTACCAAGGTGCTCTGCAGCTTACATATCATGTGCTGCGGCAGCAGGCATCACCCTTCCAACTACTGTTATTTCATTATATTTGAGTGTGAGTTGTCAATCTAGAAACATATTAATACATGGAAAGGAAAGAAATTATATAATTGTAGAATATCTGAAGCAGATAAGAAAGTTAAACTATGAATTAGAAGAAACCATTATAAATATGAAATTTTGTAATAATGCTTGATCATAGTGTATAACTAGTTGTAATTATTCTTGAGGAAAAATCACATATTTGTATGACAAATGATATAGCAGGACTTAACTCTGTTCCCATATGGGCACCATAAATGTATTCCTAATCCTTGGTTAGGTTTAGTGTTTTTAGCACCTCAATCTTTCCTTTCCTTACTTTGATAGTTAGAAAAGACACATAGTCTAAAATTTAGATAGAAGAAAATGTACTCAACAGTCTAAGAGATATCAGTCCTAAGTTTGTATGAATATGGTAAATCACTTCAAATCCCCTGGTATCAGTTTTTTAAATTTACAATTGAAAAGTTCTGGCTAATTATCTTCCCTTAGTTCTTATAGTTTAAGAATGAGTTCAAAAGTCTATTAAACTGTTAAGGCATGTAAGATAAAGGTATAGCTTGTTTAGTCTCAGTACTGAAGAAAATATAAGAATGAAACTATTGAATAAATACAAATACCCTTAAGACCTGGAAAATAGTTTGAATAGAAGTCCTTAGCAGGTATTGTAGTTAGGTAGAATCAGTTTAATGCTGCGGTTCTCAGAACTGAGTGTGTATTGAAATCCCCCAGAGTATTTGTAAAACTCATTGCTGAGCTCCAAAGCAAGAGTCTCTGATTCATTTGGTCTAAGGTGGGGCCTGAGAATTTGCATTTCTACTTAGTTCCCAGGAGATGCTGATGTGGCTGGTTCAGGAGCCACCCTTGGAGAACCACTCATATAACCTACGCTTTCAATTTTAGGATTTTAAAGTGCTCTGGTTGTAAAATTGTGATAGATTTTTTTCTATTTAGCATGCATATTTTAGACTTGTTGAGAATATATGCCACAAGTGTAAAACTCCTGTAACTTCCTAAATGTAGGGCAGTTAATTGATGCTGGTAAATTCATAATAAAATATATATTTCTTATCATCATTAAATCCTTAGATTAGGGTTTTATATAGGCAGAAACAAAAATTTCAGTGTATATTAATGGTAAGAAAATAACAAGTATATTCCAATACAATGGCAGTTGTCAAGTGGAAGCTTTTTCAGAAATACATATGGTCAAGGAAAGAGTGCCACTTATTATGGGGACTCGTTCACCTGTACGTGTAAGGACCTCTTTGCTTAACTTTAATTTTGCTGCTGTTAACTGCCACTCCCTCTGGATTCTGCACATCGAAGATTCAGAACTGTCTGTAAACTTCTGTGCCTGTTTTAACCCAATTTTTAAAAGCAATTGTACCTTCATCAAGGACAGCTTCCTATGAAAAAGAAAACAAGTTTGGGTTATTTCTTTGTAGTAGGTACGGGCACTTGTTGGAGTTTAAAACCTTTAATTATTCAATACAAGGACTAAGCTCAAGTATCTTGCTCATGAGAACCTTTGTAACCTGCCATATGTTTGCAACAGAAATGTTTTCAACAAATTATGATAGCAATCTCTTTTAGTTAATCTTTCACACAGAGAATCTGTGTGTAATATTGCAGACATGTCTGTTGATTGTAAGGCCAACCGTTGGCAAGCTTTAGAGTGACTTTATGTGAGAGTTCACAATTTACTAAGGAAATTTTATTAAATCTTTTCCAAAAAGTTCTTATCAGGTTGAACATTAACTTCTGCCCTCAGTGAGTTGGACTGAGAAGGCAATACAGAAAAACAGAGAAAAATCTAGTGGTATTGGAAGCTTTTTCTCTTTTTTCAAAAGTTGGATACTTCAGGGGGAAGTCACTTAACATTTGTTAGATTAAGAAAAATACAAATTTGACTTTTCTCCTTCAAAATCCTGCTCAGTGTGGCTTCCCTAATTCTCAGTATATTTACAGCAACCTGTTAGTACCTGTTTCCAAAAATTACAACAGTCTAATTCAGTACAATTAAGTTACTACTTTTTAGATAAAAGGATGAAGGAAATTTTCCTTTTATTCTTTTGTGAAATCCATTAAAATAATTCATGCCCCTTGTAGTAATGATAGACAAACAAAAAAATACCAATGACAGAATCAGAAAACCCTACATTAGAAATCTCTCCTGTGCTTCAGGAGCTGGCACTGAGTGGAAAGTCACCAAACCCCTTGGGTCAATTTCAGTATCTGTAAAATGAGGGAGTTATCATAGATGCTCTCCTGGATTCCTTGCAAGGCTTTCACTCTCTGGGCAGGAAGCCTCTGGAGCTCTAGTAGCTAACGCAGACAAAGGTGACTTTGTAGCAGGCAGTGTTTCCAAGTAAGTACCTTGGGAGGGATGCCCAGGTATAAAGTTCCAACTTACCTTAGCGCTAGAAGAAGAGGAAGGAAAGTATTTCACAAAAAATGAACCCTAATCAGACCCATGAATACAGGGACAATCTGATTTCTTTGTTTCCTTCACCTGCAAGCATCAATTCATAGAATGATGGATCAGGAAAGGACATTGAACATTAGCACATTTTCTAGGAAAGCGTGCTGAGGCTCTGAGAAACCAGGTGTCTGGCCCAAGGTAACCAGGCAAATACCTAGAAGTAGAATCATGACGAGGATCCTAGTCTCTGACCCTTAGGCTGGTCCTCTTTTACACCGTGTTTTTACTAATTTTTTTGTTTCTGTCATCTCTGCACTTAGTTGGTAGAACTCAAATTGAGTTAGCTGTCTTCAGGATACTTTACTTATTGCTTAATGTAGAAAATAAGGGGAATCCTTAGAGAAGAACAGGGCATTGGGTATAATGCCTTTACGAAACCCTGTGCTGTTGCCATCCTTTTACACTGGGTACATTGGAACTGCTAAAGCAATGTGAGACCTTCTTAATTTTTACAAGCAATTGTCCTTGGAAATCTTTTTATTTGCTCCTAAAATGTCTTATTTCCATAGCAAGCCCAAAATTAAGACAGAATTGCACATAGATAAAGTATTATTGCTATTCCTCTAAATGTAAAGATGTTTACCCTAAATGATCAGAGTGTTATAGCTGAAATCTATATGGAAGCTGAAAGCTATGTTAATTTACCCATTTCAAGAGACTTTATGAGGGGAAAACACACATGAGCATACACACATACACATGATTACTCTCACACTATAGAATCTTAAGGACTAATACAATATTAAGTGTTTATCATGTACCTCTGAAGGTACATATTTATTTCAGTTTTTAATGAGAGGAACACAATGTATGTTTATATTGAAAAGGCACTGTGATAGAATGTACTTGGCAGGACAGAAAACTCCCTAACTATCATGCTTGTGCATTTAATATCAAAAGGCATCATAAGTGTATCATGCTTTTTCTTCTAAATGCCATGAATCATTTTGCCTTGTTTGTTCATCTGGAGACATAGATAGATAGATAAATAGATATTTTTTTTTAAATGGGAAAGTTGAAACACAAAGAGTTGAAATCAGTGCATGAATTATCAGCTGTTAGAGATAGGGTCATCTAACCCCATCCATTTTTTTTTATAGGTTGAAGTGGGTCCTAGAGAAACAGATGTCTGATTCAGTGTTGTATGACAATTTAGTAGTAGGTAATGGAGAATCAGGCCTTTTACTCCAATCTTGTGTAGTTTCCATAATACCATGATTTGTTCAGAGACAAAAAAATATTGAAGCAGCAGAACAGAAATAAATTTCTTCTGATTGTAACACTACCGTATGTATCAGAAAATTGTATTGGCCTACTTGAGTACTAAGACTAATTTTATCTCCAGTTCCTTTAGTTTTAAAAGGAGGAAAAGTTTTTATGTCCTGTGTGAATTTAAGAGGCCTTGATTTTAAATTGACCTTGGGCTATCTGGTCTATTTTGCACATCTTTCACTAAATTTGAAGTACAAAGGTGATAAGTATGTGTACAGAAAAAGTAATATAATTTAAGATCCTCTCACTTGCCTGAGAAGTACATCAGTATGTGTCCCTGACTTTAAATGTTCAGATTATCCAGCCCTAGTAATAACTGGATTCCAGCCTGATGACTCTTATGTGGCATGGTCTGCAGCTGCATTGAAAGCCATTTACCTTGAAACTTCTCTTTGCTACATTAATTTGAAAGCAGATGTTTGGGAGAATAGTATCTTCTGTCTAGTCACATGGTCACTTCATTATTGCTGTTACAGGAAAACAGTACTCATCAACGTGATGGTCAACTTTAGTGTAACTATTAAATTTAATATCTTCTTATGCGTGAAGTGTATAGAATACATTTGTAAAAATATATATATATCCCATTTCTCAAGGCTCTTATAGAGTTCCAAGAAACAGAATCATACACAGCAGATTTTAATCTTTGAGTAGATTTCCTTGTCCTAGTCCCAGCCTGATCAAATACATTGGCTTCTTTACTCAAAGCCTAGAGTGAAGTGGTTAACAATGAAACTAGTTGCTATGAGTCTGATCCCCAATTTGGTCACATGCTGACCATTTAAACTTGGGCAGGTTATTTAATTTCTTGGTACCTCTGTTTCCTTATCTGTACAATGGGTATAATAAAAATATTAATATTAGGTTGAACTGTATAAAATTAGTATTTTTGAAAGTCAAAATAAGCAGAATATGGAGTAATTAAATATTTATCCTCATAGGTTGTTATAAGAATTAATAAATGTGAGCACTGAGAATAGTGTTAGCGTATAATAAGCATTCAATAAACATTGGCTACTATTATTATACAAATTCTATCCACCCTTTCTAGGGAGAACTCTCATTTCATTTACTTCCCAGATTGCTTTCACTACTTTGTTCTTAACATTACTGTCTAAACCAGTCCTGTGGAAATAGCTCATGTAAAATCTTATGACAATTCTTTTTCTGTCATTTAATCATTTTAATATTTACTCCCCATCTAGTGAAATAAAAACTTCCTTAAAAAAGTAGAAACATACTGAAAACAGTATTCATCCTCTCCTCTCACTACTAAAATTTGTTCTGATTTGGACCAATTACAAGCAGTTTTCCCATGTTCAAAAAATTTTCTTGTGTATGAATTATGTATATGTATGTCTGTGCATGTTGAGAGAAAGAAATCTTTAATTCCCTTCTTTGTCCTTTTTCTGAAGTCCTTTGGTAGTTTCTACTTTCCACATTCGTGATAGCTCATACCATTGACTTTTAGTCTATCTAGCAAGATTGCATAAACCTGCTGGGTCCATACAAATCTAGTAGGAATCATAGTCTAAAATACTGGGAAAGAAATTTTCACATACAATGCATAAAAAGCACGAAGTCCCTAAAAAAACATTCCTTGGAAATAAAGAGTAAAGAAATACATATATATATGAAGTAAAATATATGAAGTAAAATATATGGACCATTTTAGGCTATTCCAACTGCCAGTGTCAAGGTGCCATCTTTTAGAATGAGAGGGCATCATAGAGTCCCAACTCTATACTTTAAAAATTAGATAACAACATGAGATGATTTTCTGATCTTTTAAAATTAAGCAATTTAATTCTTCTTTTTTAATGGCACATTTATACAGGTAATAACGTTCTCAGTTTGGTATTAGTCCATAAAATGAAGCAAGTAATCTGCAATGATTTCAGTGGTAAACAAAATCTGCTCAGTACTAAAACTTGTATACATTTGTAAAAATAACAGCAGTAACCTAAGTGCTGCTGAGGCAGGGGTAAGACACTTTGCTCTCTGGGATTGCACATAACTCAGAGATGTGTGCTAATTTCTCAGTCCTTTGTCTCTACATTCAAACTCTTTAGAAAGCAAATCTACTGCTTAGTTTTATCTGTAATCTCTATAGTAAAGATTAAATCTGAGCTCTGATCTTTGATACATACACTGATGTTCATATCAAACCACTTATAAAACCTCTCTCTTTTTCTCCTAAGGTATACAGTTCTATCAATAACTCAGTTGGACATTTTGCAGTTGTTCTTTTTACTCCTCTCTCTCCCTGTTTAGTCCCTCTATCCCACTGCATCCCATCACCCATCAGTTCTATGTACTCCATCACGCTAGACCAGAGTGCCTTTTGTTATGTGCAGACTGTGCAAAGATCTTTCTAAAGGGAGTCTTAAATTCTCCTTGAAAGTGGTCATGTCCTATATTGGTGTTTCCCGTTTTTGGTCTCCTCACTTTCCAACACTTTCTATTGTAGAATTACAGAGTACAAAGCTGTGTAAATCAGCAAGTCTCTCCTTTCATATTGCCTAGGTTTGGAAACTGACTCGTCCTCTTTTTGGCTAGGTGAGTTGGCAAGTTGATTTAAGGTCATGTGACTGTAAAATGGGTAAAATAATAGTACCTTCTCATAGATACTTGTGAAGATTAAATGAATTTGTATATATGAAGCTCTTAGTAACACTAAATAACACTAAATTAATTATTTAATATATAGTATATTAGTATATATTATATTTGATATCAATCTCTAAATGCAGATTTTGTTATATCTAACCCCTACCAGAAAACATACACCAACTATTATTGTCTATCATGTCATTAATTACAGTCTTCTGCGTAATGTTCAAAACTACCTAAATCTTACCACATGTTGTCTTTCTAATCATCTCTCTTGTTAATCCTGTATTTCTGGCACATTTTCTACATTGTTCCTTCCCTCATCACATTTAGTTGCATTTCCACAACTTTATCCATCGTATTAACCAGTTCTTTGACACTTTTACTGCAGTCTACTTTGGACACTCAAAGTTTTATTCTTCAAAATTCAACTCAAGTCTCTCCTTCTTCCTGAAGTTATTGAGTACTCTGAGAAAGTTCTCTTTCTAAATAACATTTATTTTTCCATATTCTATACTTTAGAATTCAATTATAGAGTTTCATAGGTCTCTATATGTTTTTACAATTTGCTTTTCCCCAGTTAAAACTTATATTTCTCGAGATAAATATTTATTTTATTCTCTCTTAGCCTCTATACAAAAGCAAATTTCTGATGTCTGAAAACTCTTATTTCCTCAGGATTAGCCATTGTGAATTTAGAGATAAGTATTAAACTATTAAAATAGATGCTAGCACCTCTCCTGCATCTCTCCTGCCATCTAACAGAATCTATATGTATAATATTGTTTAATAATAATAAAAAAATATAGTTGTTCACTATTCAGCTATTGATCATCAATTATGTATCAGAAAAAAATAGTCTTAATGTAAAATGCTATGCACTGGAAGATTGTTGTGACTTTTCTATTCTGAAAACTTTTCCATAATATAAGTTATAGTCTGTGTGTTAGAACTGACCCTGTTCTCTCTACACAGAAAATTCAGAAGGGAAGCACAGTTTATAGAATAAGAAGTGTGTTGAGCAATGACAATTCTCTGTCACACCATTAGATAACCGTTACCTCACCATCACCTGTATGTCTCTGTTGAACTGTATAAAAAATGGTATCAAGAAATCTGGCAATTCCAAGGAAGGAGATGGCATTCAACTTATAATATTTTTTTCAATTAAATGTATACAGTTGAAGATAGGCAATCTGTTAGTAACAGAAAAGATAGAAATTACTATATTATTACTAAGCCAATATAGCAGGCAAGTATAGAAAGTGTACCTTAAAATGTCCTATTTTTCTGTCTTTTATACTGAGACAACAGCTGTAATGGTACAATGAGACAATTTATTTAAACTGTAAAACATAAGCATTTTAGCTAAGCAACAAAAACAAAGCATTGGAAAATAATAACTTCTTGTCCTAAGAAACTTGATTTGAAATTAAATCTACATATTTATTTGTCAAACATGGATGAGACAGATAATGGTCTTGGCAGGAACAGAAATTGCAGTGTAAGTTGGTAGTCTAGCCCATTTTATGAACCAGTTCTTGTTCTCCAGTGTGCACTGTGCTTACTAACATCTAGACCATTGACATCTGAACCACGCTGAGAGCTGAGGCAAGCACTCAGATATGTTTTATTTGGCCAGCATTAGGTTTAGAAAATGAACACACATGCCTTTAGGAAGGCACACACTTTTAAATTCCAGTAGTCCCTCTCTTCACTTTATCTTCTTCTTGGCATCTTCAAAATTTTTTGTTAAGTTTGTCTTCAAACCCTTGAAGCCACTTGAAATTTGAATTTTCCATCCCTGGTTTAGGACTTCAGCAGATCTGCTACTCCTTATCCTAGTTTTCTGTCTCTTTATCAATTAAAGTTGGTGAGTGTGAAGCTGAATTAGAAAGAACTAGGATTGAGTTAAATTTTGGCTTGTTGTGCAAAGTCTATATACCAAGTCATTTTATTTTTAGTTAAAACTATAGTCAACTTATTATGCATGTACTGGGGTATGTCCTATATATCATTTCTGAAAATATTTTTTAAGAGTCAAGTATAAAACTTCATCAGTAGGAAATATCAATATTTATAAGACAATCATATATTATTACACATATTTTAAAAAGCAGTTTAGCAAACAAAAAATTATTTTTTACCAGTTTTGCCAAATATTCCTGTATCAGTATTAAACACAATTATGTTTAAGTTATGTATAAGAAATATCATTTTACTTTTCTGAATATTAACCAGAGTGCAACTACTTCTGTAAATATACTCTCACAAAATACAGTTACTTATTTCTTATTCAAAAGCATATCAATATATGGTTTGGACATAATTAAAAGCAATTAATAATAAGCAGTTAAGGAATACAAAAAATAACTAGATTAAAATATGATATCAAAAAGTCATCACGAGAGGAGGAGAATACAAATGCAGGTTTTTAAAAATGCATTTGAAATTGAGATCAACAACTTAAAACAGTCATACATGTATATATACACTGCTATACAAAAACCACATGGTAACCACAAATCAAAAGCCTATAATACATATACACACAAAAAAGAAAACAGAATAAATCATAACACTAAAGATAGCCATCAAATTACAAGAGAAGAGAACAAAAGAGGAAGGGAAGGAAAAAGACCTACAAAAATGAATCCAAAAATATTAATAAAATGGCAATAAGAACATAAATATCAATATAAATAAATATCAATAATTACATGAAATATAAATGGACTAAATGCTCCAACCAAAAGACAGAATGGCTGAATGGATACAAAAACAGACCCATATATATGTTGTGAACAAGAGACTCACTTCAGATCTAAAGACACAGACTGAAAGTGAGGGGTGGAAAAAGGTATTCCATGCAAAAGGAATTCAGAAGAAAGCCAGAGTAGCAATACTTATATAAGACAAAATAGATTTTAAAATAAAAACAGTTATAAGAGACAGAGAAAGACACTCCATAATGATCAAGGGATCGAACCAAGAAGAAGATATAATAGTTGTAAATATATATGCACCCAAAATAGGAGCACCTAAACATATAAGGCACATAATAATGGACATAAGAGGAGAAATTGACAATAACACAATAATAATAGAGGATTTTTAACACCCCTCTTACATCATATAGATCATCCACATATAAAATCAGTAAGGAAACACTGGCCTTAAGTGACACATTAGGCCAAATGGACTTAATTGATTATATGGAACATTCCACTTGAGAGCAGCAGAATACACATTCATTCCAAGTGCACCTGGAACATTCTCCAGGATAGATCACATGCTAGGCCACAAAAGAAGCCTTGGTAAATTTAAGAAAATTGAAATTATATTAAGCACCTTTTCTGACCACAGTGCAATGAGACTTGAAATAAACTGCAAGAAAAAAACTGCAACAAAACAAAACAAAACAAAACACGTGGAGGCTAAACAATATGTTACTAAACAACCAATGGATCACTAAAGAAATCAAAGAGGAAATCAAAAATTACCTAGAGAGAAATGAAAATGAAACATGATGATCCAAAACCAGTGCTTTGCAGCAAAGGCAGTTCTAAGAGAGAAGTTTCCTGTAATACAAGTTTACCTCAGGAAACAAGAAAAATCTCAGTTAAACAATCTTAACTTACACCTAAAGGAACTAGAGAAAGAAGAACAAAAAGAAACCTGCAGTTAGTAGAAAGAAAGAAATCATAAACATCAGAGCAGACAAAAATGAAATAGAAACTAAAAAAAATCAATAAAACTAAAAGCTGGTTCTTTGAAAAGATAAACAAACTTGATAAAGCTTTAGCCAGACTCATCAAGAAAAAAAAGAAATAGCCCAAATCAGTAAAATCAGAAATGAAAAAGCATAAGTTATAACTGACACCACAGATGTACAAAAGATCATAAGAGACTACTATGAACAACTGTGTGCCAGTAAAATGGACAAGCTAGACTAAGAAATGGACAAGTTCTAAGATACAGTCTCCCAAGACTGAACCAGGAAGAAATAGAAAATATGAACAGACCAATTATGAGTAATGAAATTCAATCAATAATTTAAAAACTCCGAATAAATAAAAGTACAGGATCAGATGGATTTACAGGTGAATTCTACTAAATATTTAGAGAATAATTGACACCTATCCTTCTGAAACTATTCCAAAAAATTGCAAAGGAAGGAATACTTTCGAACTCATTCTACGAGGCCAGTGTCATCCTGATACCAAAACCAGACATAGTACAGAAAAAGAAAGCTAAAAGCCAATATCACTGATGAACATAGATGCAAAAATTCTTAACAATATGTTAGCAAACCAAATCCAACAATATGTTAAAAGGATCATACATCATGATCAAGTGGGATTTATTCCAGGGATGGAAGGATTTTTCAGTATCTGCAAATCAAACAGTGTGATACACCACATTAACAAAATGAAGAATAAAAACCATATGATCATCTTAATAGATGCAGAAAAAGCTTTTGATAAAACTCAACATCCATTTATGATAAAAATTCTCCAGGAGGTGGGCACAGAGGTAACCTACCTCAGCATAATGAAGGCCATGCATAACAAACCACAGCTAACATCATACTCAATGGTGAGAAGCTGAAAGTATTTCCTCTAAGATAAGGAACAAGACAAGGATGTACGCTCTTTCCACTTTTCTTCAACATGGTTTTGGAAGTCCTAGCCTCACCAATCAGAGAAGAAAAAGAAATAAAAGGAATCTAAATTGGAAAGGAAGAAGTAAAACTGTCACTATTTGCAAATGACATATATTATACATAGAAAATCCTAAATATGCCACCAGAAAACTACTAAAGTTCATCAATGAATACAGTAAACTTGCAGGATACAAAATTAATATAGACATCTGTTGCATTTCTATACACTAACAATGAACTATCAGAAAGAGAAATTAAGGAAACAATCCCATTTACCATTGCGTCAAAAAGAATGTAGTACCTAGAAATAAACCTACCTAAGGAGGTAACAGACCTGTACTTGGAAAACTATACGACACTGATGAAAGAAATTAAAGACAACACAAACAGATGCAAAGATATACTGTGTTCGTGGATTGGATGAATTAATATTATTACAATGAGAATACCACCTAAGGCAAACTAGAGATTTGGTGCAATCCCTATCAAAATACCAATGGCATTTTCCACAAACTAGAATAAATAATTTAAAAATCTCTATGGAAACACAAAAGACACCAAATAACCAAAATAATCTTGAGGAAAAAAAAAATGGAGCTAGAGGAATCAAGCTTCTTGACTTCAGAGAATTATACAAAGTTACAGTAATCAAAACAGTATTGTATTACCACAAAAACAGATACATAGATCAATGGAGCAGAATAGGGAGCACAGAAATAAACCCATACCTATGATCAATTAAACTTCAACAAAGGAGACAAGAACATACAATGGAGAAAAGACATTCTCTTCAGCAAGTTGTGTTGCAAAAGCTGGACAACCTCATGAGAATCAATGAAACTAAACACTCCCTCATACCATATACAAAAATATACTCAAAATGGATTAAAGACCTAAATTTAAAACTGGATATCATAAAACTCCTAGAGGAAAACATAGGCAGAACGCTCTGTGACATAAATCGCAGCAATATTTTTTTAGCTCTGTCTCAAAAAGCAAAGGAAATAAAAGCAAAAATAAACAAATGGGACCTAATGAAACTTAAAAGCTTTTGCAGAACAAAGGAAAGATTGACGACACAAAAAGACAACTTACTGAATGGAAGAAAATATTTGTAAATGCTATGACCATGGATAAGAGGTTAATATCAAAAATATATAAACATCTCATACAACTCAACATCAAAAGAAAACCCAAACCTAACAACCTATTTTAAAAATGGGCAGAAGAACTTACTAGACATTTTTAAAAGAGGATATCAGATGGCCAATGGGCATATGACAAGATATACAACATTGCTAATCATTAGGAAAATACAAATCAAAACCACAATGAGATATCACTCACACCTGTCAGAATGGCTATCATTAAAAACATGACAAATAAGAAATGTTGGCGAGGATGTGGAGAAAAGGGAACCCTGATTCATTGTTGGTAGTAATGTAAATTGGTGCAGCCACTGTGGAAAATAGTGTGGAGGTTTCTCAAAAAAACTGAAAATAGAACTACCATATGACTCAGAAATTCCACTCCTGGCTATATATGTGAAAAAAACAAAAACACTAATGTGAAAAGATACGTGCACCCTAGTATTCATAGCTGCATTATTTTCAGTTGCCAAGATACGGAAGCATCTTCAGTGGTCATCAACAGATGACTGGATAAAGAAGTGGTATATTTTCACAAAGGAATAAATACTCAGCCATGAGAATTTTTTTAGCTATTTGCAGTGATATAGATGGACTTGGAGGGCATTGTGTTAAGTGAAATAAGACAGACGGAAAAGGCAAATACTGTATGATATCACTTATATGTGGAATCTAAAATATACAACAAAGTAGTGAAAAAAGAAAAGCAGCAGGCTCATAGATATAGACAACAAACTAGTGGTTACCTGTGAGGAGAGGAGAGGAGGGAGGGACAATATAGGCCTAGGGGATAAATGGTGAAGAAAATATTTAAGGTAGTGGATGCCTAGTTTCTGTGATAGGCCTTGTTTTCTTACTAATCTCAAATATATATATTTTAACATATTCTAGTGCAGTATTGTTCATTTTGTCATGGACAACTGATTAATGACAATTCTGTTAAAATCAACCAGATGGTGTCAGTATGTATTTCACCTAGTCAATCTTATCTTTGGTATCTTTATATGATATATGCTTATTTCATAAAGATGGCAAGAAAACTTTTAGTGGAATGAGTAGATCCTATTGTAACAAAGAATTTATTATTCTAATATTTGAAAATATACTCATTTGAGCTATTTTGGTTGCAACAGGATTTTTTTTAAATGGAGTTGACCTGACATTGATAAGCAGATTGTGCTTTGTAGCTTTTAATCAAATATTCCCTACTTCAAAATGCCCCTGGCCAGGAAAAACAAAAATGCCAACAGAATGGAGGCTATAGACAAAAAAGAGGCACACATAATATTTTTGTCAACCTTGCAAATATAGTAATAAAAATTATATTTTGTTATGGCCTCAGATTTTCTCTCCATAGCTTTGTTGTGGTAGAAACACCACTCTTATGAATTTATTAGTATTTCTTTCCACTTTAGGAACCACTTAGTTTTTCAGAATTATTACCAGCATAGCTAAGAAAATAAGGGAAATTAGAGTTTCCCCAAAATGCAGAAAGACAAATGTTATAAAAAATTTTCATGGCAGTTTATTAATATTTTACTCTTTTTATCTATTAGGATTTCCCTTTACCTGTTTCACTGTAAGTCAGGATAAACAAACTGATTCACACTGAGGTCCTGGTGGCTAAGAAGCTTGAATAGTCATGAGTGTCACATGTTTTTTTTTTTTCCATTGTAAGTGAAAAACTCACAAGCCTAAACAAGTGACTTATTTTTCCTGTGGAATTTTATGTGTCACTGAGCAAGTAGGGTGGGCTTTTTATTAATTGCTTGGGGGTGGAGGGTGAAGAATAACAGGCTACCTCCTATGGATTTGGCCAGGGTTGTCATAATGCGATGGAACAAGTTATGTAAACCTGATAATAATGACTAGATATTCTCAGGTAGATAATTGTACAGCACCTGAAAATTTTCGTGGAACATAATCTTTTAAACGATCATTGTAATTGCTAAGTAGAGAATGTCACCCAGGTGTCCTGTACTGCATACAAGTGATCATATTCAGGGGAGCTTATCAAGTAATATTTTACTGAATGCCCATTTCATAGAACATTCCCCAGTTTTCACCTTCAAGTTGTACCTAAGGTGGTCATTAAAATAAAGGGATCCAACCTGGTGTAATTGAGACTGGTAGACTGAAAATGAAACCAAAGCCTGATATGCTGCCACTTAATGGCTCTATACCTCAAATTCCTCATGTGTAACACAAGATGCTAAGATGAGATCTGTAGTTTTTAATTTAAGCAGCTGAACTGGCTCTTCACTCAAATTCTTACACGGAAGACCAAGCAGAGTGACTATGATTACAACAGTGGTGGCAACCCTGAGACCCCGATGTCCTTTGCAGTTCTGACAGATGGAATATAAAATGATTTAAAAATTATAATTTGGTTGTTGCTAATATGGATATACGTGTGTATATTTGCTACTTTTCGGATTCTATGCCATCACCTAGTTGACAATCTATCTGACCTTTACCAGAATCATTCTCCTTTATTCAAGCATCCCCATGGACTAGAGGGAAGAGTCCCAAGGGGCAAAGAGTCCCAAGAAAGTCCACTGGAGAACCCAGGGGGCAACACGTTCTTCAGTGCCTCCCTCTTTAAACCTGAAAACTCATTATTATGACTTCTAAGAACGCTGAGCTGAGAGACATCAAATCATGGGCAGACCTGCGTACTGCCTAGACTCTGTCTGCTTTAAAGTTAAAACTAAAGTGACAGTGTACACAACCCACTGCTGTTGAGTCAAGTTCATCAGAAAACAGAAGTGTCAATAATTTATTGTGTTGAATCGCATGGTTAGGCAGTTCCTAGTCTAACTCTGAATGATGCATAAGCAATGATACAAGAGTTACTCTAACATTCCTGCACATGTGTACTGATATTTTCAACAGAAAAAGATTGAGTTTATCTACTTTTTCAAGTTTTTAACTGCATGACTCACTTTTATTACCTTGATGTAAGTTTCCATGTTTTTCCCTCTAAGAATAGGGAACATATTTCACATGAGTGTAGTCCTGCTTTATCAGCAGCTTTGCTTTCTGTGGTTTCAGTTACCCACAGTCACATAAGGTCAACTGAGGGCAACTAAAACTGTCCAAAGCAAAATCTTGAATAAGGGGTACTGCTTAGGGTTTGGTGCTATCCATGGTTTCAGGGCCATGCTGAAAGTCTTGGAAGGTACCCCACGACACCCATGGATAAGGGAGTGATTACCGTACTTGGGTACATTTATTATGCTTCAGTGCCTTGTCACCATGAATAAGTATTGCTATCATAATCATACTTTAACCTTATGCTTCATACTACAAAATTATAAATACAGTTGACCCTTGAATAACACAGAGGGGTTATAGGCACGGACCCTGTACACAGTGGAAAAACCACATTATGACTATATAGTCAGCCTTCCTTATCCGTGGTTCTGCATGGATTCAACCAACCACCCATTGTGGATTGGGCAGTACTGTAGTTTTTATTGAAAAAAATCTGCATAAAAATGGACCCTTGAAGTTTCAACCTGTTTTGTTCAAGGGTCACCTGTAGTTTTATTCACCTGAAGCAAAAGAGGGACAAACACATTATGTAAGGCATGCACTGAGTACATAAGAAGAAAGTTCAGGTTACTCAGCACATCCTATTCAACAGCTTTTCCATTTATGTTTATCTTCAAACAAAAAAAACCAAAACATGTGGTTTGTCCCCACTTTTCTCTCAAATGCAGTTATTTATAGCAAGTAAAATTTTTTCTTGCTTACTTGGTTTTCTTAACAATGCAGCATCTTACATATTAAAATTTATTTTATTTGCTAATTTTAGATTAAACTTTTTTCTTTATTGTTTCTTCTTCGTAGAAATAGACAAGATATTGATGTCTGTAGTAATTTACTGCTTGTTTAAAGTACTTAAATTTAGAAAACAAAGGTGCTGGAAAGAAAATTAATTATTAAGACTTATGTCAAGTAGAGAAAGTAAAAAGTATGTTTTAAGATATCACTAATCACATACTTTTCTTGAGTCTGTAGGGATATCAGCTGTATCCTATCAGTTCATAGATCATAAATTCTATTTCCTTTGTAGAATTCGTGAGTATATCTACATGTGGGCTTTCTTTGAAAGAAGGAAGAATAGAATTTTTCTGTTTCTTTTTTTGTTGTCATATCTTCATAGTGTTTCTAGAATGAGCAGTATGCCTTTGCACTATGTTGCACTGGTGGTAGGAACTGAGGCTGAGCTCTAAAAAGCATCTCCAATACGTAGTTCAGAACAACAGAGAAAGTTCCCAGGGAATCTGTAATTATTCCCATGTGTGGATACAGCCGTGTTCCCTGGGAAACTCCACCTAGAAAAGGCATCACCCAGGGACTTCCCTGATGGCTCTTTGGTTGAGAATCTGCCTGCCAATGCAGGGGACATGGGTTCGATCCCTGGTCCGGGAAGATCGCACATGCCACAGAGCAGCTAAGCCCATGCGCTACAACTACTGAGCCTGTGTGCCACAGCTACTGAAGCCCGCGCACATAGAGCCCATGCTCCACAACAAGAGAAGCCACCACAATGAGAAGCCTGTGCACCGCAATGAAAAGTAGCCCCCGCTCGCTGCAACTAGAGAAACCCGCATGCAGCAATGAAGACCCAAAACAGCCAAAAATAAACTAATAAAAAAATAAAAAATAAAAAAATAAAAGCCATCACCCAGAGGTAAAATTTCCTGGGATGTGAACTACGAAACTTTAAAACAGTTTCAGATTACAAGAATATATACTTGTACCATAAATGAATGCCAAGACCTGGATGACATTTTCTAACTCATGAGTGAGTATCACAAATTTCCTATTCTATCCATAAGTCTTCTTTCCATTTTTCCTTAGAATAGGGAATCAGATCAGACACCTCTGTTTTCCACTAGCCACACACTATTATTCTTTTGATACTCAATCTTCCTCACCTAATAAATACAGTATCTGCCCATAAAACTCAGTTTTAGAGTTTTGAGTGTAATTAACACAACAACAGGTTGAATATGAGTGGTGAAATTTAGCTTTCAAAATTAATTAAGTTCCTTTTCACACTCTTACTTTACACGATATCTAGGTGTGTTTATAAAGCCATGATTCCCTATACATGAGTAAAATGCAGATACACATCCAAGCTAGTTAAACCAGTCATTTAAATCTGGTTGTGTTTCATCATGTGGAAACAGAAGGTCATTAGACTAGTACGTATTTTACATGTGATCCCAATATGTAAAGATAGTTAAAAGAACAGCTATTCTGGTCAAAGTGGGAACTATGGCCCATTCCCCTTCCAGTCACATCTCATTTGGGCTCTAAGTCATCCCCACAGAACCCAAGGGCTCTGTGGAAAATGTTTAAATAACTAGATTAGGAGATCTCCAACACATTTTTTTTCTTGAACTTACCATAATCCTTTTAATATACTTGTGCATTTCCAACCTATCAGAATATATGGAGGTAAAAATATGTAATAGAAAAAAGTTTATAGATATCTATAATATAAAACAATAATATACATCACTAAATTATGTTTTTCAAATATAACAACTTAAAACTTGTTTTGGATGGGCCCTGAACCAAGATGGTGGAGTAGAAGGATGTGCTCTCACTCCCTCTTGTGAGAACACCAGAATCACAACTAGCTGCTGGACAGTAATCGACAGGAAGACACTGGAACTCACCAAAAAAGATACCCCACAGCCAAAGACAAAGGCGAAGCCACAATGAGACGGTAGGAGGGGTGCAATCACAGTAAATCAAATCCCGTAACTGCTGGGTGGGTGACTCACAGACTGGAGAACACTTATACCACAGAAGTCCTCCCACTGGAGTGAAGGTTCTGAGCCCCACATCAGGCTTCCCAACCTAGGGATCCGGCAACTGGAGGAGGAATTCCTAGAGAATCAGACTTTGAAGGCTAGTGGAATTTGATTGCAGGACTTTGACAGGACTGGGGGAAACAAAGTCCACTCTTGGAGGGCACACACAAAGTGTGCGCATCGGGACCCATGGGAAGGAGCAGTGACCCCAGGGGAGAATGAACCAGACCTACCTGCTCGTATTGGAGGGTCTCCTGCAGAGGCAGGAGGTGGCTGTGGCTCACCGTGTAGACAAGGACACTGGCAGCAGAAGTTCTGGCAAGTACTCCTTGGCATGAGCCCTCCCAGAGTCTGTCATTATACCCAACAAAGAGCCCAGGTAGACTCCAGTGTTGGGTTGCCTCAGGCCAAACAACCAACAGGGAGGGAACCCAGCCCCATCTATCAGCAGACAAGTGGATTAAAGTTTAACTGAGCTCTGCCCACCAGAGCAAGAGTCAGCTCTACCCACCACCAGTCCCTCCCATCAGGAAACTTGCACAAACCTCTTAGATAGCCTCATCCACCAGAGGGCAGACAGCAGAAGCAAGAAGAATGACAATCCTGCAGCCTGTGGAACAAAAACCACATTCACAGAAAGATAGACAAGATGAAAAGGCAGAGGGCTATGTACCAGATGAAGGAACAAGGTAAAACCCCAGAAAAACAACAAAATGAAGTGGAGATAGGCAACCTTCCAGAAAAAGAATTCAGAATAATGATAGTGAAGATGATCCAGGACCTCAAAAAAAGAATGGAGGGAAAGATCGAGAAGATGCAAGAAATGTTTTAACAAATACCCAGAAGAATTAAGTAACAAACAAACAGAGATGTACAATACAATAACTGAAATGAA
The DNA here is from genome assembly GCF_949987515.2 of Delphinus delphis. NCBI lineage: Eukaryota > Metazoa > Chordata > Mammalia > Artiodactyla > Delphinidae > Delphinus > Delphinus delphis. The sequence continues at coordinate 24,975,051 of NC_082691.1, read as the reverse complement.
AACTATACTAGAAGAAATCAATAGCAGAATACCTGAGGCAGAAGAACGGCTAAGTGACCTGGAAGACAGAATGGTGGAACTCACTGCTGCGGAACAGAATAAAGAAAAAAGCATGAAAAGAAATGAAGACAGCCTAAGAAACCTCTGGGACAATATTAAACACAACAACATTCTCATTATAGAGGTCCCAGAAGGAGAAGAGACAGGGAAAGGACCAGAGAAAATATTTGAAGAGATTATAGTCAGAAACTTCCCCTAACATGGGAAAGGAAATAGCCAACCAAGTTCAGGAAGCACAGCAAGTCCCAACAAGTCCCATACATACACAGCAAGTCCCAATAGTCCCATTCTACTTGTGTTTCTACAAGTAGAAACACGCCGAGACACATAGTAATCAAATTGGCAAAAATTAAAGACAAAGAAAAATTATTGAAAGCAGCAAGGGAAGAATGACAAATAACATACAAGGAAACTCCCATAAGGTTAACAGCTGATTTGTCAGCAGAAACGCTACAAGCCAGAAGGGAGTGACATGATACACTTAAAGTGATGAAAGGGAAGGATCTACAACCAAGAGTACTCTACCCCAGCAAGGATCTCATTCAGATTCAAGGGATCAAAAGCTTTACAGACAAAAGCTAAAGAAAAGCTAAAAGAATTCAGCACCACTAAACCAGCTCTACAACAAATGGTAAAGGAACTTCTCTAGGCAAGAAACACAAGAGAAGAAAAGGACCTACAAAAACAAACCCAAAACAATTAAGAAAATGGTCATAGGAACATACATATTGATAATTACCTTAAACGTGAATGGATTAAATGCTCCAGCCAAAAGACACAGGCTTGCTGAATGGACACAAAAAGAAGACCCATATATATGCTGTCTACAAGAGACCCACTTCAGACCTAGGGACACATACAGACTGAAAGTGAGGGTATGGAAAAAAGATATTCCATGCAAATAGAAATCAAAAGAAACTGGAGTAGCAATACTCATATCAGATAAAATAGACTTTAAAATAAAGAATGTTACAAGAGACAAGGAAGGACATGACACAATGATCAAGGGATCAATCCAAGAAGAAGATACAATTATAAATGTATATGTACCCAAAATAGGAACACCTCAATACATAAGGCAACTGCAAACAGCTGTAAAAGAGGAAATCAACAGTAACACAGTAATAGTGAGGGACTTTACACCTCACTTACACCAATGGACAGATCATCCAAAATGAACATAAATAAGGAAACAGAAGCTCTAAATGACACAATAGACCAGATAGATTGAATTGATATTTTTGAATTTATTTGAATTGATATTTCTGTATTTATTCTGACCAGCTGAATAAATACTTCTAAGTCAGCCTTGAAAGACAACCTAACAGTAACAGGCAGAAATACATTTAGTTCATTAGGTCATATTTAAACCAGTCCTCATTGGATTGCTTGTGCTGTCACTTCTGGGCATGTGTTGGATCCTCTCATTTGCTAGCTGTGCAATACAACTGGAAAGGAATCCAAAGCACTCTTCTTCCTCAAGCGTTGCATTATTTTTCCAGAGTATTTTGAATGACACATTTATTGTAAAATTAATAAGTTATAAAAAAATTTTAGGTATATTGAGATTCTTTTTTCCAATGTCAGACCACTTAATTACGATAAAGTAGAACTGACCTGTGTAATCTCATTATGCTTTTCATTTAAGAAGAGTAACTTATGGACATTTTAGGTAATCTAAAAAGATGATTTCCTTATATCTGTGACCTTTTATCTTTGTTATGTTAGTAAAAAAGGTAGTATAGGGCTTCCCTGGTGGCGCAGTGGTTGAGCGTCCGCCTGCCGATGCAGGGGACGCGGGTTCGTGCCCCGGTCTGGGAGGATCCCGCATGCCGCGGAGCGGCTGGGCCCGTGAGCCATGGCCGCTGAGCCTGCGCGTCCGGAGCCTGTGCTCTGCAGCGGGAGAGGCCACAGCAGTGGGAGGCCCGCGTACCGCAAAAAAAGAAAAAAAAAAAAAAAAAAAAAAGGTAGTATAAAGGCTAATTTAATAATTATTTTGATTAAGAATGTCTATTTTATTGTATTTAATCTGCTTTGATACATTTCCTTCTCAGCCTTAATTCTCACAAATACACATATGCAGACCCTCCAGTGTGACAATTCAGAAACAGCCCACCAACACAGGAGTTCAGATGCCATTTTAAACAGCATATCTTAAACATATTGAAAGGATAGTTAAATGATAATGAAAATATGAAGACTATTAGAGAAAGGTGATTCAGAAGAAAATACATGTAAAATAGATGCATAAGTTGACACTGAATTTACTTGGATCACTATGTAATCAATGGCCTAATGCCATCCAGTCCTCTGTCTCTGAAGAGGAAAATGTCACACCCTCCCCTGAGCAGCCCAAAGAATCAAATTTACATTCCCAAAGGCAGCTGTTAAGTGTTCAGTCCCATAGACAGCAGTTCCTTAGTAGCTTAGCACACAAGACCCGGAAAATGCAGAGCTAGTATGGTCTGCAACCATATATTTACATTTTGAGCAAAACATTCAGCTTGAGCAATAAGGCAGAAAAATGCTGTACCCATTTCTAATGTATGTTGGGGTTTCCACTTTAAAAAGATTGTGTATGTGCAATAGTTTGAAAGGATATTTTTTATGAGGGTATACCTTGCCTTATGTAAATCCACCAGAGCACTAGACAAATTCAGTGGAGTGAAAGCTAAAACTGTCAACGTGCTAAAGTCAGCTTAGGCACAGTGCTTTGGGAGCTCTTCTTTTTCTTCTGAAAGACCACTTAGAATTTGGAAACAGACAGACATAAGTGACTCCTGATGTTACCAACACTAGTTATATTGATTGGGGATTAGGAGTTAAATAACTACTTATTCATATTTTCTTAATCAGAAAATGGAGAAAACTAAATAAGAGAATCATAATAGGAATTAATTGAGGTGAGCTGTGTGCAACACTTGACAGGGGCCTGATTATGAGGCAACAAAGTGCTTCCCTTTCCATAGGTCCCTTTCCCCTTTTCTCTCTTTGCTATAGCTCCTGGAGGTTACGTCTCTCTGTCTGACATATATTTGACCTATTTTTTTTGTCCTGTCTCTGCATCTACTAGAATGTTGGCTTCATGGGAGGGGAGATAGTTTCATCTGTTTAGAGGTATAAAATGAGAAGTCTTGTTCAACCACCAGTTCTGTTCCTCAGAAGTGACTGATGTCAGGTGTGTCCTCATACCCTCCATTAATTTTAAGAATTTTAAACTTATATACATATGTGTATGGACTATTACATACACTGAATCATACTTTCTGCAACTTGCCTCTTTTAATATCAAGTACCTTGGAGATATTCTCATATCATTGATAGTGTTAACTCTCTTTTTTTTTCCATTATTAAAAAATAGTCCATAATAAATGTAGTAGTCTTTTAAATGACCAGTATCATTTTTAATGAAACTTTTGATTTTTCTAGTTCCCTGATCTTACAAAAACAATGCTAAAAATTCATGCCTGTATAGTTTTGTTTATGTGCTTGGGCACTAGTAAGCAGAAAGTGAAATTTCTGGATTGAAAGTACGTACTTTGTTTTGATAGGGAGAGTTTTACCAAATTTCAGTTCATACAGGTAAACAACAATGTGTGAAAATGCCTCTCTCCATACATCACTCACACTGGTTTATACTGCACTTTAAGTTTTTAGCATTTATTGGTAAATATTTAATTAAGTGAAGTTTAACGTATTTTCTTAATTATATTGGCATTTACATTTTAAAATATTAATGATAATATCTTTTTTTCCCCTTGTGGGTTTATCCCTTCCTTATTAATTAGTAAGCCTTCTTACAGTTGACAAGTAAAAAATTTTTTGACTATTTCAAAGTTTATTTTTATTGTATTTTTATAAATTACTGAAATTTTCAAATTTTATGCCATTAATTTTCACAGTAATTCCTTTTAAGTATTGTGTCATGTTTTGAAAGTCTTTCTCCAAGAATATGAAAAATAGTGAACAAACTTTCGTCTAGCATTTGTATGGTTTCAGAAAATCCTTTATAACATTATTTCTAGATAAGCTGATTCATGGAATTTAACACTTGTGAAGTAAAGGAGGTAAAAGAGTAAGTTGAGTAATTGTAAATATCCCAACATATTTGAGTAGCAGATGACAGATACATAATAAGAGTTCTAGAAGAAGAATCACATGGCCCGAGTTCTGACCACAGCTTTATTAATAATAATGGGTTTTGTGAACTGGGCAGCACACAGTCATCATATTCCTGATTTCCTCTTTTGTCAAAGAGAATAACTACAAGCCTTAAGCTGAAAACCAAGTCATATGGTAGATTTAAATTTTAAAACGTAAAGCTATATGTATTGGGTTGGCCCAAAAGTTCGTTCGGGTTTTTCCGTAACATCTTTTTTATTTTTAAACATCTTTATTGGAGTGTAATTGCTTTACAATGGTGTGTTAGTTTCTGCTTTATAACAAAGTGAATCAGTTATACATATATATATGTTCCCATATCTCTTCCCTCTTGCGTCTCCCTCCCTCCCACCCTCGCTATCCCACTCCTCTAGGTGGTCACAAAGCACCGAGCTGATCTCCCTGTTCTATGCGGCTGCTTCCCATTAGCTATCTATTTTAGGTTTGGTAGTGTATATAAGTCCATGCCACTCTCTCACTTTGTCCCAGCGTACCCTTCCCCCTCCCCATATCCTCAAGTCCATTCTCTAGTAGGTCTGTGTCTTTATTCCCATCTTGCCCCTACGTTCTTCATGACCATTTTTTTTTAGATTCTATATATATGTGTTAGCATACTGTATTTATTTTTCTCTTTCTGACTTACTTCACTCTGTATGACAGACTCTAGGTCCACCCACATCACTACAAATAGCTCTATTTCGTTTCTTTTTATGGCTAAGTAATATTCCATTGTATATATGTGCCACATCTTCTTTATCCATTCATCTGATGATGGACACTTAGGTTGCTTCCATGTCCTGGCTATTGTAAATAGAGCTGCAATGAACATTTTGGTACATGACTCTTTGAATTATGGTTTTCTCAGGGTATATGCCCAGGAGTGGGATTGCTGGGTCGTATGGTAGTTCTATTTTTAGTTTTTTAAGGAACCTCCATACTGTTCTCCATAGTGGCTGTATCAATTTACATTCCCACCAACAGTGCAAAACGGTTCCCTTTTCTCCACACCCTCTCCAGCATTTATTGTTTCTAGATTTTTTGATGATGGCCATTCTGACCAGTGTGAGATGATATCTCATTGTAGTTATGATTTGTATTTCTCTAATGATTACTGATGTTGAGCATTCTTTCATGTGTTTGTTGGCAGTCTGTATATCTTCTCTGGAGAAATGTCTATTTAGGTCTTCTGCCCATTTTTGGGTTGGGTTGCTTGTTTTTTTGATATTGAGCTGCATGAGCTGCTTGTAAACTTTGGAGATTAATCCTTTGTCAGTTGCTTCATTTGCAAATATTTTCTCCCATTCTGAGGGTTGTCTTTTCGTCTTGTTTATGGCTTCCTTTGCTGTGCAAAAGCTTTTAAGTTTCATTAGGTCCCATTTTTTTTTATTTTTGTTTTTATTTCCATTTCTCTAGGAGGTGGGTCAAAAAGGATCTTGCTGTGATTTATGTCATAGAGTGCTCTGTTTATTTTTTTCCGTACATCTTACAGAGAAACCTGAATGCACTTTTGGGCCAAGCCAATAGATTCTATGTAGTAGATAAAGTCTATAAAGAGATTCATTTATTTTTTTTACAGTCCAGCAAATGAAAAGAATTTTAATATTATATGCATTGCAATTCTAACAAAGACCTATGAATTACATGGGTAAGCAAAGACCTATAAATTACGGTGATGATACAGTAACAGAGTGAACATGTATTGGGACCTTACTATCTGCCATTTGTCCAAATAAGTGTTTCACGTATGTTATCTCATTGACCTATCATACCACTTACTATGTTCTTTAGAGAACTAGTTGAGGTCACACAGCTAATATTTGCAAAAGGACTGAAACCCAGATAGACTGACTGAGGAACCTATACTCTATTCTAAAAGAAAAAAATATATATATATATAAACGAGTTCTTGATCAATACCAACTTTACATATTGTTTTCAAGACATTTGTACACATTGAATAACAATTTTAAATAACCTGATATTAGAAAAGAAAATGATATCTATATACAACAAAGAAGGAATGAACAATGACAGCATTCTGTAAGTGGCAAGTAATAGAATTATTTTGAGATTAAATAAAACAAATAAAATTCATTCTAAAGACCTGTAACACATACCCTGTACACATACACTGTAAAGTATCTCAAAACATTAGTTACCAGTGTAAAACCATAAGGTAAAATATGTTTCATCAGTTTAATCCTTTGGGTAACTAACCATAGAGATTTACACACAGGTATTTATGCACATACATAATACACATGATTGTGTGTCTGTGTGCATATATACATAAGCAAACATATTTCTTCAATCGCTGCTTTGTTCATTAATAGAAATATTACACCAATGGGAGGTTATACCTGCTTTGTATTGTGAGCAGGGTCTTCACATGCAAGGGTAAAAATAAAAACATGTGTACATAATTTAAGAAGAGAATATTGAATGCACAAGACATAGCAGGGTATGGTAAGGCCAGTGAAAGCTTGAGTGATTAAAATGGAGGTTACTGATATCACCTTTAAAAGAAAATTTAAAGGACACCATTAAAGATGAAATGTAGACTATCAGGGTCATTAAAATTTAGACTTAAACGATGTAGTTTAATGAATCAAACCACAGAATGAAAGTAAACCTACTGCATTAAAGATATAAAATAAACTTATCCACATGTTTTATAGAAGCCGCAGTAGGAGCTGTGTGTAAAAGACAGATTAAAGAGAGAGCACTTTTGTATATGTGGATAGCTCTCATGTGGGCAGGGCCAGATTAATATGTAAATTTCATGGGCCTGCTGAAAATGTTGGCAGACCTAATCTTCACTTGAACTTTTGCAAAGCTGACTTAACTCTCTACAAGAAGGGGGAAGAAGTCATTTTTATGATCTTATCTATATACACATACCTATGTAACCTCACACTCATATGTATCCTTGTATGTACATATGCACGTGTATTCATGCACATGTGTGTTTTTGTGTGTTGCACCTTGTACTTCCCTTTGCTCACCTGCTTCAAAATTTTATATGTAACAGGAAATTTTTGTCATGACTAGGAAGTTAAGGTTCAGGTGCCTTAGGCACTCCCACAAATAATCTATTCTAGTTTGGAACTTGACTGCTGCCAGCAGAAGTTGAGGGTTGTCCTCATTAATTTCCATCCAAGCATTTTCTTAGGGAGTAAAGAGGGTTCTTTTTTGAGCCAACATGTATCTTCTTTATCTTCCTTATATTGTACGCATTTATCTGGAGCTCCTGAAATATATGAAAGATGCATAGTCCCTCTATCACTTAGCAGCCCTGTTGAAAAGAAGTACTAAACATTTCCTCATGCTGGCTTTTCCAAACTGGAATTCTGTAAGTTACTACCCCAAATATTTTTTTTAGTATTTTAAGTTTTTTGATAGGAATTAAACATTTCACATTTACGTACAGTTAAAATCACTTTTTTGGTATACAGTTTGATGAATTTTTACACATGCATAGACTAGGTTCTTAGAGTCTCGTGCACAGACAGCGTGCAGAAAATTTCCAGCACCCGTGTAATTTCTTTGTGCCCCCCACCCCCCCAGCCCGCCCCAGTGCTAACCCGGTGAACCCAGATCTGTTCGCTATGCTTGTAGTTTTTGCCTCTTCTAGGATATCATGCAAGTGGATGTTGTTATACAGTATGTGGCCTCTTGAGAATGGCTTCTTTCACTTAGCGTAACACATTTGAAGTTTACTCATATTGTTGGGTGTATCAGCACTTTTTTCCTTTCTGTGGCTGAGTGCTCTTTCATGGTGTGGATAGACCACAGTTGGTTTATCCATTTTCCAGGGAAGGAACACTTGGTTGTTTCCAGTGTTTGGTGGTTACAGAAGAAAAAAGCTGTTATAAACATTACATTCAGGTTTCTGTGTGAATATAGATTTTATTTCACTTGGATACCCCAAATTTTTAATAGAAAACACTGTCTTCCATGCTTACATTTAGAAAATTGGATTAAAGAAATATTGGTGTCTTGGAACATATATCATGCTTATATGTTTAGTGACTCTTCAAGGGGGCTATTTAGTTTGCAGTATTTCCCAAATATTTCTCCAGCAGACCAATTTTTTACATATAGTATCTATTATACCCAAGAATTAGTGTTCTAAGGGACACCATTTAGTAAACATTACTACAGGGTATCTTAATTCTCAATAACAAGCACCTTCAAGGTTTCCAAATTTATTAACACAAGGAGTAATTAGGCTGTTGGTGGCTTTAAAAATTTCTAGCTTTGGGGGGGGGCCCTTTTATTATTCAAAACTGGTTTTCTTTTCATGATAATATAACTTAACAAAATCTCCATGGCTTAACACAAAAATAGTTGATTTCTTTCTCATAACACATGACTCACACTTGAGAGCTGGTGGGGCTGTGCTCTACACGGTCACCCAGGAAGTCAAGCTGATGGGAACCCACCATCTCGTCTGCACGTGGTCAGGTGTAGCAGCAGCTGATAAGAACCTGGATGCTCTGCAGTGCTTCTGAGGCACTTCCTGTGCTTCAGAAGTATTCTGTGGCGCTTCCATCCATGGACAGTCAACCAGAATTTATTGCATAACTGCTCCTAATTGTAGGGTTCTGACCGATGAAGGGGAATGGACAAAATACTTGGGGCTACCACTGTATCTGCCACAGCTTATGACACTCCTTAACTTCTTTTTATGAGCAAAATTGCCACGATGTTAACCGATTGATGTCTCCTGAATGTCATGATAGAGTAATATAAATATTGTACAATGGTGAATAGAGTTTGCCACAGAATGAGGTTGTATTGAATGTAAAGGAAGAATAATCATTAGTAAGATATCCCACATGTAAGAGCAAGAGAAGAATTTCAGAAAGTTACAGCAGGGAATTAAAAGAATGTTTAGCATTCACTTAAAAATGGTAGCTGTGTAGTCCAGGAATGTGTTATATGGTACAAAAAGTTAATAAAACAATACAGTTACTACCATGATCAGATGATTAAGGTTAGCATGTCAGTGAAAGCCACAGAATAGGAAAGGCAACTATTTCAAATACTGAGCACTTTACATGTACCTCTTTCTGCCTTAGGTACTTTATTTTATAAGTTTTGTTTTCCCTTTTTAATTTTATAATTTTTATTGAAATATAGTTGATTTACAATGCTGTGTTAGTTTCAGGTGTACAGCAAAGTGATTCAGTTATATCTATGCATATATATGTTCTTTTTAAGATTCTTATCCATTATATGTTCTTAGAAGATATTGTGTATAGTTCCTGTGCTATACAGTAGGTCCTTGTTGGTTATCTATTTTATATATAGTAGTGTGTATATTTTAATCCCAAACTCCTAATTTCTCCCTTCCCCCACTTTCCCCTTTGGTAACCATAAGTTTGTTTTCTGTGTGTGTAAGTCTATTTATGTTTTATAAATAAGTTCATTTGTATCAATTTTTTATATTCCACATACAAGTGATGTCATGTGATATTTGTCTTTCTGTGTCTGACTGGCCTCACTTAGTATGTTAATCTCTATGTCCATCCATGTTACTTCAGATGGCATTATTTCATTCTTTTTTATGGCTGAGTAATATTCCATTGTGTGTTCATACCACATCTTCTTTATCCATTCATCTGTTGATGGACACTTAGGCTACTTCCATGTCTTGGCTGTTGTAAACAGTGCTGCTAAGAACATTGAGGTACTTGTGTCTTTTCAAATTATAGTTTTCTCTGGGTGTAAGCCCAGCAGTGGGATCTCTGGATCATATGGCAATTCTATTTTTACTTTTTAAAGTAAACTTCCATTCTGTTTTCCGTAAGTGCTGCACCAATTTACATTCCCACCAACAGTGGAGGAGGGTTCCCTTTCTCCACACCCTCTCCAGCATTTATTAGTTGTAGACTTTTTCATGGTGGTCATTCTGAATTGTGTGAGGTGATCCCTCACTGCAGTTTTGATTTGCTTTTCTCTAGTAATTAGCAATATTGAGTATCTTTTCATGTGCCTGTTGGCCATCTGTATGTCCTCTTTGGAAAAATGTCTGTTTAGATCTTCTGCACATTTTTTGATTGGGTGGTTGTTGTTGTTTGTTTTGTGTATTTTTTTTTTTTTGGATATTGAACTGTGTGAGCTGTTTGTATATTTGGAAATTAATCCCTTGTCGGTTGCATTGTTTGCAAATATTTTCTTCCATTTGGTAGGCTGTATTTTTGTTTTGTTTATGGTTTCCTTTGCTGTGCAAATGCTTTTAACTTTAATTAAGTCCCATTTGTTTATTTTTGTTTTTATTTCCATTACTCTAGGAGGTGGATCCAAAAAGGTACTGCTGTGATTTATGTAAAAGTGTTCTGCCTATGTTTTCTTCTAGGAGTTTTATAGTATCCAGTCCTACATTTAGGTCTTTAATCCATTTTGAGTTTATTTTTGTGTATGGTGTTACGGAGCGTTCTAATTTCATTCTTTTACATGTAGCTGTCCAGTTTTCCCAGTACCACTTATTATGGAGAGTGCCTTTTCTTCATTGTATATTCTTGCCTCCTTTTCTGTAGATTAATTGAACATAGGTGGGTGGGTTTATTCTGAGCTTTCTGTCCGGTTCCATTGATCTAAGTGTCTGTTTTTGTGCCAGTACCATACTGTTTTGATGACTGTAGATTTGTAGTATAGTCTGAAGTCAGGGCACCTGATTCTTCCAGCTCTATTGTTCTTTCTCAAGGTTGCTTTGGCTATTTGGGGTCTTTTGTGTTTCCGCAGAAATTAAAAAAAATTTTTTTTTACTATTTCTGTGAAAAATGCCATTGATAATTTGATAGGGATTACACTGAATCTCTAGACTGCCTTGGGTAGTTTGGTCCTTTTAACAATATTAATTCTTCCAATCCAAGAACAAGGCATATCTTTCCAACTGTTTGTTTCATCTTCCATTTCTTTCATCAGAGTCTTATAGTTTTCCAAGTACAGGTCTTTTGCCTTCTTAACTAGGTTTATTCATAGGTGTTTATTCTTTCTGATGTTATGGTAAACAGGATTATGTCCTTTATTTTTCTATCTGTTATTTTGTTGTTAGTGTATAGAAATGCAACAAATTTCTTTATATTAATTTTGTAACTGTAAGTTTACCAAATTAATTGATGCAGATGACAGGATATTATTCATAGAAAATCTTAAGGATGTCACCAGAAAACTACTAGACCTTGGCACTGTATATTCATGAACAGATTAAGTGTATTACAGTGATTTTTCTTAAAATATCAGGAAATAGTGAGAAGCAAGCAGAATAGCAACAGCAACAGTACTTTTGAAAAATGCACTTGGTATTTGTAAGTAATTCTTCTTAAGTAAAAGAAACCCATGGTCATAAAAGTTTGGGAAACACTGAACAGTAAATTTTTCTTTTTGGAGATTTATAGCACATTAAGAGCTTGAAAAACATTCCAAGAAGAAATCAGTTTAAAGCCATTAAACCCAAGTTTACCAAGCTGTTTATCATAGAGCTAAAAAGAGTAAAGAAAAATTAATGTATCACACACTGCTGGGCCTGGTGTACAAATGAAAGAAATAGTAGTTGTTGAGCTTATTGTTTTCCTACATGTCTTTCTGGGTGTGCCAAGAAAGACAGGACCTAACCGCTTATTATGTGGGCCTTTCCTTGGGCTTATGTTTTCAGTGGTGAACCTGGAGGGATGATACAATGCCTCACTCCTGCCCTCCAAACCATAAGAGGCCTTGCTTACTGCTTGCTGTGCAAGTGGTAGATCCCTGAAACTCAGTTTTCCTGATCTGCAGTACAATCCCACTATGTGCACAATAACGATTTGACCTTGTTGCACCTCCCATGTGAGACTTGAGGTCCAAGGGAAGTGAAAGCAAATAGGCTGATATTCAAGCTTTTTACTGAGCTATAAGAGAATTTTTGTCTCTCTCCCAGGAGTGTCATGTCTCTTCTGCCAACATCCATGTACATTTTAAGGTAGCTTACTAGCTTATAACTAGGGTAAATTCAAATCCAGGATATAATAGTATAATGTAGTAATAATAAACTTTCAGCTTTTTCCATAAGTTGATTAATTTGAGTAATTTTTCCAGGGCTACCAATTTTGACAGAGGAGAAATATGAGTTACTAGACAATCAATTCATAGATGCTATGATCTACCACAGTTACAAGGTCTTAATTAGCATTTGAGTGCTTACTCTTTCATTTACTGTGGAAAGCACTTGACATGAATTAACTTGTTTAGTCTTCAAAGCCGCTCCATGATTTAGGTACCAGTATCTTCATTTTACAGATAAGGGCACTAAGACATAGAGGGGTTAATTAATTTTCCTAAGGTCAAACAGTAAGCAGTGGGCTTGGAATTCAAACCCCAGGCACCACAACCAAATTTCTATCCATCACATTTAGAGAAAGGAGATTTGGAGTTTTAAATTTATTCACAATAGAAACAAGAAAAAAAATAATAAAATACTTTACTGAAGAACAATTTTTTGAAATATTAAAAGCCTGAATTTGCAAATGTCTACCCATAAAGAGAAAAGCAGATCAAAATCTTATTGTCAAACAAGTATAAAGAATATATGAGAAGAGAGCAAATGAGTTTTGAACTAGGAGAGCCCCACCAATTCAAGATATGGTTAACACTCCTTATTTAATCATTCAGATTGTATCAAGCAGAGCAGCCCTGTTCAGATGGTAACACTGGTCCCTAATCCTGAAAGTCAAGAGTTCCTTTGTTGGTGTGGCAAAGCAATTCAGTCAGTTGAAAAGTATCTATTTCATGTAGCCCCAATTCTTCATGACATATACTTTACATAGCTATGATAGGTTAGTACAACTGTAGTGTTATAGGAAACTTTGGGGCTAACCAAGCCACGCAAAATGATTATTCACGATATGAAGATTTACAAATTTTAAGCACCTTCTGGTATAGGGATCAACAAACTGTGGCAGGTGGGCCAATTCTAGTCCACCCTCTGTTTTATAAATAGATGTTTCTTGGAACACAGTCACACCCATTTGTTTGGTATTGTCTACGACTGCTTTGTGCTGCAGTGACAGAGATGAGTAGGGCAACTGCCACTGAGGCCATATGAACTGCAAAGCCTGCAATATTTCGTATCTTGTCCTTTAGAGAAAAAGTTTGCTGATTCCTGTTTTAGTACCTTATGCACATTTTCATCAATAATAAATATTTTATTCAGCGTGTATATAAAAGTGAGTCAAACATGGAGCTTTAATGTTTAGAAATGAACCCTACTATCAGTATACGCTGAACTTCGATAGTTTTTGTTTGTAAATATTTCTACAGTGTGACAGTGAATTAAACTAGTTGACCATAAATTTTTATTCCATTTAATGATGTTAATGGTTAAAGCCACACATCATCTTGCCCATTTCATAGTTACCTTTAGCGGTTTTTCCTTCCCCAAGGGATCCATGAATTTTCTTACTTAACATTTCTCATGATAGACCTTGCTAACTGTTAACAGCCTTTGATCTGCATAGATCTTGGAGACTGTATCTTTCTCAACAAGTTTAAATCATTCTCATCCAAATGATTTCAGGCAATTACTATCAAATGGTTGTTGAAAGAAATTATTTGCCATCTGGGCCTTAGACTGAATATACTGTTTGTAACTTTTTGTTTATGTAACAAGTCTGTTGAATATTTTCTTCATATTTTGCATGATAAATTATTCTATTGATAAATAAATAGAAACTTGTTTTTGATTCTGAAATAGGAACTACAGAGCTGTGTAGGAAATGACCTTGATGCAACAGTGTCCTCCAAGTACACTTCCAATCACTATCCCAGTGGTCTTAGAACAAAACAATCTCAGAGCTTCAGATGATTAAATACCATAATTTTAAACTGAAATTTAAAATACACAGTGATAAGTTAGGTGAGAAATGTGGGGTAGGTTTACAAATTTAGGACAGGGTGCAAGCAGGGTGAAAGCCCTATTATACCTTAATCCTGAAGTACATGATTCAGGAACAAGGGAGCCAAAAATACAGAAGGTGCTTGGTGTCAAAATCTTCTCTCGTTGTATTGGAGAGACACAGGGGCAAGTATCGCCACAGCTGTAGACAACCAGTGACTTGATGGAGAGCATGGATTTTGTTTTTGTTTTTTCAGTGTGATACTGATGGCACAAATGTTGTACCTCTATACCTCCTATAAATGTAACACTTTACACATACTGCCTCATGTATACTTGATATTTCCATCCCTTCCTATTTTTGACAAATGCTCTACTGTAATTAGTCACATTAGCTTCTACACTTAGTTTCATCTGTACTTGTTATTTGTTCTCTGATTAGCAGTGCTAAATACAGTTTTTTTGTAAATGGTATAATTGACACACAGTTGTCTCTCCATATCCATGGGTTCCCCATCCACAGATTCAACCAAACTTGGAGTTCAGTCTGTGGTTGGTTGAATAGGAAGATACAAATGGTAGACATGGAAGACCAATGGCCCTATGCCAGTTTATGTAATGGACTTGAGCATCCCTGGGGAATTGGTATCCATAGAGGTCCTGGACCAATCCCCTGCAGATACCTAGGGATGACATTATAACATTACCTTAGTTTCAGGTATACAACATAAAGATTTGATGTTATTATACACTGTGAAATGATCACCACAATAAGTCTAGTTAACAACTATCACTATAAATAGTTATAATTCTTTATTCTTGTGATAAACACTTTTAAGATTTACTATCTTAGCAGCTTTCTAATGTGCAATACAGTATTATTTACTAGAATCATCATGTACAATACATCCCCAGGATTTATTTACTTTATTATTGGAAGTTTGTACCTTCTGACACACTTTACTGATTTCGTCTACCCCCACCCCTTGCCTCTGGAAACCACCAGTTTGTTTTCTGTATTTATGAGCTTTTTTTTTTTTCCTTTTGGATTCTGCATGTAAATGAGATCATCCTCTGTTTGTCTTCATCTGTTTGACTTATTTCACTTAGCATAATGTGCTTAAGGTCCATCCATGGTATCACAAATGGAAATATTTCAGTTTTTATGGCCGAATAATAGTCCATTCTATATATATATAGATAGATAGATGATAGATACATATATCTATCTATATGTATATTTCTATCACAATTTCTTTTTGTATTCATTCATTAATGAACACTTAGGCTGTTTCTTGATCTTGGATATTGTCAGTAATACTGCAACAATATGGGAAATGTATATATCTTTCAAAATTAGTGGTTTTGTTTTCTTCAGATAAATACCCAGAAGTTGAATTGCTGGATCTTATGGCATTTTTATTTTTAATTTTTGGAAAAACTTCCAACTGTTTTTCCATAGTGGGTACTTCAATTTACATTTCCAACAACAGTGCACAATGGTTTCCTTTCCTTCATATCCTTGCCAAAACTTGTTATTTCTTGTCTTTTTGATGACAGCCATTCTAATAGGTGTGTGGCAAGATCTCATTGTGGTTTTGATTTGCATTTCCCTGATCAGCGATGTTGAGCATCTTTGCATGTACTTGTTAGGCCATTTGTATCTCTTTTGAAAAATGTCTATTCAGATCTTCTGCCACTGTTTTAACAAGATTGGTTTTTGTTTTTTGCTATTCAGTGTTACGAGTTCTTTATTCTTTATGTATTTTGCATATTTACCCCTTATCACACATATGATTTGCAAATATTTTGTTATTCCATAATTTGCCCTTTTATTTTGTTGGTTTCCTTTGCTCTGAAGGAACTTTTGAGTTTGATGTAGTTCTACTCTTTTGTTTTCGCTTTTGTTGTAAAATTCGAAAAATTATCACCAAGATTGACATCAAAGAGTTTACTGCATATGTTTTCTTCCAAGAGTTTTATGGTTTAAGGCCTAATAGTCAAGTCTTTAATGCATGTTGCGTAAATTTTTGTGTATGGTGTAAGGCAGTGGGCTAGTTTCATTCATTTGCATGTGGCTGTCCAGTTTTTACAGCAACATTTGTTGAAGAGACTATTCTTTCCCAATTGTATATTCTGAGCTACTTTGTTATAAATTAATTGATCATATATGCATAGGTTTATTGCTGTACTCTCTATTCTGTTCCATTAATAATGTGTCTGTTTTTATGCTAATGATGTACTGTTTTGCTTACGATAACTTTGTGGTATAGTTTGAAATCAGGGTGTATGGTGCCTCCAGCCTTGTTCTTCTTTCTCAAAATTGCTTCGGCTATTCGGGGCCTTTTATGGTTCAGTAGAAATTTTAGGATGACTTGCTCTATTTCTGTGAAAAATGCCATTGGAATTTTGTTAGGGATTGCATTGAATCTATAATTTGCTGAGTAGTATAAACAGTTTAACAATATTAATTCTTCCAATTAATGAGCATGGAAGATCTTTCTTTGTGACGTCTTCAATTTATTTCATCAGTGTCTCATATTTTTCAGTGTACAGGTCTCCCACCTCCTTGGTTAAGTTATCCCTATGTAGGAATTGAAGCAATATGAAGCAATTGCAAATGGGATTGTTTTCTTAATTTCTCTTTCTGAGAGTTTGTTATTAGTATATAGAAATGAACAGGTTTTTTTGTTTGTTTGTTTTTTGTGGTACGCGGGCCTCTCACTGTTGTGGCCTCTCCCGTTGCGGAGCACAGGCTCCGGATGCGCAGGCTCAGCGGCCATGGCTCACGGGCCTAGCCGCTCTGCGGCATGTGGGATCTTCCCGGACCGGGGCACGAACCCGTGTCCCCTGCATCGGCAGGCGGACTCTCAACCACTGCGCCACCAGGGAAGCCCAAGAAATGAACAGTTTTGATATTGATTTTGTATCATGCAACTTTACTGAATTTGTTTACTAGTTCTAACAGATTTTTGTAGGGTCTTTAGGACTTGATATTATGTAATATCAAGTCATCTGCAAACAGTGACAGTTTTACTTCTTCCTTTCCAACTTAGGTATCTTTCATTTCTTTTTCTTTCTGATTGCTATGGATAGGACTTCCAACACTATGTTGAATAAAAGTTGTGTGAGTGGGCACTCTTGTCGTGTTACTGATCTTAGAGGAAAGTCTTTCAGCTTTTCACCATGGGGAATGATGTTAGTTGTGTGTTTGTCATAAATGGCCTTTATTATGTTGGAGGTGTATTTACTCTAGCCTTGTTAAGGGTTTTTATCATAAATAAATGTTGAATTTTGTCAAATGCTTTTTCTGTATCTATTGAGATAATCATGATTTTTTTATCTTTCATTTTGTTAATGTGGTGTATTACGTGGATTGATTTGCACATGTTGAACCATCCTTGTGTCCTTGGAATATATTCCACTTGATCATGGTGCATAATTCTCTCAGTGTGTTGTTGAATTTGATTTGTTAATATCTTGTTGAGAATTTTTGTATCCATATTCACCAGAGATATTGGCCAGTAATTTTCTTTTCTTGTGGCTTCCTTGTCTAGTGTTGGTATGATGGTTTTGCTGGCCTTGTAATATGAGTTTGGAGTGTTTCCTCCTCTTCTATTTTTTAAAGGAGTTTGAGAAGGATTGGTATCAATTCTTGTTTGAATGCTTGATAGAAATCACTGATGAAGTTGTCAGGTCCTGAACTTTTGTTTAGTGAGAGGTTTTAGATTACTGATTTCATAGCTCTTAGTTTTACTGATCTTTTCTACTGTCTTTTGGTCTCCATTTATTTCTGCTCTGTTTTTATTTCCTTCCTTCTGCTAACTTTGAACCTCATTTTTTTTTCCTTTTTCTAGTTCCTTGAAGTGTGAAGGTAGGTTGTTTGAGATTTTTCTTATTTCTTGAAGTAGGCATTTGTCATTATTTACTCCCTCTTAAAACTGCTTTTGCTGCATCCAGTAAGTTTTGGTATTTTGTATTTCCATTCTCGTTTGTCTCAAGATGTCTTTTGATTTCTCTTTTGTTTTACTTTCTGACCCATTGCTTGTTCAGTAGCACAGTAGCATGTTGGGGAATTGGCACATATTTGTGAATTTTCCAGTTTTCTTCTTGAAATTGATTTCTAATTTCATACCATTGTTGTAAAAGATGCTTGATATGATTTTAGTCTTCATAAAATTATTAAAATTTGTTTTGTGGTTTATCATATGATCTATTCTCGAGATCATGTGCCCTTGAGAAGAATGTGAATTCTGTTGCTTTGGGATGGAATGTTCTATATACACCTGTTAAGTATACACCTAAGTTAGGCAGTATACTGGCCTAACTTATTACAGGTTTTTGTTTTGTGGTTCCCATGAGTCTTACATACAACAGCATTATAACATACCTATAAAGGTTCACATATAACAACATATTTATAACAGTCTATATTAAGTTGATAACTGCTTAAGTTTGAACACATTTCAAAGCTCTACATTTTTACTCTCCTCACTGGCTTTATGTTTTTGATGTCAGATTTACGTCTTTATCTTGTATATCCCTTAAGTAATTATTGTAGCTACAGTTATTTTTACTACTTTTGACTTTCAACCTTTATACTACCTTCAGTAAATATTTACCTTTACCAGTGGGGTTCATATTTTCATAAGTTTTTTTGTTACTAGTTAGCACCCGTTTTTCATTTAAAAAATTTCTTTAACATTTCTTGTAAGACTGGTTTAGTGATAATTTATTCTTTTGACTTTTTTTTCAGTCTATTTTCTTATTTTTTTCTGGTTTTATTTTTATTTTTTATTTTTTATTCTTTTATTGAAGTATAGTTGATTTACCAATGTTTCACATTACCTCTAAGTGATTCAGTTATACACAAACATACACACATACGTATATATATAAATTCTTTTCAGATTCTTTTTCATTTTAGGTTATTACAAGACATTGAATATAGTTGCTTGTGCTATACAGTAGGTCCTTGTTTTTTAATCTATTTTATGTATAGTATTGTGTATCTGTTAATCTCAAATTCCCAGTTTATTCCTCCCCACCCCTTTCCACTTTGGTCATTATAAGTTTGTTTTCTATGTCTGTGAGTCTATTTCTGTTTTGTAAATAAGTTTATTTGTATAATTTCTTTGATTCCACATGTGGTATCTTATGGTATTTGTCTTTCTCTGTCTGATTTACTTCCCTTAGTATGATAATCTCTAGGTCCATCCATGTTGCTGCAGATGGCATTATTTCATTCTTTTTTATGACTGAATAATATTTCATTGTGTGTGTGTGTGTGTGTTTATCTTCTTTCTCCATTCATCTGTCGATGGACATTTAGGTGGCTTCTATGTCTTAGCTATGATAAATAGTGCTGCCATGAACATTGGGCTATCAGAAACACATATTGTTTCTGATTAGAGTTTTTGTCTTTTCCAGATATATGTCCAGGAGTGGGATTGCTGGATCATATGGTAATTCTATTTTTAGTTTTCTGAGGAACCTCCATACTGTTTTCCACAGTAGCTGCACCAACTTACATGCTGACCAACAATGTAGGAGGGTTCCCTTTTCTCCACACTCTTTCCAGCATTTATTATTTGTAGACTTTTTAATGATGTCCATTCTGACTGGTGTGAGGTGGTACCTCAGTGTAATTTTGATTTGCATTTATCTAATAATTAACGATGTTGAACATCTTTTCATCTGGATGTTGGCCATTTGAATGTCATATTTGGTGAAATGTCTGTATAGGTCTTCTGTGCATTTTTTGATTGTTTTTTTCTGTTTTTGTTTTGATATTGAGCTGTATAAGCTGTTTATATTTTGGAATTTAAGCCCTTGTCAGTCACATCGTTTGTAAATATTTTCTCCTAGTCCATGGTTTGTCTTTTCCTTTTGTTTATGGCTTTCTTTGCTATGCAAATGCTTTTAAGTTTAATTGGGTCCCATTTTTTTACTTTTGTTTTTGTTTCCATTACTCTAAGAGATGGATCCACAAACAATTGCCATGATTTATGTCAAAGTTTGATCAGCCTATGTTTTCCTTGAGGAGCTTTATAGATTCTGATGTAACATTTAGCTCTTTAACCCATTTTGAATTTATTTTTGTATATGGTGTTATAGAATGATCTAATTTCATTCTTTTATATGTAACTGTCCAGTTTTCCAAGCACTACATGTTGAAGAAACTGTCTTTTCTCCATTGTATATTCTTGCCTCCTTTTTTTGTAGAGTAATTGACCATAATTGCGTGGATTTATATCTGTGCTCTCTATCCTGCTCCACTGATCTATGTGTCTGGTGCCAGTACCATACTGTTTTAATGACTGTAGCTTTGTAATATAGTGTGAAGTCAGGGAGCATGGTTTCTCCAGCTCAGTTCTTCTTTCTCAAGATTATTTTAGCTATTCGGGGTCTTTCGTGTTTCCATGAAAATTTCAAAATCTTTTGTTCCAGTTGTGTGAAAAATGCTATAGGTAATTTGATAGAATTAATCTACCAAATTGAATTGAATTACATTGAATCTTAGATTGTTTTGGGTAGTATGGTCATTTTAAGAGTGTTGGTTCTTCCAATCTAGGAACAAGGTATATCTTTCCATCTGTTTGTGTGGTATTCAGTTTCTTTCATTGATGTCTTATATTTTCCAAGCATAGGTCTTTGCCCTCCTTAGCTAGTTTTATTCTTAGATATTTTATTCTTTATGATGTGATAGTAAATGGGATTGTTTTCTTAATTTCTCTTTCTGCTATTTCATTGTTAGTGTATAGAAATGCAACAGACTTCTGTATATTAATTTTGTATCCTGCAGCTTTACTGAATTCATTGATGTGCTCTAGTAGTTTTCTGGAGGCAGCTTTAGGATTTTCTAAGTAGAGTATTATATCATCTGCAAATTACTCCTTTAGGTTTTTCTTGTCTGTGAACTTTTTATCTCTTTCACCTCTGAATGATAACTTTTTCAGGTAGAATATTCTTAGTTGGAAATTTTTTTTTCTTTCAGCGCTTTGAATATATCATGGTTATCCCTTCAGGCCTGCAAAGTTTCTGCTGAAAATTCTGCTGATGGTCTTATGGGGGTTCTGTTGTATGGAACAAGGTGTTTCTCTCTTGCTGCTTTTAAGATTCTCTCCTTGTCTTTTACTTTTAATATTTTAATTAAAATATATCTTGATCAGCATCTTTTTGGATTCATCTTTTTTGGAGCTCTCTTTATACATGGATTTGGATGTCTGTGTCCTTCCCCAAATTAGGCAAGTTTTCAGTCATTATTTCTTCAAATAAGGTATGTGCTCCTTTCTTTCTCTCTTCTCCTTTTGGGACTACTGTAATGCAAATGTTAGTCTACTTGATGTTGTCCTATAAGTTTCTTTAACTGTCTTCAGTTTTTTTTTCATTCTTTTTTCTTTTTGGTATTCTGATGGGTAAGTTCCACTGCCCTGTCTTTGAGTTCACAGATCCTTTCTTCTGCTTTGTCTATTTTGATGTTAAATTTTCCTTAGTGTATTTTTAATTATTGTATTCTTCAGCTCTGTGACTTTTATTTTGTACTTTCTTACATTTTCTATGTGTTGAAGTTCTCATTGTGTTCTCCTGAGTTAAAGGAGCATCTTTATGATCATTACTTTGAACTCTTTATCAGGTAAATTACTTATCTCCATTTCATGAAGATTTTTTCTGAGGTTCTATCTTGTTCTTTTGGGGGGAACATATTCCTTTATTTTGCTTTTTTCTCTGTGCTGATTTCTGTGCATGAGATGTAATAGCCCTCCTTCTCAGTCTTAAAGGAGGGGTCTTGTGTAGGAAATGAACCATATCATTCATCTGTGCCCTAGCTCTTGGTTTTCTCTGACACATTTGTGATTGTTCAAGCAGCCTATTTTATTTTTAATAGCTCAAAGTAGTTGCACGTGTGCAAGACCTGTCAGCATCCCAAATAGGAGGAACTCACCAAGGACTTAGATTCAGGCTGATTGGAAGCTCTTAAATTATGCTGCAGCTCTTAAATTATGCAGATTTATACTGTCTGGTGGGATCATAGTTTTATGCCAATTTGGCCTCCAAAACCAAGTGTTCTGGAGATGTGCTCTGAATGGAAGTTGCAAAAATCAGGGCTTCAGACAAGTAAAATAGTTCTTTTCTGGAAGTTATCAGTGAGCTATAGTGAGGCAGAGGGAGAAAACTGAGCTGGTGTTCACCAGCCTATGTTCCCTGAGAGTATGTCCATAGGACTCAGGTCCTATGCCCCTCAGGTCAAAGATCCAGGGCAAGCAAATACGCCTCTATCACAGAAAGAATGGGAGTGTTTCAGTCTCTTGTTTGTGCAGTGTTCTCGGCATGGTAGTCTGCCAAGAACTGTCACTCTGATTGTTAGAGTCCCAAGAGACTCAGGAGCACAAGGCCCTCTGGCCTCTAGAGCCAGGTGAGGGGTATCCCCTGGGAATCATCCTCTAAACCCAGGGCATCAGGTATAAAAACTGAATTATTAAATTCATGTAAAACTCCATTATGGAAGATAGTGGTTTTTCTTAGCACTGCAGAGGGAGAGTGTGAAATCGGCATCTTCTGGCTGGAATGGGGCAGAGGAGGTGCATAAGCATGGTGCTCATGGAGGGAGGGGGAGGTGGCACCCACCTGCTGGAACAGGGCAGAGGAAGAGTGTGAAGATGGTGTCACCAGCCTCTGTCCCACAAAAGTATGCCAGCAGGCGCCTATATGTGTACTAAATGAGATGCCTGCACCTCAGTCTGACATTTTAAAGTTAGCAAATGAGCCTCTTTCATATACAGTCTGGGTGCCTCTTGTTCTGCTGCTTCTGTACCTAGCCCTGGGGGAGGTGAGCCTGAGCATGTGAGCCCTTTAACAGAGTCATTTCTCAGTTTTTCTGTGCCCTTGTGGGTCTCATGGAATTGATCAGCTAGTTTTTAGTTTATTCAGAGAAAATTGTTCCTTATGCTGCTGTAGATTTGAACTGTGTGTGGGAGAAGTTGAGTTCAGGATCTTCCTATGTTGCCATCTTCAACTGGAACCAGAGCTAAATATTCATTAATAACACAGCAAATATAAATAATACAGAAAAATAACACATTTCAGCAAGAAATTATTTGTAGAAGAAATTTCTGAATCCTAGTGACTCAACTGCCCACTGAGTTGGTTACTCCACTGATACCCCTCCTTATACTTCTAGAAACATGCTACATGTGTGCTGGTGGCAGGCTGGGGTGGGAAGGGAATGGGGATGGGCAAAAGGAAGTCGCTGATGATCAATACAGATAATTCTCACAATCTTATAGGACCTTTAATTTTAAATGATTATTCAGATATCTATGGAAAAATGTGCAACACTAACGTATGTTAATATTTCAAAAAAGTTTCAGAAGAAAGAAAATTTTTAGAATCCTGCTCCCTGGTCTCTATCAAAATCTGAAGATATTTAATACTTTCTCACAATCCAGATTTCTATTTTAAGACAGTTCCTCAGACGTCTCCAATAACTAAAATTCTCCTCTTTAATATTTAGGAGGTGGAGTTTATAAAACGACCCACCACTTATTTCCTATCCTTTCATGTAGACCCATCTTTTCATAATGACCATAGTCCTCAACTATGTAGACTGATTCTGGGGAATATCTCCGGTGTTAATATCTCTTACTTGCCCTGACCTATCTGCTACTTTACATGCAGTAAATATGAATATTTGTCATGAATATTGTCAAGCAGATCAAAGAACACATTCTAGAAAATTTAGAGAGTATAAAGTTAGTACTATCTCACCCTCTACTCTGCCATATAGATAGTTCTACTACCATCTGAAAATAGCATTTACAAGTTCAACAGTCAAATGACAAAACTTAGTAGAATATTTATAGCAAATTTTAAAGTCTGATGGATTTCTTCTCATCTCAGTATGCTTACATAGCTTCGTTCTCTTAAGTTATTCTGCTGATATATCAAACTATTACCAGCAACAGGTCAAATAAAACTGTTACACAGTGGTCCAATTTCAGTATGACTTAAATCAGGGCTTTTTCAATTTCTTGCGTATAGAAATCGCTTTGGTATCCTGTTAAACTACAGATTCTGATTCAGTAGATCTGGGTTAGCATCTGAGATTCTGCATTTTTAACAAGTTCACAGGTTATGCTGAGGCACCCGACTCAGATTTCACACAATTAAAGAAACAAAACTTTAAAACATTTATGTTTTCCTAGGTATGTCACAGTTCTCCTTCATGAGTGTGTAGAATGGAACATTTCTGAAGTATGTACACATAAGCTTACTAGCATCTGAGAACAGTTGGGAAAAGAAAATGGGAGTTAATATGTCAATAACTCATAGACAAAAACAGCTAATATACAACTATAGTAGCAATATCAAACAATATTGAAGTCAAGCACATTCAAAAATTATAAATGAAAAGCAAATCATTTATCTAAGAAAGTTTTTATTTTCACAAATATTTAAAAATGTAGCTTCCTTTGAGCCAGGAAAGGAAGAAGCAGAGTATGCCTATATGTATTTGATACAGATATTCAGCACTGACTCATTCTTAGTTCATTAGCTCAGCTCACTGCAAATAACTCAGAAAAACAATCATAGGTAGTTCTGTTAGTGTATGCAGAAAAGGGTAAGGGACAGTGATCGTTTAAGTGGAGTGAGTGGAGTGGTTATTTAGAGTTGTAGACGGGCCAGAAGAGGCAGACAAAGAGAGAGCAGCCACAGTGTCTCTAATACATTGAACTTCAACCGGAAACACTGAACTGACAGGTGGAACACAGCTGCAACAAACTCGAGCTCCAAAGATAATTAATGTGTAGCTCAGACATTGAAAATGGGTTAAGATTGACAGATTATTTCACATGTAAAAATCCAAATACAAATATCCAGCACTTTCACAAGAACAAATTTTCAGGGATAACCAATTTGCCTTATTAGTACATTTTTTTCCTGAAATGATACCCCCTTTTCTTCTCTTTTTCTGAGAACTGAAAACTGTATAGCTCTTTTCATGTACTTGTCAGCAACAGTAAGCCTTCACCCGTTTTAAGATGCTATAGATTCTCTAACTTATGTTAACTCTTTTGCATATGCTATACATTTTCAAACTTAAGTTTTGAACAACTATAGTTTTGTGGTGATTAAACATACCTTGGAATGAAAATGTGCCACTTTACAAAATGGTGCAAGTTTTCTATGGAATAAAACATACAAATTCATTCACGTGTACAATGACACTTTCTCTAAGTCAAACAAGTCACGTTTAACACATTCCCAAAAGCGCCCACTCCCAATTCAGTATACGCACATGCACACGGAAACACACACACATCCAAATCCATTTTTTATATGAAAAATCTATCTCCCATTTATTAAATGAAGTATTATTTTTTTCTACTGGGTATTTTTAATGTATTTCACTTATCTTTGAGTATGAATTATCCTTCCTCATACATAATATATAGAATTTAGAGAAAACATGGTGAGGAATGGTAAAGATTAGAATATTCATATATTTAGTTATAGACACATAAATCAAAGCCTTTTTCCTGATATCTATATACTATGAGATGCATTTTTGTATGAAGATTTAAAATTGATTGGTTATACAGTTCTGCCATGAGGTGGATATGTAATTTCTCAACCAATTCTTCTGAACAGTTTCTACTTTACATCATTCAGCCTTACTTAGTTTAAGATTTAAAGAAGTATCCTTTATATTCCTCCTAGATCAACATGTCCACAAATATCCTAATATGGCGAAAGTAGACTCAAGTATCAGAAGAGGATGTTTAGGATTTCATATGTCCATATCTTAGGGGGATACTTTTTTTCTGTTCCCAATAAATGAGAGGACATTATTACATCAGTATGTTTTGAGTATCTTCAAGATTTTCCAACAATCCTTCCAAACTGGTGGTATCTTAGTTTGGGGTTTTCAGTATTTACCCTGGCAGCTAGCATGAGGAGATTAATTATTCTTGATTTTAGTATCTAGACAAACCAGTTACTAATAATTTATCCTAGAAACCTCTGTGTGTAAACATAGGCATCCATCTTCTCTTTCTATGGGGGGCCTTTTTAGGGGGCCTAGTGCTCTCTGCCATAAGTGAACCCCTGCTAAAGAAAGCAGGGTTACCTAACAATATGTCTTCTAATAAAAAGGAAATATACTTCATAGTCTAGAATTTAAATACTGTAACTCTAAAGCATGACCAAGTATCTTTTTATTTCCTTTTCCCCCAACTGGCTCAAAAAATTAGCAAAGGAAAAAGTGGTCAAGATTGAATTCAGAAATGTTTCATGAGGAAATATAGATGCATAAAGAAATAAAAATTCAGATAGAATTCATCGGTCAGAAAACCAGAGTAAATGTTTTGTGACACAACAGGAACTGGACAAAAGCACAGGAATTTAAGGAGCAACATTTTTTAATGTTTGAAACCAGTCTTTCTGAGGCGACTATGAAAGCAAGAATTATTACAACAAATAACTATGAATGGACATTCTACTCTTTGTAATCTCCCACACAATAATTTCTTTATTATCATTTACATCTCTTAATACTAGCACAGCATTCTGAAGTTGCCAAGCATAAGTTATATGCAACTGAGTGAAAAGATCAAAATCTACTCAGATTTCCAGAAGAGCTGCAGAATGTGGAAAATGACAAAGTCCCTAAACATGTGCATTTGCATTATCACTGACAAAAATGTGAGCCATATTGTTATAAAGAGCGTGGTGATAAGGCTTGCTCATGCTGTGTGAAGGATTTAATAGAGAAAGAAAATTAAATAATGTTTAATAAATGGTTCATAGGCCAGTCATTTAGTTTCCATTCTTAAATGTCTTTCAAAATAGTTGATACTCATGAAATGCAATGTCCTGACAGTCCTGGGGTCTTTGTATTGCAGGGGCACTGATGAGGGTAGTGATGTTTTCCCTTTGATGAGGAAGACAAGAGTTCAGGGTCCAGGATTTGTTTAGAACATCCACCCATCTGCTGAATTTAGCAAACTGGAACCAATCAGTGAATCAGTACCAAATAAAAATAACTGGATAATGCTGAAGCCACATCTGTAGAAACTGAAATCCATTCCATTGTGAACATGTTGAATTTTAAAAGGTGCTGTTTTATTCAAAGTATGGATTTTAATGACATCTTAATAATCCTTTAGAAATGTGCTGCTTCTCAGTACAAAAAAAAAAAAAAGTGCCACCAGTTCTTCAACTATAAGATAAGGTGTGTTTTGCAAACATAAAGCATATTAAATCTTTATTTTGTAGGTCGATATTAAGAAAGATCCTGATGTAGCTGGTGCATAAATGTAAAGACTCATTTGCTTCCTGGAAAGCAGAAGAAAGGTAAGTACTTATCAAAAACTCGTGGAAAAATAAAACAGGTAATATTCAAATTCTAATTACTGCAGATGTCATGTTTTCTAGTAATTAGCCCAATTTCTCAAGCTGCAGAAAAAATTCTCTGATGAACTTCATGGATAAGACAATTATTTTCCCATTCCAGGATACATGGAAGGCTGCTTCCCAGCTCTCAAGAGCTGCGTGTGGCCAGATAAGGAGGGGTAGCTCGTTAAATCTGCTCTGGATGAACATTTCCACTCTTTGCTGTCCCTTCAGACCATCCTCCATTTAGCGGTGTATATACTACTACTTTCGAAAGGACTATTGGCTTATTCTCTTTGTGATCCATTGAGCAAAATCACACCTTAGCTCCACCTTTGCTTTACTCCCTCTTGTACATCCATCTCTTTATTTTTCAATTGTTTATAAATCTTCCCAAAGGCATAATTATTATAATATTCAAAACTGAAGCTTCTTTAAGGAAATCTATATCTGTAATTCTTCTAAATCTAGTAAATCAAGTAATCTACAGAGAACAGTGTTCTTCTCTATTTGTAAAGAAAAAAGACGTATCGTTGTGTAAAGAGCAGTAGCTTTTCCCTGTAACAGTCAGATGTTAAGCCAAACCAATATACTTGTTGACAAAGGCACTCTAGAAAGTTTTCAGTCTTTCACCTTAATAGAGCCATGTACAGACCCAAGATAATTGGCATTCAGGGCTCATTAAGCACTGATGAAATTGTTCATGTAATTTCAGTAGAGAACTATACAGAAAAAATTTATGACTCATACTTCATTTTGAAAAGCATATTTTCCCACTAGAAGAAGTTTTTGTTGTAATTTGGCTTATCAGTGGATGATCTTTTTGTCTATTGTATGTGTTCATATGAATTACTTTGTTTAATCATAACTTATTTGTTACTGGACTAATGACAGGTCTTAAAGGTGATGCAATATTTCCTTTATGTGTTATAATGTGAATATATTAGGTTAGCGTTTTGAATACCTATTCAAATGGATTGTAGGCAGAATTATTCAGTCCTCTTTTGAGTGAATAGTGACAGAAATAATCAGAACAAAAAATGGAGTTGCCTTCCTAGTCTCAAGCTCTCAATTTCATATCCAAAAAAATATTGTCCAAAAATTCCACTTCATTTTTCTTCATCTTCAGTTTGACTGATTCACACTGTGAAAATGGACAATTTTGCACAGTTTAAATTTATAACTTTCTGGGATGACTCCATAAGATAGAATGGATGCTAATGAATCCCTGATTATTGGAAACTCATGAAATATTATTACGGATTAGTTGTGATAAATCATGTAAAATATTTAGCATGATTTTGGCACATAATAAAAGCTCAGTAATTATCAGTGGCAGTTCCAGAATTTCTACATGACAGGTTACAGTCAACAGGCTGATTGGAAGTAGAACAAGAAGACTTTTGTTTTGAAGTTGTGATTTTTTCATACCAAGTATATTGCTTTTATTTTGATTGTGTTTATTTTTTGAGGTTCCTGGGAAGGGAGGGGGGACAGAAACTATGGGTAAGTGACAAATTCCCCCCTACCCCCCACAGGCCATACCTATGCCAAGTATGATTAGTAAAGAAAGGCTTAGGGAAGATAGGGTCAGGCATTCATCCCTCTATGTACAAGGGGGCTTGTGCAGTAATACCTAAAACACAGAGGCCTGAAACACCTCTACAGTTTTGTCAAAACTCAAATCTGTCTACATTTAGCTGATTTTCCTGTAAACTCTGAGTAATTTGGTTTTACTGTGTGAACATTTTTGTCTTCTGTTTTCTTGTATTGTTGTATTCAGTTCTAGCTCCTGAATTGTAATAATTCATCAGGGCTTCCACACTAAACATCTAGAGTGCACACTGTGATTTTGGACAGCATGACTATATGCAACAATCCTGTTTCTATATTAATATGCTATCTTCATTTAAAAATAGCATATTTTTACCTAATTTTAGTTCTATCATTGATTGAGTTTTCATTTCTCATTAATTTCTAGCTTATTTAATTTTCCTCTTTATTTTCTTTTCCCTTGTAAATTCTAATTTCCCCAAATAGCTACCATTTTCAGTTTTACATAAACTTTCCTGGTCATTGATCTATTAAATTAATTATTTGTAATTTTAAAATAATTAACTAGCTAGAAATAATTAGGAAAAGAAAAGTTAGTACATATATAGCTTTTGTGCAACATTCTAACTTTGAAAGGTGACAATTTCATATTTTAGCCCATTCCTCCAATAATAAAGATGAAATATAGTGATCTGCTTGATATTAGTAGGCCTTATTACTCATTCAGGTTTCATTTATGTTTAATTTACATTTAGTATCTCAAAACTTCAAGGATGTATTAACAATGATAGTTGGCCAGACATGTCCAGAAATACTTGCAGCCTAATTTATAACTCCTGTTTGATAAAATGGAAACAGTAATATATAAACTAACATTACTGAAGCCATATATATATTTTGTTATATACTTACTTATTCTACACTCTTCAATCTGCATGCACAGTATGAAATCATAAAAGCAGTAAACATCACCGCACCAACACTGATTAAGATCATTTCTACCAGGCCAAGGAGTTCTATTTTTCCAGTCACTTGATTTCTGAACATTTCTGCCTTCTCATCACCGATTGTGCCAGTCTGTAATCAAGTTAACAATTAGCATTATTTCAGTTGATTAGTGGAGCAAATTACTCAAAATTCTCCATTTATGTATCACTCTTTTTTCGAAACACTGCATAGATGTTAGTCATCTTTATCTATAAGAAAAGACAGTGTAATTCCCTTTTCATGTCAAAGAAGGCAGTAAATGCCAAGGTAGAATATTTAGAGAGAGAAATATAATCTTCCTTTGAAACATGTTATGTAGCCCTCTCCAATACACTGACTTCATTGATCTATACAAAGGTCTTACTGAAATATTTTCCAGTTTTCCAAAGGATGTTTCCTAGTGACAGAGGGAAATTGGAAAGGCCAACAGTTTCTTTCCTCTGAAGACTTCTGTAGTGCATTTCCTCATTCTGTGGCTAATCAATTCTGTGATTTGTACTAAAAATATCTTGTTAGGCACTCGGATAGACTGCAGACACCTACTCTTAGCTGGTCTTTATAAGTTTGGTTTGCTTTTATTAGCACTACAGTATTCACATTGAGTTACTTGGAGTTACGTGTATGTATGACTCTTTCCTAACACAAGCACTATGACAAGAAAAAGTGTTTACTAGTTGTATTATGAAAATAATGTAAAATTATAGGAAGTACTTCATCCTTCTGAAATAAAAACACTGAAAACTAACATAAACCTGATATTTCTGTGTGGCTTCGTTCTCTCAGAATAATTAATTATATAATTAATAATATATAAATTCACCTATATAGGTAATGGAAACACATACAACTTCAAATTCTATACATATGTATTCAATTTTCAAACACTAAAAGCTGTTCCTATATACAAGGAAGTTTACAGTTTTTGGTGACTAAGAGATAAGAATACTAACCTCATTAAGCCAAAGAACAGGCACCATATAATTCTGCTTCAGACCCTTTAATGCTCTGTAATAAACATTGAAAATAATTATAACAATATATACTAATATAATACCCATATATAACAGAAATGTTAGTAATTACTAGTGTAAATAAATGTTCAGAAATTAGTTGCTCTTAAACTTGCTAAGTTCCTTGATTTTTGTTCCTTGTAATGAATCATTTAAATATTACTATGGCTGTTTATCAGACATCTTTCACTCTTATAAATCTTTCTAATACATATTTCTAATTAGATTGACTTTTTCTAAGCATGTATTTTCCCTTTTGACAATTTATACCCAGGAAACTAAAATTGAATTTTAGAAACAATTGTCCTGGAAATATTTGGACAGCTAGCAAAATGAGAAACGCCATCATACACTAATTCCAGAATATGTGTAAATACAATTTCAATACACACTAGATATAATTCTAAATTACAGATGAAAGTTATAAACAGTAATTATTTCATGATATTAAGTCAAAGAAAAGTTGAAATTTTATATTATTTCCACTTAATTTCATACATATACTCACTTTCTGGCAAGAAAATACTAAAAATCATAATGAACCTGTTCAAGAGACTCACCCAATGCTTTTTCCTGGCTTAACCAGTACATTGATCTGCAGGCGTTTTGCAAATTGTAAAGTGAATCCAGTTATCTAAAAAGAGAACAAACTAAAATAATTACCAACTTCCTTTAAATAATTCATTTATAATATCTAAAACTTATTTTTACTGTTATATAGAACCTAAGGGAAAACTGTAGTACTTGAAACTTGTGAAATTTATTAAATAATTAATTAGACATATTAAATATTATGTACATAACTCTTCATAATTACATTTTATGTGTATATGCAGGTGTGTATACAGACCTATACACACATGTATATATGCACACACACACAATTTCTTTGCCCAACCTACTGTCAAGGTGATATTTATCTGAATTGGTTTTGGGGAATCAACAACAACAGCAGTGAAACTTAGAACTCATATAGTCAATTTAAATCCCAAATTATATACGGTCAAATATATATTCAGTCAGAACCCATGTGTCATCAGTATAATTATAATACTTCTATCATTAGTTAAAATTAAATGTGACTACTAAAATTCTGGCATGTCTGGCACAAACGTGCCATGTCTGGCACGTTTAACTTTTGAAGAGGAGAATATTAAAATAAATTAAAAGTTGAAACTGTTACACTATAGGAAATTTAATAGATTTTTCCTGACGCTAAGTATAATAGATCTTGCCTCAAATGCGCATATACCCATAAAATCTTTTAATCCCTCATGATCTACAGTGTCCCTTCATATAAGCAATACTTACAGTTAAGTATAAAATGACAGTAAAATTGTAATTTATACCAAATTGTTTTAAGCCAATTAGAATCATACCCATCATTACTATCCCTGACCTACAAACAATTAAAAAGGATTATAAAGTTCCATATGCTGAAAAAACTAAAA
This sequence comes from Delphinus delphis, assembly GCF_949987515.2. Classification (NCBI taxonomy): domain Eukaryota; kingdom Metazoa; phylum Chordata; class Mammalia; order Artiodactyla; family Delphinidae; genus Delphinus; species Delphinus delphis. The sequence goes on along the minus strand of NC_082691.1, from coordinate 24,942,556 downwards.
TAGAATTACCTCGACATTTCATAAGCAACAACAGGAAGAAACCAATGAGATTTTCCTTGAAATAAAAGTAGGTAATTATATACACATTACTCTATATAAAATAGATAACCAACAAAGACCTACTATGTAGCACAGGGAACTATACTCAGTATTTTGTAATAACCTATAAGGGAAAAAAAATCTGAAAAAAATACATATAAATATAACTAAATCACTTTGCTGTACACCTGAAATTAACACAACATTGTAAATCAACTATACTTCAATAAAAAATTTTAAGTAATTTGTCAAGATTGTGATGCAGTAAATATCATCAATAAATGTGATTGACAGAAAGGCAGGAACTTAATTTTTCTTTCATTTAAAAAAATGCTAAACCAATCAGATCAATAATGTATTTGCTTACAGGTTCAACATCTAAGTACGTGCTATGTTCCTCTTCATTTGGACTTAAGCCTTCAACAGGTTCTGCAATTTCAGGACTTGCATGTAGAAAATGAGGAAGTGAAATGTACACAGGTTTTCCTGAAAACAAGTTTTAAGAGACAATTGGGATAAATCTTTTTCCTCATTACGCGTAGCACTAAAAAGATTTCCTTGAAAATAGATTTTTAAGTTAAAAGAAATGCAAAGTTGGCTTTGAATACTAAATGGGGAATGAGGGTGAGGGAAAATTATTACATCTAATCACTTTTGAGCAAAAATAAAATATAAGCTTCTGCATCATCCTACTAACCATTCAGTTGATGTCTGTCGTTTATCCCTTAGGTGTTTATTTTCAATATGTAAAGCTTAGCTGCTGAACACAAATTTACAACCACATACCTTCATGTTTTAGGGAGTAATATGTCTGTGGACTGAGAATTTAAGAGGCTTTTCTTTCTTTATTCTCACCCACTCCAATATGAAAAAGGTGAGCAAAATAAGATAGACTCCAAATTTCGTGTTTGAGTCAATTCTTCTTTCAGAGACATCCTGAAATATATTTATTTTTATTTACCATTTTCTAGGGTAGAAAAAGTTAGAAAAACGTCAGATGGGTAAGTTGGGATGCTCAGAGTATTCTGAGAATTATTTTCATTTTACCCTAAATCTAAAAGGAGCACAGGGATTCTGCACAACAAAGAAAGCCATCAAAAAATGAAAAACCTACCTATGGAATGGGAGAAAATATTTGCAAAACACATATCCCATAAGTGATTAAAATCTAAAATATGCAAGGAATTCACACAACTCAAGAACGTAAATAACCCAATTAAAAAGTGAGCAAAGGACCTAAAGAGACATTTTCCAAAGTAGCACAGGGAAATATCAGTAGGGTTTTACCTAATAATAACTAAGCTTTGCAACACTGAAACAACTGGGAGCTTGAAAGCAGTACAAAAATCAGAACAAAAATATCTTATCATCACCTTTACTTTCTGCCCTTTTTACTTTCTCACTTTAAATTTCTGGTGGAAAGGAAACCTAGGTGAAATTTACATTTTAAAGAAAAATGCATATTATGCCATGGATTGTGACATCAAGACCTTTTACTCACCGTCTTTGCATTTGCCAATATCTAGCACACCATATAAGGTACAATTTTTGGAGATAATTTTTTCTGTGCAGAAACAGTGGTTGTCTGGATTTTGAAGTGGAGATGCAAAAGCCAAGGATGGAAGGATAAATCTATACACAGGGATTCCTTTCAGATTAATTTCAGCTCCAAACACAGCATAGAATGATCTAAACACAGATAAGAAAGACCTTCATCCTGGAAAACTGAACTTCATTATGGAGATTCTGTTTTTCTTATTTTTAAATTAGAAAAACTGGATATAATCTTGTTAGAATTCTTGCTTAAGTCTTAGGAAAAATGTTCTTGTGATATTTTAAGACACACCAGAACTCAGTACCTGAGTATGAGCTCTTCTTACCTTTGTTTTCAAAAGCTTCTGAGAATAGTTTTTGCTTGTGAACTACCGTGGAGTATTTATACTGAGGACATTTCTCAGAGTTAGTTTCCTTTATAGAGTAAATATATGACTTCCTCAAGTCCTCTATTTGTGCCCAGTTTAAATGAAAGAAAATAAAATTTCAATCTTCCACAACTTAATCCTGGAGAGAAGGGCTGCTCACTTCCTAGGGTGTGTGCATGTGGGTTTTGATACATGTCTCCTATGCGCCATCATTTACCAAGTGTCCACCATAACCTCAGCAACGTACTGGAACTCAATACATAATATTTCTAATGGCCAGATAATTCTGTATGAAGAAATGCTACTCTCTTCAATTTTATAGATAAGGAAAATATTCAGAGATATTAAATACTTGCCCACACCACACAGTGTCTAGAAACAGAGCTAGGATGCAAGCATACCAGTGTGGGTGCCAGTGCTTGTGTGATAGCTACTGGACCCCATCAATTTGAAAAGATGCTGTAGTGTCAGCAGAGCACATGAACATAGTTCTGTGACTGTGGTATCACCATCTTGGACATTTTTTAAAATTGAAGTATAGTCGATTTACAGTGTTCTGTTAGTTTCTGGTGTACAGCAAAATGATTCAAATATATGCATATATATTCTTTTTCAGATTCTTTTTCATTATAGCTTATTACAAGATATTGAATATAGTCCCCTGTGCTATAAACTAGGACCTTGTTTATATAGTAGTGTGTGTATATGTTAATCCCAAACTCCTAGTTTCTCTCTCTCCCACTTTCCCCTTCGGTAACTGTAGGTTTGTTTTCTGTGTCTATGAATCTGTTTTGTAAATAAGTTTGTTCATACAATTTTTTTAGATTCCACCTATAAGTGATATCATACACTATTTGTCTTTCTCTGTCTGACTTACTTCACTTACTATGATAATCAGTAGATTCATCTGTGTTGCTGTAAATGTCATTATTTCAGTTTTTTATGGCTGAGTAATATTCCATTGTGTATATATACCAGATCTTCTTTATCCATTCATCTGTTGATGGACATTTAGATTGCTTCCATATCTTGGCTATTGTAAATAGTGCTGCTATGAACATTGGGGTGCATATATATTTTTTAATTAGAGTTTTTGTCTTTTCCAGATATATGTCCAGGAGTGAGATTGCTGGTAACCGTAGTTTTATATTTTAAGGACCCTCCATTCTGTTTTCCATAATTGCTGCACCAATTTACATTCTCACCAACAGTGTAGGAGGGTTCCCTTTTCTCCACACCCTCTCCAGCATTTATTATTTTTAGACGTTTTGACGATGGTCATTCTGGCGGGTGTGAGGTGATACCTCACTGCAGTTTTGATTTGCATTTCTCTAATAATTCGCAGTTTTGAGCATCTTTTCAAGTGGCTGTTCTCCATCTGTATGTCTTCTCTGGAGAAATGTCTATTTAGGTCTTTTGCCCATTTTTTGATTGGGTTGTTTGTTTGTTTGTTTTGACACTGAACTGTATGAGCTGTGTGTATATCTTGGAAATTAAGCCCTTTTGGGTCACATTGTTTGTGAATAATTTCTCCCAGTCTTTATGTTCTCTTTACAGTTTGTTTATGTTTTCCTTTGCTGTGTAGAAGCTTATAAGTTTGATTAGGTCCCATCTGTTTATTTTTGTTTTTATTTCTATTGTCCTGGGAGACTGACCTTAGAAACCACTGCTACGATTTATGTCAGAGAATGTTTTGCCTAGGTCCTCTTCTAGCAGTTTTATGGTGTTGTGTCTTATATTTAGGTCTTTTAGCCATTTTGTGTTTATTTTTGTGTATGTTGTGTGGGTGTGTACTAACTTCGTTGATTTACATGCACCTCTCCAGCTTTCTCAATACCACTTGCTGAAGAGACTCTTTACTCCGTTGTATATTCTTGTCTCCTTTGTTGAGGGTGAATTGTCCGTAGATATGTGGGCTTCTTTCTGGACTCTCTGTGCTGTTCCATTGATCCATATGTCTGTTTTTCTGCCAATACCACACTGTTTTGATTACTGTAGCTTTCTGAAGTCTGGAAGGGTTACGCCTCCAGCTTTGTTCTTTTTCCTCACAATTGCTTTGGCAATTCTGGGTCTTTTGTGTTTCCATATAAATTTGATGATTATTTGTTCTATTTCTGTGAAAAATGTCATGGGTAATTTGTTAGGGATCACATTAAGTCTGTAGACTGCTTTGGGTAGTGTGGCCATTTTTACAATACAATAAGTCCCCTACATGCAAACCTTCAAGTTGTGAACTTTCAAAGATGCGAACATGCGTTCATATGTCCAATCACATAAGTTAGTTCACCTGTCTGGCATACATTGTCACGTGTGTGCATCCTCCACAAGTGGTTGTGCTTTTGTGTACTTTACTGTACACTACTGTATAGAGTACAGTAGTGCAGTATCTGTATTTCAAGCCCAGGATGTCCAAAAGTAAGAGTAAAAGTGGCGGTGGTATGTAGCTGGTGCTACTGTACTGTACTGTAAGATTGAAAATGTTTTCTTTATTTTTTGTGTTTGTTTGTTTTTTATGTGTTATTTCTGTGAAAAGTATTATAAACCTATTACAGTACAGTCCTGTATAGCCAATTGTGTTAGTTGGGTACCTTGGCTAACTTTGTTGGACTTACAAACAAATTGGACTTACGAATATACTCTTGGAATGGAACTCGTTCGAATGTAGGGGACTTACTGCATTAATTCTTCCAAGCCAAGTGCATGAGATATAGTCATTTATTTGAATCATCTTCAGTTTCCTTTATCAATGTTTTATAGTTCTCAGTGTAGGTCTTTCACCTCCTAGGTCAGGTTTATTCCTAAGCATTTTTTGGATGTGATTTTGAAAGAGATTGGTTTTTTACTTTCTTGTTCTCATATTTCATTGTTAGTGTAAAGAAATGCAACAGATTTCTGTATGTTAATCTCGTATCCTGCTACCTTGCTTTTGTGTGGAGTCTTTAGGCCTTTTCTATATAGAGTATCATGTGATCTACGTATAATGAGAGTTTTACCTCTTCCCTTCCAATTTGGATACCTTTGATTCTTTTTCTTGTCTGATTGCTGTGATGGGGACTTCCAATACTGTGTTGAATGTAAGTGGTGACAGTGGGCATGCTTGTCTTGTTCCAGAATTTAACAGGAAGGCTTTCAGCTTCTCATTTTTGAGTATTATGTTGGCTGTGGGTTTCTAATAAATAGCTTTTATTATGCTGAGATATGTTCCCTGTATATCCACTTTGGTGAGAATTTTTATCATGAATTGATGTTGAATTTTATCTAATGATATTTCTGTATCTATTGAGATAATCATATCTATTGTGACATTTTATCTTTTCTTTTGCTGATGTGGTGTATCTCATTGATTGTTTGCCTATGTTGAACTATCCTTGTGGCTCCAGAATGAATCCAATTGATCATAGTGTATGATTCTTCTTATATATTGTTGGATTCAGTTTGCTAATATATTGTTGAGGATTTTTTCATCTATATTCATTAAAGATATTGGCCTGTAATTTCTTTCTTGGTAATGCCTTTGTCTGGTTTTGTTATCAGGATGGAGGTGACTTTATAGAATAACTTTGTGAGTGTTCCCTCCTCTTCAATGTTTGGAAGAGTTTGAGAAGGATCGGTATAAGTTTTTCTTTGTATGTTTAGCAGAATTCCCTAGTGAAGCCATTCAGTCCTAGACTTTTGTTTGCAGGGAGGTTTTTTGTTTGGTTGTTTGTTTTATTACCAATTCTATTTTACTTCTAGTGATCAGTCTGTTCAAATTATCTATTTCTTCTTGATTCAGTTTTGGTGGGCTGTATACTTCTAGAAACTTGTCCATTTCTTCTCAGTTGTCCAATTTGTTGGCATTTAATTGTTCACAGTGTTCTCTTATGATTTTTTGTGTTTCTGTGGTGTCAGTTGTTATTTCTCCTTGTACCTTTCTTATTTTGTTTATCTGAGTCCTCTCTTTTTTCTTCTTGGTGAGCTTGGGCAGAATTTTGTTACTTTTGTTTATCCATTCAAAACACCAGCTCTTGATTTTTTTTTCTATTATTTTTTTAATAGCTATTGTATTTATTTCCTCTCTGATCTTTATTATTTCCTTCCTTCTGTGCATTTTAGGCTTTCTTTCTTCTTCTTTTTCTAATCCTTTTAGGTGGTAAGTTAGTTTGAGATTTCTCTTGTTTTCTGAGGAAGACCTATATTGCTGTAAACTTCCCTCTTATGACTGCGTTTGCTGTGTCCCATAGATTTTGTATGGTTGTATTTTCATAGTTGTTTGTCTCAAGGTATTTTTAATTTCCTCTTTGATTTCATTGTTGACCCATTGTATTTTTAGTAGCATGTTGTTTAGTCTCCATGTAATCATTACTTTCTCATTTCTCTTTCTGTGGTTGATTTCTAGTTTCATGCCATTGTGGTCAGAAAAGATGCCTGAAATAATTTCTAACCTCTTAAATTTGTTGAGGCTTATTTTGTGTCCTAGTATGTGGTCTACCTTAGAGAATATTCCATGTACACTTGAAAACAATGTGTAGTCTGGTTATTTTGGGTGTAATGTTTTGACAATATCAATTAAGTCTAACTGTTCTATTGTGTCGTTTAGGATCTCTGTTGCCTTATTGATATTCTGTCGTCTGTCCATTGACGTCTGTGAGGACTCTGTGAGCACATTGAGAATGAGGTTGCTCAGGTGGAGCCACGCCTCACTGTTTTACTAGTTTAGTAAGAGAAAAGAAATGTTCTTGCTTAGAAATGAAGAAGGAGAAAATGATTTTCGTTATGCAAAGTATCCTTCTGCAACCTTCAATTTTTTAAAGACTTAATAAACATATTATGAATTCCATATTGTATTTATTCTTAATACGGCAAGAAAAACTTACCTAAATGTATTTTATTTTTCTCAAATAATATGATTATCAAGTATGATCTTCTATGCCTGTGTTTTTTCACTTGGAGAAAGAATTCTGATATATAGGAACATATCAGTTTCTTTGTCTTACCTGCAAATGTCAGAGGAAAAGAATTGCAATACCCGGGTCTTCTCAATGAAAGGTGGAAATGAGGCTCCATCTGTTTAAAAATCAAGCAAGTGGCAAGGGATTAGGTGAAATATGTGTCCTAGAAAAATCTAGAAATCTTAATTCCAGCATAGTTAAGAGAAATAGAATACAAACTGTATATATAACATTAAAATTCTCCAGTAGCCACATTTTAAAAATAAAATAAGTATCAGGTATATTTTATCTAACCCACCATATCCAAAATATCATTTTAACATGTAACCAATATAAAAACTAACAAATCTCAAGATCCAGTGTGTACTTACAGCCTATTTCAATTTTTACTAGCCACATTTCAAGTGCTTAATTGTGACACATGGCTAGTAGCTACTGTATTCAACAAGTCTATATACTATACACATTCACTGGTATCCATTCATATTAAATTTTCCTACTCCTTAAAAATAAATGAAAGTTTAAAAAAACAATGGCAAAACCACATGTTGTTAAAACTGTGATTGTGTTTGTTTTTGAAATCCCCACCCTATCTATAGAGTAGCACTTTTCTTACCATGAGGTTCATTTAGAACTCCTGTTTGGTAAATGGTCTTCTTACTTTTAATAGTGATTCATTCATCTGCCCTAATGGCTGATTAATATTTTTTAAATCATTTATTGAAGTTCTCTCACTAAATAGAATTTCCTGAAAATGGTTGGAAAAATATACACATCAAACTAAAAAGGGCATTTGTTGAGTTTATTGAATCTCTGCTATGGTTATGATCCATGCACACACTGGATATAAGAAGAAATAGTTAGGTAATTCCTCCATTTGCTCCACAAATCAATATTACCAAAATGAGCCACTACTGAATGTGTTTGTTCAAAACAGTAAGACCCATCCTTCAGTTATGAATACCACACTCTTTTTCTTATAACTGCACTAACCTTGTGATCTTATTACATTTCACTTATACTCTTGTGATAAGTGAAATACAACAGATGATCACAGTGAATCAGCATTGAGAGAATGAGATATTAAAGATTAGCTTAAACTCCCCAAACAGGTCCCTGAATGGGCGTTGCCTACAACTGTCTTCCCAACACCTTAGCCGTAAAAGAAAAGAATACATTGAAAAGCTTTAAAAAATCATTTGAAATATCATCGAAGATTATGTATTAATGACACCAGCAATTACCATGGGTCATGATCATAAGATAGCTGATATTAGCAGGGCTCTTTTTTAAATGCATTCAAATGTAAATCAGTGTTTTCCTTTTCTGTCTCTTTAAGTTTGTTGAAGAAGATAGAGGAAGTACATCTAAATCATGGTTAAAACTCCTTGGAACCTTTTCCATTTCATTAGTCTCTTTTCCCTAGTGCCATAACCAAAAATCTCTCTCACAGGGATGCCATCAGAGTCCTCTGGCCTGTTCAGTCTACCTCTGTTCCTAGTTTGTTTTACATCTATTTTCTTCTTAGATACTTTTAACTTCATGCCTGATACTCATGTAGTTATGTTATTGTCATTAATAAATCCTCTACCTCATTTTTAAAACTTCTTTCTTCTCAGTTTTGGACAAAACTGTTTAATTTTTTTTTCTTAAACCCATAAAGACTCCTTTACTATTTAGGAGAAGCACAATATATTTCTCTCTGTATCTAAGGATACAGTATGAAGTTTATCGTTATGAAATTACTAGAGTTAGTGGTATTGGGACACTTGACAATTTATTGGCAGAAATGAACTACTTAGAAAGGAATTTCTTCACCCAATTCCATGACTCAAAGCACTACAAAGCAAACTCAACTGTGGTTTTGCTGTTTTTTCTTCAAGAGAGTATTAAAAAATTAAATCAACATGCAAAACTCAGTAATACCTTTGGAAAAGTAAACATTCCCCATGTTTGCTTTTTATTCCCTACCTTTTACATAACTTTGTATTTAACAGTTTTCACTTTCATTATATTGCTTTCCTATGAAGTATTGCCTAACTAGCTTTGTAAGCATTATGGTCTGCTTCTGCTTTTTAGCAGCTGAGAGCTCACCTCCTGGTATTCAATTCCCATTGCTTTTTACAATCTTAATTCTTAAACTCATAGGCATATATATACTTTGCTTTACTTCAAGAAGAATAGTAAGCTGGATCTAACCACGCTTAAATCTAAGTACATAGTACTTTCTTTCTTCCTAACTCTAATTCAGGATGTTCATTTTTGCATACATTTTTCATGGTTAGTACACATGTAAACTTGTTTTTGTTGCTGTTGTTGTTCTTTTCTCTCTCTTTCTGACCATCTTCTTCAAAATAGGTGGCTCTGCTTACAAGTTCACTGATTCTAACTCAGCCTGAAATCTTTGGAGGCATGTCTTACCTTTTGTAATTATCCTGATATTTTAATTCCTTTAATTTTAAATTATTATCTTTATAGTATTTACAAAAGATGTGAACAGTAACCACTACTCTAAGGTTTTCTAACCCTTTACTTCTGTGGTCAGGAAGGAGTTCGTTAAGTTTGTACAAAGCAAACGTTTCCCCAGAAATGCAGTAAAGGCTCATCCTCGATGGTTAATCTTGAGAAATTCCATCACATTAGACAGACATTTACTAAACCTACATAAGAACAGAGACTCTGAATTATGTTGCAGGGATACAAAGATAGGCAAACGCATATACTCAACACCCAGAACATTGTAGGTATGGAGGTGGATTTGTGGGAGAAAGGAGTTGGTTTCATTGTGATTATTACCACAAAACATATGCCCTTGGGCTTCCCTGGTGGCGCAGTGGTTGAGAGTCCACCTGCCCATGCAGGGGACACGGGTTCGTGCCCCGGTCCGGGAAGATCCCACATGCCACGGAGCGGCTGCTCCCGTGAGCCATGGCCGCTGAGCCTGCGCGTCCGGACCCTGTGCTCCGCAACGGGAGAGGCCACAACAGTGAGAGGCCCGCGTGCCACACACAAAACAACAACAACAACAACAACAAACATATGCCCTTACCTGTACCATTAATCATGTCACAATAACTTGGCCAATAGGAGAGATGCCTTAGGAATAAAAAAAATAGAAAATGATATTCTTATTTCAAGGGCACCTTTCTCACATCACTTTGTCTATTATGATTCAGTACTTCTGCTAAAATAATAAATATTGATTAGACTAGATGTGACAGGCTAAGTTTAAGAAATGTTCTAAATCATTTGATCCATGTTTTGTTTGAAGTTTCCATTTTGTTGAGTTAAATGAAGTGCCTGAAACCATTAAGTGATCAGATTATAAAATAAAAACTGCCAAATGTTGTTAGAAACAACATGGAACAGAAACAGTTCTGCAGAAAAGAAAATTGAGAAACATTTATCAGACACTTAGATCTTTTAGGGGAAAGTTTTTTTTCCCAGTGGGATTATTTCATAGTATGTTGCATTCAAACTGAATAGGAGGAAGATACTAAATGGATAACTGATGTAGACTCAGTATGAGGGAGAAGAGGGGAGTGTGGAGGAGGAAAGAAAGAGAAGCAGATGTTGGATCAATCGAGATTGGAAACATAGGTAATTTATACTTTTCCTTCTCTTTTAACTCTTGCAATAACTGGCATTTAAGTAGGACAGAGTTTATAAATTTATGCGCTGGCATCTACAAAAGATATATATATATATATATATATATATATGGAAGCAATAAAGACAACAGTAGTGATAGTTTCTCTGCACACTCAGCCACTTTTTGGTGATGGAAAATGGGTTTTTCACACTCCTAACATACCATCCAGTAAGATGTCAAGGCAAGCTATTGCTTCTTTTTTAAACAGAATAAGTGATTAATCATGCTCAGTCTTGCCATGATCAGTTAAATTAACCTTGTCATAATCTTAAACTCTCCTTAAAACCTATCTGTAATATTGAAATAGAGGAAATGCTCATTTTCCTCAATACAGAGATGTGATTCCCCTGAAGTGAGCATTTAGAAGTGTTTGTTTTCCTCCATTAGACTTTTCTATAAAAAATATGTGACTGTGGACTCTGTGGAAGAAAAAGGACTACACGAGTGAGCGTTTAACTGTTTTAAGCAATTTTTAGATAGGAACTCAGTGTGAGGCAAGAGTTACTTAAAATATTTCATCTCTTGATTTTGATTACTTTATTCTTTGTCAGGAAATCACTGATCTAAAACTCATTTTAACTTTAAGGAGGAAAGACTTTCTCCCTTGATATTTATTGGGGTTCTTCCTATTTTAGACATATGATGAATTTGGTATACTCCAGATAAACAGGTAGGAGCTAGGGAAAAATAGGAAATCATGGCTATGTGAACATATCTCATTTTACTACTATTTCACAGGAGGCGTGCTCTTTGTCTTCAAGTTTAATATGTCAATTTTAGAACTTGAAATACTCATTCCATTTTTTCATTGATAAAGGTTTAAAAAAGCTGAGTTATCAATATAGAAAATTATTTCAAGAAAATGTTGAAAGGGAAGGTCATGAAAGCATTGGCATGGATACATTGAGCTTCCACCTTATGGCACATTTAGTCACGTTACTGGAATGAGCAATTTTTATATTCCATGCTCAGTAAAAAAAAAAAAAAAAAAACACCCAGTAATATATACTTTTCAACCTGCTAGACACAGAGTTGATTTTCTTCCTTTTCATTTGTGGTTATGTAATTGTACGGGTGCTTGATAGTGCCTGTTATGCAGCAGAGATGGAAGTAGTCCCTTTAGATTTCTTTATGTAAGAGACCCTGTGCATAAATGTCAACCCTCAAGTGGGGCTGATACTCAGCACCTATGCACTAGTGTGACTAGTCATCACAACTAAAGGGTTAACATCTGGCAGAGCAGGAGTTTCTAGAGCTGAGATACAGGCAGGTCTGTTCCATAGGTTGGTGCCTGTGCATTACCAGTTGTTAAATAAGTTTCTTACCTGCCTTAGAGTATCCTAGTGACACACACACACACATACACATACACACTTTGCCTGGATACTTACTTTTTGCCTTTATATGTGTCAATTATGGCAACTTTGCTTATGTCATCTTTTCCATTGAAAACTTTATAAACTCCATCTGCAGTATTGTACTGAAAAGATGCATACAAGAAAAAATTACTTGTAGAACAAGCCATATTTTCCAAGTTATAAAATATGTAATTAACTCACTTTTGCATTTCTCAAACACTGTTTATAATTATTTTATGTAATTTGAAATATATATGCAATAAAGTTTTAAAATTATTGGTCTTTAACATTTTAAAAAGACAGAATATGAAAGGTACCTAGAAATAAGTGCTAGATGCTGAGCAAAGGAAGAAAACAAATATAAGAAGCTGATGTGATCCAACTCTATCACTCTTTGCCGTAATTAAGCCAGAAAGGCCATTTTGATCACTCCTCCTATTATATTGAGGTGACGGGATAGTGAACAAAACCTATGAGAACTGTGACAGATTTCTAGAAGTTTTCTCAACGTTATTATTTCTAATAAGTGGTTACTAAAGATTAGGTACACAGAATTAAAAACAGAATTAGCCAACGAAAGAATTCAGAGTATTTAGTTAAATACTAGTAACTGAATTTTTTATCCCTTAATGCCTTCTTAATTGATATATAACCTTGCAATCCTAAAAAACCATCTACAGTAAAATAACAACAGTGAACTGGAGAATATAACTAATGTCACATACAGTGCCAAGTGAAATCATGGTCAAAATTTCAATTCACTAGTCAGATTATCCTATTTATAACTTGAAACATTAAGGTATAACTAAGTACATCACCAAGTTCACATTTTTCTTAATCTCCAAACTGCCATTTCATAACTTTTGTAGATTATAGAAATTCTTTTCAACTAATTCTATGAAAACATGACATTGCTGATGTATCAGTCTCATTGTGTGCAATTTTGGCTAAGTTTTAAATATTCAGTACAACAAATTTGTAGGATGTCTAGAGAAGGAAGAATGACATGACGAATATATTTAACATAAATAAATAAAAATGTGGCATTAAACTTGATTTTTTTAGACAGGAAATCAAAAACAGTGCTCAAAGCCTTGCCAGCTTACAATCTAATTTTAGACAGTTATATATTTATCAAAGAGTGGAAATTTGATTAAATGTTCAGTTTCTTAATTTTAAATTAAATTGTTAAAAAAAATTTAATTGTTAAATTCAGATAAGTAAATTTTCCCAACCAGGAAAGCTAAACCCATGTGAGATGGAGACTTAAAAAACTTAGAATATGTATTCCCAGATCAGAAATAGGGTTAACACACTAAATGATAAAATTATGAATTAACAATGCCATTATATTTATCCAATTAAAGTTTAACAATATTGACATTCATATTTGGTACTCACAGGGTAAAACACACCAACTGTAGTAGGAACCGGGTATGGAATCAAGCTCAAGAATGGATCCTTATAGCCCCATAATAGTTCTTTCAAAGTTCTCTTTTGAAACATAGAAGAGTTTGATTTTTTGATAAAGATATTGACTATTATTTGAACAAATGCGCTTGGATAGAGATGGGGCACAGCCTACAAAAAAAAAAACCCACTGTTTAAGACACCAATAGCTATATCAGATTTTTAAGAAGAAATGGATAAATAGTACAATTAAGTTTGATAAAACAACTTTCAACTGTTTCTTTAAAATTACTGCCAAATCTTTCCAGGACTAAAAGTGTAATTTTCTTCATCTCTGAATGATTACTTTTCTCTGTCTCAGTGTGAGCCACAAGAAGAAGATTTCAAAGTTAAATCCTACTTTTTTAAAATGATACACTTTAAGTGGTCTTCTCAATTCAGTTGATTATTCTATGATCTTGTCATCTTTCCAAATGACCGTAATTCAAGATAATGCCAAATGAACCCATTTTCATAAAAATGACAAAAATAATATTTAATGATAGCTCTAATCATGAGATTAATTACAGAGGATTCTAGAGTATTTCAAAACCAGTAATTTCGCTGTTTGTCTACTCACTGCTACAGCCAGATTGAGAACAGTGAAAGTGTCATTCTCGGTTCCAACTGATAGTGAGGGTTCAAAGATGGCACCGTTGGGCTGTAGGAAAGAGACTGTGTGGGTCTCGGAGTCATGGGTTATATTTTCCTTGTCTAGATAACGAACTCTGCAAAAAAAAGTAAATAAAATTCAAAATAATTGTTGCAAGTGAACATTAAGTCTCAAGTGCCGTTCATTCATGCAACAAATAATTTTTGAGTGCACAGACTATGTCAGAAATTAGGCTAAACAGGTAGGTTAAAATGATATATAAGCAAATGCTGAGTTTCTAGCAAATCAGAGAAGGTGGGGAGGGGTGGGTGGGGAGGTGTCTTAGAGGTGCAGAGCAGGGGAGAAGGAGTACGCGTTATTATAGGAGTTTACACAGAGTCTGTGGGAAAACACAGAACAGGTACAAACCCAGGCTTGGGATGGTTATGGGGGGATAATGGACAAGATACAATTCCACATAAGTGGTCTGAATGACAAGGAGAAGTTTAGTTAGGTAAAATAGGGTAGAAAGTAGCATGTAGAACATTAAGGAGTAAGAACATGGTATAATTTTAGATATGCAAATTTTTTTTTTAAATATCTGTATCGGAGTATAATTGCTTTACAATGGTGTCTTAGTTTCTGCTTTATAAGTCAGAAAGAAAAACAAATACCATATGCTAACACATGTATCTGCAAACATTTTACTATGGTTGGTTTACAGAGTTAGAGTAAGGAGAGTGGTGGAAATAAAGCCACTAAAATAAACAAGATCTCAAACACAAAAGGGTTGTGTCCTGTACTCAGATATTTAACTTTTTATCCTGAGGGTCAGGAGGAGACAGCAGAGAGGTTTAAGGAAGGGAACAGTAAAAGCATGTCTTCTTACATAAGAAAGACTGTTCAAAGTGCACAGCCTTGCCAGCACTGTTTCTTTCATAATTTCCAGTATTTTAATGAGAAGGATAACTAATGGAATATAATTTCCACTTAAGAGATCAATTCCCCTCCATCTCTGCCTCATATATTGTATACTTATTAACTCTAAGCTCCTGGCTCTAAAATCTGTAGGCAAAGTACCAACTACTTTTTAGGAATGTGGTGAAAGGTCATATTATGGAAAAAAAAATCTTTTGCCAGTACAAGATATTTACTGAGATGAAATAAGGTAGACGTTGCATTATCATATATTTGAATGTCTATTATTTGAGGCTACAGTAGTTATCTATTATTATTTAACTAAGATAAAGATTGAAAAAAACATGGGACTGAAATGTATAAAACATAACAAACCAAAAAAGCCACACATTTCAATCAGGTACAATACCTGTAGGGTTGGTATTATGAGTGTTTTTTTAATTCCCACAGTGCCTGCTACTTGGTAAGTTCTCAACAAAAAATTTTGAATGAATAAATTAATTAATACCTCACATTAATATCTCAAAAGAGAATTCAAAAAAGATATAAATATGTTTTACTTTTAATATAATTTCTTCAAAGCTTTATTATTTACTTTTCTCTGAGTACTGTAGACATACAAAGAATATAAAAATCTGAAACAGCAGCCAGGACAGTCTATTAATAGTCAATTACTATTTCCTCTTAGATAATTGTATTTTAAACTTATATTACATATTATTAACATTTAAAATTAAAATGCTCTAATTTTCAGGAACATTTATGTGTATATAATAATTGAGATAACAGCAAAATAATTGTGACCCAATTCTAGTTTACTTAGTTGTACTTACAATACTATACCAGTAGATGGCACTCACCAAGAGAAAAAAAATCCTTTAAACTGAGGCCTGTGTGTACAATGTACTTATAAAAAGAGGACATAATCACTGAATTTTTGGTTTAAAATTTAGAGTATAAGGAATTTCCTGGCGGTCCAGTGGTTAGGACCCCACGCTTCCATTGCCGGGGGCATGGGTTCTATCCGTGGTTGCAGAACTAAGATCCTGCATGCCGTGCAGGGTGCAGCCAAAAGAAAAAAAAAGAAGAATATATACAGGTTTTAGAAAGGTGTTTTTTTTTTTAATTTTTATTGGGGCATAGTTGACTTACAGTGTTGTGTTAGTTTCAGGTGTACAACAAAGTGAATTAGTTATACATATATCCAATCTTTTTTATTTCTTTTTCCGTATAGGCCATTACAGAGTATTGGGTAGAGTTCCCTGTGCTATACAGTAGGTCCTTATTAGTTATCTGTTTTATATATAGTAGTGTGTATATGTCAATCCCAATTTATCCCTTCCCCCCTCCCCTTATCCCCTGGTAACCATAAGTTTGTTTTCTATATCTGTGACTCTATTTCTGTTTTGTAGATAAGTTCATTTGTACCCTTTTTACAGATTCCACATATAAGTGATATCATACGATATTTGTGTTTCTGTGTCTGACTTACTTCACTCAGTATGACAATCTCTAGGTCCATCCATGTTTCTGCAAATGGCACTATTTCATTCTTTTTTATGGGTGAGTAATATTCAATTGTATATCTGTACCATATCTTCTTTATCCATTCCTCTGTTGATGGGCATTTAGGTTGCTTCCATGTCCAAGCTATTGTAAATAGTGCTGCAGTGAACACTGGGGTGCATGTATCTTTTTGAATTATGGTTTTCTCCAGATATATGCCCAGGAGTGGGATTGCTGGATCATATGGTAGCTCTGTTTTTAGTTTTTTAAGGAACCTCCGTACTGTTCTCCATAGTGGCTGCACCAATTTACATTCCCACCAACAGTGTAGGAGGGTTCCCTTTTCTCCACACCCTCTCTAACATTTATTGTCTGTAGATTTTTTGATGGTGGCCAATCTGACAGGTGTGAGGCAATACCTCATTGTAGTTTTGATTTGCATTTCTCTAATTATTAGTGATGTTGAGTGTCTTTTCGTGTATGTTTTAGCCATCTGTATGTCTTCCTTGGAGAAATGTCTATTTATATCTTCTGCCCATTTTTTGATTGGGCTGTTGGTGGTTTTTTTTTTTTAACTGAGCTGCATGAGCTGTTTATATATTTGGAGATTAATCCCTGTTGTTTGCTTCATTTGCAAATATTTTTTTCCCATTCTGAAGGTTGTCTTTTCATTTTGTTTATGGTTTCCTTTGTTGTGCAAAAAGTTTTTAAGTTTAATTAGGTCCCATTTGTTTATTTTTGTTTTTATTTTCACTATTCTAGGAGGTGGATCAAAAAAGATATTGCTGCAATTTATGTCAAAGAGTGTTCTGCCTGTTTTCCTCTAAGAGTTTTATAGTTTCTGGCCTTATATTTAGGTCTTTAATCCATTTTGAGTTTATTTTTTTGTATGGTGTTAGGGAGTGTTCTAATTTCATTTGCTTACATGTAGCTGTCCAGTTTTCCCAACACCACTTATTGAAGAGACTGTCTTTTCTCCATTGTATATCCTTGCCTCCTTTGTCGTAGATTAGGTGACCATAGGTGAGTGGGTTTATCTATGGACTTTCTATCCTGTTCCATTGATCTATATTTCTGTTTTGGTGCCAGTACCATACAGTTTGGATTACTGTAACTTTGTAGTATAGTCTGAAGTCAGGGAGCCTAATTCCTACAGCTCCATTTTTCTTTCTCAAGATTGCTTTGGCTATTCAAGGTCTTTAGTGTTTCCATACAAATTGTAAAATTTGTATTAATAAGGTCAAAGGGAGGAATCTGCCTCAGGTTTTGCTTTCTGTGTACTCCTGCCAAAGCAAAGTAATTAAAAAAAAAAAGACTTATGTTGGATCTGAGAATATTCAGAAGGAGTTACTGGGTCTTCATAGAGATGTAGGTTGGAATAATAATTAAGATGTCTATCCAGGTAATTTCATGCTTTGACCCATGTCACACCTTGTCAAAGTTTCATCAAGCTCACATTAGCAGCCATTCTGTTTAAGGAGGGACATCCTCCTCCACTTCCAATTTCAGTTGAGTTCAGGGTGTAATTGATGGGGAGGCAGGTTCAACTCAACACATGGAAGACTCTCAAATTATTAACTTTTTCTGAAAGGTGACCAGTCGTTTTCCCATCATTTAAGGCATCCAAGCAGACACTAAGGACTCTGTTTTGTCAACATCATGAGAAAAGATGACTCACAGTTGATCATAAATTCCTTTAACATTGTTATATAAATAGGAGTTTATTGTTTACATACTTTAGCTGCAAATCTAACTTCTCTTCTCCAATCCTCCCCATATTGCTTCTCCAAGTAAATCAATTATATCTAACCCACCCCCTTTCATCCCTTAGAGAGATAGGTTAAAGCCTCTAAAAATAAAATTTATATTAACTGTCACCTATCAGAGCAGGACTAGCACAGGATTCAATATTATGTTTATGTTTTCTGATACTCCAGTTAATATCTTTAAAAGTAAAAACATAACCCCTTCCAAACAAATAAAAAATTAAACAAAAAACTTGATCAGCTCTCAAATTCTAACAAATATTCTCACACATACTGAGTTCTCTTAGAGTATATTTATTTATTGACTGATTAATTTAACATTTACTCTATTGTGTTGTATAAAGTACCTATGTAATGCAAGCATATACTGTCCTAAAATATTTCCAAATAACATGTGGTGTAGCCCACAGTCTCTGCAGAAGCACTGTGAGTAACCTGTGCCTTTACACTTTACAATCCATTTATGGCTGCTGTGAAAAGTGTGATAACAGACGAAGAAAAAAAAATAAAGCTAAATATGAAGACACCTTTCCAAACATGCACAGCTTACAATGGAACGCCAATGGAAAAAGTCAAATGAGCACATTTGATGTAGTATCTCTAAAATGTAGACTCTTCAGTAAAAAGCCAAAGGCACATAAAAATATATTTTAACTTTAAAATAACTTACTGTAATACTTTGCTTGTGTCTTACCAACATGTTGCTGACAGTCAAAATTTCAGGATATAAATATAATATATAGGGATATATAAGAGCTACAAGCAAATCTCCAAAACCCATCAAGTTGTTCAAATGTGGAAACAGAGAAAAATTTTAACAGTGGAGAATTTGCTATGGTGAACCCAAACAATATAATATAGAAAGGAGTCTAGAAAAAAGGATTAGGTGTTAAACAAATTTTGACTTCCCCTTGCTCAGAAAATGCCAAAGTACTGTAAAGGTCCTTAATGTGACTGGCACAGCCCTTCATAGCTAGATAGTGCCAATCCTGGCCAAGCCAGATTTCTGACCTGTCTGGAAGCAAAAAAATGTGAGCCGTACATCAGCAATGCCCGCCAAAAATGGGTTCTGACTCTCTTCCTCTCTTTGTCAGGACAGTTGTTTGTTTTTTTAACTGTTTTTGCAAATTTTGTTGGAACGTTATTCTAGAAAACCCATCATGTAATGGCAAATATAGTCAGTGAATCTTTCTCTTTGACTGTGGTTAGTTTTGTTTTGATTTTTGAAACCTTTTACCCCAAAGGAAAAGAGCCAGAGGTGTACTGTTACTTATTTTTATCCATGACCTTCAGCACTGCATCCAGAAATGAAGGCCCAAGATCGAGCTGCAGGAAGAGGAGGGAACCCAGTGAGATCAGAGAGGGACTCCTCTGGTTTTTAGTCTTTTCCTTGACGAACTCACACCAGGCGGGATGGTCAAACATTATTCTTGGCTGCCCAGTAGAGGTACAGTTTGGAGAGGCTGGCAGAGTGGCAGGACTGGGATGGGGACCCACCAGAGCCCCCATGAAACGCCCCCCTGATAGACCATACTGTTCTCTTCCATGACCCACTCACAGCTAAGCCAGGGCAGCTTTCCCGGACCAAAGGACTCCTGTTTGGAATTGAATGTCATCGTTGACAATAAGGGCAACATGAGTGCTTGTGATCCTCCAAGAGTCGGGAGGGAGATGGTGTTTTTGAGCACCAGGGTGAGCGTTTCTGTGAACATGGAGTCGGTGGTGCTGCGGACCCTGAAGAACTCCATACACCCAGGGAGCTGGCCCATGCGTGCTTTCTCCTGGTTTCCAGGTAGAAGATCAGAGTTCCCCTGAAGAAAGGAAATGTCTCCGAAGACATTGAGCTGGCCATCCTTGACCACGTGAATGGTCCGGCAGAAGTCTCCAAGGGGAGGACTGATCATATCGGGAGACAAGATGCCCCTCTGTTTGAATTTCTTTCCTTTCTTATTATTGGCAGCTTTCAGGTAAATTAGGATCTTGGCTGCCCTTCTGGAGTTGGAGAATGTCGATTTCGCAAAAACGGCCACTTTCTTTCCGGATGTTATTTTTCCCCAGTATCCTTTTTGATAGGAACTGTCACATCATTTTTCTCCAGCAGCCTCAGAAGTGGCTGTGAAAGGAGCCAGAGGTGTAGGAGACCTTCTTGGACTTACAGCCGACTGGGGCTTTCTGGAGAGCCGGCTACATCCTCCAGTCCCTGGCACAGCGTGGAGAAACCAGTGGTGCCAAGGATCCCAGCTGCTGCGGGATCCACACAGGTGGATGTGTGGGACCCACACTTCCCGAGGGCACACTCAGCCCCTGCCCATCACGCACAAATCCAGCCAGGTCAGCCAGCACCTGCTCACAGCATTATCTGTGCAGAGGCTGTGTGAAGGCTCCCAGGGCCGGGGTCTCCGGGCTCGCCCCCCACTGCTTGGACCCCGCAGCTGCGCTCCCTGCCCTCTCAGGCCAGGATAGGAATATTTAAACAACCGTGCTTAGATTCTTATTTGGTCATGTGGGAATTCTAGATTTTCATAGGTACACATCATAGCTACAACTTTTTTTTGGACCAAGATAATACTCACATAGGCTTTTGATAATAACATAAGAACTATAGACCATGAAAAAATAAAAATATTTTCCAAGGTGAGGGTTATTTTTGTTTTTGTAACAGTGAAAACCAAGCCGTCTTTGACAGAGTTGTGAATAGTCACAGATGTGCCTGGAGACAGGAGACGTGGGGATAATTACTAGGACAGAATAGGCACCGAGGCGCTCGGCATGCGTGCTTACGCTCACAGGTATGCTCCTGTGTTGCGGCAGCAGGCATCACCCTCCCAACTACTGTTATTTCATTATATTTGAGTGTGAGTTGTCAATCTAGAAATATATTAATGAATGGAGAGGAAAGAAATTATATAATTATAGACCATCTGAAACAGATAAGAAAGTAAAACTATGAGTTCGAAGAAATCATTACAAATATGAAATTTTGTGATAATACTTGATCATGGCATATAACTAGTTGTAATTATTCTTGAGGAAAAATCACACATTTTTATAACAAATCATACAGCAGGACTTAATTCTGTTCCCATATGGGCACCATAAGTGTATTTCTAATCCTTGGTTAAGTTTAGTGTCTTTAGCACCTCAGTCTCTCTTTTTCTTACTTTAATAGTTAGAAAAGACACATAGTCTATAACTTAGATAGGAGAAAATGGACACAAAAATCTAAGAGTTACCAGTCCCTAGGT
Source organism: Delphinus delphis (assembly GCF_949987515.2). Classification (NCBI taxonomy): domain Eukaryota; kingdom Metazoa; phylum Chordata; class Mammalia; order Artiodactyla; family Delphinidae; genus Delphinus; species Delphinus delphis. Next base: position 24,921,178 of record NC_082691.1, on the reverse strand, counting down.
ATGTGTGAACTTGGTAAATCATTTCATATCCCCTGGAATGAGTTTTCAAAATTTACAAAATGAAAGGTTCTGGCTAATTATTTCCCCCTAGTGCTAATGTCTAAGATTGTATTCAAGAATGTGTTAAGCTGTTAAGGAATGTAGATAAAGGTATAGCTTATTCAGTCTAAGTACTGGAGAAAATATAAGAATGAAACTACTGGATGAATAAAAACACCCTTAAGACCTGGAAAATAGTTTGAATAGAAATCCTTAGCAGCCTTGTAATTACATAAAATCAGTTTAATGTTGTTCTCAAATTTGAGTGTGTATTGCAATCCCCCAGAGTACTTGTAAAACTCATTACTGGGGTCTAAACCAAGAGTCTCTGATTCATTTGGTCTAAGGTGGGGCCTGAGAATTTGCATTTCTACTTAGTTCCCAGGAGATGCTGATGTGGCTGGTTCAGGAGCCACCCTTGGAGAACCACTCATATAACCTACGCTTTCAATTTTAGGATTTTAAAGTGCTCTGGTTTTAAAACTTTGATAGATGGTTTTTTATTTAGCATGTATATTTTAGACTTGTTTTTTAAATTCTATTTATTACTATTATTTTTTAATATTTATTTTATATTGGAGCATAGCTGATTAACAATGTGTTAGTTTCAGGTATACAGCAAAGCGATTGATATATATATATATATATATATATATATTTATATACGCACACACATATCTATTCTTTTTCAAATTCTTTTCCCATTTAGGTTATTACATAGTATTGAGCAGAGTTCCCTGTGCTGTACAGTAGGTCCTTGTTTATTTTAAATATAGCAGTGTGGATAGATTGGGAGTTCGGGATTGACATGTACACACTGCTAGAGTTGTTGAGAATATATGCTACAAGTGTAAAGCACCTGTAACTTCTTAAATGTAGAGCAGTTAATTGATGCTGGTAAATTCATAATAAAGTCTGTATTTCTTATAATCATTAAATCCTTAGATTAGGGTTTTATATAGGCAGAAACAGAATATTTCAATGTATGTTAATGGCAAGAAAATAATAAGTACATTTCAATACAATGGCAGTTGTCAGGTGGAAGCTTTTTCAGAAACACATATGATCAAGGAAAGAATGCCACTTTTTATGGGGACTCGCTCACCTGTACGTGTAAGGACCTCTTTGCTTAACTTTAATTTTGCTGCTGTTCACTGCCACCTCCTCTGGATTCTGTACATCAAAGATCCAAACCTGTCTGTAAACTTCTGTGCCTGTTTTAACCCAATTTTTAAAAGCAATTGTACCTTCTTCAAGGACAGCTTCCTATGAAAAAGAAAACAAGTTTGGGTTATTTACTTGTAGTCAATATGGGCACTTGTGGGAGCTGAAAACCTTTAGTTAGTCACCGAAAGCAATAAGCTCAAGTACATTGCTCATGAGAACCTTTGCAGCCTGCCACACGCTTGGAACAGAAATATTTTCAACACGTTACGATAGCAATCTCTTTTAGTTAACCTTTTACAAAGAGAATCAGTGTGTAATATTGTAGACATGTCTGTCGATTGTAAGGCCAGCCACTGGCAAGCTTTGGAGTGACCCTTTGGCAATATTGCGACAGTTCGTAACACAATTTATTAAGCAAATTTTATTAAACTTTTTCCAAAAAATTCTTATCAGGTCAAACATTAACCTCTCCTCTGCCTTCAGTGAGGTAGACTGAGGAGGCAAAACAGAAAAACTGAGAGAAAAATGTAGTGGTATTGGAAGCTTTTTCATTTTCTTCAAATCTTGGACAGTTCCAGGGAAGATTATCACTTAACATTTGTCAGACTAAGAAAAACACAAATTTCGCTTCTCCCCTTCCAAACCCTGCTCAATGAGGCTTTCCTAACTCTCAGTACATCTGCAGAAATCTATTAGTACGTGTTTCCAAAAATTACAACAGTCTGATTCGTTACTATTAGGTTACTACATTTTAGATAAAAGAATGAAAAAAGGACATGTCCTATTATTCTTTTGTGAAATCCATTAAAAATCTTTGATGCTCCTTGTAGTAAAGACAGATACAGAAAAAATACCAATGACAGAATCAGAAAGCCCAACATTAGAAATTGGCTCCTGTGCTTTAGGAGCTGGGACTGAGTAGAAAGTCACCAGATTCCTTGGGTCAATTTCAGTATCTGTAAAACGAGGGAATTATAGATGGTCTCGTGGTTTCCTTCCAAGGCTTTCACTCTCTGAGCAGCAAGCCTCTGAAGCTCTAGTAGCTAGCGCAGACAAAGGTGACTTTGTAGCAGGCAGTGTTTCCAAGTAAGCACCTTGCGAGGAATGCCCAGGTGTAAAGCTCCAACTTACCTTAGTGCTAGAGGAAGAGGGAGAAAAGTATTTCACACAAAATGAGCCTAACAAGACCCATGAATACAGGGACAGTCTGACCTGTTTGTTTCCTTCACCTGCTTTCATAGAATGATGGATCAGGAAAGGACATTGGACATTAGTACATTTTCTAGGAGAGCGTGCTGAGGCTCTGAGAAACCGGGTGTCTGGCCCAAGGGTAACCGAGGCAAATACCTAGAAGTAGAATCATGACGAGGATCCTAGTCTCTGACCCTTAGGCTGGTCCTCTTTTACACCGTGTTTTTACTATTTTTTGTTCCTGTCACCTCTGCACTTAGTTGGTAGAAGTCAAGTTAAGTTTCATATCTTCAGGAAACTTTACTTATTACTTAGTGGAGAAATAAGGGAATTCCTTAGAGAAGAACAGGGCATCCGGTATTAATGCCTTTACAAAACCCTGTGCTGTTGCCATCCTTTTACACTGGGTACATTGGAGCTGCTAAAGTGATGTTAGATCTTACTTTTTTACAACCAATTATCCTTAAAAAATGCTTTAGTGCTCCTAAAAATCTTATTTCCATAGTAAGCTGAAAATTAAGACAATATTGCACATAGATAAAGTATTACGGCTGTTGCTCTAAATGTAAAGGTGTTTATGAGGGTGTTGAAGCTGAAATTATACTGAAGTTGAAATCTGTGTTAATTTACCCATTTCAAGAAAACACACGAACCTACACATTATTACTCTCACACTAGTGATAAAAGAATCTTAAGGACTAATATAATATCAATTGTTTACCATGTACCTCTCAAGGCACATATTTTATTTCAGTTCTTAATGAAAGGAACTCTATAAGTACTTAAAGAATTGAAAAGGGACTGTGACAGAATGTACTTGGCAGGACAGAAAACTTCCTCATTCTAATGGTTATGCATTTAATATCAAAAGGCATTGTAAGCATATCATGTCTTTTTTCTAAAAGCCATGAATCACTTTGCCTTATTTGTTCATCTGGAGATATTTTTTCAACTGGGAAAGCTGAAACGCAAAGAGTTGAAATGAATGCATTGAATTATCAGCTATTAGAGTTAGGGTCATCTAATTCCATCCATTTTTTAGGGGTAGAATTAGGTCCTACAGAAAACAGATGTCTGATTCAATACTGTATGACAGTTTAGTAGTAGATAATGGAGAATCAGGTCTTTTACTACAATTTTGTGTGGTTTGCATAACACCACGATTTGTTCACAAAGAAAAAAATACTGAAACAGAATAGGAATGCATTTCTTCTGATCCTAACACTACTATATGTACTAGAAAATTGTATAGACCTCATTGACTACTAAGATTATTTTATCATCAGTTCCTCTAATTTTAAAGGGAGCAAAAGTTTTTATGTCCTTTGTGAATTTAAGAGGCCTTGATTTTAAATTGACTTTGGACTATCTGTCTATTTTGCAAATCTTTTGCTAAATTTGAAGTACAAAGGTGTTAATTATGTGTATAGAAAAAGTAATATAATTTAAGCTCCTCGCACTTGGCTGATTCAGCCCTAGTAATGACTGGATTCCAGCCTGATGACTCTCACATGGCTTGGTCTCCAGCTGGGTTGAGACATTTACCTTGAAACTTCTACATTTGCTACATTTTGTTTACCTTGAAACTTCTATTTTGCTACATTTGCTAATTTGAAAGCAGACGTTGGGAAGAGTAATAGTTTTTATCTAGTCACATGGTCATTTGATTATTGCTGTTACAGGAAAACAGTACTCATCCACATGACTGGCAACTTCAGTATAACTATTAAAATGTCCTTGATATCTTCCTATGCATGAAGTATGTAGAGCACATATGTCAAAAATATATTGTCCCATTTCTCAAGGCTCTTATAGTGTACAGGAGACAGTATCATGTGTAGCATATTTTAATCTATGAGTTGATTTCCTTACCCTACTTCCAGCCTGACCAAGTCCATTGGCTTCTTTACTCAAAGCCTAGAGTGAAGTGGTTAACAATGAAACAAGATGCTATGAGTTTGATCCCCAGTTTGGTCATGTGCTAACCATTTAAACTTGGGCAGGTTATTTAATTTTTTTGTACCTCAGTTTCCTTATCTGTAAAATGGGGTAATAATAATATTAAGTTGAACTCTACGAAATTAGTATTTTTCAAAGTCAAAATAAGTAGAACATGGTGTAATTAAATATTTATCCTCATGGGTTGTTATAGGATTTATTAAATGTGAGCATTTAGAACAGTGTTAGCACATAGCAGGCATTCAATAAACGTTGGCTACTGTTATACAAATCCTATCCACCCCTTAGAAGGAGAACTCTCATCTCACTCGCTTCCCATCTTGCTTTAACTACTTTGCTCTTAGCATTACTGTCTAAACCAGTTATGTGGCAATAACATGTAAAATCCTGTAGCACTTCCTTTTCTGCTATTTAATTATTTATATATTTATTCTCCATCCAGTGAAATCAAAACTTCCTTAAAAAGCAGAAACATACTGAAAATAGTTTTCATCTTCTCCACTCACTACCAAAATCTGTTCTATTTGGGACCAATTACAAGCAGTTTCCACGTCCAAAAATTTTTCTAATATGTGTATGCATTATGCACATGCATGTGTGTACAGGCTGAGAGAAAGAAATCTTTAATTTGCTTCTTGGTGTTCTGCAGTTAATATCATAGGGAAATTAAATTAAAATTTATTTTAAATTACCTATGTTATACAGTATTCACTAAGCATTTATCAAGTGATATGAAGAATGTCAAGGTGACAAATTATCCTTTGTAAATAGTGGCAAAACTTTGTCCTTTTTCTGAAGTCCTTTGGTAGTTTCTACTCTCCACATACATGGCAGCTCATGCCATTGACTTTTAGTCTGTCTAGCAAGATTGCATAAACCTGCTGGCCCAGACAAATCTACCAGGAATCATAGTCTAAATTACTGGTAAAAAAAAAAAAAAAATAGTTTTCAGCTATAACGCATAAAAATCATGAAGTCCTTAAAAAACATCCCTGGGGCTTCCCTGGTGGGGCGCAGTGGTTGGGAGTCCGCCTGCCGATGCAGGGGATGCGGGTTCGTGGCCCGGTCCGGGAGGATCCCACATGCCACGGAGCAGCTGGGCCCGTGAGCCGTGGCCGCTGGGCCTGCGCGTCCGGAGCCTGTGCTCCGCGGCGGGAGAGGCCACAGCGGTGAGAGGCCCGTGTGCCGCAAAAAGAAAAAAAAAATCCCTTGGAAATAAACAGTAAAGAAATATGAATATATATATATATATATATATATATATATATGAAGTAAACTGTATGGACTATTTTAGGCCATTTCAAATGCTGGAGTCTGGGGACCATCTTTTAGAATTGAAAGGTATCGTAGAGTACCAAATCTATACTTTAAAAATTAGATAACATCATGAGATGATTTTCTCATCTGTTAAAATTAAGCACTTTAATTCTTCTTTTTTTTTTTAAATAGTGTTTGTATGCAGGTAATAACGTTCCCAATTTGGTAGTAGTCCATTAAATGAAGCAAGTAATCTGCAGTGATTTCAATGGTAAACAAAAACTGACCAGTACTAAAACTTGTATATATTTGTGAAATAACAACATTAGCTTAAGTGCTCTTGAGGTAGGGGTAAGACACTTGGCTCACTGGGTTTACACATAATTCAGAGATGTGACTCCTACTGTTGGCCAGTTTCTCTGTCTTTTTGTCTCTACATTCAGACTCTCTAGAAAGTGAACCTATTGCTTAGTTTTATCTGTAATCTCTATAGTAATGATCAAATCTCTCTGAGCACTGACCTTTGAAATACATCTGATGTTCATATCAAATCACTTCTAAAACCTCTGTTTTTTATTCTTCTAAGGAATACATCTCCTTCAATAACTCAACTGGTTATCTTACAGTTTGCAACTTTCACTCCTCTCCCTATTTAGTCCTTTTATTTCATTGTATCCCATCACCCATCAGTTATATGTACTCCACCACACTAGACCAGAGTGCCTTTTATTATGTGCAGACTGTGCAATAATCTTATTAAAAGGGAGTCTTAAACGACACGAAAAAAAAGCTGGAAAAAGAAAACACGTGGAGGCTATATAACGTACTTCTAAACAGCCAATGGATCTCTGAAGAAATCAAAGAGGAAATCAAAAATTACCTAGAGACAAATGAAAATGAAAACATGATGATCCAAAACCTATGGGATGCAGCAAAAGTAGTTCTAACACGATAATTTATAGCTATACAAGTTTACCTCAGGAAACAAGAAAAATCTCAGTTAAACAACCTAACCTCACACCTAAAGGAACTAGAGAAAGAAGAACAAAAAGAAATCCAAAGTTAGTAGAAGGAAAGAGATCATAAAGATAAGAGTAGAAATAAATGAAATAGATACAAAAAATAAACATCAACAAAACTAAAAACTAGTTCTTGGAAAAGATAAATAAAATTGATAAACCTTTAGCCAGACTCATCAGAAAAAAAAGAGAAATGGCCCAAACCAATAAAATCAGAAATGAAAAAGAAGTTACAACCAACACCACAGAAATGCAAAAAATCATGAGACTGCTGTGAACAACTGTGTGCCAATAAATTTAAAGAATATTTCTTTCAATAAAAAATGGTATATATTTATGCAAAAAAAGCATATCAACATACTCTTGGACATAATTAAAAGCAATTATTTCTTTTAATATGCATACCTAATATAGTTTTTTATCAAAATTTGGATATTTAGACTTAAGATGACAGTGCATTCATATAGAATACACATCATGCTTTGACCATTTCTCTATCATGTAGAGTTTCAATTGTTCATTATCACCTTTGTCTCGAAGACACAGAATTGCCAGTTACAATGAAATATAAAACAGGCACCCTAAGCCAAAAAGGGATGGAAGATAGAATGAATCAGGATGACAAGAAACAGTCTTGATAATACTTGTACCTTTTTAACTGTCTTCTCAATAAGTATGTCTCCAACTGGCATTAGAATACCTCCAAACACAGCCATGAGTGCACCAGTGACAGCACCAGCGATGAGCCCACAGTTTCGATCGCAGCCCATTTTTCTTGTTCTGGGAAAAAACTAAGGTTCAGCGCCTGCTTCTTTCAAACTCCCAGGTCTGATGAACGTGGTTTCCAGGAGGTCTGGTTCTATCATTGGAAGGAGATCATAAAGCAGAAACTTAAATACCAGTAGAAAAAGATCAAAGTAAACATGCAACTGAAACAGATCATTTTGCCAGTTATAAATAAACAGATGCTTTTTTTAATATACAAACTTTCTAGGTTTTGTCCTTTCTTAATTTGAACTACCTACCACTGGTAGAAGTAATACATATTGCCACATAGAGCATTTCTTTAAATTTCTCCTCTTAAATTTTCTTTCTATGGATGATTAACACACTGAAATATTAACTAAGGAGAATATGCTTACTGTACTCTCACACCCTGCCTACCTTCCATCAGCTTGGGACACTTACGGGCATCTTTATCCTCTATCTGACTTCTCCACTCAAACACAACCATCTGTCTGCACCCTACCTGGAGTTCTCCTGCAAACTGAATGTGGGTGGACTGATGTCTTTTCCATCCAAATCCTAAGCAAGTACAGTGACAGATGTTTTCTTTACTATTCCTTTTTCACAAATAGAAAGATAGGGATTTTATAGGAAATGATCTGATGAGTCTGTGAAGAAATCATTTTTTCTAATCATTTATAAGCTATCTGTTAAAACAGAAAAGCATGGGTAAGTTGGGAAAATAATACTAGAATAGTCTCTAATATCATCAAAATTATAAGCACCATTAAAAGAAAATTCCACTGTCAGGAATATTGAGTTCATGCCTGAATTCTTTCTTATGCACAGTGTTGAAAACATTGAAATATTTTAAAGAAGAGTATTTTCAATTTAATTTTTAGTAACTGACTTTTAGATAGTTGTGAGGTAAAAAAGATTTGAAGAAAATATGTAAGGTAGAGGATACATAGTTTCTGTCACAGCATTGGTTTCTTACTAGTCTCAAATGAATTTTTTAACATATTCAAATGCAATATTGTTTATTTTGTCATGGACAGCTGACTCATGCCAATTCTGTTAAAATATGTAGATTGTGTCAGTATGTATTTCACCTAGTCAGTCTTATCTTTGGTATCTTCATATAATATATGCTCCTTTCATAAAGATCGAAAGAAAACTCTTAGTGGAATTGGTAGATCCTTCTGTAACAAAGTTAGTAAGAATTTGCTATTCTAGTGTTCAAAAACCTGTTCATTTGAGATATTTTGTTTGCAACAGCATTTTTTAAAATGGGGTTGACCTGACATTGATAAATGGAATGTGCTTTGTATTTATAAAAAATTATTCCCTGCTTCAAAATGCCCCTGGCAAAGGAAAACAAAAATGCCAACAGAATGGAGGCTATAGACAGAAAAGACACACAAACAGTATTTTTGTCATCCTCATGACTATAATAATAAAACTTATATTTTGTTATGGTCTCAGTTTTTCCCTCCCTAGCTTTGTAGTGGTAGAAATACCGCTCTGATGATTTTATTAGTATTTCTCTTCACTTGAGGAACCATTTAATTCTTTTAAAGTCTTGATATTAATTAATTCTTTAAGAAAATAAGGAAAGTTAGGTTTTCCCCCAAATGTATAACAAAATTATAACCATTTTTCATGGCATTTTTTTTATACACCAGGTTCTTATTAGTCATCAATTTTATACACATCAGTGTATACATGTCAATCCCAATCGCCCAATTCAGCACACCACCATCCCCACCCCACTGCGGCTTTCCTCCCTTGGTGTCCATACGTTTGTTCTCTACATCTGTGTCTCAACTTCTGCCCTGAAAACCAGTTCATCTATACCATTTTTCTAGGTTCCACATACATGCGTTAATATACGATATTTGTTTTTCTTCTTCTGACATACTTCACTCTGTATGACAGTCTCTAGATCCATCCACGTCTCAACAAATGACTCAATTTTGTTCCTTTTTATGGCTGAGTAATAATCCATTGTATATATGTACCACAACTTCTTTACCATTCATCTGTCAATGGGCATTTAGGTTGCTTCCATGACCTGGCTATTGTAAACAATGCTGCAATGAGCATTGGGGTGCATGTGTCTTTTTGAATTATGGTTTTCTCTGGAATATGCCCAGTAGTGGGATTGCTGGATCATATGGTAAATCTATTTTTAGTTTTTTAAAGAACCTCCATTCTGTTCTCCACAGTGGCTGTATAAATTTATATTCCCACCAACCGTGCAAGAGGGTTCCCTTTTCTCCACACCCTCTCCAGCATTTGTTGTTTGTAGATTTTCTGCTGATGCCCATTCTAACTGGTGTGAGGTGATACCTCATTGTTGTTTTGATTTGCATTTCTCTAATTATCAGTAATGTTGAGCAGCTTTTCATGTGCTTCTTGGCCATCTGTATGTCTTCTTTGGAGAAATGTCTATTTAGTTCTTTTGCCCATTTTTGGATTGGGTTGTTTGTTTCTTTAATATTGAGCTGCATGACCTGTTTATATATTTTGGAGATTAATCCTTTGTCTGTTGATTCGTTTGCAAATATTTTCTGCCATTCTGAGGGTTGTCTTTTCATCTTGTTTATGGTTTACTTTGCTGTGCAAAAACTTTGAAGTTTCATTAGGTCCCATTTGTTTATTTTTGTCTTTATTTCCAGTACTCTAGGAGGTGGATCAAAAAGATCTTGCTGTGATTTATGTCAAAGAGTGTTCTTCCTATGTTTTCTCTAAGAGATTTATAGTGTCTGCTCTTACATTTAGGTCTCTAATTCATTTTGAGTTTATTTTTGTGTATGGTGTTAGGGAGTGTTCTAATTTCATTCTTTTACATGTACCTCTCCAGTTTTCCCAGCACCACTTATTGAAGAGACTGTCTTTTCTCCATTGTATATCTTTGCCTCCTTTGTCATAGATTAGTTGACCATAGGTGCGTGGGTTTATCTCTGGGCTTTCTATCTTGTTCCATTGATCAATGTTTCTGTTTTTGTGCCAGTACCATATTGTCTTGATTACTGTTGCTTTGTAGTATAGTCTGAAGTCAGGGAGTCTGATTCCTCCAGCGCCATTTATTTCCCTCAAGACTACTTTGGCTATGGGGGGTCTTTTGTGTCTCCATACAAATTTTAAGATTATTTGTTCTAGTTCCATAAAAAATGCCATTGGTAATTTGATAGGGATTGCATTGAATCTGTACAGTGCTTTGGGTAGTATAGTCATTTTCACAATATTGATTCTTCCAATCCAAGAACATGGTATATCTCTCCACTTGTTGGTATCATATTTAATTTCTTTCATCAGTGTCTTATAGTTTTCTGCTTTCAGGTCTTTTGTCTCCCTAGGTAGGTTTATTCCTAGGTATTTTATTCTTTTTTTTGCAATGGTAAATGGGAGTGTTTCCTTAATTTATCTTTCAGATTTTTCATCATTAGTGTATAGGATTGCAAGGGATTTCTGTGCATTAATTTTGTATCCTGCAACTTTACCAAATTTATTGATTATCTCTAGTAGTTTTCTGGTGGCATTTATAGGATTCTCTATGTATAGTATCATGTCATCTGCAAACAGAGACAGTCTTACTTCTTCTTTTGCAATTTGTATTCCTTTTATTTCTTTTTCTCCTCTGATTGCCGTGGCTAGGACTTCCAAGACTATGATGAATAATAGTGGTGAGAGTGGATATCCTTGTCTTGTTCCTGATCTTAGAGGAAATGCTTTCAGTTTTTCACCACTGAGAATGATGTTGGCTGTGGGTTTGTCATATATGGCTTTTATTATGTTGAGGTAGGCTCCCTCTATGCCCACTTTCTGGAGAGTTTTTATCATAAATGGGTGTTGAATTCTGTCAAAAGGTTTTTCTGCATCTATTGAGATGACCATATGGTTTTCATTCTTCAATTTGTTAATGTGGTATATCAGATTGATTGATTTGCATATATTGAAGAATTCTTGCATCCCTGGGATAAATCCCACTTGATCATGGTGTATAATCCTTTTAATGTGTTGTTGCATTCTGTTTGCTAGTATTTTGTTGAGGATTTTTGCATCTATATTCATCAGTGATACTGGTCTGTAATTTTCTTTTTTTGTAGTATCTTTGTCTGGTTTTGGTATCAGGGTGATGGTGGCCTCATAGAATGAGGTTGGGAGTGTTCCTTCCTACACAATTTTTTGGAAGAGTTTGAGAAGGATGGGTGTTAGCTCTTCTCTAAATGTTTGGTAGAATTCACCTGTGAAGCCATCTGATTCTGCATTTTTGTTTGTTGGAAGATTTTTAATCATGGTTTCAATTTCATTACTTGTGATTGGTCTGTTCATATTTTCTATTTCTTCCTGGTTCAGTCTTGGAAGGTTATCCCTTTCTAAAAATTTGTCCATTTCTTCCAGGTTGTCCATTTTATTGGCATAGAGTTGCTTGTAGTAGTCTCTTAGGATGCTTTGTATTTCTGTGGTGTCTGTTGTAACTTCTCCTTTTTCATTTCAAATTTTATTGATTTGAGTCCTCTCCCTCTTTTTCTTGATGATCTGGCTAATGGTTTATCAATTTTGTTTATCTTCTCAAAGAACCAGCTTTTAGTTTTATTGATCTTTGCTCTTGTTTTCTTTGTTTCTATTTCATTTATTTCTGCTTGATCATTATGATTTCTTTCCTTCTGCTAACTTTAGGTTTTGTTTGTTCTTCTTTCTCTAGTTCCTTTAGGTGTAAGGTTAGATTTTTTATTTCAGATATTTCTTGTTTCTTGAGATAGGCTTGTATAGCTATAAACTTCCCTCTTAGAACTGCTTTTTTGTATCCTATAGGTTTTGAATCATCGTGTTTTCATTGTCATTTGTCTCTAAGTATTTCTTTTATTTCCTCTTTGATTTCTTCAGTGACCTCTTGGTTATTTAGTAACGTATTGTTTAGCCTCCATTTGTTTGTGTTTTTTATGTGTTTTTCCCTGTATTTAATTTCTAATCCCATAGCATTGTGGTCAGAAAAGATGCTTGATGTGATTTCCATTTTCTTAAATTAACTGAGACTTGATTTGTGACCCAAGATGCGATCTATCCTGGAGAACATTCTCTGCACACTTGAGAAGGAAGTGTAATCTGTTGTTTTTGGATGCAATGTCCTATAAATATCAATTAAATCTATCTGGTCTGTTGTGTCATTTAAAGCTTCTGTTTCCTTATTTATTTTCATTTTGAATGATCTGTCCATTGGTGTAAGTGAGGTGTTAAAGTCCTCCACTATTATTGTGTTACTGTCTATTTCCTCTTTTATAGCTGTTAGCAGTTGCCTTATGTATTGAGGTGCTCCTATGTTGGGTGTGTATGTATTTATAATTATTATATCTTCTTCTTGGATTGATCCCTTGATCATTATGTAGTGTCCTTCCTTGTCTCTTGTAACATTCTTTATTTTAAAGTCTATTTTATCTGATATGAGTATAGCTACTCCAGCTTTCTTTTGATTTCCATTTGCATGGAATATCTTTTTCCATCCCCTCACTTTCAGCCTGTATGTGTCCCTAGGTCTGAAGTGGGTCTCTTGTAGCCAGCATATATATGTGTCTTGTTTTTGTATCCATTCAGCAAGCCTGTGTCTTTTGTGTGGAGCATTTAATCCATTCATGTTTAAGGTAATTATCGATATGTATGTTCCTATGACAATTTTCTTAATTGTTTTGGGTTTGTTTTTCTAGGTCCTTTTCTTCTCTTGTGTTTCCCACTTAGAGAAATTTCTTTAGCGTTTGTTGTAGAGCTGGTTTTGTGGTGCTGAATTCTCTTAGGTTTTGCTTGTCTGTAAAGCTTTTGGTTTCTCCATCGAATCTGAATGAGATCCTTGCTGGGTAGAGTACTCTTGGTTGTAGTTCTTCCCTTTCATCACTTTAAGTGTATCATGTCACTCCCTTCTGGCTTGTAGCATTTCTGCTGACAAATCAGCTGTTAACCTTATGGGAGTTCCCTTGCATGTTATTTGTCATTTTTCCCGTGCTGCTTTCAATAATTTTTCTTTGTCTTTAACTTTTGCCAATTTGATTACTATGTGTCTCAGCATGTTTCTACTTGGGTTTATCCTGTATGGCCCTCACTGCACTTCCTGGACTTGGGTGGCTATTTCCTTTCCCATGTTAGGGAAGTTTTTGACTGTAATCTCTTCAAATATTTTCTCTGGTCCTTTCTCTGTCTCTTCTCCTTCTGGGACCCCTATAATGCGAATTTTGTTGCTTTTAATGTTGTCCCAGAGGTCTCTTAGGCTGTCTCCACTTCTTTTCATGCTTTTTCCTTTATTCTGTTCTGCAGCAGTGAGTTCCACCATTCTGTCTTCCAGGTCACTTATCCGTTCTTCTGCCTCAGGTATTCTGCTATTGATTCCTTCTAGTATAGTTTTCATTTCAGTTATTGTATTCTACATCTCTGTTTGTTTGTTCTTTAATTCTTCTAGGTCGTTGTTAAACATTCTTTGCATCTTCTCAATCTTTGCCTCCATTCTTTTTCTGAGGTCCTGGATCATCTTCACTATCATTATTCTGAATTCTTTTTCTGGAAGGTTGACTATCTCCACTTCATTTTGTTGTTTTTCTGGGGTTTTACCTTGTTCCTTCATCTGGTACATAGCCCTCTGCCTTTTCATATTGTCTATGTCTCTGTGAATGTGGTTTTTGTTCCAGAGGCTGCAGGATTATAGTTCTTCTTGCTTCTGCTGTCTGCTCTCTGGTGGATGAGTCTATCTAAGAGGTTTGTGTAAGTTTCCTGATTGGAGGAACTGGTGGTGGGTAGAGCTGACTGTTGCTCTGGTGGGCAGAGCTCAGTTAAACTTTAATCCACTTGACTGTTGATGAATGGGGCTGGGTTCCTTCCCTGTTGGTTTCTTGGCCAGAGGCAACCCAACACTGTAGCCTACCTGGGCTCTTTGTTGCCTCTAATGACAGACTCTGGGAGGGCTCATGCCAAGGAGTACTTGCCAGAACTTCTACTGCCAGTGTCCTTGTCCCCACGGTGAGCCACAGCCACACCCTGCCTCTGCAGGAGACCCTACAACACTAACAGGTAGGTCTGGTTCAGTCTCCCCTGGGGTCACTGCTCCTTACCGTGGGTCCCGATGCGCACACTACTTTGTGTGTGCCCTCTAAGAGTGGAGTCTTTGTTTCCCCCAGTCCTGTCAAAGTCCTGCAATCAACTCCCAGTACGCCTCAAAGTCTGATTCGCTAGGAATTCCTCCTCCCGTTGCTGGACCCCCAGGTTGGGGAGCCTGACGTGGGGCTCAGAACTTTCACTTCAGTGAGTGGAGTTCTGTGGTATAAGTGTTCTCCAGTCTGTGAGTCACCCACCTAGCAGTTGAGGTATTTGATTTTATTGTGATTGCACCCCTCCTACCATCTCATTGTGGCTTCTCCTTTGTCTTTGGATGTTGGGTATCTTTTTTGGTGAGTTCCCGTGTCTTCCTATTGATGATTGTCCAGAAGCTAGTCATGATTCTGGTGTTCTCGCAGGAGGGAGTGAGAGCCTGTCCTTCTACTCTGCCATCTTGGTTCCTCCTTTCATGGCAGTTTATTTGTTTTATATCCTTTAGGATTTCCCTTTACCTATGCCTAATACCTAGGATACTTCCACTGTAAATCAGGATGAACAAACTGATTCACACTGAGGTCTTGGTGGCGAGGTAACTTGTATAGTCATTAGTGTCACATGATTTCCCAATGTAAACAAAATGTTTATATTGGAGAAATCAGAAGCCTAAACAAGTGATTTACTTTTCCTATGGAATTTTATATGTCCCTGAGCAGGTAGGATAGGATTTTTATTAATTGCTTGGGGATGGAGGGTGAAAAATAACATACTACCTCCTATGGCTTTGACCAAGGTTGTCATAATGCAATGGAACAAGTTATTTAAACCTGATAGTAATGACTAGATAGTCTCAAGTAGGATCTCCTATGCAAAGGATAATTGCACAGCCCCTTAAAAATTTTGTGAAACATCATCTGTTAAACGATCATTGTAATTGCTAAGTAGAAACTATCATCCAGGTGTTCTGTAGTATATACAAGTGATCTTATTCAGGTGAGCTGATTAAGTAATATTTTACTGACTGCCCATTTCATAGGCCAGAGGTCCCCAACCGCCAGGCCATGGACAAGTACTGGTCCATGGCCTCTTATGAACTGGGCTTCACAGCAAGAGGTGAGTGGCGGGTAAGCAAGCGAAGCTTCATCTGTATTTATAGCCGCTCCCTATCGCTCGCATTACTGCCTGAGCTCCACCTCCTGTCAGATCAGTGGCGGCATTAGATTCTCATAGGAGCACGAACCCTACTGTTCATGAACTGCACATGCAAGGGATCTAGATTGCGTGCTCCTTATGAGAATCTAATGCCTGATGATCTGAGGTGTAGCTAAGGTGGTGATGCTAGCACTAGGGAGTGGCTGCAAATACAGATTATCATTGGCAGAGAGGTTTGACTGCAGAGAGACCATAATAAATCAACTGCTTGCAGACTCATATCAAAACTCATATCTCAGTGAGTGGCAAGTGAAAACAAGCTCAGGGCTCCCACTGATTCTGCATTATGGTTAGTTGTATAATTATTTCATTATATATTACAATGTAATAATAGAAATAAAGTGCACAATAAATGTAATGCCCTTGAATCATCCCAAAACCATCCCCCCTCCCCGACCCATGGAAAAATTGTCTTCCACGAAACTGGTCCCTGGTGCCAAAAGGTTGGGGACCGCTGTCATAGACCATTCCCCAATTCTCACCTGTAGGTTATCAGAATACAGGGATCCAACCTGGTGTAATTGAGTCTGGTAGACTGGAGATTAAACCAAAGTCTTGCCACTCTCTTGCCAGGTGACCATGGGCAAGCCCCTTAATCACACTTTTCCTCAATTTCCTCATGTATAAAAAAAGATGCTAAGATGAGGTCTGCATTTTTTAATTTAAGCAGTTTTTATTTTAAGCAGCTGAACCAGTTTTTCACTCAGTTTCTTACATGGAAGACCAGGCAGAGTGACTATGATTACAACAGTGGTGGGAACCCTGACCCCAATTCCTAACTTGATCTCCCACCTCCTAGCTAACACTATCCTGTCCCATCTTTAGGAAACTAAAGGAGAATCTCTGTAGAAACCTATGGTTCCAACTCATTAAAAAGTTGGGACAGAAAATCCCCAGGGTCAAATTCCAGTTTTGTTTACATAACAAAAAAAAATATAACTCAAAGATAAAGTCATCTCTTTTGGAAAGATATTTTATTTTCTGTATAAGCACCACTAAAAATTATTCAATATCAATGTCCTTTGCAATTCTGACAGGTGGAATAAAAATTGTTCTATTCATTTTGTTTATGGTTTCCTTTGCTGTGCAAAAGCTTTTGATTTTAACTAGGTACCATTTGTTTATTTTTGTTCTTATCTCCATTACTGTGGGAGATGGATTGAAAAAGATATTGCTGCAATTTATGTCAGAGAGTGTTCTGCCTGTGTTTTCCTCTAGGAGTTTTATAGTGTTCAGTCTCACATTAAGGTCTTTAATCCATTTTGAACTTATTTTTTTTATACGGTGTTAAAGAATGATCTAATTTTATTTTTCTACATGTAGCTGTCCAGTTTTCCAGCACCATTTATTGAAGAGACTGTCTTTTCTCCATTGTACAGTCTTGCCTCCTTTGCCATAGATTAATTGAGCATAGGTGTGTGAGTTTATCTCTGGACTTTCAATCCTGTTCCATTGATCTATATTTCTATTTTTGTGCCAGTACCATACTGTTTTGATAACTATACCTTTGTAGTATAGTCTGAAGTCAGGGAGCCTGATTCCTCCAGCTCCTTTTTTCTTTCTCAAGATTGCCATGGCTATTCAGGGTCTTTTGTTTCTCCATACAAATTTTAAGATTTTTTTTGTGCTGGTTCTGTGCTGGTTCTGTGCTGGTTTTGTGCATTGATAATTTGATAGGGATTCCACTGAATCTGTAGATTGCCGTGGGTAGTATAGTCATTTTGACAATATTGATTCATCCAATCCAGGAACATGGTATATGTTTCCATCTGTTTGTGTCATCTTTGATTTCTTTCATCAGCACCTTATAGTTTTCTGAGTACAGGTCTTTTGTCTCCTTAGGTAGGTTTATTCATAGCTATTTTATTCTTTTTGATGCGATGGTAGGTGGGATTATTTCTTGAATTTCTCTTTCTGAGCTTTCATTGTTAATGTATAGAAATGCAACAGATTTTTGTGTATTAATTTCGTAACCTTCAACTTTACCAAATTCATTGATGAGCTTAGTAGTTTTCTGGTAGCATCTTTAGGATTTTCTATGTATAGTACCATGTCACCTGCAAACAGTGACAGTTTAACTTCTTTTCCAATTTGGATTCATTTTATTTCTTTTTCTTTTCTGATTGCCGTAGCTAGGACTTCCAAAACTATGTTGAATAAAAGTGGCAAGAGTGGACATCCTTGTCTTGCTCCTGATCGTAGAGGAAATGCTTTCAGCTTTTCACCATTATGACGTTCACTGTGGCTTTGTCATATATGGCCTTTATTATGTTGAGGTAGGTTCCCTCTGTGCCCCCTTTCTGGAGAGTTTTTATCATAAATGAGTGCTGAATTTTGTCAAAAGCTTTTTCTGCATCTATTGAGATGATCATATGGTTTTTATTCTTAAATTTGTTGATGTGGTATATCACACCAATTGATTTGTGGATATTGAAAAATCCTTGCATCCCTGGGGTATATCCCACTTGATCATGGTGTATAATTCGTTTAATGTATTGTTGGATTCGTATTGCTAGTATTTTGTTGAGGATTTTTGCATCTATGTTCATCAGTGATATTGGCCTGTAATTTTCTTTTTTTGTGGTATCTTTGTCTGGTTTTGGTATCAAGGTAATGGTGGCGTCATAGAATGAGTTTGGGAGTTTTCCTTACTCTGCAATTTTTTGGAATAGTTTCAGAAGGATAGATGTTAGCTCTTCTCTAAATGTTTGATAGAATTTTCCTGTGAAGCCATCAGGTCCTGGACTTTTGTTTGTTGGGAGTTTTAAAATTACAGTTTCAATTTCAGTGCTTGGTCTGTTCATGTTTTCTATTTCTTCCTAGTTCAGTCTTGGGAGACTGTACCAAATTGTTCTAAAATTTACAGAACTACTGTTTCTAAAATGGATATATGTGTGTATATCTGCCATTTTTCAGATTCTGTGCCATCACTAAGTTTAGAATTTACCTGACCTTTCCCAGAATCATTCTCCTTTATTCAGGCAGCCCCATGGACTACAGGGAAGGGTCCCAAAGGGCAAAGAGTCCCAAGAAAGTACATTAGAAAACCCAGGGGGCAACATATTCTTCAGTGCTTTACTCTCTAAACCTTAAAACTCATTATTATGACTTGCAAGGACCCTGAGTCCAAAGGTGTCAAGTTATGGGCAGACCTGGGTACTGCCTAGGCTCTGTCTGCTTTGAACTTAAAACTGAAGTGAGATAGTTTACACAGCCCACTGCTGTTGAGTCAAGCTCATCAGAAAACAGAAGTGTCAATAATTTATTGTGTTGAATTGCATGGTTAGACAGTTCTTAGTCTAACACTGTCTGGATGATGCATAAGCAAAGATACAAGAGTTACTCTAACATTCCTGCATATGTGTACTGATATTTTCAACAGAAAAAGATTGACTTTACCTCCTTTTTCAAATTTTGAACTGCCTGACTCACTTTCATTACCTTGATGTAAATTTCCACGTTTTCCTGTAAGAACAGGCAAGATATTTCACAT
Organism: Delphinus delphis; assembly: GCF_949987515.2. Classification (NCBI taxonomy): domain Eukaryota; kingdom Metazoa; phylum Chordata; class Mammalia; order Artiodactyla; family Delphinidae; genus Delphinus; species Delphinus delphis. Next base: position 24,902,038 of record NC_082691.1, on the reverse strand, counting down.
GAGTGTAGTCCTGCTTTATCAGCAGCTTTGCTTTCTATAGTTTTACTTACCCATGGTCAAACAAGGCCAACTGAGGGTAACTGAACATGTAGAAAGCAAAATCATGTATAAGGGGGGACTACTTAGGGTTTGGTGCTATCCTGCTATCCATGGTTTCAGGCACATGCTGAGGGTCTTAAAAGGTATCCCCTAACAGCTGTGGATAAGGGGGGACTGTGAGTCCATTAATTATGCTTCAGTGTCTTGTCAGCATGATTAAGTATTGCTATTATAATCGTGCTTTAACCTTATGCTTCACACTACAAAATTCCAAATACATTTGACCCTTGAACAACACAGAGGGATTACAGGCATGGACACTGTGCACAGTGGAAGAACCATATATAACTAACTATACAGTAAGTCCTCCTTATCTGTGATTCTGCATCCATGGATCCAACCAACTACACATTGTGGATCAGGTAGTACTGTAGTACTTATTGAAAAAAATTCTGTGTAAAAGTGGACTCACAAAGTTCAAAACTGTTTTGTTCAAGGGTCAACTGTAGTTTTATTCACCTGAAGCAAAAGAGGGACAAACACATTATGTAAGACATGCACTGAGTACATAAGAGAAAAGTTCAGGTTACTCAGTATGTTTTACTTAGCTTTTCCACTTATGTTTATCTTTGGAAACCAGTGTTGTTTGTCCCCACTCTTCTCTCAAATGCAGCTATTTAGAGTATATAAAATTTTTGCCTTGCATGCTTGGTTTTCTTAATAGTAGCTTTTACATATTAAAATCGATTTTACCTACTAATTAGATTAAATTTTATTTTTTATTGTTATTTCTTCATCATAAAAAATAGATAAGACATTGATATCTGTAGTAATTTACTGCTTGCTTAAAGTACTTAAATTTAGAAAACAAAGAATAATCACAGGTACAGGAAAGAAAACTAATTATTGGAACTTAGGTCAAGAAGAGAAAATAAGAAAGCATGTTTTAAGATACCACTAATTGCATATCTTTCTTGAGTCTATAGGGAGATTAGCTGTGTCAGCTCATAGATTATTCTCATTTGTAGAACTCATGAGTATATCTACATGTGGGCTATCTTTGAAAGAGGAAATAGAATTTTTCTGTTTCTTTTTTTGCTGTCATATCTACGGAGTGTTTCTAGGATGAACTTATGAGCGTTATGCCTTTCCACTATGTTGGAAACCTGGTGGTAGGAACTGAGACTGAGCTATAAGATGTATGTCCAGTAAATAGGTCAGAAAATCAGAGAACTTTCCCAGAGAATCTGTAATTATTCAGATGTGTGGATAGAGTGTTCCCTGGGAAACCCCCCTGAAGGAAAGGCTTGGCCAGAGGTAAAATTTCCTGGGATGTGAACTACAAAACTTTAAAACAGTTTCAGATGACAAGAGTACATACTTGTACCACAAATGAATGCCAGGACCTGTATGACATTTTTGTACTCATGAGTGAGTATCTCACATTTCCTATTCTATCCATAAACCTTCCTTCCACTTTTCCTTGGAATAGGAAGCCAGATCACACACGTCTGTTTTCCACTAGACACATGCTGTGATTCTTTTGATACACAGTCTTCCTCACCTGATAAATACAGTACCTACCCACAAAACCCAGTTTTAGAGTTTTGGTTATGATTAATGCAACAACAGGTAGAATATGAATGATGAAAGTTAACTTTTAAAATTAAGTTCCTTTTCACACTCTTACTTTACACGATATCTAGGTGTGTTTACAAAGCCATGATTCCCCAGACATGAGTAATATGCAGATTCACATTCAAGCTAGTTAAATCAATCATTTAAATCTGGTTGTGTTTCATTATGTGGAAACAAAAGGTCATTAGACTAGTACTTATTTTACCTGCAATTTCAATACATAAAGATAGTTAAAAGAACAGCTATTCTGGTCAAAGTTAGCAAGAACTGTGGCCCTTGCCCTTTCCAGTCACATCTCATTTGGGCTCTGAGTCATCCCCACAGAACCCAAGGGCTCTGTAGAAAATATTTAAATAATTAGATTAGGAGATCTCCAACACCTTTTCTTATTGAAGTTACCATAATCCTTCTAATTTACTTCTGCATTTCCATCCTATCAGAATATGTGGAGCTAAAAATATATAATAGAAAAACATTTATAGACATCTATAATATAAAGTAATACACTTCACTAAATTATGCCTCTCAAATATTACAACTTACAACTTGTTTTGGTCACAGTCTTAAAAAATTAAAACAATAAATACTATATTTATTGTTATATTGTTATACTAAGGATTCTTCTAGAAATAAGCCTATCTTTTAGAGTACTTTTTGCAGTACTTGATTTACAGGGATTACTATAAGTTTGAAATTATTCTCTTAGTGTCATGTTGGTTCAAATAGGATTATCTAGAGCCATTCTTCATGAATCCAAGACAGAAATGCTATTCTCTGTTTTTTTTCTAACTCAAGTTTTACTGTAAATAATAAGATACTATACAATTTTCAACAGTTATGATTCTGGCCTTTGAAGTTAAGTAATTTAGGTCAATTCTGGGTCTTAATATTATAATTTCTCTGTGGCTCAATTTTCTCTAACTGGAGATAGGATACATCATATAAGATTGCAAATGTCAGATCAAATTAAATGAGATAGTGAATAAAGATTCCTATCATAGCACATGTTATTTTTATTTCAAATGTTATTATGATGTGTTATTTTGAACAATCATAACAGTAAAATATTATCGCATACTGGCCAAGTATTATTTTTTAAAAATCTAATAAATATATATAGTTTATACAAGTAGGAATGATTATTTGCAAAACACTTAGATTACCATAAAATCTGATGAGATGATTTGTTATTTATGTATACAGGAACTAAGACTATAATGCAAATAAAAAGGAAGCTTCTGGCTTAGAACAGTGCTCCTTGAAATTTTCAGCTATGACTTGAGCCTAAAACACCCACTTGAACTAAAACACCTTGTGGTTAAATCAGATAATAGTTACAGAATCAGTTCCTTCAGGACCAAAAAATCCACAAGATTCAAATATGTTTGAGTAAACTTCACCAAATATTTTCGTAAAAAATATGGGTAGCAACTATAAGTTTCAAGGTAAATTTCAAAGTTTTCAGTATACTCTGTCCAAGTACCTTTCCAATTGTAATTTTGAGATTCTTCCCAGGTTAACCTGCTATCTGATGATTGTGTATTGGATTTATTTTTCCAGTCTCTTAATGATTCTGATAAATGAAAAAAAAATTCTATGTATTTTTTTCTCTCATAAAATCCAGTCAACCACTGGACTATCTACATAACAATTTTTGTAAATTTTTTGGATTATTTTTTGAACGAATATTAAAAACAATGTTTCTTGTACTAATTTAAAACTACATAGTAAAGAAAGGACTGAAAAGTGCATGCAAAAGATTTTAGAAAACATCTTTCAATATGTAACTTGATAATTCCAGAAACTGAGATATAGAAAATTTATGCCATTTACATTTATGTATGAATTCACTTACTAATTAAATTAAAACTTTAAATTTCTTCAGAATTATTTTTGTTATCTAAACTTGGTATCATCATTCAGGAAAATAATTCACTGATATTTGTAATAAGCTTCCTAAATAGCCAAAATCATTAATTCTGGGTTGTTTTTATTCTGCTACCGAATTTTATATAATTTATACAAAATTATTAAATCTAGAATCCTTATTTGGAATTAATATAATTTACCATTCCCAGTAGCAACTACAGTATCTTTGTTCACTTAAAAAGAACATATCCAAAGAAGACAGTGCATTTAGCCATGTAGACAAAGTTTCACCAAAAGTTGTGAAATTCAGATAGAAAGTTAAACTAATAACTCTCTAAAATAATTAGTTAATAATTGCATATTAGGAAGCATGTTGGCATAAGAGTGTCAAATCATTTATAAGAACTAATTCCACTATACTAATTTTTATTAATGTTGACTTTTATTCATAATTTAAATTAGAAATTATGTATAAATAGCCTAAGTAGACAATGAAAGTTCTGCAGTAATCAAATTGGATAGTACCTCGTTTTAAATATTGATAAATATGTACAGATAAACATAAGATTTTAAACATCAAGAAGCAAAATGCCATAGACTAGTGGACAAGGTTTTAATATTTTTTTAAACATAAAAGGTAAGAAGATTACTAACTTGGAAAACAACAGAAACCTAATTTTTTAAAAAAGCCTAATAACTTCAAGAAAACAATTCCTGCTTGCTGTTGTTGTTCTATAACTTCTTAAGAGTGTTTATATAGTAGTGTCATCTCCTATTAATTTGGGAAATAGAAATCTTTTTATTAAAAAAACCCATTATGATTCACTTTTAAAAAGGCTAAGAAGGATTTTTCAGTCAAATGCTCCAACATCTGAACAGTCAATTCTTAGTAGGACCAAATGGTATTCTGCAGAAAAACCCTACACTGAAATCCTCATTACATAATGTGTGAGAGTTTAAATATGCTTTCAGGAAAAAAAATGAAGACGTCAGATCCCAGTGACTGGTTTGGTACAAGAGGAATTAAAAAAAAACAAAACCCACACACATCCCACCACTGATATGACTCCTATGGGTATATATATTTTTTGTGTGTGTGGTACGCGGCCTCTCACTGCTGTGGCCTCTCCCGTTGCAGAGCACAGGCTCCGGACGCGCAGGCCCAGCGGCCATGGCTCACGGGCCCAGCCGCTCCGCGGCATGTGGGATCCTCCCGGACCGGGGCACGAACCCGCGTCCCCTGCATCGGCAGGCGGACTCTCAACGACTGCGCCACCAGGGAAGCCCGGGTATATTTTTATGTTCTGGTAAGGACCCATTACCTATATCTGAGATCCTCTGCAGCACTTTTTTTTTTTTTTTGGCCATTTTCTATCTAAGTATATCAGATGCCAGAGAGACAAAAGGAACTAACTTGCTGAGTAGCCTCTAATATACTCTGTTTTACTACACAGTCATTACTCCAGATGATAAACTGGGTCTGAGGAATTAAAGTGAATAATTAAAGAGAATTATCAGTCTCATTTTCCTGCATGATTGAGCTTGAAAAACTCATTTCATGATATTTAAATAAAGCGTACTTTTCTATACAGCATTAATCTAAAGGGTATTGAGGCTAATAATTGTGAAAATGACTGGAGACTGTCAGTCAACAAGGGTGACAAACAGACTTTAAAAAGGAAATAGGCTATTTTTCTAACTGGGAGTTCTTCACTATCATTTTCTGTTAGTTGTACAGAAGTTTCATGAGCACAACAAAATCCTTCTATGAAAACCAAAAAAATTAAATTTCTCTTATCTCTTCAGATAAAAAGACAACTGTTAGATAACATTTAAATAATTCTATTTATGATGACCCTTTAATATAAAAAAGCATAATCATAAGTTAGTTTAAAAGAAAGTCATTATTTTAAAATCTAACCAAATCTTGCACTTCGGGAGGATAAAAAAGACCCTCAATATTAAAAATACATTTTTAGGGCTTCCCTGGTGGCGCAGTGGTTGAGAGTCCGCCTGCCGATGCAGGGGACACGGGTTCGTGCCCCAGTCTGGGAAGATCCCACATGCCGCGGAGCAGCTAGGCCCGTGAGCCATGGCTGCTGAGCCTGCGCGTCTGGAGCCTGTGCTCCGCAACGGGAGAGGCCGCAACAGTGAGAGGCCCGTGTACCAAAGCACTCTTTTTCCTCGAGCATTGCTTTCTTTCTCCAGGGTTTTTTGACTGACACACTTATTTAACAATTAATAAGTTATAAAATTCTTTAGGTATATTGGGGCTTTTTCAAATGTCAGATCACTTAATTATGATAAAGTAGAAACGGGCTTGTGTAATCTCATTATGATTTATGCTTTTCATGTAGAAAGAATAACTTACAGGGATTTCAGGTAATTTAAGGAGATGGTTCCCTTATACCTGTGACCTTTTTCTTTGTTGTATTAGTAAAAAGGTAGTATAAAGGCTAATTTAATAAATATTTTAATTAAGAATATGTATTTTCTTGTAGTTAAACTGCTTTGATACATTTCCTTCTCAGTCTTAATTCTCACAAATATGCACACCCTCCTGTGTAACAATTCAGAAATAGCCTACTAACACAGGAGTTCAGATGGTATTTTATACAGCATATCTTAAATGTATTGAAAGGATAGTTAAATTATAATTAAAATATGAACACTGTTAGAGAAAGATATTTCAGAAAAAATACATGTAAAATAGATGCCTAAGTTGACACTGGACTTACTTGGATCACTATTTAATCAGTAGCTTAATGCCATCCAAATCCTCTGTTTCTGGAGAGGAAAATGTCACACCCTCCCATGAGCAAACCAGAGAATCAAATTTACATTCTCAGAGGCAGCTGTTAAGTGTTCAGTCCCATAGACAACAGTTCCTGAGTAGCTTAGCACACAAGACTCTGAAAATGTAGAGCTATGTAAAATCTGCAACTGTATTTTTATATTTCGAGCAAAATATTCTGCTTGAGCAATAAGGCAGAAAAATATACCCATTTCTAACGTATGTTGGTGTTTCCACGTTAAAAAGATTATGCATGTGCAGTATTTTGAAGGGATATTCTTTATGAGGGTATACCTCGCCTTATATAAATCCACTAGAGCTCTAGACAAAATGAAAGCTAAAATTGTCCACATGCTAAAGTCACCTTAGGCACAGTGCTTTCGGAACTCTTTTTCTCTGAAAGACCACTTAGGGTTTGGAATCAGATGTTACCAGGCCCTAGCTATATTGACTGGGGATTAGGAGTTAACTAACAACTCATTCTTATTTTCTTAATCAAAAAATGGAGGAAAATAAATCAGAGCATCACAATAAGAACTAACTAAGGCGAGTTGTGTGCAACACTTGACAGGTACCTGATTATGAGGCAACAAAATGCTTCCCTTCCCATCGGGCCCCTGCCCCTTTTCTCCCTTCTCTGCTGCTTCCTGGAGATTACATATTTTCATCAGACCTACATTTGACCTATTTTTTGGTCCTGTCTCTGCATCTACTAGAATGTTGGCTTCATGGGAGGGGAGACAGTTTTATCTGTTTAGTGCACTGCTGAATCCCCAGAGCACAGAGCAGCCTCATAGCTGGTAATCAGTTGAATGAATGGACACACATATGATTATCACAACCACAATAATATTTTGAAAGGAGTGAGAATGACCAGAAATTAGAGGTTATTATATTGCTAGTTTGTAACACAAATAGGCAGGGCTTTGAGGTGAAGGGCATCTGCTATGGAAGTGAATGGACCTAAGTGGGATTTGGAATTCTTCCCTTCCTACAGTGTGTGACTTGTTGCTAACTACCTTACCTCTCTTAGTCATAGTGGAAATAGCTCCCTCTCAGCATTGTTGTAAAGATCGAGAGTGGTAATATGAAGGACTTAGCACAGACCCTGACATACAGTATTTGTTGAATAAATAATTGTTATGTGATCATTGGCAAATTTTTATGTTAGGAAATTCATTAAAGTAATATGGACAAGTAAAAAATATTGAAAATTATAGAGGGGTATAAAATGAGAAGTCTCGTTCACCCACCAGTTCTATTCCTCAGAAGTGACCAATGTCAGGTGTGTCCTCATACCCTCCATTAATTTAAGATTTTAAACTTATATACATATGTATATGGACTAGTACATACACTGAATCATACTTTCTGCGACTTGCCTCTTTTAATATCAGGTGCCTTCTAGTTCTCCGATCTTACAAAAATGATGCTAAAAATTCATGTCTGTATAGTTTTGTTTATGTGCTTGGGCACTAGTAAACAGAGAAAGTGAAATTTCTGGGTCAAAAATTCGTACTTATTTTTTTGGTAGGAAGAGTTTTATCTAATTTCTGTTCCTACATGTACACAGCAATGTGTGAAAATGCCTGTTTCCATACATCACACACACTGGTTTATACTGAAATTTAAATTTTTAACAAGTGCTTATTTTATTGGTAAATATTTAATTGAGTGAAGTTTTAACCTATTAAGTATATTGACATGTATATTTAAAAATATTTCTGAGAATATACTTGCTCATCTTTTTTTTTTCTAGTGGGTTTGTTTGTCCTTTCCTTATTAACTAATAATGAAATAGCCTCTCTTCTTACATTTGACACTTAAAAATTTTTTTGACTATGTTAAACTTTATTTTTATTGTATTTTTAAATTACTGAAAATTTCAATTTTTATGCCATTAACTTTCACTTTTAAATATTGTGTCATGCTTTGAAAGGTTTTCTCCAAGAATATAAAAAATAACAGAGAGACTTTCTTCTAGCATTTGTATGTTTTCAAAAAATCCTTTAGAACAGTATTTCTAAATAAACATTCATGGACTTTATCACTTGTGAAGTAAAAGAGGAAGAGTAAAGTACATTGAGTAATTGTAAATATTACAACATATGTGAGAAGCAGACAATGGATGCATAATAAGAGTTCTAGAAGAGGAATCACACAGCCCAAGTCCTGACCACAGCTCTTTTAATAATAATAGGTTTTGTGAACTGGGCAGCACACAGTCATCATATTCCTGATTTCCTTTCTTGTCAAAGAGAATAACTACAGAGCCTACCTACAGCCTCAAGCTGAAGATCATTATATGGTAGATTTAAATTTAAAATGTACAGGTGTATGCAGATTCTATATAGTAGACGAAAATGTTTCATTCATTTTTTTTTTGCAGTCTAACAAATGAAAAGAATTTTAGTGTCATATGCTTTGCAATTCTAGATTGTATGGGCAATCAAAACCTATAAATTATGATGATGATAAGGTAACAGAGTTAGCATGTACTGGGGGCTACTGTCTGCCAGTTGTTGAAATAAGTGTTTCACATAGGTTATCTCGTTGACCCACCACACCACCTTACTATGTTCTTTAGACAACTAGTTGAGGTCACACAGCTAACATGTGCCAAAACAAGGATTAAAACCCTGATAGACTGACTGAAGAGCCTATACTCTTTCCCGAAAGAAAAAAATATACATAAATGAGTTTTTGATCAATACCTAACTTTCCATATTCTTTTTAAGACATTTGTATAAACAGAATAACAATTTTAAATAATGCTATGTTAGAAAATTATATCTAAATTCAACAAACAAGGAATGACAATGAACATATTCTGTATGTGGCAAATAATAGAATTATTTTGAGATTAAATAAAACTCATTCTAAAGACCTGTAACACATACACTGTAAAGTACCTCAAAACATTAGTTACCACTGCAAAACGATAAGGTAAAATTCATCTTATCACTTTAATCCTTGGGATAACTAATCATGGAAATTTACACACACATATTTGTGCACATGCATAACACACATGCTTGTGTTTGTGTATATATATATACATAAACAAACATCTATTTTTTCAATCGGTGCCTTGTTCATTTACAGAAGTAGTAAACCAAAGGCAGGTTCTATCTGCTTTATATAGTGAGGAGGGGCTTCACATGCAGGAATAAATATACACATACATAGTTTAAAAAGAGAATATTAAATGCACAAGACATAACAGTATACAGCAATGCCAGTGAAAGTTTGAGAGATTAAAACTGAGGTTTTAATATCACTTTTAAAAGAAATTTTCAAGGACATCATTAAAGATAAAATGTAGAATATCAACGTCATTAAAGTTTAGACTTAAGCCATGTTGTCTAATTAACGAAAGCACAGGATGAAAGTAAACCTACTGCATCAAAGATATAAAATAAACTTACACATATGTTTCATAGAAGCCGTGGTAGGAACTGTGTATAAAAGACAGGTTAAATTGAGAGCGCCTCTGTATATGTGGGTAGTTCTCATGTGAGCAGGGCTAGATCAATATGTAAATGTCAAAGGCCTCCTAAAAATCTTGGCAGACCTAAGTTTTACTTGCCTTGTTTGCAAAGCTGACTCAACTCTCTAAGGAGAGGGGAAAAAATCATTTTTATGTTCTTATCTATATGCACGATATATGTGTATATACACACATATATATACACGCACTCACATATGCACATGTGTGCACGCACATGTATGTTTGTGTGTATGTGTGCCTCTTGTACTTCCCTTTGTTTATCTGCTTCAAAATTTTATATGTAACAGGAAATTTTTGTCATGACTGAGAAGTTAAGGTTCGGGTACTTTAGGGACCCACACAAATAATCTATTTGCATTTGGAGCTTGACTGCCGCCCGCTGAAGTTGAGGGTTGTCCTCATTTATTTCCATCCAAGCACTTTCTTAGGAGTAAAGAGGCTTCTTTTTTGAGCTAACATATGTCTTCTTTATCTTCCCTATATTGCACCCATTTATCTGGAGCTCTTGAACTATATAAAATATACATAATCCCTCCATCACTTAGCAGTCCTATTGAAAAGAAGTACTAAACATTTATTTATGTTGGCTTTCCCACATTGGAATTCTGTAAGTTACTACCCCATATATTTAATGGAAAAAACTGTGTTCCATTCTTATGTTTAGAAAATTGGATTAAAGGAATATTCGTGTCTTGGAACATATATCATGCTTATATGTTTAGTGACTCTCCAAGAGGGCTATTTAGTTTGCCATATTTCCCAAATATTTCCCCAGGGGACCAAATTTTCCCATATAGTATGTATTATTATATTCCAGAATTAGTGTTCTAAGGGATACCACTTAGTTAACATTACTACAGGATATCTCAATTCTCAAATACAAGGATCTTCAAGGTTTCCATATTATCAAACAGGTAGTATATAGGCTGTTGGTGGCTTCGAAGAGAACCTGAAAAACTTCCAGCTTTTGGGGGATCTTTTATTATTCAAAACTGGTTTTGTTTTCATGATAATATAACTTAACAAAATCTGCATGGCTTAACACAGCAACAGTTGATTTCTTTCTCATAACACATGCCTCACACTTGAGAGCTGGTGGGACTGTGCTCTACACGGTCACCCAGGAAGTCAAGGTGATGGGAGTCCACCATCTCATCTGCACGTGGTCAGGTGTAGCAGCAGTTGATAAGAACTTGAATGCTCTGCAGTGCTTCTGAGGAAGTATTCTGTGGCGCTTCCATCCAAGGACAGTCAGCCAGAATTTATTGCATAACTGCTCCTAATCGTAGGGGTCTGACAGATGCAGGGGAGTGGACAAAATATTTGGGGCTACCACTGTATCTCCCACAGCTAATAACACTCCTTAACTTCTTTTTATGAGCAAAATTGCCATGGTGTTAACCGATTGATGTCTCCTGAATGTCATGATAGAGTAATCTAAATATTGTACGATGGTGAATAGAGTTCGCCACAGAGGGACAATGTGTTGAATGTAAAGGAAGAATAATCATTAGTAAGATATCCCACATGTAAGAGCAAGAGAAGAATTTCAGAAAGTTACAGCAGGGAATTAAAGGAATGTTTAGCATTCACTTAAAAATGGTAGCTGTGTAGTCCAGGAATGTGTTATATGGTACAAAAAGTTAATAAAACAATGCAGTTACTACCATGATCAGATGATTAAGGTTAGCATGCCAGTGAAAGCCACAGAAGAGGGAGGGCAACTGTTTCAAATACTGAGCACTTTACATGTACCTCTTTCTGCCCTAGGTGCTTTATATTCCTGCACAGATTAAGGGTATTATAGTGATTTTTCTTAAACGACCAGGAAATAAATTGTGTGAAGCAAGCAACATAGCAATGTCCAGCAGTACTTTTGAAAAATGCACTTTGTATTCGTAAGTAATTATTCTTAAGTGAAAGGAATCCATGGTCATAAAACTTTGGGAAACAGTGTACAGTAAATTTTACCTCCTGGAATCTGAAAAATAATATATGTGTATAACTGAATCACTTTGCTATACACATGAAACTAACACAACATTATAAGTCAACCATAAGTCAATTAAAAAGAACTTAAAAAATTTTTTTTCCTCTTGGAGATTTACAGCACATTAATCACTCTGAAAATCCTCCCCAGAAGAAGTTAGTTTAATGTTATTAAACCCAAGTTTACCAAATTTTTTTATCATAGAGCTAAAAAGAGTAAAGAAAAATTAACCTATCACACACTGCTGGGCCTGGTGTAGAACTGAAAGAAGTAGTAGCCATGGGGCTTCTTGTTTTCCTACGTGTCTTGCTGGGTATGCCAAGAAGGAAAGGCGCTAACTGCTCGTTACATGAGCCTTTACCTGGGCTTATGTTTGCAGTGGTGAACCTGGAGGAATGATGTAATGTCTCACTCCTGCCCCCAAACCATAAGAGGCCTTGCTCACTGCTTGCTCTCAAAGTGGTGGATCCCTGAAACTCAGTCTTCCTGAGCTGCAGTACAATCTCACGATGTGCACAGCATCCCTTTGACCTTGTTGCATCTCCCCTGTGAGACTTGAGGTCCAGGGGAACTGACACGTGCTTTTTACTGAACTGTAATAAAGTCTTTTGCCAACATCCATGAACAATTTAGGCTAATTTATTAGCTTGTAAGTAGGGTAACTTCAAATCCAGGATGTAACAGTACAAAGTGGTAATAATAAACTTTCAGCTCTTTCCATAAATTGATTAATTTGAATAATCTTTCCAGGGCTACTAATTTTGACAGAGGAGAAGTATGAGTTACGAGATAATCAACTCACAGATGCTATGATCTACCAAAGTTACAAGGTCTTAATTAACATTTGAGTGCTTACTCTTTTATTCACTGTGGAAAGAACTTTATATGCATTAACTTGTTTAATCCTCTAAGCCACTGTATGATGGAGGTATCAGTACCTTCATTTTACAGATGAGGAAACTAAGACACAGAGGGCTTAATTATTTCATAAGGTCACACAGTAAGTTGTGGGCCTGGAATTCAAACCCCAGGCACCAGAACCAAATTTCTATCCATCACATTTAGAGAGAGGAGATATAGGAATTTTAAATTTATTCACAATAGAAACAAAGAACAATTGTCACAAAAAATAATAAAAACCCAATTAAAGAAGGATTTTTTTAAATATTAAAAACCTGAGTTTGCAAATGTCTACCCATAAAAAAAGCAAATCAAGATTTTATTGTCCAACAAGTGTAAAGAACACATGCGAAGAGAGCAAGTGAGTTTTGAGCTAGAAGGGAGGGCCTCACAAGTCAAGATACGGTTAATACTCCTTATTTAATCATTCAGATCGTATCAAGCAGAACAGCCCCATTCAGATGGTAACATGGGCCTCTAATCTCCAAAGTCCAGAGTTCATTGTTGGTGTGGCAAAGCAGTTCAGTCAGTTGAAGAATATCTATTTTGTGTAGCTCCAATTTTGCATAACATATACTTTACATAGCTGTGATAGCTTAGTATAATTGTAGTGTTATAGGAAACTCTCAGGTTAACCAAGCCACTCAAAATGATTACTCATGATACCAAGATTAAGCACCTTCAGCTACAGGGATCAACAAACTGTGGCACGTGGGCCAACTGTAGTCCACCCTCTGTTTTGTAAATTGATGTTCTTTGGAACACAGTCATACCCATTTGTTGGGTACCGTCTACGACTGCTTTGTGCTGCAACGACAGAGCTGAGTAGGGGCAACTGCTACAGAGGCCCTGTGAGCTGCAAAGCCTGCAATATTTCCTATCTGGTCCTTTACAGAAAAAGTTTGCTGATTTCTGTTTTAGTACCTTAAGCACATTTTCATCAGTGGTACATATCTTTGTTTTGTTTTTAATTTTTATTGGAGTATAGTTGATTTACCATGTTGTGTTAGTTTCAGGTGTACAGCATAGTGAATCAGTTATACACATACTACATATATCCACTCTTTTTTAGATTCTTTTCCCAAATAGGCCAGTACAGAGAATTGAGTAGAGTTCCCTGTGCTATACAGTAGGTCGTTATTAGTTATCTATTTTATATATAGTAGTGTTTATGTGTTAATCCCAACCTCCTAATTTATCTCTCCCCAACCCTCTTAACTCCTGGTAACCGTAAGTTTGTTTTCTTCATCTGTAACTCTATTTCTGTTTTGTAGATAAGTTCATTTGTACCCTTTTTTTTAGATTCCACATATTAGCAATATCATATGATATTTAAATACTTTATTCAGCATGTATATCAAAGTGAGTGAAACATGGAGCTTTAATGTTTCGAAGTGAACCCTACTATCAATATACTCTGAACTTTGAGTGTTTTTGTTTGTATTTCTACAATGTGACAGTGAATTAAACTAGTTGACCATAAATATTTATTCCATTTAACAGTGTTAGTGGTTAAAGCCAGACATCAAGTTGCCCATTTCATAGTTACCTTTAGGGATATTTTCCTTCCCCTAGGGATCCATGAATTTTCTCACTTAACTTTCTCATAATAGACCTTACTAAGTGTTCATGGCCTTTGGTCTACACAGATCTGGGCTGTTTAACTTTCTCAGTTTCAGTCTTTCTCCACCAAATGATTTCAGGTAACTACTATCAAATAGATGTTGAAAGAAACTTATTTGCCATCTGTGCCTTATACTGCATACACTATTTGTAACTTTTTGTTTATTTAGCAAGCCTGTTGAACATTTTCTTCACATTTTGCATGCTAAATTATTCCAAATAAACAGACACTTGTTTTTGATCCCAACGTAAGAACTATAGAGTTGTGTAGAAAATTACCTTGAGGCAATAGTGTCCTCCAAGTACACGTCCCGGCACTTTCCCAGAGGTCTTAGAACAAACAATCTCAGAGAACTTTAGATGCTCGAATTCTATAATTTTAAAATCAATTTAAAATACACAGTGAGAAGTTAGGAGAGAGAGGTGGGGTAGGTTTACAAATGTAGGACAGGTTGCAAGCAGGGTGAAAGCCTCACTGTACCTGAATCCTGAGGTACATGATTCAGGAGCAAGGGAGTCCAAAATACAGAAGGTGCTTGGTGTCAAATGCTACCCTTGTTGTATTGGAGAGACACAAGGACAAGTATAGCCCCAGCTCTAGACAATTAGTGACCTGATGGACAGCATAGTTTTTGTTTCTGTTTTTTACTTGCTACTGACAGGGGACAAATGGGATATCTTTATGCCTCCTATAAATGTAATGTCTTACACATTGACTGACTCATGTATATTTGGTATTTCCACCCTTCTGTTTTCAGCAAATGCTCTACTTTGTATCTAATGAGTCACACTAGCTTTTACACTTAGTTTCATCTGTCCTTGTTATTTGTTCTCTGATTAGCAGAGCTGAGTACACTTTTTAAAAAATTGTATAATTGACACACAGTCATCTCTCCATATCCAGGGGTTCCCCATCCACAGATTGAACCAAACTTGGAGTTTAGTCTGTGGTTGGTTGAATCTGGGAATGTGGATGGTCAACATGGAGGACCGATGGCCCTATGCCACTTTATATAAGGGACTTGAGCATCCCTGGATGTTGGTATCCGAGGAGGTCCTGGACCAATCCCCTGCAGATACCTAGGGATGACTGTATCACATTACCTTAGTTTCAGGTGTACAACATAATGATTCGATGTTTTTATACACTGTGCACTGATCACCACAATAAGTAGAGTGAACAACTATCACTGTAAATAGTTACAATTTATTTCTTGTTATAAAGACTCTTGAGATGTACTGTCTCAGCAGCTTTCAAATGTGCAATAGAGTGTTACTAACTAGAGTCATCATTGCTGTACAATACATGCCCAAGACTTACTTACTTTATAACTGGAGGTTTGTACTTTTTGATTCCCCTACTGACTTCACCTACCTCCACCCCTTGCCGCTGGCAACACCAATCTATTTTCTGTATTTATGACCTTGATTTTTCTTTTTTCTTTTGGATTCTGTGTATAAATGAGATCATACTGTGTTTGTATTTCTCTGTTTGACTTATTTCACTTAGCATAATGCCCTCAAGATTCGTTCATGTTGTCACAAATGGCAAGAATTCACTTTTCATGGTTGAATAATATTCCATTGTATGTCTGCTTGTCTATCTATCACAATTTCTCTATCCATCCATTTCTTAATCAACACTTAGGTTGTTTTGAGATCTTGGCTATTGTCAGTAATGCTGCAGCAATATGGGGAATGTATATATCTTTCAAAATTAGTGTTTTTGTTTTCTTCAAAAAATGCCCAGAAGTGTAATTGCTGGATCTTAAGGCATTTTTATTTTTAATTTTTTGAGGAACCTCCAGCTGTTTTTCCATGGTGGATGTTCCAATTTACATTTCCAACAACAGTGCACAATGGTTTCCTTTTCTCCATATCCTAGCCAAAACTTGTTATTTCTTGTCTTTTTGATAACAGCCATTCTAACAGGTGTGGTAAGATCTCAATGTGGTTTTGATTTGCATTTTCCTGATGATTAGTGATGTTGAGCATCTCTGAATGTACCTATTAGGCCATTTGTATCTCTTCTTTTGAAAAATATCTATTCAGATCTTCTGCCACTTTTGTAATAAGATTTTTTTTTCTTTTTTTTTTTTGCTATTCAATGTTATGAGTTTTTTATTCTTTACATATTTCACATATTAACCCATTATCACATATATGATTTGCAAATATTTTCTCTTATTCCATAATTTGCCTTTTTATTTTATTGGTTTCCTTTGCTGTGCAGAAACTTTTGAGTTTGATGTAGTTCTATTTGCTCATTTTTACTTTTGTTGTAAAATTTGAAAAATTATCACCAAGATTGATGTCAAAGAGTTTACTGCATATCTTTGCTTCCAAGAGTTTTATGGTTTCAGGCCTAACATTCAAGTCTTTAATGCATGTTGAGTTAATTTTTGTGTATGGACCAAGATAGTGGTCTAGTTTCATTCATTTGCATGTGGCTGTCCAGTTTTTGTAGCAACATTTGTTGTAGAGACTGTTCTTTCCTAATTGTATATTCTGAGCTACTTTCTTGTAAATTAATTGATCATATATGCATAGGTTTATTGCTGCACTCTCTTATTCTGTTCCATTAATATGTGTCTGTTTTACACTAATAACATCCTGTTTTGCTTTATATTACTTTGTAATATAGTTTGAAATCAGGGTGCATGATGCCTCCAGCTTTGCTCTTATTTCTCAAAATTGCTTTCGGTATTCAGGGTCTTTTATGGTTCAATAGAAATTTTAGGACGATTTGCTCTATTTCTGTGAAAAATACCATTGGAAGAATCTGTAATTTGCTTGGGGTAGTATGGACATTTTTACAATATTAATTCTTCCAACTCATGAGCATGGAAGTTCTTTTTTTGTGACGTCTTCAATTTATTTCATCAGTGTCTCATATTTTTCAGTGTACAGGTCTTTCACCTCCTTGGTTAAATTATTCCTAGGTATTTGGTTCATCTTGATGGAATTGCAAATAGGATTCTTTTCTTAATTTCTCTTTCTGAGAGTTCTTTATTAGCATGCAGAAACACAACATTTTTGTATTTTGATTTTGTATCATGCCACTTTACTGAATTTATTTATTAGTTCCAACAGCTTTTTTAATAAAAGTCTTTAGGGTTTTTATACATAATATCATGTCATCTACAAACAGTGACAGTTTTACTTCTTCATTTCCAACTTAGATATCTTTCATTTCTTTTTCTTTTATGACTGCTATGGCCAGTGCTTCCAATACTATGTTGAATAAAAGTGGAGAGAGTAGACACTCTTGATCTTGGAGGAAATGCATTCAGCTTTTCACCATTGAGTATGATGATAGCTGTGGGTTTGTCATAAATGGCCTTTATTATATTGAGATACATTCCCTCTAACTTTGTTGAGAGTTTTTATCATAAATGGATGTTGAATTTTAAAATACTTTTTCTGTATCTATTGAGATGATCACATGATTTTTTAATCTTTCATTTTGTTAATTTGCTGTCTAACATGGATTGATTTGCACATGTTGAACCATCCTTGTGTCCTTGGAATAAATTCCACTTGATCATGGTGTATGATCCTTTTAAAGTGTTGTTGAATTTCATTTGCTAATATTTTGTTGAGATTTTTGTGTCTATGTTCACCAGGGATATTGACCTGTAATTTTTTTTCCTGTGACTTCCTTGTCTACTGTTGGTATCATGGTTTTACAGGCCTCATAAAGTGAGTTTGAAGTGTTTCCTCCTCTTCTGTTTTTTGAAAGAGTTCGAGAAGCATTGGTTTCAATTCTCTTTGAATGTTTAGTGGAAAACAACAATGAAGTTGTCAGGTCCTGAACTTCTGTTTGGTGAGAGGTCTTAGATTACTAATTCAATCTCTTTACAAGTAATTGATTTATTCAGTTTTTCTGTTTCTTCATGATTCAGTCTTGGTAGGTTGTATGTTTCCAGGAATTTATCCTTTTCTTCTAGGTTGTCAAATTTGTTGATGTGTATTTGTCAATAGTAGTCTCTTATGAACCTTAAACCTTTGTACTTCTGTGGTATCAGTTCTAATGTTTTCTCTTTCTCTTGTGATTTTATTTATTTGAGTCCTCTTTTTTCTTGGTGCGTGTAGCTAGAAGTTTGTCAATTTTATTTCTCTTTTCAAAGAATCAGCGCTTAGTTTCGCTGATCTTTTCTACTGTCTTCTAGCCTCCATTTATTTCTGCTCTGTTTTTATTTCCTTCCTTCTGCTAACTTTAGACCTCATTTGTTTTTTCTTTTTCTAGTTCCTTGAAGTGTGAAGGTAGGTTGTTTGAGATTTTTCTTGTTTCTTGAGGTGGAATTTATCATTATGAACTCCCTCTTAAAACTGCTTTTGCTGCATCCAATAACTTTTGGTATTTTGTATTTCCATTCTCATTTGTCTCAAAATGTCTTTTGATTTCTCTTTTGTTTTACTTTCTGACCCATTGGCTATTCAGTAGCACAGTAGCATGTTGTGGAATTGGCACATATTTGTGAATTTTCCAGTTTTCTTCTTGAAATTGACCTCTAGATTCAGAGCATTGTGGTTGTAATAGTTGCTTGATATGATTTTAGTCTTTGTAAAGCTATTAAAACTTGTTATTTGGTTTAACATATAATCTATTCTGGAGATCCATGTGCACTTCAAACGAATGTGAATTCTGTTGCTTTGGGATGGAATGGTGTATATATATCTCTTAAGTCCATCTGGCCTAATTTATCATTTAAGGCCAAAGTTTCCCTATTGATTTTCTGTCTGGATGATATATCCATTGATATAACTGGGGCATTTAAGTCTTCTTGTAGTATTGTATTCCTATTTCTCCCTTTAGGTCTGTTAATATTTGCTTTATATATTTTGTGCTCCTGTGTTGGGTACATAAATATGTACAAATGTTACATCCTTTTATTAGATTGACTCTTACCATTTTGCAATGCTCTCCTCTTTCTCTTATTACAGTCTTTGTTTAAAGTCTTTTTGTCTGATGTAAGTATAGCTACCCCAGCTTTCTTTTGGTTTCCATTTCCATGAAATATAATTTTCTATCCCTTAACTTTCAGTGTGTATGCGTTCTTACATCTGAAATGAGTCTTTTGTTGGCAGCAGATAGATGCATCTTTAAAAAAAAGTCCATTCAGCCAATCTTTGTCTTTTGATTGGAGAATTTAATCCATTTACATTTAATGTAGTTATTGACATATATGTTCTTATTACCATTTTGTTAATTGTTATTTGTCTGTTTTATAGTTTCTCTCTGTTCCTTTCTTCTCTTCCTTTTTGGTTTCATAACATTTTTTGTGGTGTGCTTAGATTCCTTTCTCTCTATCTTTTGTGCATCTATTACAGGTTTCTGCTTTGTGGTTCTCATGAATCTTATATATAATAACATTATAACATGCACATAAAGGCTTACATATAACAGCGCATTTATAACAGTCTATTAGTTCATAACTACTTAAGTTTGAATACATTTTAAAGCTCTACATTTTTACTCTCCCACATGTTTTATGTTTTTGATGTCAAATTTACATGTTTTTATGTTGTAAATCCCTTAAGTAATTATTGTAGTTAGTTGTTTTTACTACATTTTTTTTTTTTTTTTTTTTGCAGTATGCGGGCCTCTCACTGTTGTGGCCTCTCCCATTGTGGACCACAGGCTCCGGACACGCAGGCTCAGTGGCCATGGCTCACGGGCCTAGCTGCTCCATGGCATGCGGGATCCTCCTGGACCGGGGCAGGAACCCATGTCCCCTGCATCGGCAGGCGGACTCTCAACCACTGCACCACCAGGTAAGCCCCTGTTTTTACTACTTTTGACTTTTAACCTTCATACTACCTTTAGTATATTTCGTTTTACCAGTGAGATTTATATTTTCATATTTTTTTTGTTACTGATTAGAACCCTTTTTTCATTTTATAAAAAAAACCCTTTAACATTTCTTGTAAGGCTGGTTTAGTGGTAATTTATTCTTTTAGCTTTTTTAGCATCTATTTTCTTTTTTTCTGATTTTTACTTATTTTTTTATTGAAGTATAGTTGATTTACAATGTTTCAGGTGTACAGCAAAGTGATTTAATTATACACACACACACATATATTATTTTTTCAGATGCTTTGCCATTATAGTTTATTACAAGATATTGAATATAGTTCCCTGTGCTATAAACTAGGACCTTGTTGTTTATTTTATATATAGTAGTGTGTATCTGTTAATCCCAAATTCCCAGTTATTCCTCCGCCCTTTCCCCTTTGGTAATCATAAATTTGTTTTCTATGTCTGTGAGTCTATTTCTCTTTTGTAAATAAGTTCATTTGTATCTTTTTTTTAGATTCCCCATATAAGTAATATTGTATGACATTTGTTTTTGTCTGACTTACTTCTCTTAGTATGATAATCTCTAGGTCCATCCATTTTCCTTCAAATAGAATTATTTCATTCTTTTTGTATGGCTGAGTAATACTCCATTATAAATATATATATATATATTTCTGTAACATCTTACAGAAAAATCAAAATGAACTTTTTGGCCAACACAATACATATATATATACACACACACCACATCTTCTTTATCCATTCATCTGGCAATGGACATTTAGGTTGCTTCCATGCCTTGGCTATAGTAAATAGTACTGCTATGAACACTGGGGTGCATATATCTTTTCTAATTAGAGTTTTCATCTTTTCTTGATATATGTCCAAGAGTGGGAATGGTAACTCTAGTTTTAGTTTTAAAAGCAACCTCCAGACAGCTTTTCCATAGTGGCTGCACCAATTTACATTCCTACCAACAGTGTAGGATGGTTCCCTTTTCTCCACACCCTCTCCAATATTTCTTATTTGTAGACTTTTTGATGATGGCCATTCTACCTGGTGTGAGGTGGTGCCTCATTGTAGTTTTGATTTGCATTTCTCCAATAATTAATGATGTTTAACATCTTTTCATGTGGCTGTTGGTCATCTGTATGTCTTCTTTGGAGGAATGTCTATTTAGATCTCCCGCCCATTTTTAATTGGGTTATTTGTCTTTTAGATGTTAAACTGTATAAGTTATTTGTATAATTTGGAAATTAAGAGCTTGTCGGTTGCATCATTTGCATATTTTCTCCCAGTTCCTAGGTTTTTTCTTTTTATTTATGGTTTCTTTTGCTGTGCAAAAGCTTTTAAGTTTAATTAGGTCCCATTTGTTTATTTTTGCTTTTGTTTCCACTACTCTAGGAGACAGATCCAAAAACATATTGCTGCAATTTATGTGAAAGCATGTTGTGCCTATGTCTTCCTCTAGGCGCTTTATATTTTCCAGTCTTACATTTAGGTCTTTAATCCATTTTGAGTTTATTTTTGTATATGGTGTTAGAGAATGATGTAATTTCATTCTTTTACATGTAGCTGTTCAGTTTTCCTAGCACCACTTATTGAAGAGACTGTCTTTTCTCCATTGCATATTCTTGCCTCTGTTGTTGTAGATTATTTGACCATTTGGGGGTGGGTTTATTTCTGGGCTTCCTATCCTGTTCCGTTGAGCTATGTGTCTGTTTTTGTGCCAGCACTATACTCTTTTGATTACTGTAGCTTCATATTACAGTGTAAAGTCAGGGCATGTGATTCCCCAGCTCCATTCTTCTTAAGATTGTTTTGACTATTTGGGGTCTTTGGTTTTACCATACAAATTTCAAAATTTTTGTTCCACTTCTGTGAAAAAGGCCACTGGTAATTTGATAGGGATTGCAATGAACCTGTAGATTGCCTTGGGTAGTATGATCATTTTAACAATACTGATTCTTCCAATCAAAAAACATGATATATCTTTGCATCTGTTTGTGTGGTATTCAGTTTCTTTCATCAGTGTTTATGTTTTCTGAGTGCAGCTCTTTTGCCTCATTATGAAGTTTTATTCGTAGGTAGGTCACTCTTTTTGATGTGATGGTAAATGGGATTGTTTCTTTAATTTTTCTTCCTGATATTTCATTGTTAGTGTACAGAAATGCAACAGATTCCTATACATTAATTTTTATCCTGAAACTTTACTGAATTCATTGATGAGCTCTAGTAGTTTTCCAGTTGCATCGTTAGGATTTTCAATGATGACTTTTCCAGGTAGAACATTCTTGGTTGAAAGTATTTTGTTTTCATTTCTGTTTTTGTTTTTTTCCAGCATTTTGAATGTATCATGCCTCCCCCTTCAGGCCTGCAAAATTTCTGCTGCAAATTCTGCTGGTAGTCATATGGAGTTTCTTCGTATAGACCAAGTTATTTCTCTCTTGCTGCTTTTAAGATTCTGTCCTCTTTTACTTTTGATTTTTTAATTATAATATCTCTTGATGTGGAAATCTTTGGGTTCGTCTTATTTTGCACTCTCCGTACTCCTGGAGCTGGATGTCTGTGTGCTTCCCCAAGTTAGGGAAGTTTTCAGCCATTATTCCTTTGAATAAGTTCTCTTTTCCTTCCTTTCTCTCTTCTCCTTCTAGGACCACTGTAATGAGAATGTTACTCCACTTGATGTTGTCTCATAATTCCGTTAAATTATCTTCACTTTTTCTCATTCTTTTTGATGTTCTGGTTGGGTGAGTTCTACTGCCTTGTCTTTGAGTTCATTGACTTTTTCTTTTGCTTCATCTGCTCTGATGTTAAACCCCTCTTAGTGTATTTTTCAGTCCAATTATTGTATTCTTCAGCTCTGTGACTTTTTTTCTACAAAGTATTTAATTTATTTTTTGGGAAGGGGCCTTCATTTTATTTTATTTTATTTATTTATTTTTAACACCTTTATTGGGGTATAATTGCTTTACAATGGTGTGTTAGTTTCTGCTTTATAACAAAGTTAATCAGCTAAACATATATCCCCATATCTCCACCCTCTTGTGTCTCCCTCCCCCCCTCCCTATCCCACCCCTCTACATGGTCACAAAGCACCGAGCTGATCTCCCTGTGCTATGCAGCTGCTTCCCACTAGCTATCTATTTTACATTTGGTAGTATATATAAGTCCATGCCAATCTCTCACTTTGTCCCAGCTTACCCTTCCCAGTCCCCGTGTCCTCAAGTGCATTCTCTGCATCTGCATCTTTATTCCTGTCCTGCCCCTAGGTTCTTCATAACCAACTTTTTTCTTTAGATTCCGTAAATATATATGTGTTAGCATATGGTATTTGTTTTCTTCTTTCTGACTTACTTCACTCTTTATGACAGACTCTGGGTCCATCCACCTCACTACAAATAACTCAATTTTGTTTCTATTTATGGCTGAGTAATATTCCATTATATATATGTGCCACATCTTCTTTATCCATTCATCTGTAGATGGACACTTAGGTTGCTTCCATGTCCCGGCTATTGTTAGTAGTGCTGAAATGAACATTATGGTACATGACTCTTTTTAAATTACGGTTTTCTCAGGGTATATGCCCAGTAGTGGGATTGCTGGGTCATGTGGTAGTTCTATTTTTAGTTTTTTAAGGAGCCTCCATACTGTTCTCCATAGTGGCTGTATCAATTTACATTCCCACGAACACTGCAAGAGGGTTCCCTTGTCTCCACACCCTCTCCAGCATTTATTGTTTCTAGATTTTTTGATGATGGCCATTCTGACTGGTGTGAGGTGATACATCATTGTAGTTTTGATTTGCATTTCTCTAACGATTAGTGATGTTGAGCGTCCTTTCATGTGTTTGTTGGCAATCTGTATATCTTCTTTGAAGAAATGTCTATTTAGGTCTTCTGCCCATTTTTGGATTGGGTTGTTTGTTTCTTTAATATTGAGCTGCATGAGCTGCTTGTAAATTTTGGAGATTAATCCTTTGTCAGTTGCTTCATTTGCAAATATTTTCTCCCATTCTGAGGGTTGTCTTTTGGTCTTGTTTATGGTTTCCTTTGTTGTGCAAAAAGTTTCATTAGGTCTCATTTGTTTATTTTTGTTTTTATTTCCATTTTTCTAGGTGGTGGGTCCAAAAGGATCTTGCTGTGATTGATGACATAGCGTGTTCGGCCTATGTTTTCCTCTAACAGTTTTACAGTGTCTGGTCTTACATTTAGGTCTTTAATCCATTTTGAGGTTTTTTTTGTGTATGGTGTTAGGGAGTGTTCTAATTTAATTCTTTTACATGTAGCTGTCCAGTTTTCCCAGCATCAATTATTGAAGAGACTGTCTTTTCTCCATTGTATATTCTTGCCTCCTTTATCAAAAATAAGGTGACCATATATACCCGGGTTTGTCTCTGGGCTTTCTGTCCTGTTCCATTGATCTATATTTCTGTTTTTGTGCCAGTACCGTACTGTCTTGATTACTGTAGCTTTGTAGCATAGTCTGAAGTCCAGTGATTCTTTAAGTGGAGTTGTAGACGGGCCAGAAAAGGCAGATGAAGAGAGAGCAGCCACCGTGTCTCTAATACATAGAACTTCAACCAGAAACACTGAAGTAAGAGGTGGAACACACCTGCAACAAATTCCAGCTCCAAAGATAATTATTGTGTAGCTCAGACATTGATAATGGGTTAAGATTGACAGATTATTGCATATGTAAAAATCTAATGTATAGCTAGGTTTTTTTTTCCTGAAATGATACCCCCTTTACCTCTTTCTGAGAACTAAAAGCTTTATAGATTGTTCTCTTTCTTCATGTACTTGTCAGCAACAATAAGCCTCAACCCATTTTAAGATGCTGTAGACTCTAATTTATGTTAACCCGTTTGTAGATGCTATACATTTTCAAACTTAAGTTTTGAACACCAATAGTTTTGTGGTGATTAAACAATTTTGAATGAATATATGCCTGTCTAAAATATGGGGTAGTTTTTCTACAAAACAAATTCATCCTTGTGTACAATTACACTTTCTCTGGGGCAATCAGCAGGTCAACGTTTAATGCATTCCCAAAAAGTGCTCCACTCCCACCTCAGCATGTGCACATGGGCACACACACACATATCCAAACCCATTTTTCACATAAATAAATCTATCTCCCATTTTTTTAAAGCAAGTATTATACTTTCTACTGGGCAGTTTTAATGTGTTTCACTTATCTCTGTGTATGGATATTTTTCCTCTGCATAATTTATAGAATTCAGGGAAAATACGGTGAGGAATGATAATGATTAGAATATACATGTATTTAGT
Source organism: Delphinus delphis (assembly GCF_949987515.2). NCBI lineage: Eukaryota > Metazoa > Chordata > Mammalia > Artiodactyla > Delphinidae > Delphinus > Delphinus delphis. Next base: position 24,876,574 of record NC_082691.1, on the reverse strand, counting down.
TGAACGGTACTAAAGACATATAAGTCAAAACTTTTTTACTGATACCCAAATACTATGGAGGTGCATTCCTTTATGAAGAGTTAAAATCTGAGTCACTGACTGGTTATGCAATTCTACCATGAGGTGGATATGTAATTTCTCAACCAATTCTTTTGAACAGTTTCTACTTTACATCGTTCAGCCCTACTTAGTTTAAGATTTAAAGAAGTATCCTTTATATTCCTCCTTGATCAACATGTCCACAAATACCCTAATGCAGCAAGAGTAGTCTCAAGTATCAGAAGAGGATGTTTAGGATCTCATCTGTCTATATCTTAGGGGGATACTTTTTTCTGTTGCCAATAAATGAGAGGACATTATTACATCAGTATGTTTTGAGTAGCTTCAGATTTTCAAAAGATCCTTGGTTTGGGGTTTTCAGTATTTACCCTGGCAGCTAACATGAGGAGATTAATTATTCTTGATTTTAGTATCTCAACAAACGAATTACTAATAATTTATCCTAGAAACCTCTGTGTATAAAACACAAACAGAATGTGGTCCACCTTTCCTTTCTATGGGGAGCCTTTTTAGGGGGCCTAGTGCTCTCTGCCATAAGTGAACCCCTGCTAACGAAAGGGGTTACGTAACAATATATCTTCTAATAAAAAGGAAAGATCCTTCATAGTCTAGACTTTAAGTACTACAACTCTAAAGCATGACCAAGTATCTTTTTATTTCCTTTTCCCCCAACTAGCTCAAAAAATTACCTAAGGAAAAAATAGTCAAGGTTGAATTTAGAAATGTTTCAGAAGGAAATGTAGATGCATAAAGAATTAAAAATTCAGATAGAATGCATCAGTCAGAAAACTAGAGTAAATATTTTGTGACACAACAGGAACTAGGCAAAGCACAGGAATTTAAGGAAGAACATCTTTTAATGTTTGAAACCAGTCTTTCTGTGGTGACTATAAAAGCAAGAAATACTACAACAAATAACTATGAATGGACATTCTACTCTTTGTAATCTCCCACACAATAATTTCTGTATTATCATTTACATCTCTTAATACTAGCACAGCATTCTGAAGTTGCCAAGCATAAGTTGTATACAACTGAGTGAAAAGATCAAAATCTACTCAGATTTCCAAAAGAACTGCAGAACATGGAAAATGACAGTCCCAAAAATGTCCATTTGTATGATCATTGATAAAAATATACGCCCATATTGTTATAAACAGCATGGTTATAGTGCCTACTGATGCTGTACAAAGGATTCCATAGAGAAAGAAACTTAAGTAATGTATAATAAATGGTTCATAGGCCAGTCATTTAGTTTCCATTTTTAAACGTCTTTCAAAATGGCTCATGCTCATGAAATGCAATGTCCTGGCAGTTCTGGGGTCTGTGTATTGCAGGGACACTGATGAGGGTAGTGATGTTTTTCCCTTTGATGAGGACGACAAGAGTTCAGGGTCCAGGATTTGTTTAGAACATCCACCCCTTTGCTGAATTTAGCAAAAGGGAACCAATCAGTGAATCAGTACCAAATAAAAATAACTGGATCATGCTGAAGCCACATCTGTAGAAACTGAAATCCATTCCATTGTGAACATGTTGAATTTTAAAAGTTACTGCTTTTTGTTCAAAGTGTGGATTTTAATGACATCTTAATCCTTTAGAAACGTGCTTCTGCTCAGTGCAGAGAACAAAAGTGCCGCCAGTTCTTCAACTGTAAGATAAGGTGTGTTTTGCAAACATAAAGCACATTAAATCCTCATTTTGTAGGTCGATATTAAGAAAGGTCCTCATGTAGCTGGTGCATAAATGTCGACTCATTTGCTTCCTGGAAAGCAGAAGAAAGGTAAGTAAGTACTTACCAGAAAGTCGTGGAAAAATAAAACAGGTAATATTCAAATTCTAAATACTGAGGATGTCATGTTTTCTAGTAATTAGCCCAATTTCTCAAGCTGCAGAGAAAAATTCTCTGATGAACTTCATGGATAAGGCAGTTATTTTCCCATTCCAGGATACAAGGAAGGCTGCTTCCCAGCTCTCAAGAGCTGCGCGTGGCCAGATAAGGAGGGGTAGCTCGTTAAATCTGCTCTGGATGAGCATTTCCACTCTTTGCTGTCCCTTCAGACCATCCTCCATTTAGCGGTGTATATACTGCTACTTTCGAAAGGACTATTGGCTTACTCTCTTTGTGATGCATCGAGCAAAATCACACCTTAGCTCCACCATCTTTGCTTTACTCCCTCTTGTACATCCATCTCCTTATTTTTCAATTGTTTATAAATCTTCCCAGAGGCATAATTATTATAATATTCGAAACTGAAGCTTCTTTAAGGAAATCTATATCTGTGATTCTTCTAAACCTAGTAAATCAGGTAATCTACAGAGAACAGTGTTCTTCTGTATTTGTATAGAAAAGAAAACAGACATATCATTGTGTAAAGAGCAGTAACTTTTCCTTGTAACAGTCAAATGTTTAAGCCAAGTCAATATACTTGTTGATCAAGACACTCTAGAAAGTTTTCAATCTTTCACCTTAATTTAGCCACATAGAGACCCAAGATATTGGACATTCAGGGCTCATTAAGCACTGATGAAATAGATCATATAATTTTAATAATAGAGAATAGTATCAGAAAATTTTTACAACTACTGTATACTTCATTTTGAAAAGCATATTCTCCCACTACAACAAGGTTTTGTTGTAAATTGGCTTTTCAGTGAATGATCTCTTCTATCTGTTACTGGACTGATGACAGGTCTTAATGGTGATACCGTATTTCCTTTATTTATTATAATGTGAATGTATTAAGTCAGCATTTGGAATACATTCTGTCCAAAATGATTGTAGGCAGAATTGTTCAGTCTTCTTTTCAGGGAATAAATATAGGCTGAAAACATCAGAACAAAAGATAGAGTTGCCTTCCTAGGCCCAAGCTCTCAATCTCACACACAAAAAATATTGGTCCCAAAATGCCACTTCATTTTTTTTAATGTTCAATTTGACTGATTCCCATTTTGAAAATGGATAATTTTGCAGTTAAAATTTACAATTTTCTGGAACGTCTCCAAAAGACAGAAGTATGATGATGGATCCATGGCGATTGGAAACTCATAAAATTTTATTAGGGATTAGTTGTGATATTCATGTAAAATATTTAGCATGATTTTGGCACATTAAGAAGGTCAATAATTATCAGTGGCAGCTCCAGAATTTCTATATAAGACAGCTTACGGTCAACAACCTGATTGAAAGTAGAGTAAGAAGACTTGTTTTGAAATTGTAATTTTTCATAGTAAGTATATTGCTTTTATTTAGATTCCACATTTTTTTTTGATGTTCCCGGAAAGGAAGGGTGGATGGAAGCTATGGGTAAGTGGAAAATCACCCCCGCCCCCCGCTCAGGCCATACCAACGCCACGTATGATCATTAAAGAAAGGCTTCCATTTAGGAAAGATAGGGTCAGACATTCATTCCTCTATGTACAAGGGGGCACAGGCACTAATGTCTAAAACACAGAGGCCTGAACCGTCTCTTCAGTTTTGCTAAAACTCCTATCTGTCCACATTTACCTGATTTTTCCTGTAAACTCTGAGTAATTTGGTTTTACTATGTTGAACATTTTTTGTCTCTATTTTCTTGTACTGTTGTATTCAGTTCTAGCTCCCGAATTGTAAGCTCCCAAATTGTAATCATTCATCAGGGCTTCCACATCATGATTTTGGACAGCATATCTATACGCAGCAACTCTGTTTTAATATGCTATCTTCATTTTAAAACAGCATATTTTTATCTTATCTATATCATTTATTGAGTTTTTAATTCTCATTAATTTTTAGCTTAGCTAATCTAAATTTTCCCTTTTATTTTCTTTTCCTTTGTAAATTTCAGTCTCCCCTAATATCTACCATTTTCAGTTTCACATACCCTTTCCTAGTCAGAGAGATATTTAATTATTTGTGATTTTTTAAAATAACTAGCTAGAAATAATCAAGAAATAAAATTTAGTATATGTATAGCTTTTGTGCAACATTCTAACTTTTCAAAGGTGACAATTTCATAATTTAGCCCAGTCCTCCCAGAATAAAGATGAAATGTAGTGATCTGCTTAATATTAATAGGCCTTATTACTCATTCAGGCTTTGTTTATAATTTACATTAAGCATCTCAAAACTTCAAGGATGTGCTAAAAATGCTAGATGACTAGACATATCCAGAAATATTTGAAGCCTAGTTTATAACCTCTTTTTGATAAAATGAAAACAAGTAATATATAAACTAATGTTATTAAAGCCGTATATAATTTTTGTTATATACTTACTTAATTTACTCTCTTTGATCTGCATGCACAGTATGAAATCATAAAAAAAATAAACATCACCACACCAACACTGAGTAAGGTAATTTCTACCAGGCCAAGGAGGTTTATTTTTCCAGTCACTTGATTTCTGAACATTTCTGCCTTCTCATCACCAATGGTACCAGTCTGTAATCAAGTTAATAAATAACGTTATTTGGTTAGATTTGGGAACAAAATACTCAACTCTCCACTTAAGTGTATCACTTTTTTTTTTGAAACACCGCATAGATGTTAGTCATCTTTATCTGTAAGACAAGCCAATGGAATTCCCTTTGCATGCATGTCAAAGAAGGCAATAAATGCCAAGGTAGAATATTTAGAGAGAGAAATATAATCTTCCTCCCTTGAAACATGTCAGCTAGCATTCTTCAATATACTGATTTCATTGATAAATACAATGGTTTTACTGGAATGTTCTCCAGTTTTCTGAAGGTTGTTTCCTAGTGGCAGAGGAAAATGCCAAGGGTCAACAGTTTTCTTCCTCTAAAGGCTTATACAGTTCATTTCCTAATCCTGTGGCTAATCAGTTCCCTGATTTGTACTAAAAGATCTTGTCAGGCACTAGATAGACTGCCTACGTCTACTCTAACCTGGTTTTTGTAAGTTTGGTTGGCTTTTATTGGCACTACAACATTCACATGGAGTTATTTGGAGTTACACGTTTACATGACTCTTTCCTAACATATGCATTATGACAGGAAAAACTGTTTAATAAACATTATGAAAATAACACTGAAATCTAACATAAGCGTGATACTTCTGTGTGATTTGGTACTCTCAAAATAATTATTATATAATTAATAATATATAAATCTCCCATATATGCAATGGAAACACAAGTTCAAATACTATATATGTGTATTCAGTTTTCAAACAGCAAAAACTTTTTCTATCTACCAAGAAGTTTACTGTTTTTAGTGACTAAGAAATAAAAATACTAACCTCATTAAGCCAAAGAATAGGCACAAAATAGTTCTGCTTCAGACCCTTTAATGCTCTGTAATAAACATTGAAAATAATTATGAATATATATAATAATATACTACCCATATATGACAGAAATGTTAATAATTATTAGTGAAAATAAATTTTCAGAAATTAGCTGCTCTTGAAACTTGGTTAATAAGTACCTTGATGTTTGTTCCCTGTAGTGAATCATTTAAATTTTAATATGGCTGTTTCTCAGACATCTTTCACTCTTATAAATCTAATACACATTTCTAATTAGACTGACTTTTTCTAAGCACATGTTTTGTCCTTTCAAAAAATTATATGCAGGAAACTAAAATATGAATGCTAGAAACTATTCTCTTGAAAATATTTGGACAGCTAGCAAAATGAGCAGTGCCACAAATATTCCAAAATATGTGTAAATACCATTACAATACACACTAGATATAATTCTAAATTACAAATGAAAGTTATAAGCATTTAGTAATCATTTAATGACGTAAAGCCAAATAGAAGGTGAAAGTTTTATTATTTCCACTTCCTGTCATAGATATACCCACATTCTTACAAGGAGGTAGTAAAAATCATAATGAAACTTTTTCCAAGGGACTCACTCAATTTTTCTTGCTGGCTTGACCAATATGTTGATCTGCAGCCGTTTTGCAAATCGTAAGGTAAATCCAGTTATCTAAAAAGAGAACAAACTAAAAAATTACCAACTTATTTTAAAAACATTCTTTTATAATATCCAAAACTTATTTTTACTGTTATATAGAACCTAAGGTGAAACTGTTGTACTTAAAACTTGTGAAATTTATTAAAAAATTAATTGGACTTATTAAATATTACATACAAAACTGTCCATAATTACATTTTATGTGTATATGCCTGTATGTATACAGATGTATACACACATGCATATATATGTGCACGCGCACACAATTTTTTGCCCAAACTACTGTCAAGGTTTTAGTTAGATTTTTGATTTTTATCTGAACTGGTTTTGGCGAATCAACAACAACAACAGTAGTGAAACGTAGAACTCATGTAGTCAGTTTAAATCCTGAACTATATATTGTCAAATATATATTCAGTCAGAATCCATGTATCATCCGTATAATTATAATGCTACTTCTGTCATTATTTAAACTGAAACATGACTACTAAAATCCTGGCATTTCATTTAACTGTTGACAAGGGAATATTAAAATAAAAGTTAAAACTGTTACACTATAGGAAATTTAGTAGATTTTTTTTACACTAAGTATATCATAGATCTTGCCTCAAATGCACATATACCCATAAAACTTTTTAAATCCCTCATAGTCTAGTGTCCCTTCATGTAAGCAATACTTGCAGATAAGTATGAAAGAAGCCTAAGAGAGTACCTTATACCAAATTGTTTTAAACTGATTAGAATCATTTCCATCATTGCTATTCCTGACCTTTGCTGAAAAACTAAAATTGAATTACCTTGACATTTCATAAGCAACAATAGGAAGAAATCAACATAATTTTCATTGAAATAAAAGTAATTTATCAAGATTGTGATACAATAAATATCAATAAATGTGACTGACAAAAGGAGAGAATTTAATTTTTCCTTCATTTTAAAAAAACAAATGAGATAAATAATGTATTTGCTTACAGGTTCAACATCTAAGTACGTGCTGTGTTCTTCTTCATTTGGACTTAAGCCTTCAATAGGTTGTGAAATATCAGGACTTGCATATAGAAAATGAGGAAGTGAAATATACACAGGTTTTCCTGAAAACAAGGTTTAAGAGACAATTGGGATAAATTGTTTTCCTCATTTCATATACCACTTAGGAAAGACTTCCTTGAAAATAAAGCTTTTTAAGTTAGAAAGAGAAATGCATAAAGTTGGCTTTGAATACTAACTGGGGGATGAGGGTGAGGGAAAATTATTATATCTCATTGCTTTTTGATCAAAAATAAAATATAAATTTCTGCATCATCCTACTAACCATTCAGTTGATGTCTGTCGTTTATCCCTTAGGTGTTTATTTTCAATATGTAATGCTTAGCTGCTGAACGCAAAGTTACAACCATATACCTTCATGTTTCAGGCAGTAGTATGTCTATGGACTGAGAATTTATTTAAGAGGCTTTTGTTTCTTTATTCTCACCCATTCCAATATGAAGAAGGTGAGCAAAATAAGATAGACTCCAAATTTCATGTTTGAATCAATTCTTGTCTCAGACACCCTGAAATATACTTATTTTAATTTACCATTTTCTAGGGTAGAAAAGGTTAGAAAAACGTCAGATGGGTAAGTTACGATGCTCAGAATATTCTGGGAACTATTTTCATTTTACCCTAAATCTATAAGGAGCAACAGGGATTCTGCACAGCAAAGAAAACCATCAAAAAATGAAAAGGGTATCTATGGGATGGGAAAAAAATATTTGAAAAATGCATATCCCGTAAGTGATTAACATCCAAAATATATAAAAAATTCACACCACTCAAAAAAATAAATAACCCAATTAAAAAATGAGCAAAGGGCCTGAAGAGACATTTTCCAAAGTAGCACTCGGAAATATCAGTAGGGCTTTATCTAATAATAACTAAGTTTTGCAACACTGAAACGACTGGGACCTTGACAGCGGTACAAAAATCAAAACAAAAATATCCTACCACCACCTTTACTTTCTGCCCTCATTGCTTTCACACTTTAAATTTTTGCTGGAAAGGATTCCTGGGTGAAGTTTAAAGAAAACTACAGATTATGGCATGGATTGTGCCGTTGAGAACTTTTACTCACCGTCTTTGCATTTGCCAATATCTAGCACACCATATGAAGTACAATTTTTGGAGATAATTTTTTCTGTGCAGAAACAGTGATTGTCTGGATTTAGAACTGGAGATGCGAAAGCCAAGGATGGAAGACTAAATCTATACACAGGTATTCCTTTCAGATTAATTTCGGCTCCAAACACAGCATAGATTGACCTAAACACAGATAAAGATCTTCATTTATACTGAGGACATTTCTCAGAGTTTCCTTTATAGATTAAATATTTATATGACTCCCTCAAGTCCTCTATTTGTGCCCAATTTAAATTAAAGAAAAATAACATTTCAATCTTCTACAACTTAATCCTGGAGAGAAAGGCTGCTCACATGCTGGGGTGTGTGCCTATGGGTTTTGATATATGTCTCCTACACTCCTGCATTTACCAAGTGTCCACCATAACCCCGGCAACATACCGGGACTCAATACATGTTTTCTAATCCCCTGTTAATTCTAGTTGAAGAAATGCTGCTCTTTTCAGTTTTACAGATAAGGAAAAATTCAGAGATATTAAATGCTTACCCACACCACAAGCGTTTAGAAACAGGGCTAGGATTCAAGGATATCCGTGTGTGTGTGCCAATGCTTTTGTAATAGCTGCTAGGCCCCATCAATTTGAAAAGATGCTATACTGTCTGTAGAGCACATTAACATAGCCCTGTGACTGTGGTATCATCCTCTTTGGACATCTTTACAAAGACTGAACATGCCTTTCTAGAGTTGACTGTTACTACACATACTACTAGTTTAGTAAAAGAATGAAAATATAGTTCTCGCTTAGAAATAACAAAGAAGAAAATGATTTGCATTATGCAAAATATCCTCCTACATCTTTCAATTTTTTAAAGACTTATGAACACATTATGAATTCCATATTGTATTTCTTCTTAATACATCAAGAAAAGACTTCCCTAAATGTACTTTATTTTTCTCAAATAACATGATTATTAAGTATGAGCTTCTTGGTCTGTGTTTTATCTCTTAGGTAAAGAACTGTGACTTCGAGAAATACATCAATGTCTTTGTCTTACCTGCAAATGTCAGAGGAGAAGAACTGCAATACCTGGGTCTTCTCAATGAAAGGTGGAAATGATGCTGCGTCTGTTTAAAAACCAAGCCAGTGGCAAGGGATTAGGTGTAATGTGTGTCCTAGACAAATCTAGAAATCTCGATTCCAGCAGGGTTAAGAGAAATAAAATGCAAACTGTATATATAATATTAAAATTCTCCGGTAGCCACATTTTAAAAATGAAAAAAGTATCTGGTATATTTTATTTAACCCAATATATCCAAAATACCATTTTAAATACAATCAATATAAAAATTAACAAAAATCTCAAAATCCAGTGTGTACTGTATACTTACAGCACATTTCAGTTCGTACTAGCTGCATTTCAAGTGCCGAATTGTGGCATGTGCTAGCAGCTACCACATTGAACCAGTCTGTACACCGTACACAATCACTGGTATTCAATTTCATACTAAATTTTCCCACTCCTTAAAAATTAATGAAAGTTAAAAAACAATGGCAAAATCGCACGTTGTTAAAACTGTGATTGTGTGTTTTGAAATCCTCCACCTATCAGTAGAGTAGCACTTTTCTTACCTTGAGGTTCCTTTAGAACTCATTTTGGTAAATGTTGTTCTTACTTTTAGTAACGATTCATTCACCTACCCTAACGTCTGATTAATATTTTTTAAGTCACTTATTGAAGTTCTCTCACTAAACAGAATTTCATGCAAATGGTTGGAAAATGTACACATCAAAATAAAAAGGGCATTTGTTGAGTTTATTGAATCTCTCCTATGGTTATGACCCATGGCACACACTGGATATAAGCAGGAAAAATGAGATTATTCCTCCATTTGCTCCACAAATGAATATCACCAAAATGAGCCACCACTGAATGTGTCTGTTCAAAACAGTAAGACCTATCCTTCAACTATGAATACCACGCTCTTCTTCTGGTAACTGCACTAACCTTGTGATCTTATTACATTTCATTTATATTTTTGTGATAAGTGAAATGTAACAGAAGATCTCAATGAACTTGATACTGCCATTGAGAGAATGTTGGGACAACTGCTGTCCCAACATCGTAGCCATAAAAGGAAAAGAATACCTTGCAAAGCTTTAAAAATGATCTGAAATATCATCGAAAATTGTGTCATAATGACACCAGCAATTACCATGGGCCATGACCATAAGATAGCTGATATTAGCAGGGCTCTTTTTTGTAATACATTCAACTGTAAATCAATATTTTCATTTTCTGTCTCTTTAAACTTACTGAAGAAGGTAGAAGAGGTACATCTAAATCACGATAAAAAAACACCTTGGAACACTTTCCATTTCATTAGTCTCTTTTCCCTAGTGCCATAACTAAGAATCTCTCTCACAGGGATTCCATCAGAGTCCTCTGGCCTGTTCAGTCTACCTTTGCTCCTAGTTTGTTTCACTGCTTTTTCATTCTTAGATGATACTTTTAGCTTCATGCCCGATACACATGTATTTATATTATAGTCATTAACGAACCCTCTAATTCCTTTTTTTTTTTTTGAGGTACGCAGGCCTCTCACTCTTGTGGCCTCTCCCGTTGCGGAGCACAAGCTCCGGACGCACAGGCTCAGCAGCCATGGCTCACGGGCCCAGCCGCTCTGCGGTGTGTGGGATCTTCCAGGACCGGGGCACGAACCCGTGTCCCCTGCCTTGGCAGGAGGACTCTCAACCACTGCGCCACCAGGGAAGCCCTCTAATTCCTCTTTTAAAACTTCTCTGCTTCTCTGTTTTGGAAAAAATTTTAAAATATATTTTTAAGCCCATAAACAGTAGTTTACTAGAAGAAGCACAGTATATTTTTCTCTGTGTCTAAGGACTGAAGTTTATGCTTACGAAATTACTAGAGTTAGTGGTATTGGGACACTTGACTATTTGCAGAAATGAACTGCTGAGAAAGGACCTCCTTACCGATCCCCATGACTCAAAGCACTACAAAGCAAACTCAACGTTTGGTTTTGCTCTTTTCTTCTAGAAGAGTGTTAACAAAATTAAATAAACATGGAAAACTCAGCAATACGTTTGTGAAAATGAATATTCTGTTTCCTTTTTATTCCCTGCCTTTTACATAACTTTGTATTTAACATTTTTCATCTTCATTATATTACCGTCCTATAAAGCACTGTCTCACTGGCTTTGTAAACATTATACTCTGCTTCTGCTTCTTAGCAGCTGAAAGTTCACCTCTGATTTTAATTACCTCATGGGATTCGATTCCCATTGCTTTTTACAATCAATTCTTTTTTTATGCTATTTTTATTTTTTTATTATTTTTTATTTATTTTTTTTGCGGTACGCGGGCCTCTCACTGTTGTGGCCTCTCCCGTTGTGGAGCACAGGCTCCGGACGCGCAGGCTCAGCGGCCATGGCTCATGGGCCCTGCCGCTCCATGGCATGTGGGATCTTCCCCCACCAGGGCACGAACCTGCGTCCCCTGCATTGGCAGGCGGATTCCCAACCACTGCGCCACCAGGGAAGCCCTACAATCTTAATTCTTAAAATAATAGGCATATGTGTACTTTGCCTTTTTTTAAGGAGAATAATAAGCTGGATCTACCACACACTAAATCTAAATTCATAGTACCTTCTTTCTTCACAACTCTAATTCAGAATGTGCATTTCTGCATACATTTTTCATGGTTAGTACACGTATAACCTTGTTTTGTTGCTGTTTTCTCTCTCATTTCTGATCACCTCATTCAAAAATCCGTGGCTCTGTCTTAACAGCTTCACTGATTCTACCTCATATTGAAACCTCAATTTGGATGCATGTTTTACTTTTGTACTTATCTTGATTTTTTAATTCTTTCAGTTTTAAACCATTATGTACACAGTACTTACAAAAGGTGCAGACAGTGACGACTACGCTAAAACTTTCTAACCCCTGACTTCTGTGGCCAGGGAGGGAGTTCAATTAAGTAAAGCTTTTATGAAGCAAACATTTCCCCAGGAATGCAGTAAAGGCTCATCTTCAATGGTTGATCTTCAGAAATCCCATCACATTAGACAGACATTTACTAAGCCTACGTAAGAACAGAGACTCTGAATTATGTTGCAGGGATACAAAGATAGGTAAACGCATACCCTCAAACTCCAGAACACTGTAGGTACCCTGGTGGATTTGTGGGAGAAAGGAGTTGGTTTCACTGTGATTATTACCACAAAACAAATGCCCTTACCTGTACCATTAATCATGTCACAATAACTTGGCCAATAGGAGAGATTCCTTAGGAATAAAAAAAAAAAAAAGAAAATGATCAGTCTCATTTCAAGAGCACGTTTTCACATTACATTGTCTATTATGAGTCAGTACTCCTGCAAAAATAATATTGATTAGACTAGATGTATCAAATGCTAGGTTTAAGAAATGTTCTAAGTCATTTGGTCTATGTTTTGTTTGAAGTTTGCATCTTGTTGAGATAAGTGAAGCGCCTGATGCCATTAAGTGGCCAGATTATACAATAAAAGCTGCCAGAAGTTGGTAGTTAGAAACAACTTGGAACAGAGTTCTGCAAAAAGGAAATTGAGAAGCACTTATCAGAAATTTAGCTGTCTACTTAGGGGAAAGTTTTTTTTGTTTTGTGTGTTCAGCTGAATAGGAGGAAAATATTAACCAGATAACTGGTATAAACTCAGTATGAGGGAAGAGGGAAGTGTGGAGGAGGACAGAAAGAAGCAGATGTTTGATCAGTAGAGATTAGAAACATGTAGATAATCAATTTAAACTTTTCCTCTCTTTTACCTCTTACGTGAGTGGGCATTAAAGTAGGATGGAGTTTATTAATTTGTACTCTGGTATCTACATAAGATATATGTATCAACATATATATCTGGAAACAATAAAAACAACAGTAGTGATAGTTTCTCTGCACACTCAGCCACTTTTTGGTGATGGAAAGTGGGTTTTTCACACTCCCAACATACCATCCAATAAGATGTCAAGGCAAGCTGTTGATTCTTTGTTGTCGTTGTTGTTTTTAATTTAATTAATTTATTTTTATACAGCAGGTTCTTATTAGTTATCTGTTTTATACATATTAGTGTATATATGTCAATCCCAATCTCCCAATTCATCCAACCACCATCACCTCCACTGCTCCTGCTTTTTTAAACAGAGTAAACTTAATCATGCTCAGTCTTGCCATGGTCAGTTAAATTAACCTTGTCATAATCTTAAACTCATGGGAAATTCTTACTCCAATTTGGAGCATTTAGTAACACTCCTCAAAAACTCTCTGTAATATTGAAATAGAGGAAATGCTCACTTGCCTCAATATATAGTGATTTCCCCTAAAATGAGCATTTAGATGTGTTCATTTTCCTCCATTAGAATTTTCAACAAAAATACGTGACTATGAACTCTGTAGAAGAAAAAGGACTACACGAGTGTTTAACTGTTTTAAGCAACTTTTAGATAGGAATGCAGTGTGAGGTAATGCTTACTTAATAAAAATATTTCACCTCTTTTGATTTTGACTATTCTTTGTCAGAAAATCACTGACTTAAAAGTCATTTTAACTTTGAGGAGAAAAGGCTTTTCCCTTGATATTTATTGGGGTTCGTCCTATTTTAGACATATGATGAATAAATCAGGTGTACTCCAGATAAACAGGCACAAGCTAGGGGAAAGTAGGAAATCATGGCTATATGAACATATCTCATTCTACTACTGCTTCCCAGGAGGCATGCTCCTTATTTTCAAGTTTAATATGTCAGTTTTAGCACTTGAAATACTACTTCCCTTATTGCATTGATAAAGTTTTTAAAAGCTAAGTTACCAATATAGAAAATATTTCAAGAAAATTTTGAAGGGGAAAGTCATGAAAGTGTTGGCATGGATTCATTAAGCTTCCACCTTTATAGGCACATTTAGTCATGTCCTTGGAATGAACAATTTTTATTTGACATGCTCGGTTAAAATAAAAAAAGCAGAAAGATGTATTTTCCTACTTACTAGATGAGTTAATGTATTGATTTTCTTCCTTTTCATTTGTGGTTATGTAATTGTATGAGTGCACGATAACGCTGGTTATGCAGCAGAGATGGAAGTAGTTTCTTTAGATTTCTTTATGTAAGAGAACCTATGTATAAAGGTCAGCCCTCAGTGGGTCTGACACTCAGCACCTATGCACTAGTGTGACCAGTCGTCACAACTAAAGGGTTAACGCCTGGCAGAACAGGAGTTTCTAGGGCTGAGATACAGGCAGGTCTGTTCCACAGGTTGGTGTCTATGCATTACCAGTTGTTAAATAAGTTTCTTGCCTGCCTTAGAGTACCTTAGTGACACACACACACACACTTTGTGTGAATACTTACTTTTTGCCTTTATATGTGTCGATTATGGCAACTTTGCTTATGTCGTCCTTTCCGCTGAAAACTTTATAAACTCCATCTGCAGTATTGTTGTACTGAAAAGATGCGTACAAAGAAAAAATTACTTCTACAACAAGCCACATTTTCTAAGTTATAAAATATGTAATTAACTTACACATTTCTCAGTGGTTGTTCATAATTTTTTAATATGATTTGAAATATATATATGCAATAAAGTTTTTAAATTTTTGGTCTTTAACATTTTAAAAAGATATAATATAAAAGGTGCCTAGAAGTAAGCGCTAGATCCTCAGACAGAAGGAAACAAATAGCAAAGCTGACATCCCACTCTAGCACACTTTTCATAATTAAGCCAGAAAGGCCATCTTAATCACTACTCCTATTTTATTGAGGTGAGGGGATAATGAACAAAACCTATGAGAACTGTGACAGATTTCTAGAAGTATTCTCCATGTTATGATCTTTAATAAGAAAATAAGTGCTTACAAAATTTAAAGCAGAATTAGCCAAGGAAAGAATTAAGAATATTTGTGTTAAATAATAGTAACTGAATTTATTATCCCTTAAGGCTTTCTATATTCATATTTGATTGATCTATGAACTTGCAATCCTAAAAACCATCTAAAGTAAAATAACAACCACGAACTGGAGAATATAACTAATACGTCATATAGTGCCAAATGAAATCACCGTCATATTTTCAATGCAATAGTCACCTTGTCCTATTTATAATTCAAAACATTATGCTATAACTAAGTACATAACCAAGTTCACATTTTTCTTTATCTCCAAACTGCCATTTCATGACATTTGTAGATTCCTAGAAGTTCTTATCAACTAATTCTGTGAAAATATGACATTGCTGACTTATCAATCTGCTGTGCAATTTCTGGTGACTTTTAAATTTACATTGAAATAAATTTGTAACAGGTCTAGAAAAGGAAGAATGATATGATGAATACAATTAACAAAAATAAAAATATGGTATTAAACTTGATTTTTTTTTTTTTCGGTACGCGGGCCTCACTGTTGTGGCCTCTCCCATTGCAGAGCACAGGCTCCGGACACGCAGGCTCAGTGGCCATGGCTCACAGGCCTAGCCGCTCTGAGGCATGTGGGATCTTCCCAGACCGGGGCATGAACCTGTGTCCCCTGCATCAGCAGGCGGACTCTCAACCTACTGCGCCACCAGGGAAGCCCCTAAACTTGATTTATCAGACAGGAAATCAAAACCAAAAACAATGCTCAAAGTCTTACCAGCTTATAACCTTATTTTTGACAATTGTATATTTATCTAAGAGTGGAAACTTGATTAAGTGTGCTAAATTCAGATAAGTAAATTCTCCCAACTAGGAAAACTAAATCCATGTAGGTACTTTTTAAAAACTTAGAACATTTATTCCCATATCAGAAATAGGGTTAACACACTAAATGATAAAATTATGAATCGTCAGTGCCAGTATATTTATCCAATTAAAGTCTAACAGTATCAACATTCATACTTCGTACTCACAGGATAAAACACACCAACTGTAGTGGGAATAGGGTATGGAACCAAACTCAAGAATGGATCCTTATAGCCCCACAATAGTTCTTTCAAAGTTCTCTTTTGAAACATAGAAGATTTTGACTTTTTGATAAGTGAATTGAGTACTCCTTGAATAAATACGTTTGGGTAGAGGTGGGGTGCAGCCTGCAAAAAAAAAATCACCGTTTAAGACACCAATTGTAGTATCAGATTTTAAACAAATAAATGGAAAATACTAGAATTAAGCTTGATAAAAGTTTTCAACTGTATCTTTAAAATGACTGCCAAATCTTGCCAAGACTAAAAGTGTATTTTTTCTTCATCTCTGAATGATTACATTTCTCTGCCTCAGTGTGAGCCACAGGAAGAAGACTGTCAAAGTTAAATCCTACTTTTTAAGAAATAAAATTTTATTTATTTATTTATTTTTGGCTGTGTTGGGTCTTTTTTGCCGCACGTGGGCTTTCTCTAGTTACAGAGAGCGGGGGCTAGTCTTCTTTGCTGTGTGTGGGCTTCTCATTGTGGTGGCTTCTCTTGTTGTGGAGTATGGGCTCTAGGCGCATGGGCTTCAGTAGTTGTGGCTCACAGGCTCAGTAGTTGTGGCATACAGGCTTAGTTGCTCCGTAGCATGTGGGATCTTCTCTGACCAGGACTCGAACCCGTGTCCCCTGCATTAGCAGGTGGATTATTAACTACTGCGCCACCAGGGAAGTCCTAAATAATACACTTTAAATAGTTTTCTAATTCAGTTGATTATTCTATAATCTTGTTATCTTTCCAAATGAGTGTAATTCAAAATAATGCCGTAAGAACACATTTTCATAAACATAACAAAATAAATGATATCTAATAGTAGTTCTAATCATGAGATTAATTACAGAGGATTCTAGAGTATTTCAAAACCAGTAATTTCGCTGTTTGTCTACTCACTGCTACAGCCAGATTGAGAACAGTGAAAGTGTCATTCTCGGTTCCAACTGATAGTGAGGGTTCAAAGATGGCACCGTTGGGCTGTAGGAAAGAGACCGTGTGGGTCTCAGAGTCATGGGTTATATTTTCCTTGGCTAGATAACGAACTCTGGAAAAAAAAAGTAAATAAAATTCAAAATAATTGTTGCAAGTGAACATTAAGTCTCAAGTGCCGTTCATTCATGCAACAAATAATTTTTGAGTGCACAGACTATGTCAGAAATTAGGCTAAACAGGTGGGTTAAAATGATATATAAGCAAATGCTGAGTTTCTAGCAAATCAGAGAAGGTGGGGAGGGGTGGGTGGGGAGGTGTCTTAGAGGTGCAGAGCAGGGGAGAAGGAGTACGCGTTATTATAGGAGTTTACACAGTGTCTGTGGGAAAACACAGAACAGGTACAAACCCAGGCTTGGGATGGTTATGGGGGGATAATGGACAAGATACAATTCCACACAAGTGGTCTGAATGACAAGGAGAAATTTAGTTAGGTAAAATAGGGTAGAAAATAACATGTAGAAGGTTAAGGAGTAAGAACATGGTGTAATTTTAGATACGCAAACTTTTCACTATGGTTGGTTTACAGAGTTAGAGTAAGGAGAGTGGTGGAAATAAAGCCACTAAAATAAACAAGATCTCAAACATAAAAGGGTTGTGTCCTGTACTCAGATATTTAGCTTTTTATCCTGAGGGTCGGGAGGAGACAGCAGAGAGGCTGAAGGAAAGGAACAGTAAAAGCACGTTTCCGTACATTAGAAAGAATGTTCAAAGTACACAGCCTTTCCAGTACTGGCTTTTTCATAATCTCTGGTATTTTAATCAGAATTAAAATAACTAATGGAATATAATTTCCACTTTAGAGACCATTCCCCTCCATCTCTGCCTCATGTATTGTATACTTACGAGTTCTAAGCTCCTGGCTCTAAAATCTCTAGGCAAAGTACCAACTACTTTTTAGGAATGTGGTGAAGGGTTATATATGGAAAAAAATCTTTTGCAAGTATAAGATATTTACTGAGATGCAATAAGGTAGACATTATTCATTGCTCTATCATATATCTGAATGTCTATTATGTGAGGTTCTAATAGTTATCTGTTGTTATCTAACTAAGGTAAAGACTGAAAAAGCATGGGACTGAAATGGAAAAAATAAAATAAACCAAAAACACCTGACCTGATTTCAATCAGGTATAATAAAAATGTAAATTGCTATAACATAGGTAGTATGTGTGTTTTGTATCCCCAAGCAGTGTCTGGTACATGGTAAGTTCTTCGTAAATATTTTTGAATGAATAAATTTATTGTTCACATTCTTTAAAAAGAGAATTCACAAAAAATTGAAATAGATTTTATTTCTAATGTAATTTCATCAAGCTTTATTATTTATTCTTCTTGGAGTACTGTAGACATGCAAAGAATATAAAAATCTGGAACATCTCCCTGGAGAGTCTATTACTAGTCAATTACTCTTTTCTATTAGATAACTGTATATTAAAATTAGATTACATATTAACTTTTAAAATGAAAATACTTTAATTTTCAGGATTATATATATATATGTATATATATATATATAAAATAATTGAAATAGAAAAATAATTGTGACCCAAATTCTAGTTTACTTAGTTGTACTTACATTGTACCAGTAGATGGCACTGACTAACAGAAAAATCCTTTCAACTGAGGCCTGTGTTTAGAACGTACTTTTAAAAAGAGAACATGAATCACTAAAGTTTTTGTTTAAAAATTAGAATGTATACAGGTTTCAGAAAGTGTTGGTTAATAAGGCCAAAGGGAGGAATTTGCCTCCGATTTTGCTATGTACTCCTGCCAAAACAAAGTAATTAAAAAAAAAAAAAGATTGGATCTGAGAATATTCTGAAGGAGTTACCAGGTCTTCATAGAGATGGTGTAGGTTGGAACATATATCATTCAGATCTCTATCCAGGCAATTTCATGCTTTGACCCATGTCACATCTTGTCAAAGTTTCATCAAGCTCACTTTAGCAGCCGAAAGCCAAATAAGCCTGTGGTTTGAGGAGAGACATCCTCCTCCACTTAGAATTTCAACTGAGTTCAGGGTGTAATTGATGGGGAGGCAGGATCACCTCAACACGTGGAAGACTCTCAAACTATTAACTTTTTCGGAAAGGTAAATGTCATTTTCCCATCATTTAAGGCATCCAAGCAGACACTAAGGACCGTTTTGTTGACATCATGAGACAAGATGACTTGTAGTTAATCACAAATTCGTTTAACATTGTTATATAAATAGGAGTTTATTGTTTATGTACTTTAGCTGCAAATCCAACTTCTCTTCTCCAGGTAAATCAATTATATCTAACCCACCCCCTTTCATCCCTTCAAGAGCAAGGTTTAAGCCTCTAAGAATAAAATATGTATTAACTATCAACTATCAGAGCAGGACTAGGGCAGGATTCAATATTATGTTTATGTTTTCCACACCCCAATTAATATCTTTAAAAGTAAAAACCCCTCCAAACAAACAAAAAATTAAAAACTGTGATGAGTTCCCAAATTCTAAGTATTCTCTTTTATCACATGTATTCGGTTCTCTCAGGGTATGATTTTTAATCAGTTATGCATAGATTCTTACTAGGTCATATGTGAATTCTACATTTTCATAGGTACACATCACAGCTAACAACAGTTTTTGGGCGAAGGTATTCATACAGCTTTTCATAACAACATAAGAACTATAAGACCATGAAAAAATAAAAATATTTTCCAAGGTGAGGTGTTGTTTTGTTTTGTTTTGTTTTCTGGGTGTTTTTTTTTTTGTAACAATGAAAACCATGTCTTCTTTGACAGAGCTGTGAATAGTCACAGACCTGTGCCGGGAGACAGGAGACGTGGGGATAATTATTAGGACAGAATAGGCACCAAGGTGCTCTGCAGCTTACGTATCATGTGCTGCGGCAGCAGGCGTCACCCTCCCAACTACTGTTATTTCATTATATTTGCGTGTGAGCTGTCAATCTAGAAATATATTAATGCACGGAAAGGAAAGAAATTATATAATCATAGACTACCTGAAACAGAAAAGAAAGTAAAACTATGAATTAGAAGAAATCATTACAAATATGAAATTTTGTAATAATACTTGATCATGGCATATGAGTAGTTGTATTATTCTTGAGGAAAAACCACTCATGTGTATAACAAATGATACAGCAGGATTAGCTCTCTTCACATATGGGCACCATAAATATATTCCTGATACCTGGATAAGGTTAGTGTTTTTAGCACCTCAATCTCCCCTTTTCCTACTTTGATAGTTAGAAAATACACATAGTCTATAATTTACATAGGAGAAAATGTACACAAATATCTAAGAGTTACCTGTTCGTAGGTTTGTGTGAACAGGGACAAATCATTTCACTTACCCTGGTATCAGTTTGTTTTTAAATTTACAAAATGAAAAGTTCTGGCTAATTATTTCCCCCTACTTCCAATAGGCTATGATTCTATTCCAAAGTATGTTAAGGCATGTAGATAAAGGTATAGCTTATTCAGTCTCAGTACTGAAGAAAACATAAGAATGAAACTACTGAATAAATACAAACACCCACATGACCTGGAAATTAGTTTGAATAGAAGTCCTTAGCAGGTATTGTAGTTAGGTAGAAACAGTTTAATGCTGCGGTTCTCAGAATTGAGTGTGTATTGCAGTCCCCCAGAGTACTTGTAAAACTCATTACTGGGGTCTAAACCAAGTGTCTCTGATTCATTTGGTCTAAGGTGGGGCCTGAGAATTCACATTTCTACTTAGTTCCCAGGAGATGCTGATGTGGCTGGTTCAGGAGCCACCCTTGGAGAACCACTCATATAACCTACACTTTCAATTTTAGGATTTCAAAGTGCTCTGGTTTTAAAATTGTGATAGATGGTTTTTTATTTAGCATGCATATTTTAGACTTGTTGAAAATATATGCCACAAGTGTAAAACTCCTGTAACTTCCTAAATGTAGGGCAGTTAATTGGTGCTGGTAAATTCATAATAAAATATATATTTCTTATCATCATTAAATCCTTAGATTAGGGTTTTGTATAGGCAGAAACAGAATATTTCAATGTATGTTAATGGCAAGAAAATAATAAGTACATTTCAATACGATGGGAGTTGTCAAGTGGAAGCTTTTTCAGAAACACATATGGTCAAGGAAAGAGTGCCACTTTTTATGGGGACTCGCTCACCTGTACGTGTAAGGACCTCTTTGCTTAACTTTAATTTTGCTGCTGTTCACTGCCACCTCCTCTGGATTCTGCACATCAAAGATCCAAAACTGTCTGTAAACTGTGGTGCCTGTTTTAACCCAATTTTTAAAAGCAATTGTACCTTCCTCAAGGACAGTTTCCTATGAAAAAGAAAACAAGTTTGGGTTATTTCTTTGTAGTAAATACGGGCACTTGTGGGAGTTTAAAACCATTAATGAGTTAGTGAAAGAACCAAGCTCAAGTATCTTGTTTGTGAGAACCTCTGCAACCTGCCACAGGTTGCGGCAGAAATGTTTTCAACACATTTGATAGCAATCTCTTTTCGTCAACCCTTTACAAAGAGAATCAGTGTCTAATATTGCAGACCATGTCTGTCGATTGTAAGGCCAACCAGTAGCAAGCTTTAGAGTGACCTTATGGCAACATGCAACAGTTTATAACACAATTTATTAAGCTAATTAAAAGCTTTCCAAAAATTTATTATCAGGTCAAATATTAACTTCTCTTCTGCCCTCAGTGAGATGGATTGAAGAGGCAAAACAGAAAAACTGAGAGAAAATTCTAGTGGTATTGGAAGCTTTTTCACTTTCTTCAAAAGTTGGATACTTCAGGGGAACATCACTTAATATCTTTTAAATTAAGAAAAACACAAATTTGACTTCTCCCCTTCAAAACCCTGCTAAATGAGGCTTTCCCAACTCTCAGTACATTTGCAGAAACCTGCTAGTACATGTTTCCAAAAATTACAAGTTTAATTCATTATTATTAGGTTAATACTTTTTTTAATAAAAGGATGAAATAAGGAAGTTTTCATGTTATCCTTTTGTGAAATCCATTAAAAATCTTTGATGATCCTTGTAATAAAGATGGACAGATAGGAAAAATACCAATGACAGAATCAGAAAACCCTACATTAGAAATCTCTCTTGTGCTTCAGGAGTTGGGACTGAGTAGAAAGTCACCAAACCCCTTGGGTCAATTTCAGTATCTGTAAAACGAGGGAATTATCATAGATGCTCTCCTGGATTCCTTCCAAGGCTTTCACTCTCTGGGCAGGAAGCCTCTGGAGCTCTAGTAGCTAACGCAGACAAAGGTGACTTTGTAGCGGGCAGTGTTTCCAAGTAAGCACCTTGGGAGGAATGCCCAGGTGTCAAGTTCCAACTTACCTTGCTGCCAGAGGAAGAGGAAGGAAAGTATTTCACACAAAATGAGCCTAATAAGACCTAGGAATACAGGGACAATCTGACTTCTTTGTTTCTGTCACCTGGAAGCATCAATTCATAGAATGATGGATCAGGAAAGGACACTGGACATTAGCACATTTTCTAGGAGAGCGTGCTGAGACTCTGAGAAACCAGGTGTCTGGCTCAAGGGTAACTGAGGCAAATACCTAGAAGTAGAATCATGACGAGGATCCTAGTCTCTGACCCTTAGGCTGGTCCTCTTTTACACCGTGTTTTTACTATTTTTTGTTCCTGTCACCTCTGCACTTAGTTGGTAGAAGTCAAGTTAAGTTTCATATCTTCAGGAAACTTTACTTATTACTTAGTGGAGAGAATAAGGGAATTCCTTAGAGAAGAACAGGACATCAGCTAAAATGCCTTTACAAAACCCTGTGCTGTTGCAATCATTGCTGTTGCAATGCAATTGGAGCTGCTAAAGCGATGTTAGATCTTCTTACTTTTTACAAGCAATTATCCTTGAAAATCTTTTTATTTGCTCCTAAAAAGTCTATTTCCATAGCAAGCTCAAAATTAAGACAAAATTGTGTACAGATAAAGTATTAATGCTATTCTTTTAAATGTTAAGGTGTTTACCGTAAATGATGGGGCTTTTGAAGCTGAAATCTATATGGAAGCTGAAAGCTATGTTAATTTACCCATTTCAAGAGACTTTAGGAGGGGAAAACACACACGAACATACACACATACACATAATTACTCTCACCCTATAGAATGTTAAGGACTAATATATATAGTATCAATTGTTTATCATGTACCTCTCAAGGCACATACTTTATTTCAGTTCTTAATGAAAGGAACTCAATAATGTACTTGGCAGGACAGAAAACTCCCTAACTCTGATGCTTGTACATTTCATATCAAAAGACATTGTAACTGTATCGTGCCTTTCTTCTAACGCCATGAATTACTTTGTCTTATTTGTTGACCTAGAGATTTTTTTTAATGGGGAAATTGAAACACAAAGAGTTGAAATGAATGCATTGAATTACTAGCTTTAGAATTAGGGTCATCTAAACCCATCCAGTTTTTAGAAATAGAAGTGGGTCCTAGAGAAGCAGATGTCTGATTCATGTTGTAAGACAATTTAGTAATAGATAATGGAGAATCTGGCGTTTCACTCCAGTCTTGTGTGGTTTCCGTAACACCATGGTTTGTTCAGAGACACAGAGAAAAATATTGAAGCAGTCACAATAGGAACGAATTTCTTCTGATCCTAACATTATCAAATGTACTAAAAAATTGTAGAGGCCTCTTTGACTACCAAGGCTAAATATATCATAAGTTCCTGTAAAAGGAGCAAAAGTTTTTATGTTCTTTGTGAATTTAGGAGGCCTTGATTTTAAGTTGACTTTGGACTCTCTACCCCATTTTGCAGATCTTTTACTAAATTTGAAGTACAAAGGTGATAATTATGTGTACAGAAAAAGTAATATAATTTAACATCCTCTCACTTGGCTAATATGTACATCAGTATCTGTCCCTGACTTTAAGTGTTCAGACTATCCAGTCCTAGTAATGAGTGGATACCAGCCTGATGACTGCCACATGACAGGGTCTCCAGCTGGGTTTAAAGCCACTTACCTTGAAACTTCTATTTTGCTACATTAATTTAAAGGTAGATATATGGGACTGTAATGCCCTCTATGTAGTCACCTGGTCACTTGATTATTGCTGTTACGGGAAAATAGTACTCATCAACTTTAGTGTAACTATTAAAATGTCCTTGATATCTTCCTATGCCTGAAGTATATAGAATACATATGTAGAAAGCATATTGTCCCATTTCTCAGGGCTCTTACAGAGTACCAAGAGACGGAATCGTATATAGCAGATCTTTTTTTTTTTTTTGGCCACGTCACGTGGCACGCAGATCCCAGTTCCCTGACCAGGAATCAAACCTGCGCCCCCTGCAGTGGAAGCGCGCAGAGTCCTAACCACTGGACCACTGGGGAAGTCCAAGAGATTTTAATCTATGAGTAGATTTCCTTAGCCTACTCCCAGCCTGACCAAGTATATTGGCTTCTTCACTCAAAGCCTAGAGTGAAGTGGTTAACAATGAAATAGATGCTATGAGTTTGATTCCCAGTTTGGTCACATGCTAACCAGTTAAACCTGGGCAGGTTATTTAATTTCTTTGTACCTCAGTTTCCTTATCTGTAAAATAGGGATACTAATAATAACATTAGATTGAACTATATGAAATTAGTATTTTTTAAAGTCAAAATAAGTGGAATATTAAATATTTAATATTTAATTAATTATTTATCCTCATAGGTTAATTAAATATTTATCCTCATAGGTTATTGTAAGAATGAATAAATGTGAGCACTCAGAACAGTGTTAGCACATTCAGTAAACATTGACTATTATTATTATACAAATATTCTCCACCCCTTAGAGGGAGAACTCTCATCTCACTTACTTTCCAGATTGCTTTAACTACTTCGTTCATAGGATTCCTGTCTAAACCAGTCATCTGGCAAGAACTCATGTAAAATCCTGTGACACTACTTCTTCTATTTAATCACTCTTCTATTTATTCTCCATCCAGTGAAATCAAAACTTCCCTAGAAAGCAGAAACATGCTGAAAAGAGTCTTTATCCTCTCCACTCACTACTACAATTTGTTCTGTTTAGGACCAGTTACAAGCAGTCTTCCCATTTCAAAAAATATTCTCCTATGTGTGTACATGATGCATATGTGTGTGTGTGCGTGCTGAGAGAGAATGAATTAGAATATTAGTACCAGTTGTGTTGAGAGTCAAAAAGTGGTTTCAGTCTCAGGTTATCAAGTCAACAGTTAAACCACAGAATAATATTTGGTGAAATGGATCAGATCTAATGTGTTTCTGAAACTCAGAAATCAGCTGTCAAGAGTTTATGGAAGAACCTAAAATGGGAGATTTTGTATTTGGCATGAAAAGTAAACTATGTTGATATTAAATTGGGCTAGAGGAAGAAAATTACACATGCTGATCTGCTTTTTCTTAAAACATTTTAAAGTGATTTTATTATTGGAGCTAATAGGCAAATATATGTGTTTAAACCATGTTATTCTGCTCTTTAAATTTATAATTTGTTTTAGAGTATTTCATGTTCTCATATATTATCATTAAATTTAAAACAAATGCTACCATCTTTAACAACCTATACTTCTGGCACTTTTTTTTAGCTTTTTAGATACTATAATAATGTAAAAACTATTTTATCATATCTGGAAATGCTCTAAGCATATATTATGAAATTAATTTTACTATTAAATATGTACTGTTGATTTGAAATTCTAGTCATTTTAATGAACATAAATAATTGTTATTTCAATTTATTTTATCTGGAAGCACTTTTTTGGCTACTGAAGGATCATTCTTTTCAAGAATGGGGGAAGGAAATGATGGTATAATTGAATGATGGTATAATTGAACATTAGTTTTTAATTGGAAATAAAGGTATCTTTAATTTCCTTCTTGGTGTTCTACAGTTAATATCATAGGGAAATTAAATTGAAATTATTTTAAATTGCCTGTTATATAATATTCACCAAACATATATCAAGTGACATTAACAGTGTCAAGTGATAAGTTAATCTTTGTAAATGGTGGCAGAACTTTGACCTTTTTCTGAAGTCCTCTGGTAATTTCTACTTTCCACATTCGTGGCAGCTCATGCCATTGACTTTTAGTGTGTCTAGCAAGAGTGCATAAACCTGCTGGGCCCACACAAATCTATTAGGAATCAAAGTCTAAAATACTGGTAAAAAAAGTTTCCAGTTATAATGCATAAAAAGCACAAAGTCCCTAAAAAATATCCCTTGGAAATAACGAGTAAAGAAATACATATATATATACATATACACACACACACATATACACATGAAGTAAAATGTATGGACTAGTTTAGGCCATTTCAAAGGCTGGTGTCTGGTGCCATCTTTTAGAACTGGAAGGCATCATAGAGTCCCAATTCTATATTTAAAACTTAGGTAACAACAGGATATGATTTTCTGATCTTTTTAAATTAAGCACTTCTTTTTTTTTATGGTGCTTGTATACAGGTAATAACTTTGCCAAGTTGCTACTAGTCCATTAAATACAGCAAGTAATCTGCAATGAGTTTCAATTGTAGACAAAACTGACCAGTAGTAAAACTTGTATATATTTGTAAAATAACAGAATTAACCTAAGTGCTCTGAGTCAGTGGTAAGATACTTGGCTCTCTGGGATTACACATAATTCAAAGATTTGACTTATATTGCATGCCGAACAGATACATATGCCAATCTCATTTAAAAAATAATTTTTTAGGGCTTCCCTGGTGGCGCAGTGGTTGAGAGTCCGCCTGCCGATGCGGGGGACACGGGTTCGTGCCCCGGTCTGGGAAGATCCCACATGCCGCGGAGTGGCTGGGCCCGTGAGCTGTGGCCGCTGAGCCTGCGAGTCCGGAGCCTGTGCTCCGCAATGGGAGAGGCCACAGTGGTGAGAGGCCCGTGTACCGCAAAAAAAAAAAAAAAAAAAAATTAATAATAATAATTTTTCAAACTAAATAAAAAAGAAACAGTTTTATTTAAATAAAGAAAAAGTCCCAGCATCTTTACATGATTCAAATGGACAAGATCATCATGGATATATGAACATCCGAGAGCAAACTCAGGCTTAGTCTTAAATGTACCACACAGCCCCTAACCATTGAAGGTATTCTGATGATGTCTTAGTCTGTGGATATTGAGCTGGGTTACAATGTAAATCAAAGATTGCAGATAACCCTCATTTCAAAAACAAGAAGGGAAAACACTCTATTTATTTATTTTATCCCTGCTTTGTTACCCTGCCCTAGTGAAATTATACTTTCAAAGTCATTACTGACGATGTTCTAACCATTATTTCCTTAATTTTCATCTGCCTGAGATCATTTTATTCTTTCCCTGAAAATTGGCTTCCTATTAACTTCCCAAAAAATGCACTCTATTGTTTTCATTGCTCCATATAAAATAATTTTACCCTTTTCTGTTTTTGTCTTCCTACCTACCTCAGAATGCACATATCCTATAGTAATTTCTCTGCCCTTTTGTCTCTATATTCAAATTCTCCTTAAGCAAATCTACTGTTTAGTTTTATCTGTATTCCCTATAATAATGATCAAATCTCTTGAGCTCTGACCTCTGAAATATACACTGATGTTCATATCAAATCGCTTATAAAATGTCTGTTTTTTATTCTTCTAAGGTATACAGTTCTATCAATAACAACTGGACATCTTGCAGTTTGTTCTTTTTACTCCTCTCTCTCCCTGTTTAGTCCCTCTATCCCATTGTATCCCATCACCCATCAGTTCTAGGTACTCCACCACACTAAACCAGAGTGCCTTTTGTTATGTGCAGACTCTGCAAAGATCTTTCTAAAGGGAGTCTTAAATTCTCCTTGAAAGTGGTCATGTCCTACATAGCGCTTCCTGTTTTCGGTCTCCTCACTTTCCAGTACATTCTATTGTAGAATTATAGAGTACAAAACTGTGTAAATCATCTAGTCTCTCCCTTTAGATTGCCTAGGTATGGAAACTAACTCGTCCTCCTTTTGGCTAGGTGAGTTGGCAAGTTGATTTAGGGTCTTGTGACTGTAAAATGGGTAAAATAGTAATACCTTCTCATAGATATTTCTGAAGATTAAATGAATTAGTATATATGCAGCTCTTAGTAGGACTAAATAAATGCTTTATTAGTATATAGTATGGTATATTAGTATGTATGGTATATAGCATATTAGTATATAGTATATTTGATATCAATCTCTGAATGCAGATTTTGTTATATCTAACACCTACCAGAAAACATAAACCATCTACTATTGCCTATCATTTCATTAATTAGTCTTCTAACTGATGTTCAAAGCTTCCTAAATCTTACCCCATGTTATTATTTTTCTAATTGTCTCTCCTGTTAATCCTATATTTTTGGCACATTTTTTAATATTCCTCCTTCCCTCGTCACAACATTTACTTGCATTTCCACAACTTTTCCCATAGTATTAAACAGTCCTTTGACACTTTTATTGGAGCCTTCTTTGGACTTTCAAAATTTTGTACTTCAAAATCCAATTCAAATCTCACCTTCTTCCTGAAGTTATTGAACACTCTGAGAAAGTTCTCTTTCTAAATAATATTTATTTTCTACAGTATATGCTTTAGAATTCAATTATAGAGTTTCACAGGTCTCTGTAGTTTTTACAATATGCTTTCCCCAGTTAAAACTTATATTTCTTGAGATAAATATTTATTTTATTCTCTCTTGGCCTCTATACAAAAGCAAATTTCTGATGTCTGAAAACTCTTATTTCCTCAGGATTAGCCATTGTGAACTTAGAGATAAACAGTAAACAATTAAAATAGATGCTGGCACCCCTCATGCCATCTAACAGGGTCTAAATGAATAATACTGTTGAATAATAAGAAAGAACAGATGACCACTATTAAGCTACAGATGATCAATTATGTATCAAAAAAGTCTTAGTCTAAAATGCTGTGCACTGGAAGATTATTGTCACTTTTCTATTCTGAAGATTTTTCCACAAAATAAGTTATAGTCTCTGTGTTAGAACTGATCCTGTTCTCTCGCCCCAGAATATACAGAAGAGAAGAAAGTTTATAGAGCAGAAAGGGTGTTGAACAATGGCAATTCCCTCTCGCACTATTAGATTCTCCCCACCTCACCATCACCTGTCTGTCTCTATTGAACTGTATTAAAAATAGGGCTTCCCTCGTGGCACAGTGGTTAAGAATCCACCTGCCCATGTAGGGGACATGGGTTCGAGCCCTGGTCCAGGAAGATCCCACGTGCCGCAGAGCAACTAAACCCGTGCGCCACAACTACTGAGCCTGTGCTCGAGAGCCCGCGAGCCACAACTACTGAAGCCGATGCGCCTAGAGCCCGTGCTCCACAGCAAGAGAAGCCACCACAATGAGAAGCCCGTGCACCGCAACGAAGTGTAGCCCCTGCTCACCACAGCTAGAGAAAGCCCACGTGCAGCAACAAAGACCCAATACAGCCAAAAATAAATAAATATATAAAATATAATAATAATAATATCAAGAAAACTGGGAATTCCAAGGAAGGAGATGGAATTTAATGTATATTTTCAGTTAAATGCATGAGGTTGAAATTTTTGCAGTCTGTTAGCAAGAGAAAGGATAGAAATGACTATACTGTTATTAAGCAAATATAGCATGCAAGTATAGAAACTGTACCTAAAAATGTCCTATTTTTTAAAAATCTGTTATATTAAGACAAGAGCTATAATGGTACAGTGAGAAAAGTTTTTAAATTTAAAGACTAAGCATTTTAGCTAAACCGAAAAAACACTGGAAAATAGTAACTTCTTGTCCGGGGTAACTAGATTTGAAATTAAATCTTCATATTTATTTGTCAATTAGGTCAGTGCTTTAGTGAAATATAATTGTATATGTTTATACTCCTAGTAAGAGTAAGATGTTAAACATGGATGAATGGATGAGACAGATCAAGGTCTTAGCAGGAACAGAAACTTCAGTATGAGTTGGTAGTCTAGCCCATTTTCAGATTCAGTTCTTGTTGTTCTCCATGTGCACTGTGCTTACTAACGTCTAGACCGCTGACATCTGAATCAGGCTGAGAGCTGAGGCCAGCATTCAGATATGTTTTATTTGGCTAGCACTATATTTTATTTATTTATTTATTTATTTTTAGTGAATGAAATAATACTTTATAATTTTGATTAAGAGGTAAAGGAATAGAGAACAATTGAATTTGAGATATTCGAGAGAATAATTTGGAAATTAATCTTTCAGTGTTTACTTTCAATGTTCATACAATGAACTAGGCTTCTATTCAGCCTCACTATACATGATATGATGCATCACATAACTTTGTGTAAGTTGCCACAAATACAGGATACCTAATATACAATGAATGAAAGAAATTTTGTCAGCAAGACTGCCCTCATAGCTCCATTTCACTTTATATTTGTTTTTCAGTTTTCTTAGATTTTCAATGTATTTATACACAAACTCATTTTGTCTATAGCATTGAAATAGTAAAAAAAAAAAAACAAAAAAAAACAAACCAAAAGAATCAAACTTTTTTTTTTTTTTTTTTTTTTTGCAGTACACGAGCCTCTCACTGTTGTGGCCTCTCCCGTTGTGGAGCACGGGCTCCGGACGCGCAGGCTCAGCGGCCATGGCTCACGGGCGCAGCCGCTCCGCGGCATGTGGGATCTTCCCGGACTGGGGCACGAACCCGTGTCCCCTGCATTGGCAGGCGGACTCTCAACCACTGCACCACCAGGGAAGCCCCAAACCTTTTAATAAGAATATCAAAATTTCATCTTTTTTTTTTCTTTCACATATGTACTTCATTTTTCATCAATGGTAAAAAAAAAAGCCTAACCTGCTTCACCTTGTAAGATTTTACAAAAAGGGTATATACTTCCAAACATATGTACAACAGATTTTTTTTTACACAATCAGAGGAACCAACAAAATATCCACAAATGTTGCATGCTAATTGCTCATCAACTAGCTCCACACACTTTTTCATGGTTTTGCTTCACTGTCTCCATCTTCTCTTTGTGTAAAAGCAGTGTAGCATTGTATTTTAAAAATGAACATACATGCCTTTGGGCAGAGCACACACTTTTAAATTCACAATAGTCCTTGTCTTGTTTTTACCTTGTTCTTGGTAGTTCCCCATTTTTTTTTTTTTTTTTTTTTTAAACCTTGTCTCCAAACCCCTGAAGCCATTTGAATTTGCCATCCCTGATTTAGGACTTCAGCAGATCTACTTTCCTTTATTCTAGTCTTCCTTCTCTTTATCAATTAAAGTTGGTGAGTATGAAAGTGAATTAGAAGGAACTAGGGTGGGAGATAAATTCTAGTTTGTTGTACAAAGCCTATATATTAAGTCACTTTATTTTTAGTGACTTAACACATAGGTGACTAAATATATTTTAGTCACTTTTATTTTTAGTTTTGTTAAAACTATAGTCAACTTGTTACATATATACTAGGATATGTTCTAAATTACATTTCTGGAAGTATCTTCTAAAAGTCAATTATCAAACTTCATCAATAAGAAATGTTCATAAGACAATCATATATTATTACACATATCATATAGAGCAGTTTACCAAACAGAAATAATTTTTACCAGTTTTACCAAATATTCCTACATCAATATTAAACACAATTTTGTTTAAGTTATATATATATTAAATATGATTTTACTTTTCTCAACATTAATCAAACTGCACCCATTTTATAAATGTACCCTCACAAAATAACACTCATTTCTCATTCAAAAGCTTATCAGCATACTCTATTGACATAATTAAATGTAATTATTTCTACTTACCTGCATACCTATAATAGTTTTTTATCAGAAATTAAATATTTAGACCTAAGATGACAGTGCATTCATATAGAATATGAATGGTAGAATATACATCATACTGTGACCACTTCTCTATCATGTAGTTTCAGTAGTTCACAATCACGTTTGTGTTGGAGACACATTATTGCCAGTTACAATGAAATATCAAACAGCCACCCTAAGCCAAAAAGGGATGGAAGATAGAATGAATCAGGACAGCAAGAAATATTCTTGAAATTACTTGTACCTTTTTAATTGTCTTCTCAATAAGCATGTCTCCAACTGGCATTAGAATACCTCCAAACACAGCCAGGGCTGCACCAATGACAGCACCAGCGATGAGCCCACAGTTTCGATCGCAGCCCATTTTTCTTGTTCTGGGAAAAAACTAAGGTTCAGCACCTGCTTCCTTCAAACTCCCAGGTCTGATGAAGGTGGTTTCCAAGAGGTCTGGTTCTATCATTAGAAGGAGATCATAAAACAGAAGCATAAGTATCAAACAAAAAGATCAAAGTACAAGGAAAACACGCAACTGAAACAGATCATTCTGCCAGTTATAAACAGATGCTTTTTTTAAAAAAAAAAATAAAACTTTCTAGGTCTTGTCCTTTCTTGATTTGACCTACCTACCAGTGGTAGAAGTAATAAATAATGTCACATAGAGCAGTTCTTCGAAGTTCTCCTCTTTAAAATTTTCTTTCTATGGATGATTAACATTCTGAAATCTTATCTAAGGAGAATATGCTTACTGTACTCTCGCCCTCTGCTTACCTTGCATCAGCCTGGGACACTTACGGGCATCTTCACCCTCTATCTGGCTTCTCCACCCCAACACAACCATCTGCACCCTAACTGGAGTTCTCCTGCAAACTGAATGTGGGTGGACTGATGTCTATCACATCTAAATGCTAAGCAAGTTTGGTGACAGATGTTTTCTTTACCTTTTTCACAAATAGAGAGATACGGATTTTACAGGAAATGATCTGATGAGTCTCAGAGGAATCAATTCTTGTAATCAATTGTAAGCTATCTGTTAAAACAAAAAAGCATGAGTAAATTGGGAAAATACATTGCCAGAAAATTAGCACTAGACTACTCCCTAATAACATCAAAATTATAATTATTAAAAGAAAATTCCACTTTCATCAATATTGAGTTCATGCCTGCATTCTTTCTTATACACGGTGTTGAAAACATTGAAATATTTTAAAGAAGAGTACTTCATTTCTTTTTTTTTTAACATCTTTATTGGAACATAATTGCTTTACAATGGTGTGTTAGTTTCTGCTTTATAACAAAGTGAATCAGTTATACATATACACGTTCCCATATCTCTTCCCTCCTGCATCTTCCTCCCTCCCACCCTCCCTATCCCACCCCTCTAGGTGGTCACAAAGCACCGAGCTGATCTCCCTGTTTTATGCGGCTGCTTCTCACTAGCTATCCACTTTACGCTTGGTAGTGTATATATGTCCATGCCACTCTCTCACCTCGTCACAACCTCCCCCTCCCCCTCCCCATATCCTCAAGGAAGTCCATGCTCTAGTAGGTCTGTGTCTTTATTCCCGTCTTGCCCCTAGGTTCTTCATGACCTTTTTTTTTTTTCTTAGATTCCATATGTATGTCCATCGACAGATGAATGGATAAAGAAGATGTGGCGCATATATACAATGGAATATTACTCAGCCATAAAAAGAAACAAAATTTAGTCAATTTCTTTTTTTAATAACTGATTTTTAGGTAGTCTAAAGGTGAAAAGACTTTAAAGAAAATATGTAGAGGATGTCTAGTTTCTGTGATAGTCATTGCTTTCTTGCTGGTCTCACATATATATTTTTTAACATATTCAAGGGCAATATTGTTCATTCTGTCATGGGCAACTGACTCATGCCAGTTCTGTTAAAAGCAACTAGATTGTGTCAATATGTATTTCACTTAGTCAGTCTTATCTTTGCAAGAAAACTCTTAGTGGAATAAGTAGATCCTATTGTAACAAGGTTAATAAGACTTTATTATTCAAATATTGAAAACATACTCATTTGAGCTATTTTGGTTGCAATCGCATTTTTTATAATGGGGTTGACCTGACATCAATAAACAGAATGTGCTTTGTAGCTTATAAACAAATATTCCCTACTTCAAAATGCCCCTGGCCAAGGAAAACAAAAATGCCAACAGAATGGAGGCTACAGACAAAAAAGAGGCACACATAATATTTTTCTCAACCTTGTAAGTAGAATAATAATTATATTTTGTTATGGTCTCAGATTTTCCCTCCATAGCTTTGTTGTGGTTGAAGTACCACTCTGATGATTTTATTAGTAGTTCTTTCCACTTGAGGAAACATTTAGTTTTTTTAAAATATTCATTGCATAGCTAAGAAAATAGTGTTAAGACTAATGTTAAGAAAATAAGACTTTTCCCCAAAATGGAAAAAGATGTTATAAAATTTTTTCATGGCAATTTATTTATTTTTCATCCTTTAGGATTTCCCTTTACCAATGCCTTATAGCTAGGATACTTCCACTGTAAATCAGGATGAGCAAACTGATTCACACTGAGGTCCTCATGGCTAAGAAGCTTGAATAGTCATGAGTGTCACATGTTTTTTTCCAATGTAAACAAAACACACAAGCCTAAACAAGTGATTTATTTTTCCTGTGGAATTTTATGTGTCCCTGAGCAAGTAGAGTCGGCTTTTTATTAATTGCTTGGGGGTGGAGGGGGAAGAATATACGCTACCTCCTATGGCTTTGGCCAGGATTGTCATAATGCAATGGAACAAATTATTTAAACCTGATAATAATGACTAGATATTCACAAGTAGAATCTCCTTTGCAAAGGATAATTGTATAGCACCTTAAAATTTTTGTGAAGCATCATCCTTTTTGTTTTTGTTTTTTTCTGTTTTTTTTATTTTTGCAGTACGCGGGCCTCTCACTCTTTTGGCCTCTCCCGCCGCGGAGCACAGGCTCCAGACGCGCAGGCTCAGCGGCCATGGCTCACGGGCCCAGCCGCTCCGCGGCATGTGGGATCTTCCCGGGCCGGGGCACGAACCCGTGTTCCCTGCATCGGCAGGCAGACTCTCAACCACTGCGCCACCAGGGAAGCCCTGAAACATCATCTTTTAAACGATCATTGTAATTGCTGAGTAGAGAATGTCACCCAGGTGTTCTGTACTGTATACAAGTGATCATATTCAGGGGAGCTTATCAAGTAATATTTTACTGAATGCCTATTTCATAGACCATTCCCCAGTTCAAAATCTGCAAGTTATACTTAAGGTAGTCATCAAAATACAGGGATCGAGCCTGCTGTAACTGAGAGACTGGAGAATAAACTGAAGCGTGATGGGCTACTCTCTTGCCAGCTGACCTTGGGCAAGTCACTTAATAGCTCTATTCCTCAGTTTCCTCATGTGTAAAATAAGATGCTAAGATGAGATCCCCAGTTTTTAATTTAGGCAGCTGAACTGGTTCTTCACTCAAATTCTTACATGGAAGACCAGGCAGAGTGACTTTGATTACAGCAGTGGCAGCAGTGGTGGGAACCCCAAGACCCTGATTCCCAACTTGGTCTCCCCACTCCCAACTAACACTATCCTATCCCATGTTTAGGAAACTTGAGGAGAATCTCTGTAGAAACAAATGGACTGCAATTCATTAAAAAATTGGGACACGAAATCCCGAGGGTCAAATTCTAGTTTTGTTTCTATAACATCATGAATCTATTAAAAAATACAACTCAAAGATAAAATCATCTCTTTCCGAAAGATATTGTATTTTCTATAGAAACACCACTAAAAATTATTCAATATTAATGTTATTTGCAATTCTGACAGATGGAATATAAAATGAGTTAAACATTACAATTCTATGGTTTCTGAGATGGACAGAGGTGTGTATTATTTGCCCCTTTCCAGATCTATGCCATCACCTAGTTAAGAATCTACCTGACCTTTCCCAGAATCATTCTCCTTTATTCAAGCAGCCCCACGGACTACAGGAAAGAGTTTCTGCAAGGGGCAAAGAGTCTCAAGAAAGTCCACTGGACGACCCAGGGGGCAACAGGTTATTCAGTGCCTCTCTAAACATGAAAACTCATTATTATGACTTCCAAGGACCCTGAGCCCAGAGATGTGAAGTCATGGGCAGACCTGGGTACTGCCTAGGCTCTGTCTGCTTTGAATTTAAAACTGAAGTGAGATAGTATACACAGCCCACTGCTGTTGAGTCAAGTTCATCAGAAAACAAAAGTGTCAATAATTTTTGGGGTTGAATTGCATGGTTAGACAGTTCCTAGTCTGACACTGTCTGGATGATGCATAAGCAAAGATACAAGAGTTACTCTAACATTCCTGCATATGTGTACTGATATTTTCAACAGAAAAAGATTGAGTTTATCTAATTTTTCACATTTTCTATTGGCCGACATACTTTTGTTACCCTGATGTAAGTTTCCTTTTTTTTTTTCTCTCTAAGAATAGGCAAGGTATTTCACATGTGTAGTGTAGTCCTCCTTTATCAATGGCTTTGCTTTCCACAGTTTCACTTACCCATGGTCAAAAGTGGTCAGGTGAAGGTAACTGAACCTGTAGAAAGCAAAATCTTGGCTACAGGGGGACTACTTAGGGTTTGGTGCTATCTCTGGGTTCAGGCACCCAATGAGGGTCTTAGAAGGTATCCTCCACACCCGTGAATATGGGGGAACTACTTACTTGCATTCATTTATTATGCGTCAGTGCCCTGTCACCATAAGTTAAGTATTGCTATTATAATTATACTTTAACCTTATGCTTCATACTACAAAATTACAAATACAAGGTGACCCTTGAACAACGCAGAGGGGTTATGGACCCTGCGGGCAGTGGAAAATCCACATATAACTATACAGTCAGCCCTCCTTATCTGTAGTTCTGCATCTGTGGATCCAACCAACTACACACTGTGGATCAGGTAGTACTGTAGTATCTACTGAAAAAATTCTGTGTCAAAGTGGACCCACAAAGTTCAAACCTGTTCTGTTCAAGGGTCAACTGTAGTTTTATTCACCTGAAGCAAAGGAGGGACTACCAAATTAAGTAGGACATGAATTGAATACACAAAAGTTCAGGTTACTCAGGACATTCTATTCAAGAGCTTCATAAAAAAAGTGTAGTTATTCCCCACTCTCCTCTCACATGTAGCCATTTAGAGCACATAAAATTTGTGTTTTGCACACATGGTTTTCTCAGTAGTACAGCTTCTTACATAATAAAATTTATTTTACTTGCTAATATTAGATTAAGTTTTATTCTTTACTGTTATTTCTTCTTCATAATAAGACATTGAGGAGAGGACTGGCGGTGTTAACACAGCCTGCAGGGGGTTAGTGCACCACGGCTAGCCGGGAGGGAGTCCGGGAAAAGGTCTGGAGCTGCCGAAGAGGCAAGAGACTTTTCCTTCCCTCTTTGTTTCCGGGTGCGCCAGGAGAGGGGATTAAGAGCGCCGCTTAAAGGAGCTCCAGAGACGGGCGCGAGTCGCGGCTAAAAACGCGGACGCCAGAGACGGACATGAGACGCTAAGGCTGCTGCTGCTGCCACCAAGAAGCCTGTGTTCAAGCACAGGTCACTATCCATACCTCCCTTCCGGGGAGCCTGTGCAGCCCGCCACTGCCAGGGTCCCACTGCCAGGGACAACTTCCCCGGGAGAACACACGGTGCGCCTCAGGCTGGTGCAACGTCACACCGGCCTCTGCCACCACAGGCTCGCCCCGCATCCATATCCCTCCCTCCCCCCAGCCTGAGTGCGCCAGAGCCCCCGAATCAGCGGCTCCTTTAACCCCGTCCTGTCTGAGCGAAGAACACACGCCCTCCGGCGACCTACATGCAGAGGCGGGTCCAGATCCAAAGCTGAGCCCTTGGGAGCTGTGCGAACAAAGAATAGAAAGGGAAATCTCTCCTAGCAGCCTCAGGAGCAGCGGATTAAATCTCCACAATCAACTTGATGTACCCTGCATCTGTGGAATACCTGAATAGACAACGAATCATCCCAAATTGAGGAGGTGGACTTTGAGAGCAAGATTTATGATTTTTCCCCCTTTTCCTCTTTTTGTGAGTGTCTATGTGTATGCTTCTGTGTGAGATTTTGTCTGTACAGCATTGCTTTCACCTTTTGTCCTAGCGTTCTGTCCGTCCCTTTTTTTTTTTTAACTTAAAAAGTTTTTTTTTCTTAATAATTATTTTTTATTTTTATAACTTTATTTTATCTTACATTATTTTATTTTCTCTTCTTTCTTTTTCTTTCTTTCTACTTTTTCTCCCTTTTATTCTGAGCCGTGTGGATGAAAGGTTCTTGGCGCTGCAGCCAGGAGTCAGTGCTGTGCCTCTGAGGTGGGAGAGCCAACTTCAGGACACTGGTCCACAAGAGACCCCCCCAGCTCCACATAATATCAAACGGCGAAAATTTCCCAGAGATCTCCATCTCAACACCAACACCCAGCTTCACTTAATGACCAGCAAGCTACAGTGCTGGAAACCCTATTCCAAACAACTAGCAAAACAGGAACACAACCCCACCCATTAGCAGAGAGGCTGACTAAAATCATAATAAGGCCACAGACACCCCAAAACACACCACCAGACGTGGACCTGCCCACCAGAAAGACAAAATCCACCTTCATCCACCAGAACACAGGCACTAGTCCCCTCCACCAGGAAGCCTACACAACCCACTGAACCAACTTTAGCCACTGGGGACAGATACCAAAAACAATGGGAACTACGAACCTGCAGCCTGCGAAAAGGAGACCCCAAACACAGTCAGAGAAGCAAAATGAGAAGACAGAAAAACACACAGCAGATGAAGGAGCAAGATAAAAACCCACCAGACCTAACAAATGAAGAGGAAATAGGCAGTCTACCTGAAAAAGAATTCAGAATAATGATAGTAAAGTAGATCCAAAATCTTGGAAATAGAATAGAGAAAATGCAAGAAACATTTAGCAAGGACCTAGAAGAACTAAAGAGGAAACAAGCAATGATGAACAACACAATAAATGAAATGAAAAATACTCTAGATGGGATCAATAGCAGAATAACTGAGGCAGAAGAACGGATAAGTGACCTGGAAGAATAAATAGTGGAAATAACTACTGCAGATCAGAATAAAGAAAAAAGAATGAAAAGAACTGAGGACAGTCTCAGAGACCTCTGGGACAACATTAAATGCACCAACATTCGAAGTATAGGGGTCCCAGAAGAAGAAGAGAAAAAGAAAGGGACTGAGAAAATATTTGAAGAGATTATAGTTGAAAACGTACCTAATATGGGAAAGGAAATTGTTAATCAAGTCCAGGAAGCACAGAGAGTCCCATACAGGATAAATCCAAGGAGAAACATGGCAAGACACATATTAATCAAACTGTCAAAAATTAAATATAAAGAAAACATATTAAAAGTAGCAAGGGAAAAACAACAAATAACACACAAGGGCATCCCCATAAGGTTAACAGCTGATCTTTCAGCAGAAACTCTGCAAGCCAGAAGGGACTGGCAGGACATATTTAAAGTGATGAAGGAAAAAACCCTGCAACCAAGATTACTCTACACAGCAAGGATCTCATTCGGATTTGATGGAGAAATTAAAACCTTTACAGACAAGCTAAAGCTGAGAGAGTTCAGCACCACCAAACCAGCTTTACAACAAATGCTAAAGGAACTTCTCTAGGCAAAAAACACAAGAGAAGGAAAAGACCTACAATAACGAACCCAAAACAATTAAGAAAATGGGAATAGGAACATACATATCGATAATTACCTTAAATGCAAATGGATTAAATGCTCCCACCAAAAGACACAGATTGGCTGAATGGATACAAAAACAAGACACATATATATGCTGTCAACAAGAGACCCACTTCAGACCTAGGGACACATACAGACTGAAAGTGAGGGGATGGAAAAAGATATTCCATGCAAATGGAAACCAAAAGAAAGCTGGAGTAGCAATTCTCATATCAGACACAATAGACTTTAAAATATAGACTATTACAAGAGACAAAGAAGGACACTACATATGAGCAAGGGATCAATCCAAGAAGAAGATATAACAATTGTAAATATTTATGCACCCAACATAGGAGCACCTCAATACATAAGGCAAATACTAACAACCATAAAAGGGGAAATCGACAGTAACACATTCATAGTAGGGGACTTTAACACCCCACTTTCACCAATGGACAGATCATCCAAAATGAAAATAAATAAGGAAACACGAGCTTTAAATGATACATTAAACAAGATGGACTTAATTGATATTTATAGGACATTCCATCCAAAAACAACAGAATACACATTTTTCTCAGGTGCTCATGGAACATTCTCCAGGATAGATCATATCTTGGGTCACAAATCAAGCCTTGGTAAATTTAAGAAAATTGAAATTGTATCAAGTATCTTTTCCGAGCACAACGCTATGAGACTAGATATCAATTACAGGAAAAGATCTGTAAGAAATACAAACACATGGAGGCTAAACAATAGACTACTTAATAACCAAGAGATCACTGAAGAAATCAAAGAGGAAATCAAAAAGTACCTAGAAACAAATGACAATGGAGACACGACGACCCAAATCCTATGGGATGCAGCAAAAGCAGTTCTAAGAGGGAAGTTTATAGCAATAAAATCCTACCTTAAGAAACAAGAAACATCTCGAATAAACAACCTAATCTTGCACCTAAAGCAATTAGAGAAAGAAGAACAAAAAAACCCCAAAGTTAGCAGAAGGAAAGAAATCATAACGATCAGACCAGAAATAAATGAATAAGAAATGAAGGAAATGACAGCAAAGAACTATAAAAGTAAAAGCTGGTTGCTGGAGAAGATAAACAAAATTGATAAACCATTAGCCAGACTCATCAAGAAAAAAAGGGAGAAGACTCAAATCAATAGAATTAGAAATGAAAAAGGAGAAGTAACAACTGACACTGCAGAAATACAAAAGATCATGAGAGATTACTATAAGCAACTCTATGCCAATAAAATGGACAACCTGGAAGAAATGGACAAATTCTTAGAAATGCACAACCTGCCAAGACTGAATCAGGAAGAAATAGAAAATATGAACAGGCCAATCACAAGCACTGAAATTGAGACTGTGATTGAAAATTTTACAACAAACAAAAGCCCAGGACCAGATGGCTTCACAGGTGAATTCTATCAAACATTTAGAGAAGAGATAACACCTATCCTTCTCAAACTCTTCCAAAATATAACAGAGGGAGGAACACTCCCAAACTCATTCTACGAGGCCACAGTCACCCTGATACCAAAACCAGACAAGGATGCCACAAAGAAAGAAAACTACAGGCCACTATCACTGATGAACATAGATGCAAAAATCCTCAACAAAATACTAGCAAACAGAATCCAACAGCACATTAAAAGGATCATACACCATGATCAAGTTGGGTTTATTCCAGGAATGCAAGGATTCTTCAATATACGCAAACTGAACAACGTGATACACCATATTAACAAACTGAAGGAGAAAAACCATATGATCATCTCAACAGATGCAGAGAAAGCTTTCGACAAAATTCAACACCCATTTATGATAAAAACCCTGCAGAAAGTAGGCATAGAGGGAACTTTCCTCAACATAATAAAGGCCATATATGACAAACCTACAGCCAACATCATCCTCAATGGTGAAAAACTGAAAGAATTTCCACTAACATCAGGAACAAAACAAGGTTGCCCACTCTCACCACTCTTATTCAACATAGTTTTGGAAGTTTTAGCCACAGCAATCAGAGAAGAAAAGGAAAAAAAAGGAATCCAAATCAGAAAAGAAGAAGTAAAGCTGTCACTCTTTGCAGATGACATGATACTATACATAGAGAATCCTAAAGATGCTACCAGAAAACTACTAGAGCTAATCAATGAATTTGGTAAAGTTGCAGGATACAAAATTAATGCACAGAAATCTCTTGCATTCCTATACACTAATGATGAAAAATCTGAAAGAGAAATTAAGGAAACACTCCCATTTACCATTGCAACAAAAAGAATAAAATATCTAGGAATAAAGCTACCTAAGGAGACCAAAGACCTATATGCAGAAAATTATAAGACACTGATGAAAGAAATTAAAGATGATACAAATAGATGGAGAGATATACCATGTTCTTATATAGGAAGAATTAACATTGTGAAAATGACTCTACTACCCAAAGCAATGTACAGATTCAGTGCAATCCCTATCAACCTACCACTGGCATTTTTCACAGAACTAGAACAAAAAATTTCACAATTTGTATGGAAACACAAAAGACCCCGAATAGCCAAAGCAATCTTGAGAACGAAAAACGGAGCTGGAGGTATTAGGCTCCCTGACTTCAGACTATACTGCAAAGCTACTGCAATCAAGATAGTATGGTACGGGCACAAAAACAGAAATGTAGATCAATGGAGAAGGATAGAAAGCCCAATGATAAACCCACACACATATGGTCACCTTATCTTTGATAAAGGAGGCAGGAATGTACAGTGGAGAAAGGACAGCCTCTCCAATAAGTGGTGCTGGGAAAACTGGACAGCTACATGTAAAAGTATGAGATTAGAACACTCCCTAACACCATACACAAAAATAAGCTCAAAATGGATTAAAGATCTAAATGTAAGGCCAGAAACTATCAAACTCTTAGAGGAAAACATAGGCAGAACACTCTGTGACATAAATCACAGCAAGATCCTTTTTGACCCATCTCCTAGAGAAATGGAAATAAAAACAAAAATAAATGGGACCTAATGAAACTTCAAAGCTTTTGCACAGCAAAGGAAACCATAAACAAGACCAAAAGACAACCCTCAGAATGGGAGAAAATA
The DNA here is from genome assembly GCF_949987515.2 of Delphinus delphis. NCBI lineage: Eukaryota > Metazoa > Chordata > Mammalia > Artiodactyla > Delphinidae > Delphinus > Delphinus delphis. Next base: position 24,833,816 of record NC_082691.1, on the reverse strand, counting down.
TTTGCAAATGAAGCAACTGACAAAGGATTAATCTCCAAATTTACAAGCAGCTCATGCAGCTCAATAACAAAACAACAAACAACCCAATCCAAAAATGGGCAGAAGACCTACATAGACATTTCTCCAAAGAAGATATACAGATTGCCAACAAACACATGAAAGAATGCTCAACATCATTAATCATTAGAGAAATGCAAATCAAAACTACAATGAGATAGCATCTCACACTGGTCAGAATGGCCATCATCAAAAAACCTAGAAACAATAAATGATGGAGAGGGTGTGGAGAAAAGGGAACACTCTTGCACTGCTGGTGGGAATGTGAATTGGTACAGCCACTGTGGAGAACAGAATGGAGGTTCCTTAAAAACCTGCAAATAGAACTACCATACGACCCAGCAAACCCACTCCTGGGCATATACCCTGAGAAAACCATAATTCAAACAGAGTCATGTACCAAAATGTTCATTGCAGCTCTATTTACAATAGCCTGGAGATGGAAGCAACCTACATGTCCATCATTAGATGAATGGATAAAGAAGATGTGGCATATATATACAATGGAATATTACTCAACCATAAAAAGAAACGAAATTGAGGTGGATGGACCTAGAGTCTGTCATACAGAGTGAAGTCAGTCAGAAAGAGAAAGACAAATACCGTATGCTAACACATATATATGGAATCTAAGAAACAATAACAATGTCATGAAGAACCTATGGGTAAGACAGGAATAAAGATACAGACCTACTAGAGAATGGACTTGAGGATATGGCAAGGGGGAAGGGTAAGCTGTGACAAAGTGAGAGAGTGGTATGCACATATACACACTACCGAACGTAGAATAGATAGCTGGTGGGAAGCAGCTGCATAGCACAGGGAGATCAGCTCGGTGCTTTGTGACCACCTCGAGGGGTGGGATACGGAGGGTGGGAGGGAGGGAGACACAAGAGGGAAGAGATATGGGAACACATGTATATGTATAACTGATTCACCTTGTTGTAAAGTGGAAACTAACACACCATTGTAAAGCAATTATACTCCAATAAAGATGTAGAAAAAGAAAAAAAGAAAGCACATTTTACTCAAACATAAACAAAAACTAAGATATTGATATCTGTAATAACTTATTGCTTGCTTAAAGTACTTAAATTTGGAAAACCAAAAATAATCAAAGGTACAGGGAAGAAAACATATTTTTGAGACCAATAAGAAGAAGGAAGAGAAAATAAAAAGAAATGTTTTAAGATATCACTAATCCCATAACTTTCTTCAGTCTCTATGGAGATCAGCTGTATCCTATCAGTTCACAGACATTAAGTCCTATTCCTTTTGTAGAATTCATGAGTATATGTACACGTGGCTGTTTCTTTTTTTGCTGTCATATCTACGAAATGTTTCCAGATGAACTTATGAGATTTATGGCATTCTACTATGTTGGAAACCTGGTGATAGGAACTGAGACTGAGCTATAAGAAGCGTCTCCATTAGTAGGTCAGAAAAATAAAGTTCCCAGAGAATCTGTAATTATTCCCATGTGCAGATAGAGCTGTGTTTCCTGGGAAACTCCACTCAGAAGAGGCATGGCCCAGAGGTACAGTTTCCTGGGACGTGAACTACGAAACTTTTTCAGATTATAAGAGTATGTACTTGTACCATAAATGAGTGCCAGGACCTGGATGACATTTTCTAACTCATGAGTGAGTTAGAAATTTCCTATTCTCTCCATAAGCCTTCCTTCCACTTTTCCTTGGAATAGGAAACCAGATCACACACCTCTGTTTTCCACTAGACACACACTGTGATTCTTTTGATACACAGTCTTCCTCACCTAATAAATACAGTATCTGCCCACAAAACGCAGTTTTAGAGTTCTGGGGGTGATTAATTCAACAACAGGTTGAATATGAATGATGAATATTAGCTTTCCAAATTAAGTTCCTGTTCACACTCTTACTTTATATGATATCTAGGTGTGTTTAAAAAGCCATGATTCCCTAGCCATGAGGAAGATGCAGATTCACATCAAACTAGTTAAGTCAATCATTTAAATCTGGTTGTGTTTCATTATGTGGAAACAGAAGGGAATTAGACTAGCACTTATTTTACACACAATCCCAACATATAAAGATAGTTAAAAGAATAGCTATTGTGGTCAAAGTTGGCAAGAACTGTGGCCCTTTCCCCTTTCCGGTCACATCTCATTTGGGCTCTGAGTCATCCCCACAGAACCCAACGGCTATGTGGAAAATATTTAAATAACTAGATTAGGAGATCTCCGACACCTTCTCTTATTCAAGTTACCATAATCCTTTTAATTTATATGGGCATTTCCATCCTATCAGAATATATGGAGCTAAACATATATAACAGAAAAAAGTTTATAGACATCTATTATACAAAACAATAATATACTTTACTAAATTATGCCTTTCAAATATAACAAGTTAATACTTGTTTTGGTGGTAGTCTTAGAAAATTAAAACAATAATTACATTGACTTCATTATTACACTAAATGTTCTTCTAGAAGCAAACCAACCTTTTTGGGGTAGTTTTTGGAGTACTTAAATATAGAGATTACTATAGGTTTGAAATGATTCTCTTAGAGTCATGTCCGTTTAAATAGGATTATCTAGAGCCATTCTTTTGTTTGTTTGTTTGTTTTTGCGGTATGCGGGCCTCTCACTGTTGTGGCCTCTCCCGTTGTGGAGCACAGGCTCCGGACGCGCAGGCTCAGCGGCCATGGCTCACGGGCCCAGCCGCTCCGCGGCATGTGGGATCTTCCCGAACCGGGGCACGAACCCGCGTCTCCTGCATTGGCAGGCGGACTCTCAACCACTGCGCCACCAAGGAAGCCCTAGAGCCATTCTTGATTGTTGAGTCCTAGATAGAAATGCTATTACCTCTTTTTTCCCAGCCCAACTCTTACTGTAAACAGTAGAATACTATAAGATTTGCAATTATTCTGAGCTTTGAATTCAAATAATTAGGTTCAATTCACAGTCTAACATTATAGTTTTCTGTGGCTCAGTTTTCTCTAAAATGTGTATAAATACATCATATATGGTTTAAAATGTCAAATAAAATTCAATGAGGTAATGAATAAAAATTCCTATCATAGCACATGTTATGTTATTTGAAATATTATGGAATATTATTTTGAACAATAACCTAATAGTAAAATGTTATTGCAAATTGGCCAAGTATTATTTTTTAAAAATCTAATAAATGTGTATAAGTTACACAAAGAAGAATGATTATTTCCAAAACTCTTAGGTTACAGTAAAATCTGATGAAATCGTTTATTCTTATGTATACCAGGATTTAGAATATTATGCAAATGAAAAGGCAGCTTCTAGGTTAGACTAATGCTCCTTGAAACTTTCAGCCATGACTTGGGCCAGTGAATTAAAACACGTTTGGATTAAATCAGAAAATAGTTACAGAATCCATTCCTTCAGGAAGAAAAAAAAAATCCACAAGTATTTTTTGCTAACATTTTCTTAAAAATTAAGTGTAGCAACTATAACTCCCAAAATAAATTCCAAAATTTTTAGTACACTCTGTCCAATACCTCTCCAGTTGTAATTATGTTATTCCTCCCAGCTTAACTTCTGATGAGTTTGTATTGGATTTATTGTTCCGGTCTCATAATGATTTTGGTAAATGAAAAAATTTCTATGTATTTTTCCTCTCATAAAATCCAGTCCACCACTGGACTCTCTACATAACAAAATTTTTAAAAATTATTATTTTGGTTATTTTTTGAACGAATACTAAAAGCACTGTTTCTTTTCCTAATTTAAAACTACACAGTCAAGGACTGAAAAGTACATGAAAAGATTTCAAAAACATCTTTCAATATGTTACAATTCTAGAAACTGTTAGAAATTTACTCTAGAGAACTTATGCCATTTACAGTTATGTATGAATTCACTTACTATAAATTACTATAAATTAAAACTTTTAATTTCTCTAGAATGATCTGTCCTTTAAACTTTGTATCATCATTCAAGAAAATAATTTGCTGATATTTGTAATAAGCTTCCTAAATATCCAAAAACTTTAATTTTGTTTTTTTATTCTGTTACCAAATTTTATATAATTTATAAACATTTATATAAATCAGAATCATTATTTGGAATTAATACAATTAACCATCCCCAGTAGCAATTACAATATCTTTGTTCATTTAAAAAAAATGCTTAATAAGAATATATCCAAAACATGCACTGCATTTAACCATGTAGACAAAGTCAGGTTCACTAAAAGTTGTGAAATTAAGATAGAAGATTAAACAAAATAATGACTCTCTAAAATAATAGGTAGTTAACAATTGCATATTAGAAAGCATGTTGGCATAGAGTGGCAAGTCATTTATAAGAACTAATCCTACTATACTGGTTTTTATTTATGTTGATTTTCATTCATAATTTAAATTAAAAATCATGTATAAATAGCCTAAGTAGATGATGAAAGTTCTGCAATAATCAAATTGGATAGTACATCATTTTAAATATTAACAAATAAATATTTACAAATAAACATAAGATTTTAAACATCAAGAAACAAAATGTCATAGGCTGGTGGACAAGGTTTCAATATTTTTTTAAACATAAAAGGTAAGAAGATTGATAACTTGGAAAACAACACAAACCTATGTTTTAAAAAAAGCCTAATGACTTCAAGAAAACAGTTCCTGCTTGCTGTTGCTGTTCTATAACTTCTAATGGGTGTTTATATAGTAGTGTCATCTCCTATCATTTGGGAGATAGAAATCTTTTTATTTAAAAAAAAATCATTATGACTTACCTTTAAAAAGGCTAAGAAGGATTTTTCAATCAAATGCTCCAACATTTGAACAGTCAATTCTTAGTAGGACCAAATGGTATTCTGCAGAAAACCCTACACTGAAATCCCCATTATAAAAAGTGAGTTTAAATATGCTTTAAGAAAAAAAAAAAGAGAGACAGACAGACAGACGTCAGATCCCAGTGAGTGTTCTGTTGCAAGAGTAATTAAAACAACAAACAAACAAACAAAAACCCACACACACATCCCACCACTGATATGGCTCCTACAGGTCTATTTTTATGTTCTGGTAAGGACCCATTACCTATATCTGAGATCCTCTGCAGTACTTTTTTTTTTCTTTTGGCCATTTTCCCATCCAAGTAAGTTAGAGGCCAGAGAGACAAAAGGAACTAACTTGTTGAGTGGCCTCTAATATACTCTTTTACTACAGAATCATTATTCCAGATGATAAACTGGGCCCAGGGGTGGAAAGTGTAGATTGGGCAGAATTATCAGAGTCTAACTTTCCTGCTTGAAAACCTCATTTCATAAAGTTTAAACAAAATGTACTTTTCATAAATCTAAAGTGTGTTGAGCCTAATAATTGCGAAAACGACTGGAGACTCTGTCAATCAACAAGGATAACAAACAGACGTTTAAAAAAGGAAATAGCCTATTGTTCTAACTGGAAGTTCTTCACTATTTATTATTTTCTCTTAGTTTTATAGAAGTTTCACGAGCACAGCAAAATCCTTCTACGAAAACACCCAGAATTAAATTTCTCTTAGATCTCTTCAGATAAAAAGACAACTGTTACATAACATTTAAATAATTCTACTATTTAGGATGACCTTTTAATATAAAAAAGCATATACTAAAGTTACTTTAAAAGAAAGTAATTATTTTAAAATCTAACCAAATCTTGCACTTTGGGAGGATAAAAAAGACCCTCAATATTAAAAATACATTTTTACAAAGAAATTCTCAGAAACATACAGGCAAAAATCAAAATCTTCAGAAGGTTAAACTGTCATCTATCAGACAGATCAGCTAAATAAATGCCTCTAAGTCAGCCTTGAAAGACAACAACCTAACAGTAATAGGCAGAAATACATTTAGTTCATCAGATTGTATTTAAACCAGTCCTCATTGGATTGCTTGTGCTGTCACTTCTGGGCATGTGTTGGATCCTCTCATTTGCTAGCTGTGCAATACAACTGGAAAGGAATCCAAAGCACTTTTTTTCCTCTAGCATTGCTTTCTTTCTCCAGGATATTTTTACAGACACATTTATTTAAAAATTAATAATAAGTTATAAAAGTCTTCAGGTATATTAGAATTTTAAAAAAATATCTGATCATTTAATTACAATAAAGTAGAAATGGCCTTGTGTAATCTCATTGTGATTGATGCTTTTCATTTAAAAAGAATAACTTACAGAGATTTCAGATAATTTAAAAAGATGATTCCCTTATAATTGTGACCTTTTAACTTTGTGGTATTAATAAAAAGGTAGTATAAAAGCTAATTTAAAAATTATTTTGATTAAGAGTATCTATTTTATTGTATGTAAGCTACTTTGATACCTTTCCTTCTCAGCCTTCTCACAGATACACACACATACACACACCCTCCAGTGTGACAATTCAGAAAGAGTCCACCAACATAGGAGTTCAGATGCCATTTTAAACAGCATATCTTAAATATATTGAAAGGCTAGTTAAATTATTATTTTTTTAAATTTTGGTTGTGTCAGGTCTTGGTTGCAGCATGCGGGATCTTTCATTGCAGTGTGTGGGCTCTTCGTTGTGGCGCATGGGCTCAGTAGTTGTGGCACGCGGGCTTAGTTGCCCTGCAGCATGTGGGATCTTAGTTCCCTGACCAGGGACTGAACCCACGTCACCTGCATTGGAAGGCTGATTCTTAACCACTGGACCGCCAGGGAAGTCAAGGATAGTTAAATTATAATGAAAATTTGAACACTGTTAGAGAAAGATGATTCAGAAAAAATACGTGTAAAATAGATGCCTAAGCTGACACTGAACTTACTTGGATCACTATTTACTCAGTAGCCTAATGCCATCCAAATCCTCTCTCTCTGGAGAGGAAAATGTCACACCCTCCCATGAGCAGCCCAAAGAATCAAATTTACATTCCCGGAGGCAGCTGCTAAGTGTTCAATCCCATAGGCAACCGTTCTGAGTAGCTTAGCACACAACACCCAGGAAATCTAGAGCTAAGTAAAATCTGCAACCATATATCTACATTTTGAGCAAAATATTCACCTTGAACAAGGCAGAAAACTGCCGCACCCATTTCTGAGTAATGCGTGTTGGGGTTTTCATTTTAAAAATATAATGTGTGTGCAATATTTTGAAGTGATATTTTTATATGAGGCTATATACCTTGCCTTCTGTAAATCCACTACAGCACTAGACAAAATTTAGTAGAATGAAAGATAAAACTGTCAATATGCTTAAGTCAGCTTAGGCACAGTGCTTTGGGAAGTCTTTTTTTTTCTGGAAGACCACTTAGAATTTGGAATCAGACAGACATCCATGACTTCTGATGTTACCATTGCTAGCTATACTGACTGGGGATTAGGAGTTAAATAACTACTTACTCTTATTTTCTTAATCAGAAAATGGAGAATGAAGTCTTTATTGAGTTTGTTACAATATTGCTTCTGTTTTATGTTGTGGTTTTCTGGCCGCGAGGCATGTGGGATCTTATCTCCCTGACCAGGGATCAAACCCACACCCCCTGCATTGGAAGGTGAAGTCTTAACCACTGGACCACCAGGGAAGTTCCCATATAGTTTTGTTTACTGTGCTAGGACACTAGTAAATAGCAGAAAGTGAAATTTATAAGTATGTACTTTTTTTGGCAGGGGGAGTTTTACCAAATTTCTGTTCATACATGTACACAGCAATGTGTGAAAATGCCTGTCTCACACTGGTTTACACTAAACTTTGTTTTTAACAAGTACTTATTTTATCGGTAAATATTTAATTGAGTGAAGGTTCACCTGTTTTCTTAAGCGTATTGGCATTTATATTTTTAAATATTTGTGATAATACCTTTGTTCATCTTTTTTATTCCCCTGTGGGTTTGTTTGTCCTTCCTTATTAGCTAGTAAGGCAATAGCCAGTCTTCTGACATTTGACAGTTTTTAAAACTTTTTTTGACTATTTTAAACTTTATTTTTATTGCATTTTTAAATTACTGACAATTTCAATTTTTATGCCATTAACTTTCACAGCAATTCCTTTTAGGTATTGTGTCATGCTTTGAAAGTCTTTCTCGAAGAATATAAAAAATAATAAACTTTCTTCTAGCATTTGTATGGTTTCAAAAAATCCTTTAGAACAGTACTTCTAGATGAGCTGATTCATGGAATTTAACACTTGTGAAATAAAAGAGGAAGAGTAAAGTATGTTGAGTAATTATAAACATTGCAACATATGTGAGAAGCAGACAATGTAGGCATAATACGAGTTCTAGAAGAGGAATCACACAGCCCAAGTCCTGACTACAGCTCTTTTAATAATAATAGGTTTTGTGAACTGGGCAGCACACAGTCCTCATATTCCTGATTTCCTTTCTTGTCAAAGAGAATAACTACAGAGCCTACCTACAGCCTCAAGCTGAAGATCAAATCATATGTTAGATTTAAATTTAAAACGTAAAGATGTATGCAGATTCTATATAGTAGATTAAAATTTTTAAGTGATTCATTTTTTTTTACAGTCTAGCAAATGAAAAGAATTTTGGTATCATATGCTTTGCAATTCTAGATTGTATGGGCAATCAAAGACCTATAAATTATGATGATGATAAGGTAACAGAGTTAACATGTATTGGGGGCTTACTGTCTGCCAGTTGTTGAAATAAGTGTTTCACATAAGTTATCTCACTGACCCACCACACCACCTTACTATTTTCTTTAGATAACTAGTTGAGGTCACACAGCTAGCATGTGCCAAAACAAGGATTAAAACCCTGAAAGATTGACTGAAGGGCCTATACTCTTTTCTGAAATAAAAAAAATATATATAAATAAGTTCTTGGTCAATACCTCATTTACGTATTCTTTTCAACACATTTGTTCAAACTGAATAACAATTATAAATAACCTCCTCTTAGAAAATGATATCTAAGTACAATAACCAAGGAATGAACAGTGAACATATTCTGTAAGTGGCAGTTAACAATTATTTTGAGATTAGCTAAAACAAAATTCATTCTGAAAACCTATAACACATAACACTGTAAAGTATCTCAAAACATTAGTCACCAGTGTAAAACCATAAGGCAAAATTCGTCTTATCACTTTAATCCTTGGGCTAACTCATCATGAAGATCTATACACACACACATATTTATGCACATGCATACGGCACCTGACTGTGTGTGTTATATAAACAAATACCTAGTTTTTCAATTGCTGCCTTACATTTATGGAAGTATTAAACCAATGGCAGGTTCTACCTGCTTCATGTGGTGAGGAGGGCCTTCACATGCAGGAATAAAAATAAATATATACGTACATAACTTTAAAAGAGAATATTAAATTCACAAGACATAGCAGTACACGGTAATGCCAGCGAAAGCTTGAGAGATTAAAATGGAAGTTTTTAATATCACGTTTAAAGGAAAAATTGAAAGGACATCATTAAAGGTAAAATGCAGAATATCAGGGTCATTAAAGTTTAGACTTAAGCTATGTCGTCTAATGAATAGAGCACACAATGAAAGTAAACTTACTGCATTAGTGATATAAAGTAAACTTCCCCATATGTCTCATAGAAGTCATGGTAGGAGCTGTGTGTAAAAGACAGATTAAAGAGAGCACCTCTGTATATGCGGATAGTCTCATGTGGGCTGGGCCAGATCAATATGTAAATTTCACAGGCCTTCTAAGTATGTTGGCGGCACCTATCTTTACTTGAACTGTTTGCAAAACAGACTTAACTCTCTAAGGAGAGTGGGGAAAAGTCAACATTTAAGCAATACTATGAACCTTAAGGAAGTGTTAAGATCAGCATAGTTGTCAGGACAATTTGTCTTCATACATTAGAAAGGAAATTATTAGGGGGAAAAAACAGAAATCTTCAGGTAAAAGAATAACTAGACCTCAAAGCATGTTGTTATGAAATAATAAGAAAAAATCAATAATCAATTACAAAAATAAGCGTTTAGCTAACCAAATACCAGAAAAAGGTTGAAAAAAATTATGTGAGCAATTAATTTATAATTTCACATGGCAGAAATATAAAATTCATTGAATTGAGGGTACAACAGAGTTTTGTGTTGAGAAATGTCATCTACACTATAAATAGTCCCTGAAGTGGGGTCTTAAAAAGGAAATCAATAAAATAATTTTAAGGGTTACAGAAATCAATTTACACATTCACATTAGCTGATGGCTTGATCAAGGTGATATGCTATAAAAGGCTAAGAAGCTTTCATTGTGATGAATGTATAAAACCAGAAAAGAAATCAGAGGGATAATGAGACTTAAAGTGATTTTGTTCCATGTAGTAAATAAACAGACATACTAACCATACTCTCTAGTCTGTCTTTTAAACAATTATATTGACATCTATGCCATCTGACAATCTGTTAAGTTCGGAGATACACAGCACTTGGGTGTCAAATTCCTGAAAGAGTTAAACTCACATACATGCATGCACAGGCGCACGCACGCACGCACGCACGCACGCACACACACACACACACACACAGACACTTTTCCAGGGACATGGAAGCATACCTAATTAAATTCTTTTTTAAAGCTTAGAAATAAAATACTTTCTAAGAAGTATGTCACGTAACAGTAATTTATCTTAGAAATCGCCACACAGGAAATAAGATATTTCTGATGCCTTTCTTTTTCTGTTTGTTTGCTTGAAAATGGAAAAGTTTGATCCTTCTGCCCTGACACTTTGAAGAAACATTTGGCACAAACCTTGCATTTGAGTGGCACAGCAGCTTCTGCTAGAAGCTTTAAAGAAATATTAAACAGCCTATCAAACCCTATAGTGAAATCAAATCATCATTTTCCAGGTTGGTTCTCAGTGGGCTTAAGGGAAGCATTTGCTTGTGGATAAGCCAGAGTTTTCTGTCTTCCAAGAAACCAAAGTGTTTGGTTTAGAGTTCTGCTTCTGAAATGAACTCCTTAGAAGAACTTGAAATAAATTCTTAAGATTTCCAAGAATCCATAAGGATTCAAAGTGGGAACATCCTGCTCTAAATGTATTTTTCAGTTTGAACAAAGTCTCGTGTAATAGTCTGTAAAAACAAAACAAAAACCTGTGTAACACACATACATACCCACATATAGAGTGTATGGGTGTGTGGCTATATATCTATCTAATATATCAAATAAAACTTCCAGAAGCAAATATTTTCCTGGAAATGTTATACATCATTTAAATTTCTTTCTATATATCTTATCTTCATGACTATATTCTATAAATCATAAACATTAAAATCCAAACAGAATAAAAGTGACAGACTACTATACTATCATGCATAAGGTAGATATCATAAAAATTCAGAATTCTAAAATATCAGAACCCTGCAACTGTTCTGCATGTTTCTCTGTGACAGTTGGTTATCTGCTTGAATGAAAGAAATGACAACTAGTCAGGGGTACAGTAAAACCTTCCCTTTAGTATCTGCACACTTAAACTTTGAATAATAGAGAAGTTCAATTTACCTATTAAACTTCATTTTAGCCCTAACGTTTTTAGTAGCATCATTAAAGTTTGTTTCACATTAGGGGGCACTGACAATGGACTTGATAAAGGAATTTACCTTATGGTTAAGTAGAAAGAAATCTTCTATTCTGAAGTAGGTTTAAATAACATCAGCCGTGTCTTTATGCAAGTGTCTGTCATCCTCATCGTTCTCCAACAAGCGACCAAGGACTCAAATCATGTTCATTCTCACCATCCCCTTTCAGATTCCGGAAAGCTGCTCTTCTCTTTTCTCCGGAGGTTGTGACTTAAGTAAACAGTAGCAGGTTATGGAATCTGAATTGCTAGGGAATGTCACCCTAAATGACTCTACTGGTCCTCCTAGTTTTGCACTGGCTGATTAGTACATTTATCCTCAGAGATTGCTAACGCAAGTGTTTTCCTGGCTTTCAGGGCCCAGGGCCCTCAGTTGTGGTATTTGGCAAGCAAACTGTCTTACTCCACATTGCTTCCTGTTCATGGGTAAAGGTACAAATGTGAATCGAGATGTTTATGTTATCCAAGTGCGTTTCAGTGTACTCTGTAGTACACCTTTTGTTAAGGACACAGGGCTTTCCTGTTGAGAGTGAATACGCTGAGATCCTCATTGTTTTCCCAATCTGTGCGTACAAGGCTTGGGGCACCATCCTCCATGTAGTCCAAGGACTAAAAACATTTTCTGGACATGATCCAAGACTGCTGCAGGCCTGTTTTTCCTTTCATTTTCTACAACTCCTCAGGGAAAACTGGATAATCACAGTAGGTTGAAGAAATGAGGACTACAGTGATTAATAACTGGAGGTGAAATAAGCCCATAAAAACATGGAAACCATACCATTTCATGCAACTCAAAATTAAAAACCACTAAATATTTCCCATGTTATAAATAAGTCTGTCCCAAAATATTATTTTTATAGTAAGTTTCAGTATAGACTTCTCTCCTCCACAAGATTCCAGTTTTCATTTTTCCTTCTTTTCTTCCTTGGTTTACCTTGCATTTATCTGTCCTAGTTGATTTTTATTTGACATCTCATTTTAATCTAATAGTTTTTCAAAATTAAATGTGGTTTTAGGTATGTAAGTTTGAAATTGCATCCAGATTAACTTACTGCAATTATACTTACAAAATCACAGCTATTCCTAAATCAGCAGAAACCATGAATTCATTTGTTCCTTCACTCTTTTTTTTTTTAAACATCCTTATTGGAGTATAATTGCTTTACAATGGTGTGTTACTTTCTGCTTTACAACAAAGTGAATCAGTTATACATATACATAAGTTCCCATGTCTCTTCCCTCTTGCGTCTCCCTCCCACCCTCCCTATCCCTCCCCTCCAGGCGATCACAAAGCACCGAGCTGATCTCCCTGTGCTATGCGGCTGCTTCCCACTAGCTATCTACCTTACATTTGGTAGTGTATATATGTCCATGCCACTCTCTCGCTTTGTCACAGCTTACCCTTCCCCCTCCCCATACCCTCAAGTCCATTCTCTGGTAGGTCTGTGTCTTTATTCCCATCTTACCCTTAGGTTCTTCATGACCTTTTTAATTTTCTTTCTTAGATTCCATATATATGTGCTAGCATACGGTATTTGTCTTTCTCTTTCTGACTTACTTCACTCTGTATGACAGACTCTAGGTCCATCCACCTCACTACAGATAACTCAATTTCGTTTCTTCTTATGGCTGAGTAATATTCCATTGTATATATGTGCCACATCTTCTTAATCCATTCATCTGTCGATGGACACTTAGGTTGCTTCCATGTCCTGGCTATTGTAAATAGAGCTGCAATGAACATTTTGGTACATGACTCTTTTTGAATTATGGTTTTCTCTGGGTATATGCCCAGTAATGGGATTGCTGGGTCATATGGTAGTTCTATCTGTAGTTTTTTAAGGAACCTCCATACTGTTCTCCATAGTGGCTGTATCAATTTACATTCCCACCAACAGTGCAAGAGTGTTCCCTTTTCTCCACACCCTCTCCAGCACTTACTGTTTCTAGATTTTTTGATGATGGCCATTCTGACCGGTGTGAGACGATTCCTTCACTCCTTTTACTGATACACTCACATTATCCACTTAATGGGTATTTCTGTTTTGAAAGACACCTACCTCCTGATGGCAGTTCAATACATAACCACGGGTTTCCAAATATTACCAAAAAATATTTTAGTTATAACTGAACCTTATTCTGCCACTTATCCTTTTAAGCTCATATTTATTTACCATCCTGTGTAGTAGAAAATATTTAAATTCTTCAAGCTATGAAACTAAAAAAAATAAAGATTAAACTAAATTTGTACTGTTTACTAAACTTTCTCTGGCTTATTTGCCATGTCATTTAGGTTAGGGAAAAAATGCTGTGGTGATTTGCCTTTTTAAGTCTTTTGGTGCCAATTAATTACAGGGAAAACCTTTTCTTTCTATAAAACATTCTACCATTGAAGATGTCACCCTTTCAGGCAATCTTCCTCCAATCTTAGGTGAATAAAATTAAAATTGAAAATAGACAATATCTGTTTTTTGAAAAATTCCAACGTGCATGTGTTAAGACATGCTTTAGGAGATTGGCTTCAATTTTTTAAAGATGAAACATAATGAATAAATATAACCAAATTCATCCATTTTGATTGACTAAGTCATAATCTCGATGGGACATTTCTACATGCTTAAGAATTTCCCAGAGGAAAGGAAGATAGTAATGTTTCTTCAAGAACTTATCCTCAGATCCTTAGTACATCCTGTGTAGTGAGAAGCAACTAGTGTTCCGGAAGCCACAAGCAGCTGACTTTGCTTTCAGAGATGCGCCTCAATACTGAGTACAGAAGGAAAGATTCAAAAGCTACCTCCAGGGCTTCCCTGGTGGCGCAGTGGTTCAGAGTCCGCCTGCCGATGCAGGGGACACGGGTTCGTGCCCCGGTTCGGGAAGATCCCACATGCCGCGGAGCGGCTGGGCCCGTGAGCCATGGCCGCTGGGCCTGCGCGTCCGGAGCCTGTGCTCCGCAACGGGAGAGGCCACAACAGTGAGAGGCCCGCGTACCGCAAAAAAAAAAAAAAAAAAAAGATTCAGTAGCCCAAGTCAGGTATACAAGATGATGACTAAGTTTCCCTAACCTGAGGGTAAAATAAAATTGCAAAGTCACCTCTCTAGCAAGTCACAGTGACCACTTGCTGACTAGATCCATTCCAGGAATGCCCCAGTAGAAACTGCCTGTGACCTCTACTGGTTACTGTTGACTATAAGAGATGGGGGAGGATAGATTCTTCTTTCTCCACGACTGGGAAGACAACCACTCTGCCTTACAATCTTAATATAAGAGACTCCAAAACATATATAATAATATTCATTCTAAGTGCCTCTTCGGGTAAAAGTGGCCATCTATAATTTAACAGTCTTCCTGGGCATATATCTTCTTAAGAATAAAAGGTAGCCGCACATGAATTTGCCCTTTTAATATGGTGCTCTATTAAGATATTCCATCGTTGCACATATACAAGCATAGGTAAGTTGGAGGGTTTGGACAATTTCAAATATTTTTGAATGTCATCTTATCACTTAGTATTGTAGTTATTACTGACAAGATCACAGTAAAATTACAACACCTGACCAACTCCTTCCATTTTCTTTTAGACACAATTTCTTATCTAAAAGCTTGGGACAGGGTGCCTGAATGTCTATACCATCTCATATATTCTATTCCTTAAGAGAAGAGAAAAATGCACGTATAGCTTAAACTGGACAAGAACAAAGCAAAACTCAGAGCAAAGTAAGAGATTTTAGTATTGCAGGCACTGGTCTTGAGTCCTACACTGTTAGGCTAGATAACTTCACAGTGATTATATAGGTGTAATTACCAGTTAGAAGTCCGATGAAAAAGTGCAAGGCCACCGATGTCAACGCACTTTCAAAATGCTGGTTGGAGGATACGGAATTAACACTGATGACTCTGGTTGTGTTTGCCTTAAGTGCTGGGTCAGGTCACCGCTGTACATCAATCAGCCCCACCTCCAAGTATCCAAGAATGGCTGTGATTGACCCTCCAGTGAGGCAGTGGGATTCCTAAACCAAAGTAAACCCTGCAGCCTATATTTGCCAAGCTCTCCAGCTTGAAAATAAGCTGCTCTTCCCCCTGGTTCTTTCCTTAAAAAAAGAAACAATTACTCTGTGACATTTAAAAGAACACAGAAGCAACTCCTTCTCCAGGGATATCCCTACTTATTTTCTCATAGCAATTCCCTTGACTCTTTTCATCCTTCGTCTTTGTTTAGGACATTACAGTCTTCCTAGGAACCACATAACAACATGCACACTGGTCTTTAGGATAAGAAACAAAGCATCAGGGAATATTCTAGTTTGTGGAAAGCTGGAGATGCTAGGAACGTTGGGCACGGTCTTGCAAAATGAGCAAGTTCAAGTTTATGATAGTTATGACATTCTTTTGCCATGTAAGATTAGCAATATTTGGTGAGTATGCTATTATATTTGCAACTCATTAGAATAAAGAAACTAAGACAAAAATAAAGATATTCTAAAAGCAAATCAAGCCATTACAGTATATGCTACATTAGACAAAAAAATGTATGATTTTCTCCATATCTCTTAAGGTAATAATTATGTAAAGGTTAAAGTTGATGACATGCATCCTCATACACACACACACACACACACACACACACATACTCAATGAATATTCATGATGTGGCCACTGTGTGCCTAGAATCCTGTCACAAAGAAGAAGAAAGCATGATCCCTACAGGAAGGTTTTCTGTAATGAACTTCAAATACTCGCATATAAAATGCAATGAGGGAGTACTGAATACTTTTAATCTACCATCTCGAAATGGGCAGCTACCCTAGTTGTGAATATTCATTCTAGAACTGTTTACTTAGTGTGTAATCAAAATCTGTAATTTAGTTATCTTTATCTCCTAAAATCTGGAAATTTTCATAATAAATGTAACAATGAGGTTTTTACTGCTGGAATTAATGGTCTCAAAGATTTACGAATTGGCTAGAAATATTACTGGCCTAAGTCTCTGCCTTTACATTATAGGCTATAAAAACCCACTAAGCCCAGTTCAGAAATGGCCCATTGTCCAGCTCTTGATTTCAGGGCATTCCTGGTTGCCTGACTGGGACTGGATGGTTAGCTGAATTCTGTAGTTAGTATGTTAAGTCTGTGCCTCTGAGGAATCTTCCATGCAAGAACTACTGGGATACTTAAAAGGACTGGGTGGGGACTTCACAGAGCACATGGAGCAGGTTGGGTTCCTGCTGGCTACTTAACTCCTTCCATCAGAAGCCAATTCTGAGAAGGTTTCTCTGTAGCTGTCTTTCGAAGAGATCTATAGCTCACCCTACTGTTGTTTATTGGAAGCTACCAATATTTACCAAGATAACCCAATAATAGTGTGTGCCCAAATTGGCTTGGATAGTTTAGCAACGCTTACCTTCAAGGAGGTCATAGTTTAGAGGTGTAGCTCAGACACAGAGGACAATTCTACATAAAGATTCCAGTGTAAACAGCCACAAGTCTCCAGGCTCACAGGACATTCACATTTACTCAGATATAAATAGCTGTGACTGTTAGTTCAAAGACCTTTTACCCACTTCCATGTATGACACATTTTTTCTCTCTCTCGTTTGTGACCTTTATGCTACAAAATGTGAAGGAATTTTAAGAATCATCTAGTCTTAATCACTTAGCAGATGAAGCTTCAGAGGTCTGGGGAAATGCTCTTTTTACACTGCCCTAGTGGCAGTTAAAAAAAAAAACTCCTCAGCTAGAATATTGCTCTCTTTTTCTCCTTTTCACATATCTTGTCCCAGGATCTGGCCTGATATTTGCTAATGTATTACTTTAGTTTTTTTGTGTATGTCATTATACTCTGTTCTTCTTCAGCAGTGCTAGTCAGTTTAATATTAATTTCCTGGATAATTGGAATAATTTACAACTCTTCGATTCCCACACACTGTACCCTGTTACTAGAGTGAAGTTAGTTTTTTTAAATTATTCTGGTTCCAATGCTCTTTTGGCTTTTTAAATTTTACTTTGTTTTAAATACGTTTTTTAAATTATTTAAATTAAATTATTAAATATAAAAGTAGAATACTATTTCTTCTCCCTTATAAGGACAACTTGAAAAGTTCTAAGAAAGGATAAGGGGGAGGACAAATATTTGTTAACATATTATCATGCTAAATGCTTCCATGTCATTATTTAAGTCTACAAAAAATTCTGTAGGGCTTCCCAGGTGGTGCAGTGGTTGAGAGTCCGCCTGCCAATGCAGGGGACACGGGTTCGTGCCCCGGTCCGGGAAGATCCCACATGCCGCGGAGCAGCTGGGCCCGTGAGCCGTGGCCGCTGGGCCTGCACATCTGGAGCCTGTGCTCCGCAACGGGAGAGGCCACAACAGTGAGAGGACCGCGTACAGCAAAAAAAAAAAAAAAATTCTATAATTAGGTATTGTTAACCACATTTTTACAGAGGGCATAACTGACAAAGAAAATTAGAAAAATTAGATAAATGCTAAGATTTCCAGGATTTGTATGAAATAGGTCACCTTGGGTTTATGTATCCAGGTGACAAGTAATATCAAAGATTAGTCAGAAGACATAAGGATGCATGATCATGTAAGGCATTTTCTTGCCCATATCTAAATCCTTACCTTGTGTCAATATAAATCTCCCAGCAAATGCATTGTGCTATGCTACTGTGATGTTTCAGAATTATTTTCATTTTTTTCATATGCAGATTATAGTTAAAATAACTCATTTGTTCACAAAATTACTCAATTTAATAAACTATTCCTCCTTGTACTAGATATTTCTGGGTCCAGAAATTATGAAAATAAAATAAATAAAACTCTAGCTTCATGGAATGACAGACAGACATATAGAAAAATTATTATAAAATCAAACAATAGATGGTCTAATGGAAGGTTTATGGTACAGTGGAAAACCTACAGAGCGGGGAGGTTTTAGAAGGAGAGATGACAAACTTCTCAGAGAACCTGATATTCCAGCTTCTTCCTCAAGCATGAGTCAGAGAACAATTAACCATGTATTGGCTAACACAGAGAACACACTGGCTAACATAAAGGCAGAGAATATTTCTCCATCTTTTGAAGGATACAGGAGTTTCTACCAGAAGCCAGTGACTTCAAGGAAGAAAATGTAAAAAGTTGCTGTGGCAACATCAAAATATATAAGATTAGAGGAAATTCAATGCAAATGAATTGAGTGTCTGCTATGTCCAGGCACTGTTAGGGAAAAAAATGTAGTTTCACCTTAAAATTTAAAAGAAATTTGTATTAAACTACCAAAAGTTATAATCTTTTATTGCATAAAAACAGTACAAGTAAGAACTAAAAATTCTGCTTCAAAGCACAAAAATTTTACCGCATACGGAAAAAAGAAGAAAACCATACTGGATGCATTTTACAAGCATCTTTGTTATGTTACTATCTGGTGCCTATATAGATAAAGAAAGGCTCATTTAAATTTAGAAAATGAAAGCAAATATGTTGACTGTTATAAAAAAAAACCTACCAGTTTAATTTGAAAATGATGGAGATTAAAAGTAAAGGTGTATACATAACTTTGGAAGCACTTCAATGATTTTTAAGTTGAAAACTAGTCAGACTAAATGTATCAACGGTAAGTGTTTAAGGTAGTTACAGATTTCTTTGCTGTATTAAGTAATGTAAATTTTAAAAAAGATCTTAGTATGTCTCTATGTCTCTTATTATAGATAAAACTTATCACCTTACTATGAATGTTAGGGATTAGAGAAAGCAAACATTCATACTCAGGGCTAAGGAAACAAGAAACCTGAGGTTGTATAAATACTAATTCACAATAAGATAGAAAATTAATAATGCATTCTTATTTAAAAAAAAATAAACCTGGGGGAAAGTTATTTCCATTTGAAAGCACAGAGGAAAAATATTTTAAAATAAAAATTTCTTGCTTCTTCTATTTTTCACCATAAAACTTTCTGAAAGTATGTAGAGCCTAGATTGTAGCACTATGTCATGGAAGTTGGCTATTTAGAAGTACTGCTTTTCCTCTAATCTCCTTTATTCCCCTCACTTTAAAAGTTTTTTCACAATCTCAGATCACTCATTTTAAAATGGGCTCTACAGGTACCACCCAATTATAATGCTTTCTGATTATATTCACTTCCAAACTCTACTAACCTTACCAGACTCAGAGGCAACATGAGGACAGCACACTCTCTCCATGTGTAACCCTCTCTCTGGCGTCTGTTAGGCAGTTTGTCCTGGAGTCTCTCCCTCTTCTCTATCGCTCAACTGGATTAAGTAAGAAGCAGCAGAGGTTTGCTCTTGCCTATCTAATAGGTAACTCCCAGAGTCCCTGGGGGCACGGAGTGGACTCTTCTTGCCTTGAAATTCACTGAGCTTCAATGTCTAAACTCACAAATCAATGTTCAGGTACATGGGCAACCTCGTAGATTGAGACAACAGGTCAAATAATTATTTAAGTCTAACTGTAAATACAACCTAAATGGTATCTTGTGTCCTTTCCTCCTTTAGGCTAAGTGTAACCAAAGCTATTTCTGGCGAGTACTTTTAAAAGTCATTGAATTTATCTCCAGAATCTGTCTGGAGGGCAGTTGACACACTTGTTGCGTGTTGACTGACTTTTAAAATAACCACATCACCATTTTTATTCCTTGGAATATCACTTGGCATTTAATGTGTGAAATGATAATCTTATTAGAAGCTCATTTTTTGAAAAACCCAAATTATGTCATGTTATACATACGGCTGACACTGAGGGTGCTTACCATAGGCCAGACGCCATTCTAAGCACTCTATATGGATTATCTAAATTAATCTTCATAAAAATGACTTGAAATAAGAATTACTGTTTTGCTAATATTACAACTGGCAAAAATACTAAAGCACTGAGAGGCAAAAGGACTGAGAGGTTAAGTAAACTGCTCAAGGTCAAAGAGTGCTGAGCTACTATGGTTGTATCAATTAGGATGCTTTTGCCTGCAAGTAACATAATACTCCAATAAAGTAGATCAGAACATAGTGGGAACTACTCTACTTGTCAAGTAATAAATATTAGGAAATAATTATCAGCTTCCAAAATGCTAGCTTTTCTCCGAAGCAGCCATTTTACAATATTGGGCTGTCATACCATCTTGATAATACAGTTATTCGCTCAAATTGCACATACATGTGTATGTATATGCAATCAATGCTAAACAAAGACCGTAGAAATGCCACCACCTCTCCTGTCACAGAGGGGTATATTTCTTTAAAGGGAGAAAAAAATTACATGTTAAGTTTTCAAAATCAAATCAAAGTTCAAAATAAAAATCAAGTCGAAGTTTCCATCACTCCCAGAAAACAGAATTGTCTATCCTGACAAAGGGAATGTGAAATATAAAATTAACGAATCTAAAACAAAGAAAAGTTATCATGGTTACCTGATAAACCATGAAAACCCATGGAAGGGTTTTCCATTTGTTTTGGCAAGAAAGAAACTTTGGGGATGGCTGTATATTACTGAAGTGGAAATGAGTGTTATAGTCATAGACTCAGGTCTGCAAAAATGAAATTTCATTTTACCTCAAGCCTCCATTCTGCCTGGTCCAGCATAATTTAGTCACTTTTAAGAAACTTTTCATTTTTGATATTTCTCAGTCATTTCAAGTTTAAAACTGTGTTATATTTTTCTCAATAGGTGCTATTTTCAGAGGAGGAGATGAGAACACAGAGCATGCCCTCTCTAAATTTGTGGCTATAACTTTCCCTCATCCTGGTCCTGAGCACTTTGCAGGTGATGGCTCTTTTTCTCAGCTGACTTGCACAAACGTCAAGGGTCTTAAGCTCAGTGTTGGGGTCCCAGGGGCTCCATAACACATAACTGCCTACACACTACACACACAGCCCAGGATACTCCACTGCTCTGGTGCCATGACTGATGCAGTGTTTTCTGAGGCTTCTCTCTGAGTGACACTTCCACTCTGAGATCCTCACACTTGTGGGGTGAAAGGGGAGAAAGAACTTGCCTTCAGGAGTGAGTCTGCAGCGGGGCAGATCACAGCAGCTCTCTGGGATTTATTCACATCTAGGCTCCCACGTTCTCACTTCTATCCAAGCTTATGGCCATTTTTATCTTTTTTAGGACAGTGTTGGAAAACAGCGGTTTCAAGTTGACCATAACTATTTTCCAAGTCTTTATTAAAACCGAATAGTAACATAATGTCAGTTCCTTGTCTCCACTAAAAGTCCTCCCTCAATTTGCTGCTTCATATCTTGCAGTTAAAAAAGAGAATGAAGTGGGAGGAACAAAACTATATGGATTAATACCTCACAATATCATTTTATCATAGTATAAAAACTATAAATTCTGGGAAACAAACACATGATAGAAGTTTAGCTAAGAAAGAGATCAATGGGGACTAAATTCCTAAGAATACGGTCACAGAACTCTTAGATCCTTAATCGTCCCTAGAAGATTAGTTAAATGTGAAAAAGTGGAAGGAAGTGGGATTCTCAGCCAATAAAATTAGATAATCACATAAAGCATTTAGAAATGTAACTGGGATGTTTGAAAAAAGGCATGTGCACAAGCTAAGCCTGGTGTGCCATGAAGGTTCATATCTACAAGTAGAGAGAAGTATATTAGACCAGGTTATAGGAGACTTAAGTATCTGAACATAATCTGACAGAAAAGATTGAAGAAGGGAATGGCAAGATGATTTTAAGGTTTAAACGTGGCAGATTGAATACATTTTCACTTGCACCTGAAATCTCTTTAAAATGCAATTAATAGAGTTTACAAAAATATGAACACACATGTTCAGCTCAAAGATTTAGATGAGAGAAGACAGGAAACCAGTCAACATAGAGAAAGCCATAATGGACTAACAGTAATTGCTCAGCCTAACGTGTCATATTCTAAACATCTAGACATAGAGCAGAAGCCCAAAGAATCTACTATACAATCCCAGATAGGACCATGGGTGCATGGGAAGCAGAGTCTAACTTGGTTGAATATCTTTAGAAGTCCTAAACCCTAGATCTTCTCCCCATATACTCTGCACAGGCTGCTCCCTCTCCTTCCTCACCTGTCAGAAGGTGGGGTGTTTCTTTGGAGACTTGGAGTAAGAGATCTCTGGACCTAAGACCAGGAGGCCCAGCTAAGGCCAATGTTGAAATAAGTTTAAGTGAAAGTTCACATGCTGATTCCTCTTCCACTTTCACTTCCAGAACTCTACCAAGCAAAAGATTCCAGGATTCAAAAGTAGTGTTGATACTATTTTTTTTACATCTTTATTGGAATATAATTGCTTTACAATGGTGTGTTGGTTTCTGCTTTGTAACAAAGTGAATCAGTTATACATATACATGTGTTCTCATATCTCTTCCCTCTTGCATCTCCCTCCCTCCCACCCTCCCTATCCCACCCCTCCAGGTGGTCACAAAGCACCGAGCTGATCTCCCTGTGCTATGAAGCTGCTTCCCATTAGCTATCTATTTTACTTTGGTAGTGTATATATGTCCATGCCTCTCTCTCGCTTTGTCACAGCTTACCCTTCCCCCTCCCCATATCCTCAAGTCCATTCTCTAGTAGGTCTGTGTCTTTATTCCTGTCTTACCCCAAGTTCTTCATGACATTTTTTTTTTCTTAAATTCCATATATATGTGTTAGCATACGGTATTTGTCTCTCTCTTTCTGACTTACTTCAACTGTATGACAGACTCTAGGTCTATCCACCTCATTACAAATAGCTCAACTTCATTTCTTTTTATGGCTGAGTAATATTCCATTGTATATATGTGCCACATCGTCTTTATCCATTCATCTGTTGATGGACACTTAGGTTGCTTCCATGACATGGCTAATGTAAACAGAGATGCAATGAACATTTTGGTACATGACTCTTTTTGAATTATGGTTTTCTCAGGGTATATGCCCAGTAGTGGGATTGCTGGGTCATATGGTAGTTCTATTTGTAGTTTTTTAAGGAACCTCCATACTGTTCTCCATAGTGGCTGTACCAATTCACATTCCCACCAGCAGTGCAAGAGTGTTCCCTTTTCTCCACACCCTCTCCAGCATTTATTCTTTCTAGATTTTTTGATGATGGCCATTCTGACTGGTGTGAGATGATATCTCAAGGTTGCCCACTCTCACCACTCTTATTCAACATAGGTTTGGAAGTTTTAGCCACAGCAATCAGAGAAGAGAAGGAAATAAAAGGAATCCAAATCGGAAAAGAAGAAGTAAAGCTGTCACTGTTTGCAGATGACATGGTACTATACGTAGAGAATCCTAAAGATGCTACCAGAAAACTACTAGAGCTAATCAATGAATTTGGTAAAGTAGCAGGATACAAAATTAATGCACAGAAATCTCTGGCATTCCTGTACACTAACGATGAAAAATCTGAAAGTGAAATCAAGAAAACACTCCCATTTACCATTGCAACAAAAAGAATAAAATATCTAGGAATAAACCTACCTAAGGAGACCAAAGACCTGTATGCAGAAAATTATAAGACAATGATGAAAGAAATTAAAGATGATACAAATAGATGGAGAGATATACCATGTTCTTGGATAGGAAGAATCAACATTGTGAAAATGACTCTACTACCCAAAGCAATCTACAGATTCAATGCAATCCCTGTCAAACTACCACTGGCATTTTTCACAGAACTAGAACAAAAAATTTCACAATTTGTATGGAAACACAAAAGACCCCGAATAGCCAAAGCAATCTTGAGATACTACTTCTTAGTGGAAGTGGGGAGTTCAGAGAGCATAATGAAATGGTCAGACCCTTATCTGATCACTCCAGCGCAGTACTGCCCCATGGAAGTGTGATACGAGCCTCATGCTAAATATTCTTTTGAAATGTCCAGTAGCCACATTGAAAGTATAAGTAAATAGGTAATATTAATTTTAATATTATGTATTACTTAGTCCAGTATCATAACTACTATCATTTCAATCCACATAAATTATTAATGAGATTTTTTTTCAGCACAAAGTCTTGAAGTTTGATCTTTACTTCACTCTTGGAGGACACGTCCATTGGGATTAAGTACATTTCAAGTTCTCAATAGCCACCAGTGGCTAGTGGCTACCGTATTGGACAATGCAGCTCTAGATGAAATCTGTATTCATTTGGCCACAATCTTCAATATAAAGGGGCAATTAGCAGACATTTGAGGAATACTTCCAACTTGCGTGAAAAAAGTTAAAAACAAATCAGCAAACAATAAGGCTGAATACAAGAAAAGGGAATTAAAAAACACTAAATATTTTTGTGATTAATATCTTCAGACAACGAAGAGATGATGTTACATCATGAAATCACGAAATCCTGAAACCCAGAGAAATAAAAGGTAGCAATCTGGAAATTGAAAACCATGATTGTAGAAATAACACAGTCAAAAGAGCAAGCAGTTGGAATATCTGAGTACAGAGGAGCCTCTGGAGCAGCGTTAGAGTAGCCGTAGAATAGATCCAACCTCCACATAACAGGGTTTCTGAGAAAACAAGATAAAACCAGACAGACAGTGGGGAAATACGACACCGTGCATGAGTATTTTCTAGAATCCAAGGACATAAGTCTCCAGAGTGCAGGAACCCACCCAACTACAGCACAGTGGATAAAAAGGGCCACAGGACGTGGTACCTGCCTGTCTTCACGTCACAAGTACCAAGAATAAACAGAAGATCTTAAAACCTTCTGGTGGGTTTGGGAGTAATGTCACATATAAATCAGAAAGACAACAGACAGTAGCACTGGGAGTTTAGAAGTCAAATGAGCAATCTCTTCAAAAATCTGCAAAACTGATTTCCAACTGTTATTCTATGTGCAAACACATTTTCAAGAATGAGGATATAGACATTTTAATATATGCAAGGTCTTAAATTTTACTTTTCTTTTACTCTTTCTTAAGGAGCCCAAGAAATCCCAGAATATAAACTTTACCGAAACAAGGAAGTAAACGAAGAAATCGGAAGACGGGGGATTAAGGAAATAGCTAATCTGACAAATGAGGGGCAGAGGGAATTTCCAGGAAGAGCTGAAAGGAAGTTTCAGGGTAAGAAATATGTTACAGGTCGAGGGGAAAAAGAAAACCAAACAGTTAGTATTGGACCAGGAGGACAGAGGATTTAAGGATGCAATTATCACCAGGAAAACATAAATTGTACCAGAAAGAAAGCACTCTTCGTTTATTTCTTGGCTCTGCTGCTCAGAAAATTCATAATAATGATTTAAACAGTCAATAATATTAAAAAATAACTACACTGATTGGGTGGAAGATGGGAAGCATGTATATGGATGTGGTGGGTGGTGTGGTATTGTGTGTGATAACTATAAAAGTTAGATCCTTCTCTTCCACAGGAGGAAATTGTGTAAAGCAAAGCAATTTGTTTTTTTAAATCAAGGAGTAACACTTTAAGTATGTTATCTAGAAATGGTTCAGTGTCCTCCTTGGAAAGAAACATGGGGAATGGGAGACGGTGGGAAAAATAGGGCAATTGTCTTTTTATTTTTCTTCAAGCTTTGAAATACTATTTGACCGTTTTTTTTTTAATAGCAAACGTTCATTTGACAACCACATACATTTTTGAACAAATTATATTTGAACTGAGCCACGCTTACCAATCCTTTACTTTTTTTCCTATCTTGTGACTCTTATCTTCACTCTCTTGGCTTTGCTGTGGCTTCTTCATTTTCCTAAGAATTTCCCTGGAAACCTATGTTCTCAGGATACAGCTTTATTTTCTACTTTACTGAAAAGTTTGAGGCCATCTACTGTGTATCTCTTAACATCTCTCTAAAACACAGTACCTCCTTCACCCAGAAACTATAATCCCTCACCTGGAATCCTGAGCTCTTGTGAAGGTATTTTTGTGCATGGATAGTTCTTTAAATTCATGTTTCTGGTAGGGGATGGGTGTCGAAATTCCTGTAACGGCCATTTTGCTTACATCATTTCTGTTTAGTCTAAAAATGTTATTGAAGTCTTCACAAACAGTTGCTATATAATTCTATAATCAGAAAGTCAACACCAAAAATGCAATTCTTTCTTTGGAATTTGGCCAAGATATTATTGCCAGTTGCTTACTAGCTCCCAGTCACCGGCCCTGTAAATCTAGAACACTTTCTCCTGTTGAAATTATGTTCATTTGTCAATAATTAAAAAAAAAAGTACTTGGGAAACTTTAGTGTAATAGTATATACACAAAAGGAAGGAAATGGAAACACAGATTCACATAATAAATAATCAAATAAACCTAGCATTGGAAGATTCTTTATAGATCATCTGGAACAACTGCTTCATTTTAGCTAAGAGGCAGAGATAAGATGTTAGAAATTACTTTTTCAGTGTCACAGATAGTAAGAGAACAGAGACCAAGTTAATGTCTCCCAATTCTGAACGCTGAAAGGGGTATTAAAAATAATTAAATGATTTACTTTTCTGATGAGGAAACAAGAGTGTTCCTAATTGTTCATATATAGTTTGATTTAAAATCTTAACCATAAGATAATTTTGTAGCCATTTTACAGATGGGAAATCTGAGACACTGAGAGGTTACATAATTGATTCAAGGTCACAAAACTAATATGTGGTAGCTAACACTTGAACTCAAGTCTATCCAATGCCATGTAACCTCTAGTTTTTACATTTGGGAACTACTATCAGGAAAAACCACTGAAGCTTCCTCACTAAGCCTTCATGGGAGAAATTATAAAAAGTAGAAGTAAACAGAATTCCAAGCTTTGGGTTAAAACAAAGGAAAGGTGTTCAGGAACTAATTTATTCATCTGAACACTTACTGACCATCAACTATATATAGACTTTGAACTTGGCAATGGGACACTAAGATGAATAACATAGGGTCTTTAATAGATTGTGGTTTTGTTGAGAGAAGTTAGACTATAAAATAATGGAAGGGCTTCAGTGACAAAAGACATTTTCTAATCACACAGGAGGGAGAAAGGTCAGTACAAGCAGAAAGAACAGCATGCCTAAATTCAGAGGCGGGAGGGAATGACATATTTGGAAAATCATAAACCTTGATTTTTAGGGCAATAGCAAAAAGTGAGACAAATGGCTGAAGACCAGATGTTGAAGCTCCTTGTATAATATTCCAAGGAGCTTGAACTTTATTCTGGGAGCAGAACAGAATCGTTAAGTAATTGTAATTAGGGAAAGGGACAGGATAAGTGTTTTCACTTTTAAAGGGTCCAATTAAAAGCAGTAAATTGGGATGAGAATCTACATAGAAGACTAATAAAATAATACTGGAAAGACATATAGCCCTGAACTAAGACTTGTGTTCAGTCTAATGAAGAGAAGGTGTCCACCTTCAGAGTTTGGATTAGTGGGAAAATGGGCGCAGTTTATGGCAGCAGCCGTTGGAAAGAGGGCTGTAAAAATAAAAAGCAAGCCCTTACAGCCATCATCTTGAGTGGGAGAAATGCGCTTGCTAAGGGTTTTTGCTTTTTTTTCGATGGCACTCTGGAGCATAACAGCAGGGGTACAAAGAGGCGAAGTAATGAAAACTGGCTAAAAACTGAAGTAACAGTCCTGGTACAAGCAGAGACAATACACTAAAGATCAAAGGAACTGAGGGACTTAGCACTTCTTTTATACTGGCTCTGGTTGAAGCGACAAACATAGTATCTGCGCTACAAACAGCAGACCAGATAACAAGAGCAAGCACAGACTTCAGTTGACATTAAGAAGTATTTAATCTCCTAATTTCTCAATTTCCCCACTTCACATTCCAGGCTGAGGTTTGTGGAATTAGGGCCGTGTTCGACATCTTTTCCCCGGGTTGGGGGAAATATGTAGAGGGTGAGGAACAAAGGTCAGGAGATGGAGAGCTCTGATGCAAACGGCCACGGAACAGTAAGCAGGAGACATCGATCATTTGATTTACTTAGTCTAGGGTCAATAACTGGCCCTTGTCAGGAAGAAGATAAAATGATTATATGAAACTCCTTTTTGTTGAACATATTTATAATTTATCTTGTTTGGCCAGTAGGTGTGTAAAATGTAAATGCATTATGGCAGTTCAAAAAGGATAGGATGAGAGAGAAAGAGAATCTAAGCCTGAAGACAGTCAGAAAGAAAGGAGACTCTCCAAGAAATCATCTGGGTGGTTTTCGCAGATGAAAACAATTGCCACTGTTTGCCTCCAAGCCTGATATGCTCCGAGCAGCAAGGATTATATGTAAGCAAAAAAGAGAAAGCTGCCATTTTATTCTGGCTTAAGTCGTACGATAACTATTTTGAGAATATCTGTGATGTGTAAAGAATTTGCAGAAGCACACCATGTGCAGGAATATTTCAGGTAAGAAAACTGACTGACTCTAATCCTTTTGTTTTCATTTCAAATAGGTGCCTACTGCTGAAATGGGTACACAAAACACTCCTTTTGACAAAAAGCAGTAATAAATGTTCATCTGCAGCAAACTTCCAGACAGTAATATTAAAGAATATACATATCCGAAAGCACATTATACAAATCTGACCGCACATAAAATCGACTCTAAGAATAATAAGTTCCCAAGTAACCAATGGATATTTATTGGCATTATTCCCCTTTTATTACTGTTAACAAAGAATTAAATCAATTATCAGGATTCGGATGTAATTTAATTGAACCATTTAGATTTAAGGATCCAAAGTGCTGTCATTGGTTGTACAAGGCTTGAATAAACCCACCTCTAGGCCCATGACAGGCATCTGTAATCTTTAAAATGATTTAAACCTTGTTGTTTAATTAAAAGTTAAAATGTTTAACTGGAACTTTAACTCCTCAATTTCAGTTTCCCGTTCAGTAAATTATTATCTCTGGCTCACGTAAAATGTAGCTACATGTTTTACTCGAAAACAGGAAAGATGAAATAGAATCATACAAAAGAGTAAACCGTAAGGAGAAAGTGAAAAATGAGCATCTTTCTTTGTTTAGATCATATCTTCAAGGGTAACTAAAGGGCAAAGTCCATGAAGTTCAATAAGACATCTTCTCCTTATTAACAAGATAATATGATAAATAACGCAGAGCTGGAAAATAAATAGCTATTTCTTCTGTGCTGCCTTAATTCTATTTTAAAACCAACCAAAAGAACTCAAAGATGAAGAAACTTAATTTTACTTATGGGACTGTAACCTCGAATTGATTATATAGCTCATGTTTAAAGAGCATATATGTGTAAGTCAAAGAAAGTGTTATATTTAACAATATTCTAAATACCTTAAATATTACATTATGGAAAGATGTTTTCTCATGCATGACTAAGCCTAGTTTATACAGACTCATCTCACCTCCTCCCCTCCTCAGAGCCCCACAGCACTGCCTCTACAGACCTATGACAAGTTACAAAGCAAATTACCAGCACAGGACATTTGTCAATGGTTCTACCTATTTTAAATCCACACATTACTTAAATATTGAATATTACTCAGTCATGAACTTGAATCACTCACAAAATGTTCTTTTCTTTAAGCAAAACTTATGGTAATGATAGTCTATTATGTAAGAGAAAAAGTAAGATTATCCCATTTATTTTAGGAGGCATCTAGAATGTCTAAGTAGAAAGTTTTTTAACCACATTTACATTAGTTTAACTTAGATGTATATTTCCGGAGATATGTTGATTTATGATCATTCCCAGCTCCAAGATTCTACAGTCTCTGATTATTAAGCTCTTTCTCTCTGTAGTAAGTGGAAAGGCCCTCTAATTTCTTCACGAGTAACTTTCACTAAATAAAATTAAGATTTTATTCCATCTATTTCTTATCTGCCAATGGTATATATTTTCAGTTATATAACAAATCAGTGTTTATGGTATAAGTATGAAAAAATTAATCAATTCCCTAAGCAATTTGTATACTTTTATTATACCCAGATTAATCTTATCTTGTGGTTCTTATTGGTCACCATCGTACTGCTAGCGTAAGGGAATGAAATTTTGTATTAAAATACCCAGTGTGTTGAGGATGCCGTAGCACTTAGGGAGGAAATTACAAAGAAACTGTATGAAAATCTTATTGCCAAAGTAGTGGAAAGTGGATTTCATGGAAGTAGGTTTAATTACTGAAGTAGCAAAAAATTTTATCATGAGATAGAGAAAACAGCCCCTGACATCCAGGACCTGGCCTGGTGCTATCTGTTAGGTCTTGTTGTTTCTGGACACTGGCCTGGCACTCACAGCCTGGCCTTGGTATCCTCTTGTTGAATGTAAACAATTTCACAGAACATCGACGCTAGACGAGGGCACTCTATGATCATGAAGAATCAAGACAAAAACAAGACACTCTGTAATTGTGTCTGAATACAGACCAATCATGAACACTGTCTAAGCCACAGACACCACATGTCCCCCTTTCCTAGCTAATATGGGTCACCGCTGCTTCATCACCCAGCCAGTCTCCTCTTTCCTCTTCCTAGATAAGACTTATCAAGACACCACATGGTAAAAATCACCCTGCTTCCTAACGACATTCAAGTCAGAGCAGTGCTCTACTTCCTTAAACCCTCTCCCCAAATCACTCAACCGAAGTTCAAATTCTATAAGACATCCTTTCTGAACACCTCAGACCAAGTCACCATTGGTTCCATACGGTTTACACTTCTCCCTCTTTGCAATAAGTAATGAATTCAACTTTTTCAACTCTAGGCATCTTTCTGGCGGTCCCTGGCTGAAAGGCATGTACAGTAATAAGGCAGCTAAAAAGCTTGACTCCTCATGCCAGCGTTATCAGGAGGCTCTGACATATTTGGTAGCATAATTGCCTAGAATTTTGGAACAGAGTAAATAGAACTTCAAAGAAGGAAAATTAGAAGATGAGATAGTGATGAGGAACGGGAGAGATTATTATGGGGTTTGCAAAATGACGCTGGACAAAGATTTTGAGGTACAAGTAGCAGTTTCAAGTACGGAGTAGAAGATCCCTGCTGAGATGAGGACCACGGGCCAGGGCACAGGGAAGGGCAGGTCATCAGCCGAAGGACCATGAAACATCAAAGAGCTTTATAACCCTGTTTCAAAAGTATCAATAGGGCTTCCCTGGTGGCGCAGTGGTTGAGAGTCCGCCTGCCGATGCAGGGGACACGGGTTTGTGCCCCGGTCCGGGAGGATCCCACATGCCGCGGAGCGGCTGGGCCCATGAGCCATGGCCGCTGAGCCTGCGCATCCGGAGCCTGTGCTCCGCAACGGGAGAGGCCACAACAGTGAGAGGCCCGCGTACCGGAAAAAAAAAAAAGTATCAATAGCTAGAAGAGTATTTTAAGTCTGAACCACCAAGTCCCAGCCACTATGTTGAAGATATTATACTATTCTTATATCTGCAAAAGAGCACAAAAGAATAGCATAGTATCACTAGGGGACTAGGGACCCTCCCGGGAAAGGGCTATCAAGATAATAGTAGGTGAATTTTAAATGATTTAGAAGGGATTAAGACAAAGTCAGTATGTAGAAGGGATTAAAATTTTAGGTAATCATGGGCTTCCCTGGTGGCGCAGTGGTTGAGAATCTGCCTGCCAATGTAGGGGACACGGGTTCGATCCCTGGTCTGGGAAGATCCCACATGCCGCGGAGCAACTGGGCCCGTGAGCCACAATTACTGAGCCTGCGCATCTGGAGCCTGTGCTCTGCAACAAGAGGGGCTGCGATAGTGAGAGGCCCGTGCACCGTGATGAAGAGTGGCTCCTGCTTGCTGCAACTAGAGAAAGCCCTCGCACAGAAACGAAGACCCAACACAGCCATAAATAAATAAATAAACAAAACAAAAAAACGATATTTAAAAAAAATTTTTTTTAGGTGATCAGTGAGGTGGGGAGAACAGGGTACAAATGTAGATTAGGAAAACAATAAGAGTAATGATGATAATGATGATGAAGATAATTATAACAACAATGAGTTTCTTGAAAGCAGGCACTATGAGTACTGAGTTAAGCACTGTTGGGCTTCACCCCGCAGGCCTGCAAGCCCTGTGCTTGTCCAGCCTCAAGACTAGAGAAACAGCCTGGAGTCAGTGACAGAGACATCAGTGGTTCAGCGGATGAGGGATCTTACATGTGTGAAGCAAGGTCCTGGAGTGACAGTGCAGCAGACAATGAGCAGGACACACAGCAGTCTCTGCTGGGTGCAGGGGGTGGCACGGGAGGAAGGTTACCAGTTGACATCAGGTTGGGTCACTGGTTACCACGGAAACCAGCAGAGGAGCACATCCTTCACTTCCCCCTTTGATAAGCTATCTTGGTGGAGATGTTCTGATCCACAGATTAGAACAATCACTAGCTGGGGCCTGGGACAAGTTTGTAGGCGTTTATTGATTAGACTCAATGATTAACAGGGAAGGTCAGTCATGTGAGTAGGATGTAGGTGGGCGGGGACTGGTTGAGCAGTGGATGTACAGAGAGCAAGAGAATAGCCATCTTGCGTGGCCTGATCATACAAGCATTCTTGGTTATTCTCATGCACACCAATTTTTTGAGATCTGTGCCGAAATCTAATCTGATTTAAACAACTGTTAAAACTGAGCTGAGTGCCGTGAGATACTACTTCTGACTCCCTAGTTTCCAGCACTCACTTGCTAGTCCTTATTTTCCCAGAGAAGGAAGAATTTAGACTCGGAACTCGCCTTACCCATCATAGTACATGTCCTTCCCTAATCTTATCTTGCCCTCAACCTCTTGCCTACATGGCAAGCACCTGCCAGGCAGTCACGCCTGCAACCTGAACCAACTTCTGATCTGGCTCCCTTCACAGCCAGATCACAACCCAGAAGAGAAGCAAACTCTGTCTGCAGTCTTTCTGCAATGATCTTTACTGGTTCTCATATTGGATCGTTTCCCCTATCAAACTCTTCTGCATTTTTGAAAATTTCAGATTACTTTTGAAGCTACTTTCCTAGAACAGTTTGAATCATTAACTTTGCTTTTCATTTATTTATGCTTTTATTCCTCCAATGACACTCGCACATGTGTCATTAACCTATTGCCCTTGCAAGAGTAAAATAAAATAAATTCCTTAAGCATTCTTAGCCTGGACTTTTAATTGGGATAAAATGAGAGAATCAAAACAACAAAAACCTGATATATTTTCCTGCAAGTAGCTCACAGCATGCCTAGGAAGACAGATTTGTAAACAGACAATTATAATACATTGTGACACCTACACGCAGGTGGGGAGAAGAATGGTGGGTCATGGAAGGATGTGAAAGGACAGCAAAGGGATCAAAGGCATACCCCCAAAATACAGATGCATAAGAAAACATAAAACTACGGAAATATAAATAGTTTGGTATGGCTTTGGTTCAATGTGCGAGTTTTAGAAAAGACAAGAAAGGACATTGGAGAGGTGGGCAGAAATGACATCATGAAACCCTAACACGCATAATATACCACTGAGGGTTGTGCTTGAACACCTAGGAATTCATTCTCTCAGGAATTTCTCTTGAAAGCAATATAGAATCACTCAGGCATTTTAGGGAAGGAGTATATGATAAAAGTTGGATTTAGAAAGATGGTGGTGGTGTAACATGGAGAAGAGATTGGAGCTAAGGCATGAGAAAGTCTTTTGAAATAATCTAGGTAGGAAATGATATGGTCTGAATTCATGCAGTGGTTGAGGAAGAAGACATTGGGAAAGATTTCAGAGATATTTAGTAGAGATGAGGAGATATTTAGAAGGTAGCATGAACAGCTAACCTTTGGTGATTTACACTGCCTGTAGCAAAGAACAAATACTATACATACTGTGGTTTCCCAACAAGTAAGAAGTAGAGAAATCAAAATCTATTCATTGCCTGTTAGCAAATCTTAATGAGCTAGGTAGAGAGGTAAAAAATCAAAAATGGATTCTAGGTTTCAGGCTCGGAGTAACAAGATAAAAGGAAAGAATGGAGAGGAAATAAGAGATTTGGGTGGTGGGAGAGGATAGTTCTATCTAGCATTTTCACAAACTAGCTGCAGGACCCTGGGCCAGTATCTTAATCTCTGTGAGTCTGTTTACTCAGTCTTATGTGAGGGTAACACTGCCTATTTAAAATTATTGTGAGAATTAAATAATAATAGTTAACCCTTCTATAGCACTTGTGCAAGGCACTTGTGTAAGTATTTTACGTATAGTCACTTGTTTATTTTGAACTACTGAGCCATGAAGACGGTACTTTTATTATTCTTATTTAACAGCCAAGGAAGCAGAGACACAAAGAGGTTTACTATTTCGCCCAAGGTCACACAGCTGGTAAGTGGCAGATCCCAAGTTTCAAACCTTTTCAATCTAGCTGCGAGTGCATCTCAACCAATAATTTACACTGCCTCTCATTAAATACTAGGCATTTTGCATAATTATTATCAGAGTGCCCTGAGCCCACCAGTAGGTTATAATTAGCTCATATAATTTAATCCATCCTATTTGTTTAAAAGTATTTGCACAGTACATGCACGTGCACATATTGTACTGAACATTATAAGAGATTCAAGCAGAGGAAGAAACACACCACTCTTGGGTTTGTTTACAATTTAATTTTGAGCATAAAATGCACATCATGAATCAGAACAGAGTAACAAGGTTATGTGTTGAAAGAGGTTACAAACTTTCAGCTCCAGAGTAGGGCATCCCTGTCTACAAACTTGACCAGCAGGCACATAAATGGATAAGTCTAAAGCCCAGGGAAGAGAATGGGGTCATGAAATGCAGATGTGGGTCTCTTCAACATCTAGGTTATAGGTTGAAACCATAAAAACTAGATGTTGGTGTTGATGGGAAGGGGGGACCTAGAAAAACTGCAGAAAGGGAAATGAGAATGACAATCCAATGGCTAGGCCAGGACACAAAAGCTCACTTCACTTCTACGGGCCTCAGCGTCCTCACTTATAAAAATGAGTGGATCTTGGTTTAAGACTGTGCCAAGAACTATTCCCACTTCCAATGTTTGCAGCTTTTTCCATGAACAAATGTGAACATCGGGAGACCTGCTAAAAGTTGACTTCTAGCCTTAAGCCGCAGAAAAAAGCCAAGCTTCATAGCTGCTGCTCTGCCATGGTCAATAATTATTAACCAAGTTTCCTCCTCACAAAAGCCCATTCAGATGGTTTCAATTGCTTTTCTTTATTCTACAGGATTGCAGCTTCAGAAGTGCTCTTGCTGTTACTATGTACAGAGTTCCGCATGGGAGATGTGAGAGAGAAAACAAAATGGCATCTTTCAAACTCAGGAGGAATATTAATGGGGTAGAGAAGATAGTGGGAGTCATTATAGTAAGCTTCCTTTCTGCTTGCCTCTCAACATTAGAATTCACTTTTTTCCTTGCCTAATCCTGTTTTTCCTGACTTCGTCTGGTAAAACAGAACTTTGCTGAAATACTGTAATAGGACTGCAGTATAAGAATGCAAAACACAGAAGTTTGGCTAACTGGAGGCAAAGAAACTCTCAACGAGGTCTGGAAGGAACTCTGACCGGTGAATTGAGGAAGAGAACAGATAATGATGTCTGCATCTCTACTACCCACTGGCTTCTACATCCACCCCAAGGGAGGGTTTTGGAGGTATGTGTGATCAGGCTAGCAAAGAACAACTACTATACATACTGTGGTTTCCCAACAAGTAAGAAGTAGAGAAATCAAAATCTATTCGTTGCCTGTTAGCAAATCTTAAAGATGACCATTGGACCCAGAGTGCAACAACTGAGCAAAGAGCTCTTCTTTGGCTCTATCCAGAAACTTGGTACATGTAGTGAAGACACCTAAGAGACTGAACACACCAGCAAGCGCACCTAAGCTTTCCATGTAGATTGGGGAAAAGGACTAAAGCTTCAGTGGCATTAGCTGAGATGAATGAGCTTCACAGACTTGACTCACTGAGAAATTATCCCTGTCTGTGAGTTTACATACTTAGTGTAATATGAAATATAGAATGTTTCTGTGTTAAATTTTGTAATTAATTTTTTTTTTTTTGTGGTACGTGGGCCTCTCACTGTTGTGGCCTCTCCCGTTGCGGAGCACAGGCTCCGGACGCGCAGGCTCAGCGGCCATGGCTCACGGGCCCAGCCGCTCCGCGGCATGTGGGATCTTCCCAGACCGGGGCACGAACCCGCGTCCCCTGCATCGGCAGGCAGACTCTCAACCACTGCGCCACCAAGGAAGCCCTGTAATTAATTTTAATAGATGATTGCCCTATACACCCCCCTCCACCAATTGAAAAAAAAAAAAAAACAGACATTCTGGGAAAGGCGGGGTTGGTGCCAGTGATGGTGACTGTCCATGAAACTACCAACCTGAGAATTTCTCACTCAAAAAACTGCACACATCTATATATTACTTTAGAGTAGAGATTTATGTCAATTTGGATATTTTAAAAAGTGCTAAGTATAAGAGATAGGTAAAAAAACAAAGGTTTTAGATTATTTTAAATGACTAAAAATTCTTAAAATTCTATTCATAGACCTCATTGGAAGGTGAACATTTTGGGTTAGAAAAGATTTAGACCTAGTTGACATATATACACTACTATGTATAAAATAGATAACTAATGAGAACCTACTGTTTAACACAGGGAACCATACTCAATGATCTCTGGGGACCTAACTAGGAAGGAAATCTAAAAAAGAATGACTATATGTATAAGTACAACTGATTCACTTTGCTGTACAGCAGAAACTAACACAACATTGTTAAAGCAACTATACGCCAGTAAAAATTAATTAAAAAAATGATTTAGGGCTTCCCTGGTGGTGCAGTGGTTGGGAGTCCGCCTGCCAATGCAGGGGACACGGGTTCGTGCCCCAGTCCGGGAGGATCCCACATGCCGTGGAGCGGCCGGGCCCGTGAGCCATGGCCGCTGAGCCTGCGCGTCCGGAGCCTGTGCTCCGCAACGGGAGAGGCCACAGTAGTGAGAGGCCCAAGTACCGCAAAAAAAAAAAAAAAAAAGATTTAGACCTATTTTTGAATAAATGGATACAATCTGTCTATTGAGTGCTTACTATGTGTCCGGCATTGGATATTTCTAAGTTACAAATGACTCCTGCCTTCATGGAGCTTACATCACAGCAGGAAGTATAGACTCTACCTAAGAGCAAAGTTCTGTAAACAGAGCCCTTATCACTGAGCATTGCCCTTATCACAGCTCATGTTCTCTTGCACTGTAATTGCCTGTCTAACCTGACTGCTTGGATGTGACTTTTGACCAAGCAGCTCTTAAAAGGATCGGGCTCATATCAACTAGAGGTTTCCATGCAAACTAGAGGTCTTCCCCCCTAACCAAGAGACTCAGCTACAATTTAGATTATATATGTTCCCCATTTCAGACAAAAATAGTTCAACCAGAAATAAATTTAGGAAGCTATGAAACCTAAGCCTTCATAGTCTACAGTGCAGTTAGTTTTTTCTGGAGGTATTTCCATGTGCTGTATGTTAGTTAATTAGAATTTTAAGAGTTAATTATGCATTTGGAAAGGCAATGGCGAGAAGCTAACTCTGCCCGGTATCTTCCTTCTACTCCTCCTCTACATATAGCATTATTTTTAAGTCACTTGTTTAGCCTATTTTCTTCAGGAGACTGACCGCTGCTTAAGGGGTCTGTTTGTGGGCAGTGGTGGGAAAGTATCCACAGAATTCAACTTACGTCTTCATCGTTTACTAACTTAACTTTTTCTTTTTTAATTTTCATCAAAAGGTTTCATTCCATATAAACAAAATGTAGAACCACCACCTGAAAAAAAATCCTGGATCCTTATAAATGTCCAGCACAGTAAGGTTTCTAATAATGTTCTCTGTAGCCTACAACATTGTCTGACACACAGTAAGTGCTCATAAATATTTTTCAACAAATGCGTCAGTGAATAAGTGTATCTGAAAGATAGTGACTCCATTATCTATCCAACCAAAATAGCTTTTTGCTGTTTTAGGGTTCTGCCTTAAAGTAAGAATACTTGTAGAAAAGATCCCACTTATTAAAATGTATGCCTGCTCTGAGAAGGCCTGTTTAGGGTCCATGCTTTGGGCTCACTGTACTGAATAACCTTTTATTACTTTATTTCTAAAGCTTCCTAGAGTGAGACACAAGAAAGACCCCTTACAATAGCATCTGTTACATTTCAAATAGAGTAATGATGAAGTTCCACATAGAACAAAGTGAGCCTCCAAATGAATTTCAGTAAGACTGCGTTCTCATGACTACTACTATCCCTTTTGATTTCCTAAAAATTAAAGTGGGAGAAATGTAAGATATAAGTTTGGAAGATTTAATAAGAAAAAAACCAACATTAAGAGATCAAACTAATCATTTTTAAAACTGTTCTCATTCCACTTTTAAACTTCACAAACACTGAAGGGTGAACAATGCTTTTCTATTATGAGCACACTCTGGAGACCTTGGTGACTGTAGCCAAGCTGTCTGCTATGTCCCCTCCAGAATGTTTGCCAGTTTTCTGTCATTTCCTCCTTCAGATGCTAGTGTTTGTGTGACAAAGGTCTCTGGGTATATTTCAAAACATCTTAAACTATTAACAGTGTACTATCAAGCACCGATTTAACAGTGTTATTTATTCTCCACACGACTAAATTTGTCAGAAGACACAAAGCAGAATTCACCTTACCCTTCTCCATAAAGAAATGGCTGGAAAGTTCATTGTGGAATCACTGGCATACCTACTAACTGCCCTTTGTAATGGAGAAAAGTTTCCAGTGGCTTAGCCAATACCTATACTTCAACATAAAACACACGAAACAGTAAAACTATTTACTGAACTATATTTCTCTTTTTATTCCCTGGGCACTTAAGCTAGCTTTAGACTCTTTCCTTTTCCTGACAATTCATTGTTTGTGATTGAGAGAATCGTTTTGGATTAGGCATTATTTCTGATTCCAGGAACCTGATATGGAAATAGCATCCCTCCTCCACCAGCACCGCCCTGCTTCTTACTCCAGATCTTTTAGGTTGTAGTAAAGTGGCGACACACTTTTCAATTTTCATCCAAAAGCATCAAAACATATAAACAACTGACCAATAAAAAACACTTCTCATTTTAAAGCATTTCTTTCTCATTTCAAAATTTTATGAATTTTTTTCAAAGAATTCAACTGTGAAGCTTCGATTGTAAACACTATTAAATTCCTTAATTAGTAATCTCAATCAGCAATCTGTGCTAAAGGCAAAACTAGCCTTAGTCACATCAACAGCAATATATTACTCTGTATTTTTTCGCTCTAAGAAAAATATATTCTTCCATTTGATTGGTCCACTCTGCAGTCTCACTAATTTGTTAGCACTTTAAAGCCTTTTGCTTTTTCCTTTTCTTTTTTTTTTTCCTAACAATGATTCTTCTGAGTTCAGGAGCTAACCTTCTTTTCCCAGGTGAAAATCATTTTATTACCGTCAGGTGTTGGTTTTCTTTCTGAAACTCTGGGAACAGTTCATTGCAAAGTCCTGATTGTCCTTTACAAAATGATCCTATTCCAAATAATTACAGTTTGTGTTGTACGTCATCTGAAAATATCTCTCCTTTCCCCTTGTCAGGATTGCAGGAGTCTCATATATGGCCCCACAAATCGCACTTCTATTACTTAGTCAGGTATACCTGAGAACAAGACGGGTTGCCTATTTCTCTTCATCTGATCCTGATTCTACCTGAGTTCTGAATTCTCTCACAGGAAGTGAACAAAAGTTAATACTTTTATAAGTATCAGTCTAGAATGCTTTCCCCTGAATTCAGCACAGCTCCAAGAAACCATTCTCCAAAGAATAAAAGGAAATGACCTTCTTTAAAGGTAAAGAAACCTGTCCAATTCATTCTCAGACTTCGTAGCATAGCATAGAGAGTCAGAGGGGACTGCTTTTTTTTGTATCAGCACTTAATTTTGTCTCTAAATAAGTATATCCTTAAGTTTCCTGTCTGAGTAAGTCATTACTCTAGCATTCTTTGAAGTGTTTCCTGGTCTTATATAGCCATTGTATGAAACATACCATGTAACAAAAATTCTTCTATGTAACAAAATCCCCTCCCCTCAAATATCTGGTGCCCACAGTCAATACAATTTCTGTGATCAATAAGCTTATGTATGGAATGATTTTTTTTCCTTCTAGGAGTCAGTTTGTAAAGAGGATTGAGTCTTTTAAATTATCAGTCCTGACAACACACCAAAAAACATTTTTAGCTCCCATGAACACAGGTCATTCAACTTCTAGTCTCATTTAAAACATGTTTTTCCAGTTTGGAAGCAAAAAACTGAACTGGTCAGAATTTTAGAGCATCCTTTTCAAAAGAGTAACATTTTTAAAAGAAGATGCACAGAAATTGAAATAAAATAAGAAATCACTTTAGGTTAGGACATGCCAGATCAACTAAGAGAATCTGAAGGAAGAAAAATTTCCACTAAAATTGTACTTTTTAAAATAATTAGTTCAAGTTTCTGATATTTTCTAAATAAAAGGTAGGAAAATATGCAAATGGAATTTCATAGGATGAATTGAGAGACTAGTGGAAATGAAACATTTGTGTTAAGTCTGTCCATTTAGTTGAAAGTTTATAACTCTGTTAAAAGAAGCATCATAAACTAATTATACCAGTTAATGTTTATCTTCTTAAGGAGTTAGAAATAACAATTACTAATACTTACTAGATGATAGTCCATCAACTACAAAGACATTTATAGCCACACCCCTAAACAAATAATTGTGCTCACCAACT
The DNA here is from genome assembly GCF_949987515.2 of Delphinus delphis. NCBI lineage: Eukaryota > Metazoa > Chordata > Mammalia > Artiodactyla > Delphinidae > Delphinus > Delphinus delphis. Next base: position 24,792,553 of record NC_082691.1, on the reverse strand, counting down.
TCTAGAGGCGCTTGCTTGCCCAGAGGTAGGATCTTAAAACTGGCTTCAGGGTGACTGTTGTAGGAGGAGATGCAGAAAATAAACACATGATTTCCACAGCACAGCAGCTGAGAACTCAGAAATGAGGCTCAGGGTCCTGACGACTCCTCTGTATTTAAGGTTATCCTGACATGTGAAAGCCATTGACATCCTGAGACTTCCAGTGCTTCAGACGCATGCCTAAACCGAGATAAATATAGATCCCTGACACCTGAGCCAGATGAAATGAAAATTAACTTGAAAAAAAAAATCTCACTCATTTTGTGCCTCAGGTGAGGAAAATAAAACCCTTAATCCTTTTCCTTTTAAAACCTGTTATGCCCCTTAACAGATAGCTGCTTTGCTTCTGAAACACGGGAATTCAGATCATCAATCTTAAACAATCAATCTGCTTCCCTCTATGATTAGCATTTGCTGTGATAGGTTTGAATTTTCCTTGATGAAGTATGAAAAAACATAATAGTGAATATTAAATATTTATTCAACAAACTTTTGGGGGGAAATTTTGCAGATGAGTCCTTGAAACGTGAATATCTATTTGGTAAACTTTCTAGTATTTTTTATCCTACATGGGTTAAGTAGTAATTTGGTCCATTTTGGTTTGCCTCAGTTAACAAGGCAGAAAGCGTCACGCATTGCCATCGTGCTTCGTTTTAAGTTAATCTTTTGGTATAGGTGTATAATGTAGTAGATTTAAATTGAATTTTGCTTAGTCCTGTTGGTAAGCATATGAATAAGGCTCTACCCTCAGCCTGAGCAGACTCTACGATTAAAGTTATTACCCTGAAGCTAGAATGGCAAGATTTCTAACAATAAGTCACTTCCTGGGATTCATACATTAAGGATCTATAATAATACATTAGAACAAAGTGACTAGAGAAACTAGAAAAGTCATGCTGCTTTCCTGAGATTTTGAGGTATTAATTATTTTTAGTTAATACTGTCTTTACAGAATGGCATTAGAGAAAAATGATGGATGTGGGAGTTACCACTTTCTAAATGAACTGATCTTACCTACTGTATTATCTATCATCCCAGGAAAGAGAATGACTTTTTTCAAATTACCAAACCTTGTATTTTCATATCTTGATAATAGATCCCATGCACCGAGCACTGTCTACATGCTTGGTACTTTGCTAAATTAAATATTGTACAATCTCATTCTCTTTTCCTAATCCCCCAAAATCCTTTCAAATCAAGTTAATATTTTTAGGTCCAAATGTTTACAGAAAAGAAAACAAACTCAAAAGGATAAATATTGACAATGGACACATGGCTAATAAGTAGTTCATATGAGAGTCTAACAGTTTTGACTGAAAGCATGTTTCTTTCCCACCCTAAAATATATAACCTATAACTATAGGTGAAAAAGGAATTTCAACCACACATTATCTGTGTCAGATTAACCATCCTATGAGTAATGAATGCCAAGGCTGCTTTAATTTTTTTCAAACAAAGTTAGGAAAAGTACAGAAATGGTCCCTATGGAGTATTGCTATGACACCAGGAAATCCCCAGAAGCATTATGTCCGTAACACAAGGAAAAGATCGAAGATCTGTAAGGCACAACCTTACTACCAGAGATATTTCTCATCTCTTGCATTTACTTTTCTCAACTTGTCCTCGTCAGTTTGCATAAACAGAGTTTGACCTACCAGAGCCTTGAGGGTCAGTCTCATGGCCCCTTCTCAGCCATTAATATCATGTTTGGCAGTCGGAGGTTGGATAACTGGCATAGGGGAGTGACATCCAGGTGGCAAGGAGTCAGCTGGTGAGGTCAGGACATCAGAGAGATTTTGGCATGAGAGGGAAGGCCAGGTTCTCATCTATCATAGAACGTGACCCCTTTCTTTATAGGAAAAAAAATATGTTCTGTATGTATAAAAGGTTTTTCTATTGCTTGAGCTAGGAACTTGTTAAACAAAATGTTTCATCAAAGAGGTCAAAGGACAAACCACAAATTCTGCAAACTCAGGATCACACACACTTTCTATGAATCACAATAAATATCACAGCATGCCCACACCCGACTCACCATTATCTTTGAATGTGGATTATGTCCTACAAATAAGAATAGGAAATGTGGAATATCCTTTCTATGAGTTATGTATTCATTATCATTAAATTTTTCACTCCCTGCTGGCATTGACTTCTGAAGCGTGGGTGGTGAGGGAGAGGGAAGAATAGTGGTGGATTGAGATAAAAAATAACTGGGCTCGGGCTTCCCTGGTGGCGCCGTGGTTCAGAGTCCGCCTGCCGATGCAGGGGACGGGGGTTCGTGCCCCGGTCCGGGAAGATCCCACGTGCCGCGGAGCGGCTGGGCCCATGAGCCATGGCCGCTGAGCCTGTGCGTCCGGAGCCTGTGCTCCGCACAGGGAGAGGCCACAGCAGTGAGAGGCCCGCGTAGCCCAGAAAATAAAAATAAAATAAAATAACTGGGCTCTAGGGTAACTAACTCCGACAAGACCTCTGACCCTCTTCAACCAAAGAATCGGCATTCTTCAGCAACTATCTTCAAAATTCAACATTTCGTCACAGGATGTTAATTAAACCTAGGACTTTTTCACCCCAAATTAGTTGCCTTTCAAGTGTTTATGAACCTAAAGTATTAAACTAGGCAAACTCAAAGCCTCTCCCGGTTTTTATTGCACGATGAGTGCCATAAACTGTAAGGCATGAAAGTTGAACCAACAGTCCTGCTGCCAACAGCAGCTTTTGCCAGCTGTCGATAGTATGTTCTTCACAGGACATTATTGCGAAATGTCCCCTTTCTATGTGAAATTTTTTTCTCAGAACAGCAATCAAATGAATCCATCCCTACACTTAGCATCACAGTTACAGTGGCAGTAGTCACAATCATATTTTCTGTCCTTCCTTGCCCCAACCCCCAGATCCTCTTTCCCTGACGCCCTCAGGGGCCATCTCTCTTTCAGATATCTCTTCTCCATCTGACCAGCACCACCTAGGGCGCTTCATCAAATACTATTACCAGCAATGACTTCACCCCTAAGTACTATGTCCTGCGGAACATGTTTAGGCCTTTTCAATGAATAATATGATGCTTTTAAAAAATTCCCTTCAGGACTTCCCTGGTGGTGCAGTGGTTAAGAATCTGCCTGCCGATGCAGCGGACATGGGTTCAAGCCCTGGTCCGGGAAGATCCCACATGCCGCAGAGCAACTAAGCCCGTGCGCCACAGCTACTGAGCCTGCGCTCTAGAGCCCGCGATCCACAACTACTGAGCCCGCGTGCCACAACTACTGAAGCCCACGCGCCTAGAGCCCATGCTCTGCAACAAAGAGAAGCCACCACAATGAGCAGCCCCTGCTCACCGCAACTAGAGAAAGCCCACGCACGGCAACGAAGACCCAAAGCAGCCAAAAAAAAAAAAAAAAATTCCCTTCAGAAAAATTCAAGTTTTAAATCAGAGATTCACCCCTTTGTATATATTCCTGTCCACTGTATAAGTGTTAACAGCAATCTGTTCTTGAGTCCCTGGTTCTGTAACATAACAGGGAAGGAATGGTTGTGGCCTTAGGAGATTTTGGCATAAACCCCTGTACACACTTGAAAACAATGAGAATATTCACCAATATACTTTAACATGTGAACCTTGCTAACTTGTTTTTAGGAAAAACACATTTGAAAAACGCCCTTGGATTATCATCAGCTTGCGTAAAGTATATATTTAGGATCTGAAAGACATTTTGAGGACTAATTTTTCACTGATTCTAGTAACACACCCTTCTTTCTAGGTTTTTCTGTTTGTTTGTCTGTTAGCTTTCCCATGTTAGCATGGAATAAATAATTTCACTCAGACATTCTTTGTAAGGACCATTTTCTTGCAGAAAAGCTAGGGCAAAGTCTTTTTTTTTTTAAATTGTGGTATAGTTGCTTTACAATATTGTGTTTAGTTTCTGCTGTACAACAAAGTGAATAAGCTATATGTACACATATATCCACTCCCTCTTGGACCTCCCACCTCCCCCGATCCCACCCATCTAGGTCACCACAGAGCACAGAGCTGAGCTCCCTGTGCTATATACCGCAGGTTCCCACTAGCTATCTGTTTTTCACATGGTAGTGTATGTATGTCAATTCCAATCTCCCAATTCATCCCACCACCCTTACCCCCCTCCATGTCCACACGTCCATTCTCTACGTCTGCGTCTCTATTCCTGCAAATAAGTTCATCTGTACCATTTTTCTAGATTCCACATATATGTGTTAATATATGATATTTGTTTTCCTCTTTCGGATTTACCTAATCTGTGACAAAGGAGAAAAGAATATACAATGGAGAAAAAGTCTTCATATTAATCTTCTCTGCTTACCTTGCTCTCCTCAAATCTATACATGTGTGAAATGTCTTTATTCCAAACATCAGCTTGAGGTAAATGTTTTACCACCATTTCCTCTCAAAGCTGACTTTAGAGGCGAGTGCTGGCTTTATGTTTGTCATCCAAAGTAATGAGGATTGGGACTTCCCTGGTGGTGTAGTGGTTAAGAATCTGCCTGCCAATGCAGGGAACATGAGTTCAAGCCCCGGTCTGGGAAGATCCCACATGCCGCGGAGCAATTAAGCCCGTGTGCCACAATTACTGAGCCTGCGCTCTGGATCACGCGTGCCACAACTACTGAAGCCTGTGCACCTAGAGCCTGTGCTCCGCAACAAGAGAAGCCACCACAATGAGAAGCCTGTGCACCGCAACGACGAGTAGCCCCCACTCGAGGCAACTAGAGAAAACCCACGTGCAACAACGAAGACCCAGCACAGCCAAAAATAAATAAATTTTTTTAAAAAAACAAAAGTAATGAGGATTGATGGAAATCTATACTAATAAAAATGATCTAATGGAGTGGTGCTCTTGTCTTTGACATCTAAAATTACTGCTCAGTTGTGTATCTTTATTTTTTTCTCCCTTCCAGTGTCATCTTCATTAGTTGTAAAAGCCTTACCAATAATTTGCAGTGTGAAGGATACTCTAATAAAAATTAATTTAAAATATAATTTGCAATGAAATATTATAGCTCCAAAGCAACATTCTTCCCTTCTAGGGTGGATGGTTGATCATTTAATCATTCATCCATCAAATAGCAAAACACTTTGAGATTCTGTTTATGTGTATGGCATTGTGCTACTCCTTTGAGAAAAAATGGTGAATAAAGGGCCAAAGTTTGTGCTCTCAGTATCTTATTGTTTAGTGAAGGGAGACAAGTAGTATTTCACAAATCATAATGTATTATCATAAAGTGGGATAAATAATGAAGGAAAGTTTTATTGTGATAAGCTAAGCTAAAAGATCAGAGAGTTTTCCCTAATATACATATACATTTGAATGTATATATATGTGTGCATATATGTATATATACATTGTATTTGTTTATATATGTATATACACGTGCATATATGTATACATCTATCTATTGCATGCATTTGTTTATATGTGTGTATGTGTGTATATATCTATATGGATATATGCAGATATTGTTTATATATATGTATATAAATATACATATTATACAGGGAAGCCTATATATAGATATATTAGGGAATTCTCTCTGACCTCTCAGCTTATCACAGTGTAAATTCCTTCAAAAATTATCCTTGTTTATCTCAGTTTATTATAATATATTAAGATGTCTTAAATACTGCTTGTCTAAACAATAAGATACTTGAGAGCATTAACTTTGGCTCTTTATTTACCATTTAGTTCAACCATATATAAATACTGACATATAATATATTTATATGTATATCATATATATCATACACACACACACACACACACACACACACACACACACAAATATCTAAAAATGAGTTGCTTTTAAGTGGCAAAGAATTAGGAAAGCATTCAAAGGTAGGGGTCCAGCAACTCTAAGGAGGCTGCCATGGTCAGGAAGGAGCATGGTAGAAGACCAATGTGACTGGATGAAAGAGGGCAGGGAAGAGTAATATGAGATGAGGCAGAAGAGCTGAGGAAGAACCAGATGTCATAGGGATTTGTAGGGATTTATCCTAAGAACAATGGGAAGCCTTCGAAAAATTTTAATCAAGAGAGATACATGATTGGATCTGATTAACATTTAAAAACAAGCTCTCTGATAGCTTCATGGTTAATGGACTAAAGAGAGGTAAGGATGGATGTGGGGAAACCATCAAGGCAACTATTACTGACTTTAATAGTAACGTCCTAAAATGACTGAAAAAAATGGAGAAAAAACCATGGATTTGTGAAATATTTAGAAGGTAAAATCAACGGAGTTTGCTGTTGTGGTATGTGAGGAAAGGGGAAGAAGAGTAATTGATAAACTGTTTAAATTGAAGCTATTCTAGAAATTATTCTACACCCTAACATGAACACTTACTCTTCAGTTAACATATGAGAACACATCTAGCTCAATGACTGGCATATTTCAGCTGGTGCTGAAACAACATTTCTTGAATGACAGATTACATAAATGAATGACTGAGCGGAACTGAGTACAATGTGAACAGGAGTGAACGCTTACTGCAATGTCAATTTATCTTTTTTGTTTGGGTTATCCTACCAAGCTTTCACAAGGAGAGTCACAGGGAGAGTCACAACACAAGTGACACCTTAGAGACTGGAAGTCCAGGGAGATGATTAATTCTCATGGAGGAAGGACTAAAGGAAACTGAATGAACCTAATACTAAAAGCAAAAAAATTTTAAGTGACTTAGAAATTGTGCAAGAGTCTTGCACACATCTGGCTCTGTGTATAAAGCTTGTAATCTAATGGAAACTTGAGTCCCCCTGGACCAGGAGCAAGTAACATCCACAGGACATAAAGTCCTTCTAGTACAACAAAACAACAGGCTGGTGGCCAATTATGGTAGCAACCAAGCAGATGTCCCACTGGTTTTTAAATCAGACACAGAGCTTTGGTTTTTTATAATTATTACTTACATGTTGTAGCACTTTCTGTTTATGAAATTTTGTTTTGATGTTATCACGTGATAATCAGCTAATAATCAGGCAGTTCTTATGTACTTTTTTGGTAAGCAATTGTACAAAACACTATCTAGTGTGCTGTAGCTCTGTTTTCTTTGGGAGAGACAGGGGAAGATTAAGTAGAAGGATACTGAGACCAATCAAAACGTACTAACAAAGCTCTAGAACCAAGATTTCCAGCCCTTAGATCATACTTCAAATAGGATTCCTCTATTTCTGCATAAATTCTTCATACCATGTTCTTGATTGTCCTTTCCCTGTCCATTTTTGTGTTCCCCTTGCTCTATCTGCATTCTCAAAATAGGTATCTTCTGTGTTCTAGTCCTATCCATTCTCTTCTTCCTGTACCTTCTCTTCCTGGGCAATGTATGCTACTCTATGGGCTCAATTTAGCACCTCTGCACAGTTAATCCCCAAATCTATTTTTTACCCCTAAATTCTACTCTAATAGTAAATTTACTTAGCATTTTTGAGAATTCTCTATACACCAGTAAAGTGTCTCTATTAACTCACTTTTTCAAAATTCTGGATATAAAACTAACATTTACCATTTTACACATTCAAATGAAAGTTTAGTAAAGTTAAATAACTTACTTCACTGTTACAGTGCTCCAAGTAGCCAGATTTGGGCCCAGATCTCCATGGCTCCAGGTCTTAAGCTCTTAAACACCGTGTTTTGATTGACTCACTGTGATATAACTGCACGTCAACCTTCCGTGCACATCTCTACCCTGCTGCCGTAAACACAACTCCCCTTTCCTACCTCTACATCTGTGTTCTTCATCTCTGTAAAATTACATCACCATACCTCCTGTTACCCAGCCTAAAACTGTTCCCCATACACCCAATCATCTTCCAATTCCTAACAACTCTAACCTCACCATATATTTTCCATTTGTCTCCTGTGTTTTGTTTTCACTGCCTCTACCTAAGTCAGGTTTCAATCACCACCTACCTTTAACCATTACCATGGTCTCCTGATCGATTTTTCTGCATGCAGAAATACTCCCCTCTCATTTATCCTTCTCACTGCTTTCGGGGTAATCTTTCTAAAACCCAAATTTGATTTTATGATTTATTTATTTAAAATAAAACATTAATAGTACCCATTTCCTAGAGAATGAACTTTAAACTCCTTAGACCAGCACAGAAGTTTCTCAACTATTATTCCTATTCCTGCATGAAGTCTATTCTTCAATGAAATATTCTCTGCATTTTTTCTTGCATTTTCCACTGCTTTAAATATTTCCTCTATCTAGAATTTTCAATTCTCTACCTAAATATTACTCTCCAAATTCAATGATCCTTAACATGGTGTGGACACTGAAAGCTTTAAAAAACATAACATGTTCATTCTTCATCCCAGACACATTGAACTGGAATTAATGGATACTTTCATGTTTAAAAATTACTGTTTGTGCTACTATTGGCCTATGTGGTTACTTTGTGCAAATGAAAGGAACCACTTCTTCAAAATACTTTGAAGTACCCTACAAGAAAATTGCCGTTATATATGTACATATATTATATCATATATAATACATCACATATATATATATCACGTATACAATGTGAATGACACCATTTAGTACTGTTCAGTGTATAATGAGTCTTACCATATTCAGCAGGAGTCTTCCTTTAAGCTCCTCCTCTCTGTGATTTCTTCTTCAATTCCCCTTAGCCAACAAAAGCTCTTCATGAACTGACCGCCCAGAGTGTTATATATGAGACTTTAATTCCCTGTAAGTTTAAATCTTATTTTATTATACTTAGCATACAAATTTATCTCTTTGATGGAATCGAGGGCTTATTCATTTAATTTAGTCCATAGTCTCTAAATACTAACCAATTGTTTAATAAATGGATGTCATATGAATCATAGTTTTAGATAGAAAGATCTCTGATTGGCAGATTTGGTCTTTTTTGTATTATACCTATTTCCAAAAGGTATTTAAAGCAACAATAAATGACAGAAAATTAATGAAGATGTGAGACAAATAAAAAAAATCGTGAAGGAGCGGAGATGAGTTTACCCAAAACCTTAGCTGAGGAACATTCGTTCACTCAAGCCCAAGCTTGGTGTCTCCTGGCAGCCATGACCACAAGGGTACTGTTATGTGTTTTAAAACTCTCATCATAAAAGAAAACTTAGCAGTCCTTCAGAAGGCATCAAATTTCTTCATGAACCAAATTTTAAGATAACTTGATTACTAGATCTTTAAAAGAGATATACATTAAAATGGACAGTGTCATCAAAGAGTTCTAACAAAAGGTTCAGAAGTAGAAAGTATCTTCAAAGGTTCAGAATCTAAAAGACCTCATATGGTTGGCCATTGACTTCTCCTCCACCTTTATCTCTTACTATCTTCTACTTCATTCACTCTGCTCACACCACTCTGGCCTTTCTGGAACACGTCAAAACACATCCTACCTCTGGACCTTCCACCGGCTGTTCCCTTGACCTGAAACCCTCTTCTCCCAGATATTTGTGTGTTGGTTCTGTTCCCCCTCTTTATTCAGCTTCTCTGCTCAAATGTTATCTCTCTAGTGTCCAATGTATTTAAAACAGCAATCTCTCATCATACTCTATCTTCTAACTCCACTTTGTTGCATTTATTATGCTACTTGATTTTATCATATATTTCTTTGGTATTTTTAAAATCTTTAGTATATATTATATGAAGATGTAAAGCCCTTGGGGCCAGGGAATTTTCACTCTCTTGTTCACTGCCATATTCCACATTGCTTAAAAGAGTACCCAACATGTAGAAGGCATACCAGAAATATTTGCTGACTAGCTGAATAAACTATTTTTATATATTTATTTATGGCATTAACCTGCAACTAAAATGTTTAAGATTTAACATGGAACCCTTAATTCCATGAAAGAATTTCTGTGGGGAATGGAAAGTCTTTAGTCCCAGAAATAGCTTTCAGGTTATTTGTTTTGATATAAGAAACAATGGGAATTAATGCAACAAAAAAAAACAAAACAAAAAACCCTATCATATTAATTTTCTGTTGCTTCATAACAAACTTAGTGGCTTAAAGCAACACCCATTTATTATCTCACAGTTCTGTATGTAGTTCGAGCATAGAGTGGCTGAATTCTCTTCTCACAGTTTCACACAGTTTCTGCTGGGCTACTTTCTCATTTGAGGCTTGAGGTCATCTTCTACACTCGTATGTTTGCTGGAGAAAGTGAGTTCCTTGTGGTTGTAGGACTGAGATTCCTGCTTCCTTGCTTACTGTTGACTAGGTGTTGTCCACAGCTACTAGAGGCTGCCTTCAGGTCCTAGCTATATGTGATCCTCTCAAAACATGGCAGATGACTACGTGAAAGCCAGCAGTAGAGTCTCTCATACTGCATAATTTTAAGACATACGTTCTTATTCTAATGAAACTTTTGATCCTAAAATTCCAGTCATTATAGATATATTTTGTTATTTGATAGTCAACATTTAAATGTAACTTCAATCCATTTCCTCTTTTTAGAACAGCATTCTCAGATATGTTTGTGGGAAATAATGGAGAAGAACAGAGAGAACTGAGACTTCTACTATCTCTTGGCCAATCCATAGATCTATCCAGCCAAATATAACAGAAGAAACTAGAATGGTGCTGCTGACTTTGAGGTTTAGGCATGAGAAAATTAAGAAGATTATCTGAGCTTATGAAAAATATCTAGGTGATAATATCTAATTCCCTCCCTTAATTAGATGAATGATTATTGTTTATTAGATAGAATTTTATAAATTTTTTATTTGTTACAATGTATTATAAAAGGTAGATGAGATGGAGGACTAAAAGATTAGTCTTAGTCTTTTAGTCCTCCATCTCATCTAGGAAAGTAATGGATGATATCAAAGAACAGTGGGAAAAAATGCAATTGAATTTGGATAAATGAGGATTACACAAAAGAAAGCTGGGAAGAAATACTAACTTCTAGGATTTGTGTCTTTCTCCTGAACATTTCAACACAGGTTGAAGCCATGTGTATACCACATGCAGGCTGAAACTACACTCAAACTAGAGCAAGAAAAGAATGGGATAAAAACTTTGCATAAGGACTACTGCATAGGTAGGTATATTACTGGAACTGCCATATCTATTATTTTTATAATTAACTTGTGCTCAAAGACTTTTGGTGGGATATCTTTCCTAAGGACCTATAGCTCATAAGTGGCAGTTTAAAAAATTCAAACCAGGTCTATCTGGCTTTACAATCAATTTCTTCTCTAACAAATCTTGCTCTTCCCTCCTCCTTCTAATTCATGTATTTATTCATCTATTGATTTATTTATATATCACATTTCTAAGTGAATATAAAGTATTAATTTGTTATATTCAATTTTTAATTATTTTTATTTATCAACTAACATTTCCAAACCTTTTCAGACCTGTGACCCATTTTCATAGTTATATCTATAGCCTGTCATGTTAAAAAATTTTATTCATTTTTAATGATATGAAGAGTCAGATTTCTAATTATATTAGGAAATTATTAAGGATTGTGTATTCTGTAATATAGCCATAATAGAAAACTAAATTTGATTTTTCCTACTAAAAAAGGAAATTTTACCTCCAAATAATTAATAAGAAGCTTAATTTGTTAATGCATAAAGTTTTAATGTATTGTATTTCAGTACCAAATATATAGTGAAAGATGACCTGAAATTTAACAATTTTTTGTCATCAAATATGGACAAAAACAACGTTTCCTTAATTGATATTTGACTTTTTGTATTTCATACTTTTTAACTATATCATACTATTTTTTATATTTATATTAATTATTTAATTTCTTAATTATGAGATAAGAAAGGAGGTTAGAGGCTGCTTTATGAAAACACTTCTACATCAATAACACTATTTGGACGTGTCTTGCTTTTGTACCTAACAAGTAAAAGATTAAATATATGTGACACATATATTTTCTTTGGTTACTGATCTTGAATTTCCAGACACAACTCTTTCTTCTTTATCGAAATGTGAATTGCCTGAATGCACTTTTCAAACCTGATAAAGATGGTGTTGGTGCGAATTTGCAGATATACAAACTTCCTTACTTCTACTTTCACCTCTGGTTTTCAATACCCTTAGGTCTCTCAATATCTTTAATCAATGATTTATAAAATAGTTTTAAAAATAAGAATAATGGTAGTTTAAAACTGAATAGAGTTTAAAGCTCTTCCTTTCAGCTGGCATTGTTCAGTTTTGATAAACTGAATGGGTATTCATTTGACAGTGTTTGAGACCTCAAACTTTTTTTTTCCTCTTTTGAATAGTTATATTTCAATTTGATTTTAAAATTGAAATAGAAATGGACACATTTACCATCTTTATCATTGTTAATCCATGAATATTTTAAATCAGTGGTTGGAAAAACTGCTTTACAGTAATAGATAGGTAGCTAGTTTTACAATCATAGGATATGCATAACTAATTTGCTTTGAGACCTCAGAGAGAGATAAGGAAATGCAGAGATAGCACATTATGTTAAGCTTTGGAAAATGAGTAGGATTTGAACAAGTGGAAAAGGCGGAAAAAATGGCTTCTAGGTAGGGCACACAATGTTAAGAAAAATTCTGAGGTCCTTAAAGATGTGGGCTGTGTACAGAAAATAGACGGGCAATCAATTTGCCTGACGTTCTGCCAACTCAAGAAGTAGGAGATAATTTTTAAATGGGGAAAAAAAGGAAAAGAAAGTCTGTATGTTTGCTGATCACAGAAGCAGTTCAATGCTTGGCCAAAGTATCCATTCAGGGACTGTGGAGATATCAAAGATTTATGAAAGAAGTTGGTAGAATTTAATCTCTGTATTATCTTGGCTCATACATTCCCTTTGCTTTCCTTTTTTTTTTTTCTTTGCTATTTTTAACTCCCATTATTCTCCTTGAAAATTATAAGTATCTCAGGACAGTAATAAAGAACATTAGAATGATATTCAAGATGCCTGTACTACCTTTTGGCCTGATATTGCTGTTATTATTATCCTAAATTTTGCGATCCATTACTCTCCATGATATTCTATTTCCTTAATCACATATTGGCATTCAAGTACCAAATTTCTGTTTTTTACCTTAGAACTCTAAGCATATAAATTGAATATTCTTTGCCACACCATTTCCTGAGTATCACCTACATACATGTAAAGAGTATTTTTATTTTAGCAAATAGTTTGTAACAACTTACTACTAGAGGGAGATAAGGGATAGCCAGGTCAAGTTTATGTACCTTATTACTGAGTTCAGGTCATATCACTGGTCCTGTCCATGATTCAGCTGGAGACTCAACAAGTAGCCAGAAATCAGTCATAACTATAAGGGTATAAGAAACAGTTTTGCCATAAAGCCTAAAGACCTAATAATAATATTATATAAGAGGATGTTTTTATATTTTTGTATGAGATAAAGTTCAAGTAACTGTTTAAAAATTACATAACATATCACAATAGTCTCTTTTATTAGATGATAATGAAAGCCTGTATGTTTGCTGATCATACTTGTTTATTATCGAATTTCGGCACTCCAGTAATACATTCCTGAAAGACGTGAGCTAAATTCAGTTTTAACTTTTGCCTGTTCATTTGTAGATAAGATACCTTTAAGGGTATATGACACCAATAACAGCTTTCTGTTCTTTATTTCATGTATCTCTGATGAGGTTTTTATTTTGCTTTTTTTCTAGAAGTTATTTGCTTTTTTTTATTTTTGCCTTTTCAAGTACAAATAGATAGACTGACTAACTTATACACAGTACTCAAAGGACACTGTTGTCTACAATTGCTGATGGTGGTTAAAATGGCATAATGAGGCAGTGATCATTCTGCCGGAATGGAGGCCACATCAAATTATATTTGAAAGTGCACAGATATAAAGGGGAAACTTTATGGAATGACTGTAGATTTACTACATGGCTGTTAGTCCAAAGAGACAAAATATAAAGGCCAAAGCATAGAAGACTAACTAGGTCATCTTTTGAGCAAAGGTCAAAGGTCTGAAAACTAAATGGATCCCCTGTAGCCATGGAACTGTGGAACCATTTTTTTGCGATCCTATCAGTTTTCTTAATGTATCCTTCCCATGATGGCTCATTCTGCTGTGCATTGGATGTGAATCACTAGTATGTTTTTTAACCCTGGATCCCTGCAACTTTTCCTTGGGTGACTTTTTGTCACCCAACATGACTCTGAAACCTGAGAATATTTTTTCTTTAATGTTCCCCTAAATAATATTTCAACAGCTAGCACAGAGAGTGGCAATACACTCAGTGGGGACCTACCATGCATTTTTCAGTGACTGAAGACACTAGAAGTTATTGAATATAAACTTTATGTGATACGCCTGATGTAACTGCCACAAACCTTCCAGCAGGCAGCTGCTAAGAAATTGTTGAACACGCGATAATGTAATTTCTTTCCTTTTACTTCCAGTTTAAATAGTCTGATTTGTGTGTGGGGTGGAGGTGGGGGGGCAGTTAGGAGGTCTGAGGCCTTCATTGAGAACATAGGTTATTATTTCTGATGGAAAAAGAGCACAGCAGAAAGCAAAGAGAATGTGTGTGGGGGGGTGGGTACGCGGGCCTCTCACTGCTGTGGCCTCTCGCACTGCGGAGCACAGGCTCCGGACGCGCAGGCCCAGCGGCCATGGCCCACGGGCCCAGCCTCTCCGTAGCATGTGGGATCTTCCGGACCGGGGCACGAACCCGTGTATCCTGCATCGCCAGGCGGACTCTCAACCACTGCGCCACCAGGGAAGCCCAGCAAAGAGAATTTTGCTAAATCACTGCATCTAATCACTAGCATAGATTTCCATTCAGAATATGGGAGAAATTAGTCTGCATCACTGGCACCTGAACTCTGCTGCTCAGCTCAGACAGCCTGTGAAACTCAGACCTGTTGGCTCCTTTCCAACCTGTGTTCGACATTGCTCATTTCCAGTCTGTTTGCTCATTTCCAGTCTGTGTTCATGACATTGCTCATTTCCAGTCTGTTTCCTCATTTCTAGTCTGTGTTCATGACATTGCTCATTTCCAGTCTGTGTTCATGACGTTCTCTCATCCAGCTCTGAATACTTCTCTGATTTTAACTTTAAGCTTCATCACTGGATGTAGTGTTCATAGGTGCTTTGCCTGGAATATTGATCTCAGCTTTATCTTATGCTTTGCTTAGGCTCATGCCATTGGCAAATAGGGTTTCCCAGATTTCTGAGTGGGATATTTTCAATGAGGTCTTGGACCTTGGAAAAATCATTCTTCTTTCTCGACACTCAGATGGTGCTTCAAATGATCAGCTTGTGTACAGTTTGGGGGTTAAAAATGAAGTCTAGATAGGTCTCCTGAATTCATTTATCACCTATTAAAATGCATTTCAAAAGAGATATTTGAGTATTTAAAGTCGTTTTAAGAATCTGTTTATATACTGTGTATATGTCTATAAAGTTACTTGATAGCAAAATAAATCCAGTTTCCTCTGAGTTGTGAATTGGCATGTATGCAAAACAAACAAAATTTAATGACTCTTTTTCCCTAGTGACATGGCTCCTCATCAGTTTCAATGAGACCTACTTTAAAAAAGAAAAAAAAAGATACTGTCTTGTCATTTTTTTCTTTTGGAAATATCCTGTTTCTAAATCTAATAGGTTCTTAAGAAATAACGTAGTTTTTTAGGCAAAAACATTATGTAGCCACCACTGAATTTTATCTAATGAGATTAGATAAAATTCGGCACTCAACCATTCAACACATTTGAAAATCAAATGACAACCAGGTTGAGATTCACTTACATCTTCTGTGGAAGACTTTTGAAAAGCTGGGGGAAAAAACCTGGAATATATATTTTTAACTGCTATGTTTCTTTTATTGTCAAAGGAAACAAAAGTGCTTTTCACTAATGGGATCCCTTGAAAATTAAACAGTTCTGAATCAGGAGATCTGGGAGTGCTTATAAGGGGAGTACAGTTCTCCCACTTCGAGATGTGTGAGCATAGGCTACTTACCCTCTCTAAATGTTAATTTTATCAACTGTAAAATGCAACAGAAAGATAATAACTTACAGGACCTGAGGAACTTGGTTTTTGTAGCAGCCAGTATAATCCTGAATGCCTTTTGATGGTGCATATATTCTATTTGATCACACGGAACAAAAGTTACATCAAAAGAAGCATAGTGAATGACATTGTCAGTATTTTGTTTTTCCCACTAAATGATATATAATATAAAATTTAATGACACAATGAGAACATTAAGCCATGGAAATAGTCATATTCTAAAAGAAAATTACTAAAAGTTTATCTGAATATTAAAGGAACCTAAGAAAGCAGATTGGAATGTTTCCCCGTAAGGTTTTTTTTTCCTTCTACATCAAGATCACAGTTCAACAAGTTGTGAGAATGTTTTTTTTTTTTTTTTTAGCTTCATCTGGTACATCCATACACTGTGCTTGCTTCCATTTTTTTCCTTCCTTTTCCACCATACTTTTCTCTTAGAGCTTCCTTCCTTGTCCCTGAGACACTATTCCAAGCTTCCAGCTCAAGGACTCTACGCTGTAATGTCTCTAAAACAACCTCGTGGAAGACGTATATTATAAGAAAAACAAGGGAAGCAACTAAGAAGCCCTACCCTGATCTAGAGGGAACATCTGGTCCCTAACATTAGTGGTATGTTAAAAAAGAAATGCAGACCTGTAGAATTTTAAATGTAAGTTAACAACAATGACCACAACATAGAAACTGGTGAATTTAGCAGTTAAGATTCCAAGGCCTGTTGACCAAGATTTATATGACACCACTCCATCAAGGAAACTTGGAAACAATTAGAGACTGACAGTCTTTCATATAAAGACTTGACTGCACACAACTTCTTAAAGCAGAAAATCCTTGCGGTTTTTGATAGACAGAGGTAGCACAGTTAGGCCTGTGAGTCTTTCTCTAAACTTCTCTCTTCCTGTAAAGTTAAACATCAATTTCATACTCATCTGGTTCTCATACACAATATCTGAAAGTCACTTCTATTATGGTTTTCTTTGTCTTTTGACTTTCTCTTGAACTTTTCAAAAGTGGAAATAAGGGTATAACGACCTTGTATGACCATCCCCCAGCTTCAATGTTTATCACCATTTTGCCATTTGGACAGCAAATAATTTTGGATCTTCAGTCCTAAAGGCCTTGATGAAAACAAAGGGAAACATGGAAGACTCATACAAAATAAATGGTTATGTAAATACTGGGAGTTGGACCCCAAGTCAGAGATTAGATTAAAGTCACAAAGACCAAGGTCTGGGGTCACCAGGAAAAAACAGTTATGAACTGTATGTTGGTTTTGTACGCATGCCAATCCACAAGCCAGAAGCCACTGTAGATCTATTTCACAATAGTATGCTATAGTGTTAAGAAATCTGTAGGATCAGAGAGATGATATAAATCACTGAACCTAAAAATGTCAACTCTACTCTTCTTGATGATACCTCAAATGAGAATTCTATTCCATTGCCTTAATGTCACCTAGGGGTTTGTCACATTGTAATACAAATTGCCTTGGAGGTTTGGTTCAGTTTTTTTTGCCAGCGTTAGTGAGTTTACCCTTGTTTAGCACAGAGCCTGTCACACTGAAAGCTTTCCATGAAAATTTACTGCACAAATTAGTTCAATGAGCCATGTAAGAATACGTGTTCCTGGGCACCAGAATAGGCAATTGAGAGATTAGTGTGCTACCAAGGTGACAAGAGCCATTAAAGGGAAGGCTTGCCATACTCTGAGGACAAAAGTCACCCACTTTACATCTTTGAGCCATGTCAGCACTGGCTCTATGAGTGAACTAGCTGAGTTCACCCGATGACATTAGCAAACCTTCCCACGCTCCAATGAGCATTATAGAAGCCCTAAGAACAAAAGGTGTATGTGACCAGTGCCGCTCCATCTTCCTTTTCTCCTACCTAAACCCAGCCTCCCTTCCCCATCTTTGAAAATCTTTCCAGACCATACAACTAAATCAGATTTCTAGATCCCCTTCCTCCTTTCCCATGATCAGGATTTCATTCCCAACTTCACAGGAAGAAACTGGAGAAAATCAGTAACTTGCACAGCAATCTAATCTGTAAGGAGCTTGCAAATATCCTGAGGAGAGTATCAACACTCATGTCACTTGTCTTGAATCACTGATCAAAACTTAGATATCCTCTAGAAACTATAAGAAGCATTTAGATATGGTACATAAAAATTAGAAAAGATATTATATCCCTACATTATGTGAGGTATCTCAGTGTAGGCCTTTGAATGATTTCATGGAGTCAATGAACATTACTGCCATCATCTAACTTTCCATTCATCATTCTATGAATTCAAAAACTTTCTTTTGCAGTTCTTTGAATAACTACCTTACAAACAGCATGACACATACGCTTTTCTATCATGGTTTCCCTCAGGAAGGACAGTTAGGTTATCTGTTCTGGTGGCTTAAAATTTTTTTTTAATGTATTTATACAACTGCAATGTAAGAGAATGATCAAGACGTATTATCAAAGCAACTTCGTTTTTCTTTCACCAAGAACCTAGGTCCTAGATAAACCTTCACATTATTTAGTTTATCAGTAGGCTTGATGTTTTTCCGTATTTATTATGAGATGTAAGAGTTTCCTTTTCAAGAAAAATTTTCACATTTAGTCAGGTAATAGAAACTTCTGGTAATTTTGCATCATGGCCTAAAAAATATGTTTTTAAAAGACACAAATGAAATATGTTCAGGGAATATTACTAATGTCTTCATTTGTTTGTTGCTGCTCCCAGCCATGTTATAAAACACAAATAAAGAAGAAGTTGCTTATGGCAATAATAAAGCCAAAAGGAATTCTATATAAACACCAGCTGGTTTTCCTTGGGGAAGAATTACATTTAGCTGAACATTTCGCTTCCCATGAGGCTGGACAAAATACTGTCAAGAAGCAGAGAAACTTTATGAGCCCCTCTATTCAAAGAGATTGTTTCTTCTGATGAACGCCTGGAGAATTTACTGTCAGTGACACTCATTTCAAAATTAATGAATGCTGTTTTGTGTTATTAATTATCATTATCCACTAAATTAGAAGCCTCTGGAAGGACGTGATTGTGGCTTCATAGTCGTCACTGTGTCTAGAACATAGTGGATGCTCAATGATATTTTTGAATATATGGATTCATCAATACTTTAAGGGAATAATCAATTATCAATCAATACTTTGATTGAATCCTGATCATCTGTTCTATCAGAATCCTGCACAGTGAGTCTCCCTCATGTATAAAGATTTCCTATTGCACAATCAAGCAATTTTAAAGTTTAGTTTTAAGATCAAGCTAAACGATCCCTCCTCTTGGATCTCAGAATTCTCTCCAATGTCAAGCCATTCTTAGTGACTTCTTATGTTTGCACTTTGCAGAGTAAGGCTGAATTTTAAGAAAAACTCTTCAGATGACTTGTGACCATAAAATCCAGACTGGCGGACACATATACGTAAAGCAATTTATTCACGGTGAATGCATATTAATAGTGCAAACTCAAGTCACATATGGCAGAGGAGGAAACTTAAATGCCTTCCTCAAGGTTCCACAGCTATGAGTGAACAACTCCATCACTAACTCCTGGTCTCTATACTACACTGAGTTTAGGTCTCAAGGTATAACTTATGACTGATGTTCCTTCAATGTGCAGTTTATAACCACTCTTTTACCACTCCTGCCCCTGCTGCTACACCCCACCTTAAAGCTACTTAGCAGTCACAGAACTAACTCATTAACCATCTCACTTAAGCCTCATGACGTCTCCTTTGAAAAGAACACTATAGTGCAGGTAATCTATGAGATGAGGAAACTATCCTATATATTAGCCAGACATTGCTCATTACCATTGCTATTAGAAGAGCCACTCATCAGGTGTCAAAATCTACTTTGATAATAACATCCTTATGCTAGTAGTCAGTTCTTACTGTCTTTACCCTTACAACTACAGTTCTGGAACAGGAAATGAATTTTTAATGGATCACCCATGAGTCTATGTTTTCCAAACACTGTCACTTGGGTGATTTCCCAATACTCAGCTGCCCCAACCCACCTTCTTTTAAAACCAAGGACCACTCTTCCTCAGCTCTGAGCAAGAGCTATGAATCCGAGGCCCTTGAAGGTTAGATTGTGGGTTACATGGATTCTAAATTTGGCCTTGGACTTATCACTATATAAATTTGAAATTGAGATGTGTGAAGGGCCTGAAATCAGAATCAAGGGTGTTTTTTGTTTTTTTGTCTTGTTTTGTTTTGTTTTACTATGCTCTACAGATATTTGCTATGATAATATCTAGGAATAGTGGTCAAAATGAACCATAGTAACAGATATTTAGAACATCAGAAAATACTACAATCAGAAGAGAAAAATGAATCCAATAGATGCAAAGCCTAAATGAATGAGAACTAAGTTGTCATGATAAATTTAGTTAAGTATGACTATTTTATTTCTATCATTTCTTTCAAATCCTAATTAATAACACTGGATTTCTTAATTTTTTGATGCTTTACAATAATTGATCATCATTAAGTGCTACTCTTAAGCAATAAGAAATAGGCTTTTCATTGGAAGAAAATATACAAAACCTTTAGAGTGGTCACCTTTAGTTAGTGGAACAAATAATAGATATATATGTTTTTCATTTTTAAGTATTTCCCTAATTACATTTAAGGAACATGCTCATCTTTAACACAAAAAAACCCCAAAATATTAGTTTTAAAGTTTTAAATAAAATATTAGTTTTAAAGTTTTAAATAAAAAGTATGAAAAAACAGTATGAAGGCTATGGTTTAAATATTTTTCCAAGGAAATGTCACTTTATGCTACCTGCCAGAACTATACTTATATTCTTAGTTTATGTAAGAGTCTAAGAAATAAAAATATAAATGTTTATTTACTTATAGTAGAATAAGAAATAGAACCAACAGTGCCTCATAAACAATATTCTATGGTTTTTTATAACTACTTTATGAGTATTAATTCAGTGTAAAATTAGTATTCATTCCGTTTGGGGAAGTTGATCATGCAAGTGAAGATTCCTTAAGGACTTTTACAAGAAATAGCATGTCAAATCACTTCATAGCCTGTGTACCCTTTTTTCTATCTTGTACCTTCTTCTCCAAAATCATCTACCTCCTCCAAGATATATACAGCTTTGGGGAAAAAAATCAGTTTTAAGTCCAAGAACTTTGATTGAAAGAGCTGGGAGAATGATCTAAGAACAATTATCTTTCACCTGGGAGATCCTGTAAATAAAAAGGGAATACATTTCCTCCCTAGAGTTATCAAGCTGTAAATAAACAGAATGAGCTCAGATCCTAAATTATCTGACATCCAGACATCTCTTACATACCTGCTCCCAGAACATTTCTTTCTGTAATGTTAAAACTATTTCGAAAATCTTGGGTACAGTTAAGTGGTGACATTAAGGTTCCTGAGAGCAAAGTTTGAACAAGATGATTTGAAAAAATATCATCTCAAGGCTCTTTTACAGGAACATGTAGAGATGTTAGTGTCTTCACCAGGCACCCCTTACCACAATCATTTTCTAATCTTTACTGTATATAAAATTACAGTGTATTGGTTATCCATTTTTTGCCAAATATGCAAGAGTATTAGAAAACAATCACTTGAGGGTAAGCAGAAAACAATAGTGCCTAAAATGGGGAAAATGCGCTATGAAGTGAAATCCCTTTCCTTTCAGATTTTTAAAACAAATGACATTTCATAGATTGCATTCAAATACATTCTAAAACTTTTCTTATTTCTCCTATAATCCCTTGGAACAAAATCTGTAATAAATTTCAGAGAAAAATGAAGTACAAACAGTATTAGTGAGTGATCCCGGCCTCTACCATAGCTTTGTGTGTCCCAGCTATACTAGGGCGATCACAAGCTCTGTGCCACAAAAGGAAATGTCTATTTCTTGTCTTTGATCTTCGATCAAGTGGTCTAATAACTCTTCTCACAGTTAGATTCTGGATTTTATTTCAACCTTTCTCTATCAGTAAACTCTCTGACAGCATGGCTGCGGAAGAATCCGACAGCCTCCCCTGCTTCTAGTGCATTGTGGTAGCAGTTCTCTGGTTTTCTCCTTTCCCCTTTCACTCTGTCTTACTTCTTTGGCTTCCCCTGCTCACTTTGTTCCATGTCACAGTATCTGATTACATGATCCAGACACTTATGCAATGTGCTGGCACGCCTCCTAACGCCCTGGCACGTTGGCCAACATGCTTGTGGCAGAGATTATCATGGGAACCTCTGACTAGGTCTATTTAAAATATGATGAAACATATTCAATATCTAGGCCAAGGGGAAAAGGTGCTTGGGAAATAGGGGGAAATGGAGATAAATGGAGAACATTACTGCAATAAGCGAAGTGAAAAAGAAATCGTACATTTATTCTAGAAACACTTATTTAGTACATTCTACATTCCAGGCATGGAAGATGCAATATATATATTCCAGGCCCTTAAGAAGTTCAAAGTCTGGTAAGGAAGACAGGAATAGTATATACTGTGGCTCCCTGGTTCTTGAATAATTGACTCCATAATTTTGTCTTCATAAATCCTTTTAGGGATTAGATTTTTTAACCACAAAAATCGCTTTGAATGAACTAAAGTCCCCAAACTTGTTTTCTCCTAATTGGGCCTTGGGCAGCTGCTACGGATATCCCCTGATACATTATTGTACTTAATATAAGAATATTGATTATCTATTTGTACCAGACACGAAGGTGCTTACATAGGCCACTTCATTTAGAAAACTTGATATTATCCACTGAATGCCATTCAAAGCCTAAATGAGTGTTTCTTGTGGCCTCTTGTGGTGGGGGTCAGTGTTAGACACACACATGAGACAGCAAGCCTCAAGACTGATATTTACCAGTCTGATCTCCCTTTCTCTTTGACATGTCCCATCGAGGAACTTATAGCTTCATGGGCATCCAAATGTTTTTTTTTTTTAATTTTTATTTATTTATTTTTGGCTGTATTGGGTCTTCGTTGCTGCATGTGGGCTTTCTCTAAGTTGCCGCGAGTGGGGGCTACTCTTCGTTGCGGTGCGCGGGCTTCTCATTGCAGTGGCTTCTCTCGTTGCGAAGCACGGGCTCTAGGCGCGCAGGCTTCAGCTGTCGTGGCACAAGGGCTTAGTAGTTGTGGCTCGCAGACTCTAGAGCACAGGATCAGTTCCTGTGGCGCAGGGGCTTAATTGCTCCGTGGCATGTGGGATCTTCCCGGACCAGGGCTTGACGGATTCCGCCGACCCTTGGCAGGCGGATTCTTAACCACTGCACCACTAGGGAAGCCCTCCAAATGGTTTATACTCTCTATTTTAACGCCGAATTATGTCATCAGCACTGAGTGTATCTAGAGTATTCTTATTCTTGGGCTTCTTTTTCTTTTTTATGATAAAAATTTTTTAAATGGGGATTGGTGCCTTCATCAGCATTACCGTGGAAATTGGGAAATATCTAAGTATCTAGACTTGACCATTAACCAACATCTCTAGAATTGTTCTGATCCACCCAATCACACTATTCTGTCCATATTCTAACCTCGTTTGACTTGGTTCCTCAACTCCAAATTCTTTTCTTAAGAGCACTAGCCTTAATCTTTAGAGTCAGACACACGCAAATACCTTGTCCTTGTAAATCACCTTGGCTGATTTTTTGATATTTGCCCTCTGGCACCAAGCACAGTGGTGTGAAAGACACTCTTAAAACTCTCTGCACTCTCCCTTCAGACCTGAGAAGCTGGGTCCTTGCGTGATCAGCCTTCCCACTTGGTCAGGAAACAAGATAGTCTCTCTTTTCCTGCCCTTCTCAAAGAGGAAACACCCCCAAGAGCAACCGCAAGGAGTTTTTGCAAGCATACACAACTCTTTGTGGGAAAGAAGAACGTCAGGGTGAACCACACCCACCCAAGAAAACAACACTCAGCGGATACTGATGGAATAAAGCCATAATACTGTTTTGAGCAACTGACATTTTCAGGTAAGCTAGAGCGAGACCACTCTGCCCCTAAGCAATTATGCACCATAACTTTTCATTCTTCTCTCACCCTTTAAAGTCTGATCCTCAAATGGGTGAGATAAAGAGGCCAAACTAACTTAATCTAGGAAAACATCAGCAGGAGATCTTGATACAGGTATGGCGGAAGAAAAGGGATGATTAGGAAGATGACATTGTATTGGTGGAGATAAGATTCAATGCTATAATTGCCAGTAATAAATATAAGCTTTACATAACTGCATTTAGGTCAGATATGCTTATGTTTAGGACAAACACCAGTGAGAATAAGTGGGGCCCTAGAACCCTTCTAAGACTGAAACCCTGGGTGGGATGGAACTGGTGGTGGGAGAAGGAAGATTAAGAAAAGTGAGCTCCTGAAAGGGGTCGTCAAACATTATCCTGGCACCCAAGCTCACCTTCCTAGTTCTTGAGATGTCGACAGGCACTGTTTTGTGTACATGTCACACTCTGGGGTAACATCTACATACAGGATGACGTGTACATGTTTCAGCTTTCTGGTGGTGGTAGAGATGGTGACTGTGATAATGGTATGTGGTCACACAGGAATGGGAAACAAGTGTTCTTTGAGAGGACACAAAGGTTTTCTAGTGGTACAAAGTGACTAGATAAATTATTGAGTTATGTATATGTGACTGACCTCCATTTTTTCCTTCCCTTATTTCTAAGCATGTTGTTGTGCCCTTTGAATGTTCTTACCATAAAGATTTTTGTAGAGCAGAAAATAGAACTCACTTGAAGTTAACTCCATGTTACAGCTTTTTAAGTGTTCAAACACATTTGAAGAGATTATGCTTGATATCATGGAGAAGAATTGACTTTGGTAGAGGGTGGATAGGCAGGACTCTAAAAGGCAAAAAAAAAAAAAAAAAAAAAAGAGGATTTTTCTCCATTTTCATTACCCCAGGGGGAGTGGTAGGATTTCAGTGGCTGTAAGCAGAGCCTGAGGAAGCATCTAGCATCTCCAGATCTCCCACTTTCCATAAAGGTTTTTTGTACCCAAAACATAACACAGAAACAACAGAGTCCCAGAAACCCAGGGTACCATGAAGACTTGGTCATTGGACATTTTAGTAATAATCAGTGAGAACAAAGTACATGAACCGCCTCTGAGGCTTTCATGCAGATTAACCTTCTAGAATTTATCCATGACCTTGACAGGAAGAAAGAGAATCTCCAAAGTCAACAAAGACTCAATTCTCCCAGTTGATTGGGTTCTCAGAGTTTATAAGAAGAAGGCATAGGTATATGACATATTTCTCACTCTTCAGCTTGTGGCTATTAAAGCCATATCCACTACAAACCATGCCTACAAATATTGAAGGTGATTTCCCCGAGCCCTAGTTCTGCTAACTCCCACCGTGTGGTTTGGTGATAAGAATTCACTAAGTGAACTTGCCAGGGAGTGATAGAACATTCACCAGTCACTCATAACTTAAATACTTCTGCTTTCTTACCCCTTTGAACTCAGTTCCTTTCCTTAGAGAAATAAAGGCTCCCGCTCACATTAGTCATTGGCTCTGCCTCTTGATGATGGGGTCCCAGCTCCTCAACTTCATGTTTCTAAGAAAAACTCCTCTTCTTTACCCTTTCCTGAATTTTACTATTTTCTTCCGTCTCCACCTTGTTCTGTTCTTTATACAATTTTTGAGAGCCTAATCTACTCTGCTGCCAGGATTTTCATTTACATATCTTGATTTATACCTACAGAGAACACTGTAAGTCTCATCTACCATTTCTCCAGTCTTTTCTAGTGTTTTGCGCTTGACTCGGTCTGATCTCCTTGATACTGACCTACAGCATATACTGTCTTCTATTCTAAACTTGGAAACTACAACTAAACACCAACTCTTCCTAACATCCTCATACTGCCTATTACTCAGTGTGACATGAGGACGTTTTCAACTTAATAGGTGACTCTATAAAACCAAAACACTTTAAAGATATAAAAATAATGGTGGTATTTGTTTTTATTGATTTTCCCCCTTTTTTCTTGTTTTGTTTATTTGTTTTAAAGCAAAGTACATGCCCCTAATCATGTGTAGCCAATCACATCTATTTCTGCCTACTAATAAGCTCCTGATAGAGATCAAATTGATTTAAATCACCAATATTTTGTTATTTCTAAAAAAAATTTAAATGACATTAAAATGTTAGTGAACAGAAAATTAATGAATTGTAAAGGAATTCCTTTATGGCCCCTATTAACCATATTCATTGTCCCACCTTTGCAGTTTGGCTTCTACATTAAGTGAAATTTGAAGAACATAAAGTAGTTCAAGAGAAAGACCTAAAAATGACTAGAAGACTAGTGGTATAAAGAGAAGCAAAAAAAAAAAAAAAAGTTGGAATAAAGAACTAATATGAATATAGTACAAAAGGCCACATAGTTGAGTGGAAACCATCAATGAACATATGATTTGTTAATCTAAAAAAACAAATAGATTTGTTTTACCTTAAACATTGGTAAGCAACACTATGAAGCATTGAACATGGTTTTTAAAATTGTTTTAGTTTTTTTTTTCATTTCAAAGAAAATCATCTACCTTAATAAATCATCACAATCCAATAGGCAAATAAACTCAAAGGTCAGCAAGAAAGGACGTTCTAGTAGTTAACTAATGCCTGCACACTAAAACAATGTTCTTGAAACAGTTATTCAGAACTAAACCCATCTTCCAGTAATACTAAAATGTGACTGTATGTTTAGTGATGACTCATCTACTCTTTTATGGAAAGCCAGTATTATTGATATGACATAAAATATATGGTATGACAAGAACAACAGCATTTTGGAGATCACGTACACCATTCTTTTCAGCTTACAAACAAAGCAAATGGAATACCCTAGGATTCAGTGACTTGCATAAATACATATTCTTATTTAATAGAGTTGGATGTGTCCTCATTTCTAATATAGTGTCCAGTTGCTATGTAGGACACTGATAGATTCAAGGAGCCTATGTGGAATAGATAGAAAACCACAAACACTAGCAAGGTGACCATCATAAATAAAATTTGAATGCATTTAAAGGTTTTTAAATTTACTGTCATTTTTAAAATTATTCAAAGAGCTCATCAGCCTAGAAATGTCTTGAAGCCAATAATTTATTATAATTTTTAGACTGTTTCATAAAAATGTCATAAGATTTGCCATTGAGTTCAGAAAATATTATTCTTTTTCTTTTTTTTTTAAACACCGTTATTTTTGCAAGCACTCTAGTCAGCACTGGGGATAAAATGGCAAGGCAGACATGTTTCCTGCTCTGTAATTGCTTGAAGACTAGTGGGGATTTGAAGCAATTAAACAAGCAATTAGAATCAAAGTAAAAACCTTTTTGTTTTATTTGAAATATAGTTAACTTACAGTATAATATTAGTTTCAGGTGTATAACATAGAGATTCAATATTTTTATAGGTTATACTCCATATAAATTAGTATAAAATGTTGGCTATACTCTCTGGATTGTACATTACATGCTTATATTTTATTTATTTTAAACCTAGTAGTTTGTAACTCTTAATCCTCTTCACCTATCTTACCCCTCCCCTGCCTCCCCACTGGTAACCACTAGTTTGTTCTCTGTATCTGAGAGTCTGTTTGGTTTTATTATATTCATTTTTTGTTTTATATTTTAGATTCCACATATACGTTAAAGTATTCAGTATTTGTCTTTTTCTGTCTGACTTATTTCACTGAACATAATATCCCCCAGGTCCATCCATGTTGTTGCAAATGGCAAAATTTCATTCTTTTTATGGCTGAGTAATATTCCATTGTGTATATATACCACATCTTCTTTATCCACTCATCTGTTAATGGACACTTAGGTAGCTTCTATATCTTGGCTATTATAAATAATTCCACTATGAACACTCCAGTGCATATATCTTTTTCAATTAGTGTTTTCATTTTCTTCAAATATAACCCAGGAGTGGAATTGCTGGATCATATGGTAGTTCTATTTTTAATTTTTTGAGGAACCTCTAAACTGATTTTGATAGTGGCTGTACCAATTTACATTCCCATCAGCAAAGTACTAGAGTTCCCTTTTCTCCACATCCTTGCCAACACTTGCTATTTCTTGTCTTTTTGACAATAGCTATTCTGACAGGCATGAGGTAATATCTCATTGTGGTTTCGATTTGCATTACCCTGATGATAAGTGATATTGAGCATCTTTTCATGTACCTGTTGACCATCTGTATGTCTTCTTTGGAAAAACGCCTATTCGTGTCCTCTATCCAATCTTTAATCAAGTTGTTTTTTTTCCTTTTTTTGATATTGAATTGTATGAGCTCTTTATATATTTTGGGTATTAACCCCTTATTAGACATTATCACTTGCAAATATCTCCTCCCATTCAGTAGGTTGCCTTTTTGTTTGGTTGATAGTTTCCTTCTCTGTGCAAAGCTTTTACATTTAATTAGGTCCCATTTGTTTATTTTTGTGTTTTGATCCAAAGAAATATTGCTAAGACCTTTGTCAAGGAGAATACTGCCTGTTTTCTTCTAGGAGTTTTATGGTTTCTGGTCTTACATTTACGTCTTTTATCCATTTTAAGTTGATTTTTTATATGGTATGAGAAACTGTTCTAACTTTGATTTTTCATGTGTAGCTGTCCAGTTTTCCCATCACCACTTATTGAAGAGACTGTCTTTTCCCCATTGTAAATTCTTGCCTTGTTTGTTGTAGATTAAGTGACCATAAGTGCATGGGTTTATTTTTGGGCTCTCTATTCTGTTCATTGATCTACATGTCTGTTTTTGTGCCAGTCTCATGCTGTTTTGATTACTACGACTTTGTAGTATAGTCTGAAGTAAGGGAGTGTGATACCTCCAGCTTTGTTCATTTTTCTCAGGATTGTTTTGGCTATTCAAGGTCTTTTGTGGTTCCATACAAATTTTAGGACTATCTGTTCTAGTTCTGTGAAAAACGTCATAGGTATTTTGACAGGGATTGCGTTAAATCTGTTTTGGGTAGTACGGATTTTATCAATATTAATTCTTCCAATCCATGAACATGGATATCTTTCCATTTGTTTGTTCAATTTTCTTCAACAATCTTCAGTTTTCTTTATCAATATCTTATAGTTTTCAGAGTATAGGTCTTTCATCTCCTCTTTTCATCTCCTAAATTTATTCTTAGACATTTTATTTTTTTTATGTGGTTGTAAATAGGATTGTTTTATCTTTATGATAGTTTGTTTTTAGTGTGTAGAAATGCAACAGATTTCTGTATATTAATCTTGTATTCTGCAACTTTACTGAATTCGTTTATTCTAATAGATTTTTCAGGGGGAGTCTTCAGGGTTTTCTATGCAGTATCACGTCAGCTGCAAATAGTGGCAATTTTATTTCTTCCTTTCCAATTTGGATGTGTTTTATTTCTCTATCTTGTCATATTCCTGTGGCTAGGACTTCCAGTTCTATGTTAAATAGAAATTATGATAGTGGGCATCCTTGTCTTGTTCCTGATCTCACAATGTGAGATCCTTTTTGTGTTTGTTGAACTTGGTTTGCTAATATTTTGTTGACGATTTTTGTATCTATGTTCATCAGTGATATTAGCCTGTAACTTTCTTTTTTTTGTAACGTCTTTGTCAGGTTTTGGTATCATTTAATGCTGACCTGGTAAAGTGACTTTTTAAGTGTTCCTTCCTCTTCAATTTTTTGGAGTAGTTTTAGAAGGATAATTATTAGTTCTTCTTTATATGTTTGGTAGAATTCCCCTGTGAAAGCATCTAGCCCTGGACTCCCAACAAAAAGTTTGGAGAATTTTGATTACTGATTCCATTTCAATACTAATAATTAGTCTTCAGATGATCTATTTCTTCTTAACTCAGTCTTGGAAGACTGTATGTTTCTAGGAATTTATCCATTTCTTTCAGGTTGTCTAATTTGTCGGCATATAAGTGTTAGTGGTATAGTCTTATGATTGTTTATATTTCTGTGATATTGTTTGTAACTTCTTTTTTTAAATTAGTTTTGCTAGAGGTTTAACAATTTTGTTTATCTTTTCAGAAAGCCAGCTCTTAGTTTCATTAATTTTTTTTTTGGTCTCTTTTATTTATTTCTGCTCTGATCTTCCTTTTACTGACTTTGGGGTTGGTTTGTTCTTATTTTTGTAATTCCTTTACAAGGAAAAGTAGGTTGAGATTTTTCTTATTTTTTGAGGTAGGCTGGTATCTCTCTTAGAACTGCTTTTTCTGCATCCCATAGATTTTGGAAGTTTGTGTTATTATTTTCATTTGTCTTAAGGTATTTTCTCATTTGCTCTTTGATTTCTACATTGACCCATTTGTATTTTAGTAGCAAATATTTAGTCTCCACATGTTTGTATTTTTCCCAGTTTTCTTCCTGTAATTGATTTCTACTTTCATACTGTTGTGGTCAAAAAAAGATGCCTGACATAATTTCAGTCTTCTTAAATTTACTGAAACTTGTTTTGTGGCCTAGCATGAGATCTATCTGGGAGAATATTCAATATGCACTTGAAGAGAATGTACATTCTGATTCTGGATGGAATGTCCTATAGAAATATTTTAAGTTCATCTGGTTTAACATATAAGTTCACATTTTCCTTACTGATTTTCCGTCCACATGATCTATCTATTGATGGAAGTGGGTTTTAAAGTCACCTATTACTATTGTATTACTGTCAATTTCTCACTTTATGTCTGTTAATATTTACTTTATATATTTAGGTGCTCTTATATCAGGTGCATATGTGTTTATGAATGTTATATCCTCTACATGGAGTGACCCCCTTTATTATTAAATAATGCCCTTCTTTGTCTTTTATTATACACTTTGGTTTAAATTCTACTTTTTTTTTTTTTTTTTTTAATAAATTTATTTTTGGCTGTGTTGGGTCTTCATTTCTGTGAGAGGGCTTTCTCCAGTTGCGGCGAGCAGAGGCCACTCTTCATCACGGTGCGCGGGCCTCTCACTGTCATGGCCTCTACCGTTGTGGAGCACAGGCTCCAGACGCGCAGTCTCAGTAGTTGTGGCTCACGAGCTTAGTTGCTCCGCGGCATGTGGGATCTTCCCAGACCAGGGCTCGAACCTGTGTCTCCTGCATTGGCAGGCAGATTCTTAACCACTGTGCCACCAGGGAAGCCCCTAAATTCTACTTTTTTGATATGAGTATTGCTACAGCCAATTTCTTTTAGTTTTCACTTCCATGGAATATCTTTTTCCATTCTCTCTCTTTCAGTCTTTGTCTTTAGCTCCTAAGTGAGTCTCTTGTGAGCAGCATATAGACCGGTCTTCTTTTCTTATCCAGTCAGCCACACTATGTCTCTTGATTGGGGCATTTAGTCCATTGACATTTAAAGTGATTATTGATAGTCAGGTACTTACTGTCATTTTGTTACTTGTTTTGTAGGTGTTTTTGTAGTTCTTCTCTGTTTTCTTTCCTTCTTCTTTTAGGCTCATTTAGTCTCTCATTATGGTTTGATGATTTTCTTTAGTGTTATGTTTGGGTTCCTTTCTTTTTAATTTTTGTGTATCTCTTGTAGGTTTTGGATTTGTAGTACCATGAAGTTCATATATGCTTACCTATAATTGTACCTATGTGTTTTAAACTGATAGTCATGTAAGTTCAAACACATTCTAAAAGATCTACATTTTTTACTCACCTCTCCCCCACGTTTTGTGTGTTTGATGCCATATTTTTACATTTTCATGTCTGTCCCTGAACCATTTATTGTAGTTATAGTTGACTTTATAATTTTTGTCTTTTATCCCCCATACTAGCTTATTTAAGTGATTGATCCACTGCCTTTACTATGTATTTGCTATATATTGTACATTACTAAATATCTTCTCACCTCCTACTAGAC
Source organism: Delphinus delphis (assembly GCF_949987515.2). Classification (NCBI taxonomy): domain Eukaryota; kingdom Metazoa; phylum Chordata; class Mammalia; order Artiodactyla; family Delphinidae; genus Delphinus; species Delphinus delphis. Next base: position 24,760,632 of record NC_082691.1, on the reverse strand, counting down.
TCCATTTGATTCATTCTTTACAGTCTTGTTTACAGAAAAGTGATTCTGCTAGTTCAGGTTATTCTCAGTGAGAGTTGCTTAGTATTTAGTTGTAGTTTTGATACGTTCACAGGAGGATGTGAGCTCAGAGTCTTCCTAGTCTACCATCTTGACTCTGCCCCCTCTCAAAATAAAAATATTGTAAGTCCCTATTATTTGTCAGGCACTATCCTGAAAAAGCTGCTAGAAAAAGCTGTACATCAGCAAAGGAGGCAGGCAAAACCTCTCCTCTACCCTTCTATGGAAGGAAAGAAGAGGAAGAGAAAGAAAAAGAGAGAGAGAGAGATGGAGAGACAGAGGGGTGGAGATAAAGAGAAGTAAAATATAAATAAATATATTCATAAATAATTCATGTGATACCACAAAATGATAAGCCATGAAGAAAATAAGTTAGGGCAAAGCGAACAGAGTGCCTGGGTCTGAACAACAAGCATGGCTCTTTTCAAAGTCCTCTCTGAGGTGATGCATTGGAGCAAAGAAGTAAATGGTAAGTAGATCAGCCATAGAAAGATCTGGGAGACCATTCTAAGCAGAGGATACCACAAGTGCAATGGCCAAAAGATGGAAAGGGTTTGACAGTTAGAGAAGCACCAGAGCCAGTATTGTGCAAATGGAGTAAAGGAGTGAGAGAGATTAAAAGAAGATGAGATGGGAGGAAGTCACGTCAGATTAGGAAAGGTTTATAGGTCATGGTAGGAGTTTTGATTTGATTCTATGTGTGTTGGAAAACCCTTTCAAAATAGTGGAATGTAGGGGAAAGAGTGGAAGCAAGGGAACCAGTTAGGAGACTGGGACAGGAGGCTAGAATTATAGGGGTGACCCAAGAGAGGGTGGTACTGGTGTAGTTGATAAGAAAAGACTAGATAAATATGTATTAGAAGTAAAGCATACTTGCTAATGAATTGATTAGATGTTGAATATGGAGGAACAGGAAAAATCATGATGAATCCTGGATGTTTCCCTTTGAAGGGCTAACAAACTCAGCATTGGAGAACAAGTAAGCATTCCTGAAGACCATAATAGTCTGCCAGATTTATTTGGTCAAATTATGCATATGTTCCCCAAATACCCAAATAAGTATTACCCAACTACATTAACTAAAATGGGCATTACTGAGTGTAAATTTCAATAAGAATTAAGATAAAAGGTTTATAAATTCTTTCCTTTTAATTGCTAACCTTGAAAGAAGGTGATCATTAATGAAGGGTGGCAGAATGTTCTATGATATCTATCAAATTTCACTGCTCATGTCCAATCATGAACATATTGGGGATACAAACAGAAAGGCAGTATGTGTAGATTATGTTTTATTGAAACAGATTAAGCCAGCATAAGAGAAAATCAATATAAGAATAAAATGTTCAAGTTGGAAGGAACTTAGAAATCATCTTATTCATCCACTTTATTTTCCAGATGGGAAATCAAGTATCAGAAATATTAGGTAACTCAAAGTAATTTTGCACAAGTTTCTGTCTTTCCTATTTACATGAAAGTACCTATCATTTAGCCTTCTTCTATATCCCTCTTGATTTCTTAATACATATGATTCTTAAACTCAAGAAGCTGTCTAATCTTACAATATGACAAACTAAGCTCATGCTGTTTACCTCCTTTCCTCCAAAACTCCACTCAAATAATAGTAAACACATAATAAATGTATAAACTAATAAAATGAATGCAAGGAGAACTTTGAGTACAGGAGATTCCAACACATATCTGAAAAAGGCTAAGGGGATAAAAAAAAAATCACTGAAAGGTGAAATAAAAACAAGGAAGTCATGCCCTAAAATACAAACAGAAATGGTTGCAGAGGAGCAGCCAGACAAACTGGTTTTTGTGAGTTAGATCTTTGTCTCATCAACAGAAAATATTTAAGATATTTATAACTAAATATATAGTTCTATATATATATATATATATATATATATATATATATATATATATATATATATACTTTAGTTATATAACTAAAGTATTTAGAAATTTGGAGGTATTAAGAATAGATGGGATGGCAAGGAATGTGGGCAGCCTCTAAGAGCTAAGAGTGGTTCTGGCTGATAGCAATCAAGGAAATAGGGCTTTGGCCTACCATAGCAAGAAGGTGAATTTTGTCTGCTCCAAGAATGAATTGGCTTTTCCCAGATCTCACACGCAAGAACTCAGCTTGGCTTATACCTTGATTTTAGCCTTGTGATACTCTGAGGAAAGAACCTAGCCAGGCGGTGCTGGACTTCTGACCTACAGAACTGAATTGGTTCAAAATGGCAGAGTAGAAGGACATGCTGTCACTCCCTCTTGCGAGAGCACTGGAATCACAATTAACTGTTGAACAATCATCGACATGAAGACTCCGGAACTCACCAAAAAAGATATCCCATATCCAAAGACAAAGGAGAAGTCACAATGAGATGGTAGGAGGGGTGAAATCACAAAAAAATCAAATCCTATAACTGCTAGGTGGGTGACTCACAAACTGCAGAACACTTATACCACAGAAGCCCACACACTGGAGTGAAGGTTCTGAATCCCACTCAGGCTTCGCAACCTGGGAGTCTGGCAACAGGAGGAGGAATTCCTAGAGAATCAGACTTTGAAGGCTACTGGGATTTGATTGCAGGACTTCAACATGACTGGGGGAAACAAAGACTCCACTCTTGGAGGGCACACACAAAGTAGTGTGCGCATTGGGACTCAGGAGAAGGAGCAGTGACCGCATAAGAGACTGAACCAGACCTACCTACTAGTGCTGGAGGGTCTCCTGCAGAGGTGGGGGTGGCTATAGCTCACCATGGGGACAGGGACACTGGCAGCGGAGGTTCTGGGAGGTACTCCTTGGTGTGAGCCCTCCCGGAGACTGTCATTAGCCTCACCAAAGAGCCCAGGTAGGCTACAGTGTTGCGTTGCCTCAGGCCAAACAACCAACAGGGAGGGAACCCAATCCCACCCATGAGCAGAGAAACAGATTAAAGTTTACTGAGCTCTCCCCACCAGAGCAAGAGTCAGCTCTACCCACCACCAGTCCCTCCCAGCAGGCAACTTACACAAGCCTCTTAGAAAGCCTCATCCACCAGAGGGCAGAGAGCAGAGGCAAGAAGAACTACAATCCTGCAGTTTGTGGGGAAAAAAACACATTCACAGAAAGACAGACAATATGAAAAGGCAGAGGGCTATGTACCAGACGAAAGAACAAAATAAAACCCAGGAAAAACAACTAAACGAAGTGAAGATAGGCAACCTTCCAGAAAAAGAATTCAGAATAATGATAGTGAAGATGATCCAGGACTTCAGAAAAAGAATGGAGGAAAGATCAAGAAGATGCAAAAAATGTTTAACAAAGACCTAGAAGAATTAAAGAACAAACAAACAGAGATGAGCAATACAATAACTGAAATGAAAAATACACTAGAAGGAATCAATGGCAGAATAACTGAGGCAGAAGAATGGATAAGTGACCTGGAAGACAGAATGGTGGAATTCACTGCTGTGGAACAGAATAAAGAAAAAAGAATGAAAATAAATGAAGACAGCCTAGGAGATCACTTGGACAACATTAAACTCTACAACATGTGCATTATAGGGGTCCCAGAAGGAGGAGAGAGAAAGGACCCAAGAAAATATTTGAAGAGGTTATACTCGAAAATTTCCCTAACATGGGAAACGAAATAGTCACCCAAGTCCAGGAAGCACAGAGAGTCCCATACAGGATAAACCCAAGGAGAAACACGCCAAGACACATAGTAATCAAATTGGCAAAAATTAAAGACAAAAATTATTGAAAGTAGCAAGGGAAAAATGACAAATAACATACAAGGGAACTCCCATAAGGATAACAGCTGATTTCTCAGCAGAAACTCTACAAGCCAGAAGGGAGTGGCACGATATAGTTAAAGTAATGAAAGGGAAGAACCTACAACCAAGATTACTCTACCCAGCAAAGATCTCATTCATATTCGTTGGAGAAACCAAAAGCTTTACAGACAAGCAAAAGCTAAGAGAATTCAGTACTGCCAAACCAGCTCTACAACAAATGCTAAAGGAACTTCTTTAAGTGGGAAATACAAGAGAAGAAAAGACCACAAAAACAAACCCAGAACAATTAGGAAAATGGTAATAGGAATATACATATCGATAATTACCTTAAACGTGAATGGATTAAATGCTCTAATGAAAAGACAGAGGCTTGCTGAATGGATACAAAAACAAGACCTATATATATGCTGTCTACAAGAGACCCACTTCATACCTAGGGACACATACAGACTGAAAGTAAGGGAATGGAAAAAAGATATTCCATGCAAATGGAAATCAAAAGAAAGCTGGAGTAGCAATACTCATATGAGATGAAATAGACTTTAAAACAAAAAATGTTATAAGAGACAAGGAAGGACACTACATAATGATCAAGGGATCAATCCAAGAAGAAGACATAACAATTATAAATATATATGCACCCAACATAGAAGCACCTCAATACATAAAGAAACTGCTAACGGCTATAAATGAGGAAATCGACAGTAACACAAAAATAGTGGGGGACTTTAACACCTCACTTACACCAATGGACAGATCATCCAAAGAGGAAGGAAACACAAGCTTTAAATGACACAACAGTCCACACAGGTTTAATTGATATTTATAGGACATTCCATCCAAAAACAGCAGATTACACTTTCTTCTCAAGTGTGCACGGAACATTCTCCAGGATAGATCACATCTTGGGTCACAAATCAAGGCTCGGTGAATTTAAGAAAACTGAAATCATATCAAGCATCTTTTCTGACCACAATGCTATGAGATTAGAAATCAAATACAGGGAAAAAAACGTAAAACACACAAACACATGGAGGCTAAACAATACGTTACTAAATAACCAAGAGATAACTGAAGAAATCAGAGAGGAAATCTAAAAATACCTAGAGACAAATGACAATGAAAACATGACGATCCCAAACCTATGGGATGCAGCAAAAGCAGTTCTAAGAGGGAATTTTATAGCAATATGATCCTACCCCAAGAAAGAAGAAAAATCTCAAATAAACAATCTCACCTTACACCTAAAGGAACTAGAGAAAGAAGAAAAAACAAAACCCAAAGTTAGCAGAGGGAAAGAAATCATAAAGGTCGGAGCAGAAATAAATGAAATAGAAACAAAGCAAACAAGAGCAAAGGTCAATAAAACTAAAAGTTGGTTCTTTCAGAAGATAAACAAAATTGATAAACCATTAGCCAGACTCAAGAAAAAGAGGGAGAGGACTCAAATCAATAAAATTAGAAATGAAAAAGGAGAAGTTACAACAGACACCACAGAAATACAAAGTATCCTGAGAGACTAAAACAAGTGACTCTATGCCAATAAAATGGACAACCTGGAAGAAATGGACAAATTCTTAGAAAAGTATACCCTTCCAAGACTGAACCATGAAGAAATAGAAAATCTGAACAGACCAATCACAAGTAATGAAATTGATACTGTGATTTAAAAACTTCCAACAAACAAAAGTCCAGGACCAGCTCACTTCACAGGTGAATTCTCTCCAACATTAGAGAAGAGCTAACACCCATCCTTCTCAAGCTCTTCCCAAAAAATGCAGGGGAAGGAACACTCCCAACCTCATTCTATGAGGCCACCATCACCCTGATTCCAAAACCAGACAAAGATACTACAAAAAAAGAAAATTACAGACCAATATCCCTGATGAATATAGATACAAATATCCTCAACAAAATACTAGCAAACAGAATCCAACAACACATTAAAAGGATCATACACCATGATGAAGTGGGGTTTATCCCAAGGATGCAAGGATTCTTCAATATATGCAAATCAATCAACGTGATACACCATATGAACAAATTGAAGAATAAAAACCATATGATCATCTCAATAGATGCAGAAAAAGCTTTTGACAAAATTCAACACCCATTTATTACAAAAACTCTCCAGAAAGTAGGCATAGAGGGAACCTACCTAAACATAATAAAGACCATATATGACAAAACCCACAGCAAACATCACTCTCAATGGTGAAAAACTGAACGCATTTCCTCTACGATCAGGAAGAAGACAAGGATGGCCACTCTCACCACTATTATTCAACATAGTTTTGTAAGTCCTAGCCATGGCAATCAGAGAAGAAAAAGAAATAAAAGGAATCCAAATTGGAAAAGAATAAGTAAAACTGTCACTGTTTGCAGATGACATGATACTATATATAGATAATGCTAAAGAGGCCTCCAGAAAACTACTAGACCTAATCAATGAATTTGGTAAAGTTGCAGGATCCAATATTAATGCACAGAAATCTCTTGCATTCCTATACACTAATGATGAAAAATCTTGAAGAGAAATTAAGCAAACACTCCCATTTACCATTGCAACAAACAGAATAAAATACCTAGGAATAAACCTATCTAGGGACACAAAAGACCTGAATGCAGAAAACCATAAGACACTGATGAAAGAAATTTAAAATGATACAAACAGATTGAGAAATATACCATGTCCTTGGATTGGAAGAATCAACATTGTGAAAATGAGTCTACTACCCAAAGCAATCTACAGATTCAATGCAATCCCTATCAAACTACCACTGGCATTTTTCACAGAACTAGAACAAAAAAATTCACAATTTGTATGGAAACACAAAAGACCCCAAATGGCCAAAGCAGTCTTGGGGGAAAAATATGGAGTTGGAGGAAGCAGGCTCTGTGACTTCAGACTATACTACAAAGCTACAGTAATCAAGACAATATGGTACTGGCACAAAAAGAGAAATATAGATCAATGGACTAGGATAGAAAGCCCAGAGAAAAACCCACGCACCTATGGTCAACTAATCTATGACAAAGGGGGCAAGGATATACAATGCAGAAAAGAAAGTCTCTTCAGTAAGTGGTGCTGGGAAAACTGGACAGCTACATGTAAAAGAATGAGATTAGAACACTCCCTAACACCATACACAAAAATAAACTCAAAATGGATTCGAGACCTAAATGTAAGACTGGACACTATAAAACTGTTAGAGGAAAACATAGGAAGAACACTCTTTGACATAAATCACAGCAAGAGCTTTTTTGATCCACCTTCTAGAGTAATGAAAATAAAAACAAAAATAAACAAATGGGACCTAATGAAACTTCAAAGCTTTTGCACAGCAAATGAAACCAAAACAAGATGAAAAGACAACTCTCAGAATGGGAGAAAATAGTTGCAAATGAAGCAACCGCAAAGGATTAATCTCCAAAATTTACAAGCAGCTCATGCAGCTCAATATTAAAAAACAAACAATCCCATCCAAAAATGAGCACAAGACCTAAATAGACATTTCTCCAAAGAAGACATACAGATGGCCAAGAGGCACATGGAAAGCTGCTCAACATCACTAATTATTAGAGAAATGGAAATCAAAACTACAATGAGGTATTACCTCACACCAGTTAGAATTGGCATCTCTAGAAAATCTAGAAACAACAAATGCTGGAGAGGGTGCGGAGAAAAGGGAACACTCTTGCACTGTTGGTGGGAATGTAAATTGATACAGCCACTATGGAGAACAGTATGGAGGTTCCTTAAAAAAACTAAAAATAGAATTACCATATGATTTAGCAATTCCACTACTGGACATATACCCAGAGAAAACCATAATTCAAAAAAACACATGCACCCCAATGTTCATTGAAGCCCTATTTACAATAGCCAGGTCATGGAAGCAACCTAAATGCCCATCGACACATGAATGGATAAAGAAGATGTGATATGTATATACAATGAAATATTACTCAGCCATGAGAAGGAACGAAATTGGATCATTTGTAGAGAAATGGATGAATCTAGAGACTGTCATACAGAGTGAAGTAAGTCAGAAAGAGAAAAACAAATATTGTGTATTAACGCATATATATGGAACCTAGAAAAATAGTACAGATGAACTGGTTTGCAGGGCAGAAATTGAGACACAGATGTAGAGAACAAACGTATGGACCCCAAGGGGGGAAAGCGGCAGGGGGGTGGTGTGATGAACTGGGAGATTGGGATTGACATATACACACTAATATGTATGAAATGGGTAACTATTAAAAACCTGCTGTATAAAAAAATAAATAAAATTCAAAAAAAGAATAGATGATATTACATGCCATACACTATTCTAAAATACTTCAATGTATTACAACTTATAAAGTTGATACTTCCATCTCTATTTTACAGAGGCACTGAAGGTTAATAAGCCAAAGCTCATCCAGCTAATAAGTGGTGAAGCAAGGATTTGAACCCAGACTCTACACTTTTAGCCACAACATTATGCTCACTGCACGTACAATTGTGGAGGAACTGCAATAAAAACTAAAACTAGAAATAGTTTAAAGAGGTTATTTCAGAAAAATGGGACTGGGGCCAGGCAGAAATGGGACATAGACTGCACTCTTTCTTTTTAGAGGTTCTATATCTTTAAACATTTGCAAATATTACTTAAAAGTAAAGAAACAAAATTTTTAAAAAAGAACTAAAACCAAGGGTTCTAAAAGCATTAAGTCGTATTGAGTAATGTGAATATATTCAGATTGCCCTAACATAGAGCACATGAAGAGTTTTCTCTGTTTTTCAGTTTCCATGCTAGGATCCTAAGGATCAACAACAACAACAACAACTTCATATATCAAGAGACTCATATTTTCAAACTTCAAATAGTTCTATGGCCACCCCTGTAATATTTAAAAGTGTACAAGGACCTACTGTATATAGCACAGGGAAGTCTACTCAATACTGTATAAGAGCCTATATGGGAGAAGAATCTAAAAAAGAGTGGATATATGTATATGTATAACAGATTCACTTTGCTGTACACCTGAAACTAACACAACATTTTAAATCAACTATAATACCAATAAAATTTTTTTAAATAAATGAATAAAAGTGTACAAGGAAGAAAAAGCCTAAGCCTAAAGAGCCATAACTTACTAATACAGAGTTGATATAATCCAAACCCTCCATAAGAGTTATTTATTTTTCCCATATGAACTTAGATTCTAAGAATGAAATTTGGAAAAAAGTCCATTACATATGATAACCAACAGCAGGAACTGAAGGCCACAGAGTCCTAGAAAGAGAGACCATAATTATTTATGAATTTTTTTTCCTTTTTTTTTTTTTTTTGTGGTACGCGGGCCTCTCACTATTTGCCTCTCTCGTTGCAGAGCACAGGCTCCGGACACGCAGGCTCAGCGGCCATGGCTCACGGGCCCAGCCGCTCCGCGGCATGTGGGATCTTCCCGGACCAGGGCACGAACCCGTGTCCCTGCATCGGCAGGCGGACTCTCAACCACAGCGCCACCAGAGAAGCCCCATAATTATTTAAAAATAAGAATAATTAGTTAATCGAGATGTATAGTATTTTCTTAGGTCCTAGGCCATCATCTCAATATATATCTCGTGAGCATGAGTAAAGCAGAAAAATATAATCAAAATAGAGCTTTGAAAGAGATGATTTAAGACAAAGAGAAACTTAATTGACTTTAACAAGTTTTCAACCCAATAGTGCAAAAATCAGCTGTGGAGTTCACTAAAAGTTCAGATGGCTGGACCAATGCTTGCAAGTTCTGTTTACTTGGGTAAATGTGCAGCAGAGATACTGGAAAAAACAAACAAAAAAACACAACATGTCCACAGCCAGATGCTAAAAGCTCTGAGCCAGTTAATAGAATATCTATGTTTAGGATAGATTACTTCCCTTTGAAATAAACTTGTGACTCAGCTGGAAACAATCTATCCTAAACATAGAAAAAATGGATTATCCAGCCAAAAATAGTTAAGGATAATTGGGGCCAGGAATTCTCTTTATTTTTGTTATTCCCATCAATTCCAAGGGAAATAAAGCACCAAAGAGGACAAACGGAATATGCATTAACGAGTGTCTTCAGAATATTTCCTCAAACAAAACAAAAATATGTGGTTATTAACCTGGTCCTTCTCTACTGTCATACATTACAGCCGTATTTTGCAAAAACCATATGGATGACAATGGAATACCTCGGACTTACTAAAGTGGCTCCGTTTACAGCTGCCATGTGGATGTGTTATTTTTACTGGAACACATCAACGCTACCTACAGCACTTAGTATGTATCCATTGATCTCACAAATATATGTTTTCCATTCCCATCAATAAAGAGAATTTTAAAAATCAGTCTGCCTTTACATGGGAATGGCATCAATAAGCATTTACAGTCATGGTCCTAGGCTTTGTTAAAGTGCTTGCTCTCTGTTGTAATACAGCACACAGGATGCTTCATATTCTGCACAATGTCACTCTGGTTCTATATAGAGAGAGAAAATGACATACAAATTGGAACTGGTGAATATAAAGCCCAAGTACTCTGGATGGCCTTGTTACACACTTTTGAACTAGAGGGTGGAAGATAAACCTACCAAGATTCATGGGCCAGATCATCAGAAAGGGTCTTAGGAGCCTGGTGATTTTTAGGATATCCCCTCAAAGGAAAAGAGCAGGTTATTATACCTTGTATATGCCACCTCTAAGAAAGAAGTACATAGTTTGGTTAGTCTATTTGGATTTCGGAAGCAGCATATATGACATTTGAGAATACTGCTCCAACGAATTTATCAGGTGACTTAGAAGGCTGCCAACATTGAGTAGAGTCCAGGACAGGAGAGAGCTCTGGAGAATGTCCAGGCTAAGAGCTGAGGAACCTGCAAAGAGGTTCACAGACTAAAGACTTATCCAGAGGTCAAGCCTATGATTCCAAACCAATAAAAAGAGTAGAGATAAAAATAATTCTGATTTCATAATTTATATAATACAATTATGTTCTATATATCAATAGTATTCTGTTTTGTGCTTATATAGATGTAGGTAATGAATACCACTATGAATCAGATTCCTGCTTTATTCAAAAAGACCAAGTAATAATATAGTTTACTGTGAATACATTCACAATTAGCTAGCTTCACTGGTTCACTTTACCACTTTAGACTATCATCTTAAAAATAAGAGAATGATATAACTGGAATAGCATTTTCTTTATTCTGTGCATGTATATGAGACTGCATATAGAAGTGAAAACATTTTTAAATATTTTGTTAGAAGTGAATTATACTTAATTCAGTAAAAAAGTCAGTAAAAGCATACTTGTCCATCTGATCTTTTAGACATCTTTACAAATGTACACACACTGCTTAAGAGCATTGTCTCTGAAGTCAAATATATGTGGGTTTATATTTTGCACTACCACTAACCATTCGATATTTTATTCATATTCATTTTCCTAATAGTACAATCAATGTTTATAGAAATTTTATAGTTAATGGAATTATGTTATTCTTAAACAGAACACTTCAGTGACTAGCACTGTGTCTAGAACATAATAAAAGTTTAACACATGTTAACTATAATTATCATTACTATTATTATCTTGCATATATATATACACATTTTATGACTTATATTTGTATATATATGACATATATACATATATATGAACTCTCACTTGTAGTCTATAATATATGCATACAAACACACACACTCAAAAGGACAGATTGTTTTAGCATAATGTGGGATGGTCATTTAAATTCTCCACTTGTATTCATTTAATAAATAACTGCTGTCCTAAGGCTAGGAATAAACCAGACCTGGTCTCCATCTAAATGAGCCTACCTTCTATTTCAGAACAAGGAAGAAGCATAACTATACCTATAAGCATCCTCATGATTTCATCTTTTATTGTACTTTTACTTTTCCTCTTCCAAAGGATATTCGGAATGCATACAAAACATACATGCCCCAGTTTGAGATTAGTTACTAAGAATCAATCACTACTTTATGCTTAGCTCCAGAGTTCCTGCAACTAATACACCAACATTGTGTCACCTGGAATGACTGCTCCACACAGTTTCAGATGCATATCTGAGCCAAAGAGTCGAATCGTCTCAATATCTCCATTATCTCTTTATATCCAGTTAGAACGACACTTATTAGGAAATAAAAATTGAAAACCTTTTCATATTACAACCACCAGGTAACATAAATAACAGGCCAAGCACTATCTTCAAGTCCGCCAAGTGCCACATTCAACGGAACGCACTCCAAAAACTCAAGTCATTTAAAGATATGCGTATCTATAACTGCATCTCCCAAAACATCAAAGGTAGATCCAATCCATGATTCCCAGCACTGAGGTGCCATTCCTTAGTAAGTCATTCCCCTTCCTGTTTTTGTGCTTATACCCTTCTTTCCCACACCAAAATTCTCCTTGAATTCCAGACTACATAGACCCTTCTTCAATTATTTATCTTATATTATACATTTATCAGTTATTTAGGGAAGTAACTTGGAACAAGCCAAAGCCCCATAAGGACTAGATAGATGCTTAACAGTTCATTCTAAAGAGACACATATTTTCTTACGGTTCCCACAATTTTCTTGGAAATCAAACATTCATTTGATAACCAAAGAAGATGCTCCATATAAAACTCCTGACTGATTCTAGAAACATTTCTTTTTCACTGAAGGTTTTCCAACTATTACCATATTTATGCATTTATTAGTAGTAGTATTTATTTGATGATGATAATAATTATACAAACAATTCTAATATTAGCATCTACTGCCTTTTAAATGTGATAAATTCATATGAATAGTTCGTAAATTTATATGACTAGGTCACCAGAGTTCAACTAAGAATCAGAACTAAGGGATACTATATGTTATGAAAATCAAATGTTCGCATTACTTTTGTATTACCTAAGTACTCTGTAAATTTTGAGAAATTGACATGCAAATTTAAGCCCTTTTTCATCCAGGAACTTACTTCTCTGTGAACTCTTTTCTTTCATAAAAATTTAAATCAAAAGTTACATAAGACCATGTAAAGCAATTATACTCCAATAAAGATGTTTAAAAAAAAAGTTACATAAGGCATTCTGTTAATAGTCAACTCTAAGAGATAAAAAAAAAAACGGTAATAGCTCCTCAGCCTTTCTTGACCAGAGTTTTCACAATATGGTTTTCAGTTCAATACTTGGACTACATTTATTTGGGGGTTTCCATCTGTAAAACTAGAATTCACTCAACAAATATCACTCATTGTGTGCCAGGCACTGTTCATGAACTAGAGGACAACTAAGTTTTTACTTAACATTTTCCATGTATTAGTTTATTTAATCTATACAGCAAATTTTGTGGCAGATATTCTTATCTTTGTTTTTACAGCTGAGAAAAATAATTTTCGGCAAGATTGAGGAATTTTTCACGAATATATAGCTAATATATGGCATAGGTGAGATTTAGCCCTAAATCATATCTGACTTCTAAGTTCTTTCCAGCTACACAAAATGTTTTCACAGAAGAAAGGAATATTAACCAAAACCACATTGCTAAAAATAACAATTCAGTGTGTCTAAGACGGTAAATGAGAACAACATGTAAATAAAAATACAGGCATTTAGACATTGAAGGTACTTATTCCTTTTACACAATAGGAAAAAAGAATGAGGAAGCAACATAAATCAAAATCAGTATGTTTGTATCTGGTAGGACAAGATTATGCTTTTCACATGGGAAAAATACTAGAGTAATCATAATTTAAACAAGTTTATTCTCCCTCTAATATCACAGTAGCAGGGATCCAGGAGACTCCTATCTTATTAATGTTTGGTTGTGGCTTCCGGTCTCATGACCCGAACAATAAATCTTTCAGAATTCCTGCTGAAGCTTCAGCCATGGCCCCTGCCTTCCATCTATCAGGGTGAAGGGGTGGAAGAGAAGCATAAATTTGTTCCTTAATGACATTTCTTGGAAACTAAACGTAGCATTTCCTTTACTTCCTACTGGCCTGAATTTTGTCACATTTCAACACCTGTTTGCAAGAGAAGCTGGAAAATGTATTCTTTACTCTAGACAACCAGGTAACAGTTAAAAATTGGAAGGAAATTGATTGTGGAAGGAGAGGAAAATGGACATGACAGCCCGAGTTTCTGCTTCAGTATCCAAACCAAACTCATTATCATTCTCCGTGGCTAGTTTTTCCTATTGTCATTATTAATAGCATCATCCCTTTTTCCTTCATTAAGACTCAAAATCTCCTTGTAACTGCATTTTAGGGAGGTAAAGTAGAAAAGTGAGAGCTTGTAGAATCAAACTATAGGACTGGAGTTGCAAGATAGTCCTCTACTTGCAAGTTCTTTTTATCCATATAAGTGTTCTAACTTCTTTCTGCCTCAATTTCTTCTTTTTAAAACTAGGAAAACCAATGGCATGTGACTTTGAGAATCACAAACATATAATTTAAGATATTTAGCATTGTGCTTGACACAGAGTAAGTTTTCATTAAATATCAGCTTATTATTATTCCCTTCTTAATTCTGCCTCTTCTTTCCCTTCATGATCCACACCAAGTCAGTTGCCACATCCTTGAAAGTTAACTAAAATTGTATTAGCAAATGTGCTCCTTGTCCTTCGCCGTGTCCTGTACTCAGTTTTCTTTCATTAGTACTCACATACCTAGCCCTCTAAACTGACCTCCATGCTTCCATTCTTTCTTCCCTGAAAGCCATTCAACTCAACATGTTAGAAATTCTTTCCAAATAGTACCTCTGAAGAAAAAAAAATCTCCGTTATCTACAGAAAAAGTTCAGAACATCTTATATAAAATAATACAGATGAGAACATGCAGCATAGGGCTTTACACAAAAGAAGTTAGATCCCTTCTCTCCCCAGCATCCCATTACACATGTTCTTGAGCTTGATGTTCATATGATCCAAATGCAAATTATATGATAACCTTGGTTTCTCTTTTGTCCCTTATCCTCTTATGTCTTCTTCTTAAGCAATCCCTGAGTGACTTTACTCCAGTGCCTTTCTTTATAAAGTTTCTTTTAACTAAAATGTCTACCCTGGCTTTTCCACCATCAAAATCTAATTTTTTGAAGCAAATATGGCAAAATGTTAATAACAGTTGAATCGAAGGGATTGGGTATATAGGTTTCACTATACTGTCCTTTCTGATTTCCATAATTTTAAAATTTTGATAATAAATGTTAAAAAAAATTTTAATCTCATTTGTTCCTCAAGGGTAAAACAACTCCTCAAGTTGGAAATATTCTTTCTCTTTTCTTTTCTTTTCTTCTTTATATGGCAGATGGGATGTGGCTCTCATACTATCACTTAATTTTCAGTTTGTATTGTAGCAGCTGGTATATGTATTCTGATTTCTGCTCTAGGTTGTAAGTTCCATGTGGGCTTAGTGCACACCTCACTCATCTATGCATACAATATAAACAACTCAAAAAAAGAACACTCAGGAGATAAACCCTAATATCTTAGTCAGTTCATAATGCTATAAAAATATCACAGACTGGGTGGTTTAAACAACAGTTATTTCTCACAGTTTTGGATGCTGGAAGTCAAGATCAGCATGGTCAGGTTCTTGGTGAGGCCTCTCTTCCTGGTTTATAGACAGCTCCCTTCTTGCAAGGAAAACAAGCTCTGGTCCCTCCATCTTCTTTTAAGGGTATTAATCCCATCACAGGGGCTCTGCCCTCATGAGCTCATCTAAACCTAATTACCTCCCAAGGTCCCATCACTAAATACCAACACATTGGGAATTAATGCTTCTACATACTGAATCTTGGTAGGACACATTCAGTCCATAGCACCCAATGTCTCGCATACTTTAATTGAATTAAAAAGAGATATGTATCTAGTACATGTATTTGGTGAGTAGAACTGGCTTCATAAAAAATTAGTGAAGAAAAATAAAAAAATAAACAGCAAAAGCAACAATAAAACACTATAAATAAATATTTTCAACATTATAAACTAGTGAAAAATTCGGAAAAGAAAATTAAAATTCCCCATAAATTACTGACAATTTTTTAGATGATCAAAAAAATTCTGATGATTAGGATCATTCCCTACCAGATCATTTTTTACATCCAAAAAGTATCTATTAAGACTTGAACCTGAGTTTCAGTCAAGTGAAATCAACATTTATTTATCCCCACCCTCCACAGACACACATATTACATGTTCAAACTTGTGCATGTCATAGGATTCTGAGTCATAAGAGGAAAATTAAAGGTCATAACATTTGGTAAATTAAGCAAAACAGAAAATGTTTTTTAGAGATGTGGAAATTGGCTAAACAGAAGAGATACTGATTCATCAAAAAAGGAATGAATTACTAAGTATATAAGAATATATTTAGTCTCATAAATAAATGTTATCATTGAGAGATGAGCACCTGGAAGTTGTTAGAACTTTCCAGTTTCTCAGTATGCATGGTAAGTATTCCTAAGTTAGTTCTCAAATATCTTACTTCACACTAAGTGTTTAGTCATTCTCAACAGATAATTTTGACTCCTTCAGTTATTCTCAAGTTAGACATGCCGTGACAGCTACCTTCATTCAAGGATTTGCAGCCCAGAGATAGTAAAAGCAAGAAAAACAGAAACCTTACTATATTTTCTGGATGTCTCATAAATTATAAATGTAAGTTCTATGTCCTGATAAATTACTTAGCCAGATTTAAGCATGCAACTATTCAAAGTAACCATTTTAGTGGAGTATCTTGAGAAATATCATTGTAAGTAGTCCCAATTTCCACAGCCACTCTGCAGGAGAAATTCTAATTGATTTATTCTTGCTGGAAAATCTTATAATCAGGAAAGGTTACCTCTGGGTCATTAGGATGAAGGCTAACACTGAGAGACAGGAACAGTGACGGAAGCTCTGCCTATACTACTGACTGAAAGGCAGGAAGTTGCAGGATGACTTTTCTTCTTGACTTTTACCCCAGTAATTACATGTTTATAATTCATTAATTAAAGAGGCACAGGGGTCTCTTGACCTAGATAAGCACGTATATGTATACTAGCAAAGATGAAAATAAAATCTCAAAGTAGTTCCCCCTCTCAATTTCTTCCTGACTTATGGATTCTTGCCTAAAACATCTTTATTTCCATCTGGTTTTGCTTTTACAAAGATCATATGATACATCAAAAAAGGAAATGAAATTATTTTCTGTCAGACTTTTTTTTTTTATGGAGAGATAAGCTTTCCTTCCTCACAGCAATCACGTTGTTTGGTTCTAGCATCATATTCACCAAAAAATGCATTTCTTCAATACAAATTCACACAGTCACTTAAGAGAGCCTACCTTAATCCTTTCAGAGTCATTTGAGATATTCCTAGCCACCATTAAAAACTGCAAACTAAAATTAAGAAAGTCTTTGGGACTAATTGAGACAAATGTGCCATGCCTACTGGTTACTGAGAAGCTGCGGGGGAAAAACTTTCTGCTTTACACTAGGAAAGATTGGATGGTTTTACTTTAAACTAGAGTAACCTTCCTCCTCTTAGCATGGAGATGAAAGATGGAATCAGAGGGAGAGCCAGAAGGTAACAAACCTAAGAAAAAGCAGGACTTGAAAAACGGAGTAGCATCCAGTAAACACAAAATGGAATGAAAGACCCCATGTGTAGAGCAGAATTCAGGCAAGTGCTTCTCCCATAAACATGGTAGGCACCTCTATAACTTGGCACGTGTGCTAAGGCTCAGTTCTCCCTCACATTTATATTCCATACACTGGGAACTCCATGTGGTGTGGGAAATACTGAAGCAACTTCAGGAGAGGGAGCTTACAAACTTGGGCTTTGGAGTTCGAAATTTTGTCTTCTATACTTCGTAAAATTGGGCCAGTTACTTAAACTCCTAAGCTTCAATTTTCTCAACATTTAAATATTAACCTTATGGGACAATTCTATTAGGTAACATGTAAATATAAACATTATATTTTATAGGTATTATATTAAATAATACTTAACACATACAGATATTACCACGTGGCCAGCATTATTCTAAGTGCTTTCATTTACCAGCTCTTCACAACAGCACAAAGAGGTAAACACCATTACTACCCGCTGTTATACATGAGAAAATGCTAATAAATTAGAGATAACATGTGCACATTTCTTGCCCCAATGTTTCATACACAAATGGAGCTCAATAAACAAAAATCATTGCTACTTAAAATATCACCAACGTATTTTATATTGTGGGGGGAAAAAAACAGTTTCTTAAATGACGAAGTTTTGTAATTGCTGAAACTATCTAGAAAGAGAATGTAACCCGTAACAAAAATGTTTGATAGAAAGGAAATATCTCAACAAATAATTAAGGAAAACTATAATGATATCTACCTGAGGAGTTAATGAATTAGAAGTTGATATAAATTTGTCAAGTCTTCCTTAAAAGAGAGAGAGAGAGAGAGACTCAGTTATTCAATAAAATAGTATAACCATTGTGAAAAGGTAAAACTTCAGATTTAGAATATTTTTCCCCTCTAAGGTTTAAGACTGAAAATTTTGGTTTTTAATTCTGAAGTCAATAAAATCTCAAATCATTAAGTGTGAACACTACAGGGAATAAATATCTATCTACGCAATTCCATTTCACATATGACCAGGCTGAAGCAGTTGACATTTAATGCTTTTTGGTTTCCCTTTTATAAAAACAAAAATGGGTAAAATTCTTACATCTATGGATTTTCACAAGCACTTGTTTCTTTCTTTTCTTTTCCCATGAAGCAGGAGAAATAGCTCAGAAAAAGCAGTGGTTTTTAATCATTCTTTCTACTTCCCCTTTAACTTGTACATCTTGATAATTGTTCATAAAATATTTTGCAAAACAAGTCCCAGTTTTTTTGACAGCTACATAGTGCTGCATCAATTCTAAGTTGTCTTCTCGTAATTGTTTTTCGTTTCTCAGGTGAAATGTCAAATAGTTCTTTAACACAAGATATCTTGCTCCAAATTTGAGTTGTAAGTCTGTGAACAGTTTTGGATTACTATTTGGCCCTTTGGCTCCAATCGTAGAAACAGTTGGCCTCCACCTGGTAAAAATACTTGCTAAACTGCTCTTTGGAGTCAACCTGATTGAAAATTCGCATGTTAAGGCAGCCATCTGGAACCTGATTATAACTGGGGAAATGGAGGAGGATATCACTCCCATTGTACAATGGAGACAAAAAGTGTTTATTTCCTCTCATGCTGACTTAATTTTAAAGGGAAAGGTTAAAGTGGAGAATATGAAAAACAGAACTTTGTTCCCATATGTTCTCATTGCCTTCTCATGTAAATTTGAAGGCACTGTGTGAACTGGCAGTTCCTAAGACTGCCAACAGCAGGAACTGAAACAATCTAAAATTATATGTTAATGGGGAAAGTCTCTGGGGATGTTCAAAAATGTTCTTTTGTTTGTTTTCTTTTGTCTCATTAAGTAAATGTTGTAAATCATAGGTCAAAGTTTCTGGAATGCTTCCAAAAGCCAACTCCCTTTTACACTGAGCACAAATACCAACAGAATTATACAAAAATAATAGGAATTCACTATGAAAGAGAAAAACACTCATAGTATAACAATAAACCAGTTAAACAAAAGACAAAGCCACTAATTAAGATACTCAAACTATGATAAGGAGTAGATAGTAAAAAACAACAGATGAGAAATTAATGAAAAAATACTTACGACATGTGCCATTTTGAGGGAGAGCAAGAAAAAGAGCGAGAGCTAGAGAAAGAGAGAGAGACAGAGAGAACTAAGACCCCCAGTCGGTCCTTGCCTATGGAGAAAATCCCTAGCCTTCAATCATAAATGCAACTCTGACTTGCCATCAATTTGATGAAGCCATTCCAAAAACTACTCCCCAATCCCAGGAGAACTAATAAACCCACCCACGGCAGTCCTACTGCATGGCTGGTATAGTTGTATTTCATATTTATGTCATTATGCCTTGTACTATAGGAAAGTGTACACATGCCACTCAACTATAGATATCACAAATATTCATTGATCACATTCTAGTTACCAGAGAAATTTCCCAAGGTCTTGGTAAATGCTGGTGAATGGTCCTGCCACTGGGGATTTTACTGGCTACTGAGGGAGACAGACAATAAACAAACAGTTAAGTAAATCTGTGAAGAAATGGTCAGGAAATGTATTAATTTGACCAACTAGTGCAGCATTCTACATAGAGAGAGCAGACGGCAAAGACGTGTGACTGAGAGTGAAGAGGGTAGCAGAGAGCTGCTGAAGAGTTGGTGATGGTCACCACACGAGAGCTACGACCTGATTCAGAGGGCCTTGAATGCCAGGCTGAGGAGTTTAGGCTTGATTTTCTAGTCCAGAATCTCAATTGGTAGGGACTCAGAAATGTACATTTTAACAAGCTTCCAGGACGATTCTTCCTAAATCATCCAGCCTAATCAGATAAATAACCTTTCTGCCATTATCAGAGATCATTAACATAGCTGATATATTATTTTTCCAACACTATATACAATTATTATTTTTTCATAGTCTTAGAATGATACATTATTGAATTTATGTCAGTGATTTTTCAATTGAAACACGAAATTGCTATCTCTATAGGTGAAAAATGTTCAAATATCAGTAGTTACATATAATTCCACCTATTTACTAAAATTTCAAGAGTATTTAAGAAAATAATATCAAATTTTCAGGGCTTATACATCTTGGACCTTATTAACATAGAAGCTATCTCACAAGCCCTTCAAAAATTGTCTTAATGAATCAATGTATTCAGTACACATTCATGTGTCCCACAAATACTAGCTGAGTGCCTAATATCGACAGGCACTGTTTTTGACCGTAGAGACACCACAATGAAGCAGATAAAAATCTCTGTTCTCAAAGAGTTTATATTAATAACATGAATAACTTTTTTAATGGCTTCAAGCAGAAAAAACTGTACTGCAACTTTGTCTTGGCCCTGAACTGGCGGAATTACTTTGAGAAAAATATCCAGGGCTCTATTTCATGACATAAAAACTTTTTATTATATAATCTCTACATATCACCCACCATGAAATTCCCAGATTCTGTTTTCACCCAGATTTCATAAACTCCCATACTTTTCTCAGATTTTTATGTCAATAATTTATTAATATCCTACTTTACAATACTCTGTATTTGCATTTTGCTTACTCTCTTTGAGTTCCATTTTGCTTACTACTTCCTTTTCACTTTCTTTTTTATTTTTTGTACCTCTGACAGGTATATTTTTACTCCTTTAATTTCTTCTTATTATCACAGAGTCATAGAACTGGTATGAGACAGCAGGCAAAATAAAGCATTTGCCCAATTGTCGTTAAGGATAACAGGTTCTTGACGTTACCTTTTTGAAAGCCTTATAGGAAAAGATAAAGAACCACAAGAAAGCAGACTATATTCCCTCTGAGGAATACCTCCTTGACCTGAACAAATTGTGCTTTCTTTGGGCTTAGTGTTTCCAAAACACAAACAAAAGGAGAGAAAACAAGAAAAAAACAAATATATTGGTTTCAAATATTTACGAAGGCACACTAGTTTTACATGTTGTTTTGTTTTCATCTTAAATTTGAGGCCTTTAAAATAACAAGTCTAGCAGGCTATAAACCAAAACAGTGTTAAGAAGTATTTTTAAAAAGGCAAAATATAATGAAGAATAAGCTAATTACAATGACCGTCCTCTTAAAATAACTTGAAAGAATAGAGGAAGGGCAAGGAAGGTACTAAAGTATCTGTATTGATAAATATGATTATTCACTGCTTTTCTTTCATTTACACAGACATTTAGTCAGTACAGCAGTCAGAAAATCAATACATAAGTTTTAAGTGTCTTCTATGCCTCAGGTACTCTAAGGGAGACAAAAATAAAAGGATAAATAAAACATGTCCCCGGCTCAGAAAGATATTCTAGGTAAGTTCCCGATTTCCATAGTTTGTCCTCCAGGAAACTGAGGAGGAAGCAGTAAATTTTCGGGGTCTATGGGGAGACAGGAGGAGGTGGGGCAGGGGAGGTTCAAATAAGGATTAGAGAGCCTCAGGACAACATAATAAGTTTTCAAAAATTTTAAATCCCCAAATTTTCTACTCCATGCACTTTTCTAGGTGGGACTTTAACCCGAATAACTTTGTGCATGGAAATGGTTTCTCCTGAGTGCAGAAAAGGCTGAATGAGCCGCCACACATTCTGTGTGTGCCTTGAAATTCCTTTTGGCTGGTTGTCAAGATGAGTCAGTAGGTAGAAAGCCTCAAAACCAGGCTCTAGGCAAAGTGCAGATGTAATCAAGGAAGTAAATTCTTTTAGAGATTCTCATCAATCCATTGATGCCCCGTATCCTCCTCTATACTTACACTGCCTCCAAGAGAGTAAACCTTTCCTAAGCAAGACTGTGGGAATAATTATAATGGAATTGGGTGGCTTCCACTACCACTTACCCTTCAACTTAATTAGAGAAAAAAAAATCTCTGGAGGATTTTGAAATAAGTGAATAAAATGAGGATTAAGAAATATATGCATCTGGGGCTTCCCTGGTGGCACAGTGGTTGAGAATCTGTCTGCTAATGCAGGGGACATGGGTTCGAGCCCTGGTCTGGGAGGATCCCACATGCCACGGAGCAACTAGGCCCGTGAGCCACAACTACTGAGCCTGCGTGTCTGGAGCCTGTGCTCCGCAACAAGAGAGGCCGCGATAGTGAGAGGCCCGTGCACCGCGATGAAGAGTGGCCCCCACTTGCCACAACTAGAGAAAGCCCTTGCACAGAAATGAAGACCCAACACAGCAAAAATAAATAAACTAATTAATAAACTCCTACCCCCAACATCTTCTTAAAAAAAAAAAAGAAATATATGCATCCTCTTTAACAGAAGAAAAGATGTATTCGTAAGTCACAGAAGGATAGTTTTCCTTGACCCTTTCTGATGTTGCCCTGATTAATAATTCTTATGGAAGATGGTGGAGTACGAGGACATGTGCTCACACTCCCTCTTGCGAGAGCAGCATAATCACAATGAACTCCTGAACAGTCATTGACAGGAAGACACTGGAACTCACCAAAAGAGATGCCCCATATACAAAGACAAAGCAGAAGCCACAATGAGATGGTAGGAGGGGCACAATCAAAATAAAATCAAATGCCATAACTGCTGGGTGGGTGACTCACAAACTGGAGAACACTTACACCACAGAAGTCCACCCACTGGAGGGAAGGTTCTGAGCCCCACGTCAGGCTTCCCAACCTGGGGGCCTGGCAACGGGAGGAGGAATTCCTAGAGAATCAGACTTTGAAGGCTACTGGGATTTGATTGCAGGACTTGGTGAAACAGAGACTCCACGCTTGGAGGGCACACACAAAGCAGTGTGCACATCGGGACCCAGGGGAAGGAGCAGTGACTGCATAGGAGACTGAACCAGACCTATATGCTAGTGTTGGAGGGTCTCCTGCGGAGACAGAGGGTTGCTGTGGGACAAGGACACTGGCAGCAGAAGTTCTGAGAAATACTCCTTGGTGTGAGCCCTCCCAGAGTCCACCATTAGTCCCACCAAAGAACCTGTAGCTACAAGTGCTGGGTGACCTCAGGCCAAACAACCAACAGGGAGGGAACTCAGCCCCACCCATCAGCAGACAAGCAGATTAAAGTTTTACTGAGCTCTGTCCACCAGAGCAACAGCCAGCTCTACGCACCACCAGTCCCTCCCATCAGGAAACTTGCACAAGCCTCTTAGATAGCCTCATCCACCAGAGGGCAGAATGCAGAAGCAAGAACTACAATCCTGCAGCCTGTGGAATGAAAACCACATTCACAGAATGACAGACAAGACGAAAAGGCAGAGGACTTTGTATCAGATGAAGAAACAAGATAAAACCCCAGAAAAACAATGAAATGAAGTGGAGATAGAAAACCTTACAAAAAAAGATTTCAGAATAATGATAGTGAAGATGATCCAGGACCTCAGAAAAAGAATGGAGGCAAAGGTTGAGAAGATGCAAGAAATGTTTAACAAAGACCTAGAAGAATTAAAGAACAAACAAACAGATGAACAATGTAATAACTGAAATGAAAAACAGACTAGAAAGAATCAATAGCAGAATAACTGAGGCAGAAGAATGGATAACTGACCTGGAAGACAGAATGATGGAATTCACTGCCATGGAACAGAATAAAGAAAAAGGAATGACAAGAAATGAAGACAGCTAAGAGACCTCTGGGACAACATTAAACACAACAACATTCACATTATAAGGGTTCCAGAATGAGAAGAGAGACAGAAAGGACCTGAGAAAATATTTGAAGTGATAATAGTCAAAAACTTCCCTAACATGGGAAAGGAAATAGCCACCCAAGTCCAGGAAGCACAGAGAGTCCCATACAAGATAAACCCAAGGAGAAACATGCTGAGACACACAGTAATCAAATTGGCAAAAATTAAGCACAAAGAAAAGTTACTGAAAGCAGCAAGGGAGAAATGACAAATAAGATACAAAGGAATTCCCATAAGGTTAACAGCTGATTTCTCAGCAGAAACTCTACAAGCCAGAAGGGAGTGGCACAGTATATCTGAAGTGATGAAAGGGAAGAACCCGGAAAGGATCTCATTCAGATTCGATGGAGAAATCAAAAGCTTTACAGACAAGCAAAAGTGAAGAGAATTCAGCACCACCAAACCAGCTCTACAACAAATGCTAAAGGAACTTCTTTAAGTGGGAAATACAAGAGAAGAAAACGACCAACAGAAACAAACCCAAAACAAATAAGAAACTGGTAAAAGGAACATACATATCAATAATTACCTCAAACGTGAATGGATTAAATGCTCCAAACCAAAAGACACAGGCTCGATGAATTGTTACAAAAACAAGACTGGTACATATGCTGTCTACAAGAGACCCACTTCAGACCTAGGGACACATACAGAGTGAAAGTGAGGGGATGGAAAAAGATACTCCATGCAAATGGAAATCAAAAGAAACCTGGAGTAACAATATTCATATCTGATAAAATAGACTTTAAAATAAAGAATGTTACAAGAGACAAGGAAGGACACTACATAATGATCAAGGGATCAAACCAACAAGAAGATATAACAATTATAAATATATATGCATCCAACATAGCAGCACCTCAATACATAAGGCAACTGCTAACACCTATAAAAGAGGAAATCGACAGTAACACAATAATAGTGGGGGACTTTAACACCTCACTTACACCAATGGACAGATCATCCAGACAGAAAATTAATAGGGAAACACAAGCTTTAAATGACACAACAGACCAGATAGATTTAATTGTTATTTAGAGGACATTCCATCTGAACACAGCAGATTACACTTTCTTCTCAAGTGCACATGGAACATTGTCCAGGATAGATCACATCTTGGATCACAAATCAAGCCTCAGTGAATTTAAGAAAGTTGAAATCATATCAAGCATCTTTTCTGACCACAACGTTATGAGATTGGAAATCAATTACAGGGGAAAAAAACGTAAAAAACACAAACACACGGAGGCTAAACAATACATTACTAAATAACCAACAGATCACTGAAGAAATCAAAGAGAAAACAAAAAAATACTAGAGACAAATGACAATGAAAACACGACAATCCAAAACGTACAGGATGCAACAAAAGCAGTTCTAAGAGGAAAGTTTATACCAATACAATCCTACCCCAAGAAACAAGAAAAATCTAGAATAAACAATCTCACCTTAAACCTAAAGGAACTAGAGAAAGATGAACAAACAAAACCCGAAGTTAGTAGAAGGAAAGAAATCATAAAGATAAGACCAGAAATAAATGATACAGAAATAAAGAAAACAAAGATGAATTTAACTAAAAGCTGGTTCTCTGAGAAGATAAACCAAATTGATGAACCTTTAGCCAGACTCATCGAGAAAAAGGAGAGGACTCAAATCATTAAAGATAGAAATGAAAAAGGAGAAGTGACAATGGACACCATAGAAATACAAATCATCCTAAGAGACTACTATAAACAACTCTTTGCCAATAAAATGGACAACATGGAAGAAATGGACAAATCCTTAGAAAGATACAACCTTGCAAGACTAAACGAGGAAGAAACAGAAAAACTGAACAGACCAATCACAAGTAATGAAATTGAAACTGTGATTAAAAATCTTCCAACAAACAAAAGTCCAGGACCAGATGGCTTCACAGGTTAATTCCATCAAACATTTAGAGAAGAGCTAACACCCATCCTTCTGAAACTCTTCCCAAAAATTGCAGAGGAAGGAACACTCCCAACCTCATTCTATGAGGCCACCATCACCCTGATACCAAAACCAGAAAAAGATATTACAAAAAAAGAAAATTACAGGCCAATATCACTGATGAATATAGATGCAAAAATCCTCAACAAAATACTAGCAAACAGAAGACAACAGCACATTAAAGGGATCATACACCATGATCAAGTGGGATTCATCCCAGGGATTCAAGGATTCTTCAATATGCACAAATCAATCAATGTGATACACCATATTAACAAATTGAAGTATAAAAACCATATGATCATCTCAACAGATGCAGAAAAAGCTTTCGACAAAATTCAACACCCATTTATGAAAAAAACTCTCCAGAATGTGGATATAGAGGCAACCTACCTCAACATAATAAAGGCCATATATGACAAACCCACAGCAAACATCATTCTCAGTGGCGAAAAACTGAAAGCATTTCCTCTAAGGTCAGGAACAAGACAGGGATGTCCACTCTCACCACTATTGTTCAACATAGTTTTGGAAGTCCCAGCCATGGCAATCAGAGAGGAAAAAGAAATAAAAGGAATCCAAATTGGAAAAGAAGAAGTAAAACTGTCACTGTTTGCAGATTACATGATACCACACATAGATAATCCTAAAGATGCCACCAGAAAACTACTAGACCTAATCAATGAATTTGGTAAAGTTTCAGGATACAAAATTAATAAACAGAAATCTCTTGCATTCCTATACACTATCAAGGAAAGATCAGAAAGAGAAATTAATGAAACACTCCCATTCACCACTGCAACAAAAAGAATAAAATACCTAGGAATAAACCAATCTAGGGAGGTAAAAGACCTGTATGCAGAAAACTATAAGACACTGATGAAAGAAATCAAAAATGACACAAACAGATGGAGAGATATACCATGTTCTTGGATTGGAAGAATCAATGTTGTGGAAATGACTATACTACCCAAAGCAATCTACAGATTCAGTGCAATCCCTATCAAATTACCAACGGCATTTTTCACAGAACTAGAACAAAAAATCTTAAAATTTCTATGGAGACACCAAAGACTCAGAATACCCAAAGCAATCTCGAGGGGAAAAAAATGGAGCTGGAGGAATCAGGCTCGCTGACTTCAGACTATACTACAAACTTACAGTAATCAAGACAATATTGTACTGGCACAAAAACAGAAATACAGATCAATGGAACAGGATAGAAAGCCCAAAGATAAACCCACGCACCTATGGTCAACTAATCTATGACAAAGGGGGCAAGGATATACAATGCAGAAAAGAGAGTCTCTTCAATAAGTGGTGCTGGGAAAACTGGACAGCTACATGTAAAAGAATGAGATTAGAACACTCCCTAACACGGTACACAAAAATAAACTCAAAATGGGTTAAAGACGTAAATGTAAGGCTTTCAAACACTATAAAACTCTTAGAGGAAAATGAAGGAAGAACAACCTTTGACATAAATCACAGTAAGGTCTTTTTTGACCCACCTCCTAGAGTAATGGAAATAAAATCAAAAATAAACAAATAGGACCTAATGAAACTTCAAAGCTTTTGCACAGCAAAGGAAACTATAAACAAGATGAAAAGACAACCCTCAGAATGGGAGAAAATATTTGCAAATGAATCAACGGACAAAGGATTAATCTCCAAAATATATAAACAGGTCATGCAGCTCAATATCAAAAAAACAAACAACCCCATCCAAAAATGGGCAGAGACCTAAACAGACATTTCTCCAAAGAAGACATACAGATGGCCAACAAACACATGAAAGGATGCTCAACATCACTAATCATTAGAGAAAAGCAAATCAAAACTACAGTGAGGTATCACCTCACACCACTTAGAATGGGCATCATCAGAAAATCTACAAACAACAAATGCTGGAGAGGTGTGGAGAAAACGGAAGCCTCTTGCACTGTTGGTGGGAATGTAAATTGATACAGCCACTATAGAGAACAGTATGGAGGTTCCTTAAAAAACTACAAATAGAATTACCATGTGACCCAGCAATCCCACTACCGGGCATATAACCCAGAGAAAACCGTAATTCAAAAAGACACATGCACTCCAATGTTCATTGCAGCCCCTTTTGCCTGGTCATGGAAGCAACCTAAATGCTCATCGACAGAGGAATGGATAAAGAAGATGCGGTACATATATACAATGGAATATTACTCAGCCGTAAAATGGAAAGAAATTGGGTCATTTGTAGAGACGTGGATGGACCTAGAGATTGTCATACAGAGTGAAGTAAGTCAGAAAGAGAAAAACAAATATTGTATATTAACACATATATGTGGAATGTAGAGAAATGGTACAGATGAATCCGTTTGCAAGGCAGAAATAGAGACACAGATGTAGAGGACAAACATATGGACACAAAAGGCGAAAGGGGGGTGGTGGTGGTGGGATGAACTGGGAGGTTGGGATTGAGATATATGCACTAATATGTATAAAATAGATAACTAATAAGAACCTACTGTATAAATAAAATAGAATTCAAAAAAATCAGTGGACTTTGAGTAAAGTGGATTATCCTCCATAATGTGGGTGGGCCTCACTCAATCAGTTGAAGCCCTTAATAGAACAAAGACTGACTCCTCCCAAACAAGAAGGAATTCTGACAGCAAACAGCCTTTCGAACTGAACTGCAAAATTGATTCTTCCTATACATCCACTCTGCAGATTTTGGACGTGTCTGCTCCATAACTGCATGAGCCAATTCCTTAAAATCAATTAATATCTCCTCTCTCTCCGCACCCCTCTCTCTCTGTTCTGTTTCCCTGGGTAACCCTGACTAATACAGTTACTATCAAGACAATGAATCAGTGTAGATTGGGACCTCTCGCCATTTCACCTTAAAGGCAAAACTTAACACCCAGGTATGATTCTCAAAGTGCTGCACATAGAGAGGATTTCCTTCTTCATTGTCTTTCAGGGACATGCTGATGGGGCTGTGATGTTACAACTCTTCCCTTCCTGCTGGTGCCATACTAGACAGAACTATATTTGAGTAAGTTCTTTGTTAAATATGTTGCACATATTTTCTCCTTTTCATTCTCTTAGTGATATCTATAAACGAACAAAAATTCTTAAATTTAAAGTAGTCCAATTTATTATTTTTTTCATTTATAATTAGTTCTTTTTTCTATTTAATAAATCTTTACATATATTGGATTCATGAATATTTTTGTCTACATTTTATTAAAAATGTTTTGAAGTCCTGGTAATGGACCTGTGGGAAAGTCAAGCAAATCCCTCAAAGCAAGTATACAACTGGAAAAAATTATTTTTAAAAATTTCACTGCACTAGAAATTTACTAAAGGGGACAATAAGTTTAGAAGTGCATTTACATGAAAACTGCTAGTGGAAAGTTTGTGGCTTTCTTGCCTGGATGCTGTCCTGTTTTGCTACTTCAGCCCTCACTCTCAGCTCAGGCTACAGACACCTGCCCTCTTTCTGGCTGGACAAGATAGACTCACTTCAGTGTGGCTGATAGAGCAGATAAAAGTCTATTTGGGGAGTGATAGGGCCATAGATACATTGAGTTTATAAACCCTCTATGCATCCCTGCTGACTACTAACCAGTGCCTGTTGGATGCCCCAGATAACCTAGAGAAAATTTGAAGCCTGAAGAAATCTGTAAACTTACTGAACCATTCAGTGTTGTATATTGTGGGGTAAGATATTTCACATTTGAAATTAAGGCAAGGTTATTGCTTACTAAAACCAACAGCATTTAGAAGAACAAAACAAATTTAGAGCTGCTACAGAACAAAGGTATACATGTGGACCATTTCGATTCAGTGATTTACTAGACATCTTAGGTAATGCAGTAAGGCAAAAAGGGAAAAGAACTTGATTTTAGCAAGGTAGTATATTTCTAAAAGATACAATTTGATATACAAAGAGTCAATTGTATTTCTACTATATACTAAAAATCCCAAAAGAATATTTTAATTGTTCATTTACAATAGTGTATAAATATTTAGAAATAAATCTGACAAAAAAAATTCTTATGGGACAAGAAAGGAAATAATTGATTTGAGCTGTGATAATCGCATCTGGCCTGTGGATGAAGCCTCTCTCGCTTCCTTTCCTTTTTATTTACATTTCTAAAATAGCTCACTAATTTACGATTGCTCTTTAAAACTCTGAGAAATAAAAATGTGAAAACAGGAAATGACATAGAGAAAAGAGTTAACATTTGAGTTAGTTTGAGTTAACATTATAAATGTGCCAGAATAGCGACTCTTAAGAAGGCTGGCCAATGTGGGAATGTGAGACACTGGAACTGATTGGTGGGAGAATTTGAAACCACTCAAATTATATCATACATTTATCAATCTACCTATTCCATGCATGGGCAGAGTTGGTCCTTACTTGAAAATATTGCCTACAGAGGGAAGCAATAAGCTAGAAGAAGCTGGGCAATAGTAGGACGTGATATCTATTACCATCTAACAAAGTGTCATAATATGTACTCTCAGTAGTAAAAGACATAAAATATAAAATTCTTAAAGTCAGACATTCTCTCCACTTGTGGGAAATAAGCTAGAGAATGCCAGCACATCAACTGGAAAACAACAATTTCCCAAAGAACTGGAATCACTGCTAATAATCAAATACTTCAAACAAATCATAAAAATAATAAGGTTTTGGAATTTGGTTAGAACTAATATAAGTCATAAAACCCGAAAAAATATACTAACACGCCAACAATTCACAAATTGTCATTAAGGTCTTCTGTGAGAAAGTTTTTCATTCTTGCTAATTCATGTATCTAAAAAGGAAATGTCTTTTCATGTGTGTTTATTCTGGAATATTGGAAAATTTTTAAGAAATTAATAATTACTGTTTTAGAGAAAAACAGTCATATAATTCAAAATACAAACGCCTCACTTATAAGAAAATGTAATGAATAGGCTAGCTTGGATATTTAAATATTCTTAAACACACAACTATAAACTTTATTTTTGCTCACATAGGTACACATAAATGCATTTCCGTGCAGTAGAAACTGATAGAAGTAATTATCTCCATGTAATTATACTTAAATACAGAAAAATTTCCTCTTTATTTTACTTGTTAAATAAATATTCCCAAGTACTCTGTCCTTAGAATTCTGGTCTCCTCATTCCATAAATACCATCTCCATGCAATTTTATCCACATGTAGTATAAACACTATATGAAATCACTGTTGTTGCAAGTCCCTGAGATCTTGGCATTGTCTGTTCATGCAATATGTCTTGCTCCATTCTGATTGATGCAGAGCCCTAAAATTATATCAACACTTTAAGAGAAAATAATTTCCCCCAAAATGTCCACAGCTTAGAACTATGCCTAACCACATTCAAAACAACAGTTTGATTCTATCAAGTTAGCAAAAAGAATACTCATTCTACACAGAAATCACTCATTCTGTCAACAAGTTTTGAGTGCCTACCATACGTCAGGCACTATGTCAAGATTTAAGACTACAACAGTAAATAATACTTAGCATCTTTCCTAGTTATTTTGGAACCACATTTGATGAATCAAAAATGAAATGATTCTGTTTCATGTATTGGTGAATACTGTTAGCTAGACAAGCCAAGAGTGGTAGGAAGAATACCCGGCCTCATGTAGGGTAATAGAAAGTGTTTGGTTTTGTTTTCAATTTTAAGAGGATAAGACATTAAATTTGATACTTGAAAGGTTAGAGGAGCTATCCAAATTGGAGGAGTTTAAAGTAGTTAGGAAATTCGAGACAGAAGAAGCAATTTGTGCATAATCTTTGGAGTCCAGAGAAAGAATGTCACGTCTTTGGGGGCTGCATCATGAAGAGCCCTGTACACTGTAGAAGACTGACTGCTTCTTGTTGAACTGAGTAGCCAAGGCAAGCAAGCTCTCTATCCAGCAGCCTGAGCGAGTGAGTGAGTGTATGTCTGTGTGCATGTGTGTGTGTTCTTCTTCCCTGTAGTAATATATGAGGAACATGTTATAGGTAATTTATTTCGCACCTATGATTTTCTTGGAATAGCTGTTACCCTAGGCAAAACCATGTATTTATTGCTCTCAAAGAACACTCAGAGTGTTACAGGTGAAGGAAGGTGATGAGAAGAGTGATGATATTAATAAAGTCAGTTATGTTCAGGAACAGATAAACTACAGAAAGTCCACTCCTCAGTCAACTGGAAAGTTACTGTTGTCATTTGAGCCTCCAGTTTATTCTGCCCAATTTGTCCTCTTTGCTGTCATCCTTTCCACACCCTTCCCACACTTCTAAGTCCTCATGACCTTACCCTAATTCCTAGCAAGATCTGATTTAAAGAACAATCTTCAGCTCATTCACTGCAAAGCAGAAAGAATAATAACTTAAATAACTTTGGTTTATGGTACTACAATCTTCCTTCAAAAAAATCTATCTAAAGTTATTTAAAAGTTTTGTATTTCTGGATAACTTTATTTTCTGTGGAGGAAGGAGTGACCATTTGAACAAACAATCTAAGAAACTTCTGTCTTCAAAATTATTATAAACCACAAGTGTGTCCTTGGGGGACCTAGGGAAATCACTGAATATTAAAACTCTGTACATGAATCTGTACTAATACATTTTATATGTATTGAAGAGGCCCCATGAGAAAAACATGGCACCAACTAGTACGCTATTACAATAAATCAGAGAAGAAACAGGTGAACAAAAGCAGTGGAAATAAGAATAAAAAAGAGTCATAAGCTTGAGAGATTTCAGAGTTAAGAACACAGACTAAACTTCAAATTTCTGGTTCGAATGTAAGGAGCTTGGAAGTCACCACTGTATCCGAACAAGTAGAATACTGAACGAACTGTAAAATCAACAACTGTCTTTAGATCCCTAAGAGAAGTGAGGTCACAGGGAAAATTGCTACCTCGCCCCCAAATTGTAGAGATATAAAGGCAAATACAACTTACCAGAATCACAACTTAACAGAACAGAAACCTCTTGGAAACCAGTACCAGGGTAGGAAAACCTGAACTGTAATTGACAAATTGCCAGGGTGTCGTTAGTTCATTTACTTGTGACAGTAGATTTTAATGTCTTCATTTTTAGATAAGAAGATTTAAGCTCCCTGAGTTGCTTGACCTTCTGTTTCCCTACACTGCTTACTAAGACACCTTTGACAACTTGATCTTCAGAGGGTAGAAGAGGCCTGAATTATGACATTCTGTTTAGTGGGTGGCTCTGAAGGAAATGTGACATTTGGAAAATGGGAAGTCTTGGGAGGCCTCTGAGCCTTTAAGGAAGAATGTACCAAAAGACAGAAGAGGTAACTCTCAGAGGGGAGGTAGGATGGTGCAAATAATACTTCATTCACTTCAAACTAGGGCAATTCTCTTTAACAGGACTGGCCTCAGGTCAAATAAAAATAAGTCAATGATTATTCAGTTATGTCAGCTGCCCATTTGGCAAACACTATGGTGAGTAATAAAGCCCTTTCTATATTCTGTCAATGGTCCATGACTGCCCTTAATGAGAAATCTTTGGGTTTGCAGTATTTTTAAAGCTAAGAAAGAGGAAGGACAACTGATTCTCATTTATTTTGCATGTGACCCAA
Source organism: Delphinus delphis (assembly GCF_949987515.2). Classification (NCBI taxonomy): domain Eukaryota; kingdom Metazoa; phylum Chordata; class Mammalia; order Artiodactyla; family Delphinidae; genus Delphinus; species Delphinus delphis. The sequence continues at coordinate 24,726,897 of NC_082691.1, read as the reverse complement.
GTTATTTGAGTCAACACCTAACAATATAAATCCAATACCCTGACTGCTAGATCTAAGCTTACCTAAAAGAAATTTTCTAATTTACATAGAACATATTTTCAATTTTAAAATGAGTGCAACCCTGATATCCTGGATACGTATGGGATTCATGGTAACATTTCACATAGAAATAACTTCAGCACACAGAGAGATAAAGCAAAGACTTTGTTGTGAGGAACGTTGAAAAGTCCTGGGAGACTTTACCTAGAACAACAATGAACTTCTGGCAATGTGGTGAGTTATGACACTAAACTGGTTCACTGGATCCATATAGCAGAAACATGAGAATTTCAAGCCCCCCAGATCAGTGGAGATTTTCAAACTGGGCTTAGGAGAATATATTTAGCCATGTTGTGGAAACTGAATGGGAGGGGTAAGAGCAGCAGGCTAGGAAACCTATTACCAAGGTCTAAGTAAGATTTCTTCATGGTCTGAACTCAGGGAAGGAGGAGTGTACATTCAAAAACCTCACAAGGGGGAAACCTTCAAGATGGCAGAGGAGTAAGATGTGGAGATCACTTTCCTCCCCACAAATACATCTACATGTGGAACAACTCCTACAGAATACCTACTGAACGCTGGCAGAAAACCTCAGACTTCCCAAAAGGCAAGAAACTCTCCCATGTACCAGGGTAGGGCAAAAGAAAAAAGAAAAAACAGAGACAAAAGAATAGGGACGGGACCTGTATCACTGGGAGGGAGCTGTGAAGGAGGAAAAGTTTCCACACACTAGGAAACCCCTTCACTGCTGGAGATGGGCGGGGGGCGGGGGGGGAAGCTTTGGAGCCACAGAGGAGAGTGCAGCAACAGGGGTGCAGAGGGTGAAGCGGATAGATTCCTGCACAGAGGATTGGTGCTGACCAGCGCTCACCAGCCCGAGAGGCTTGTCTACTTACCCGCCGGGCCGGGCGGGGGCTGGGAGCTGAGGCTCGGGCTTCGGAGGTCAGACCCCAGGGAGAGGACTGGGGTTGGCTGCGTGAACACAGCCTGAAGAGGGCTAGTGCGCCACAGTTAGCTGAGAGGGAGTCTGGGAAAGAGTCTGAAACTGCCTAAGAGGCAAGAGACCATTGTTTTGGGGTGCACGAGGAGAGGGAATTCAGAATACCGCCTAAACGAGTGCCAGAGATGGGCGCGAGCTGTGGCTATCCGCGCAGACACCAGAGATGGGCGTGAAATGCTAAGGCTGCTGCTGCGACCACCAAGAAGCCTGTGTGCAAGCACAGGTCACTATCCACACCTCCCCTCCCAGGGGTCTGTGCAGCCCGCCACTGCCAGGGTCCCATGATCCTCAGGCTGTTGCAACGTCATGCTGGCCTCTACCGCCACAGGCTTTCCCCCCATTCCGTACCCCTCCCTCCCCCCCAGCCTGATGAGTCAGAGCCCCCTAATAAGGTGCTATTTTAACCCCAGCCTGTCTGAGAGAAGAACACACGCCCTCAAGTGACCTACACGCAGAGGTGGGACCAAATCCAAAGCTGAACCCCCAGAGCTGTGCGAACAAAGAAGAGAAAGGGAGATTTCTCCCAGCAGCCTCAGGAGCAGCAGATTCAAACTCCACAGTCAACATGATGTACCCTGCATCTGTGGAATACAAAAATAGACAACGAATCATCCCAAAATTGAGGCGGTAGACTTCGGGAGCAACGGTAGAATTGGGGTTTGCTTTATACATCTAATTTGTCTCTGGTTTTATGTTTATCTTAGTTTAGTATTCAGAGTTTATTATCATTGGTAGATTTTTTTATTGATTTGGTTGCTCTCTCGCTTTTTTGTTTTCTTTTTTTATATATAGGTATATATTACTTTCTCGCTTTTTGTGAATGTGTAAGTGTATGGTTCTTTGTGTGATTTTGTCTGTAGAGCTTTGCTTTTACCATTTGTCCTAGGGTTCTGTCTGCCCTTTTTTTATTATTACTTTTTAATCTTTTATTTTTAATCATTTTTAAAATTTTAATAACTTTATTTTATTTTATTATTTTTTCTTTCTTTCTTTCTTTTTTTCTCCCTTTTCTTCTGAGCTGTATGGCTGAGAGTGTCTTAGTGCTCTGGCCACATGTCAGGCCTGTGCCTCTGAAAGGGGAGAGCTGAGATCAGGACATTGGTCCACCAGAGACCTCCCGGCTCCACATAATATCAAACAGCGAAAGCTCTCCTTGAGATCTCCATCTCAACACTAAGGGCCGGTTCCACTCAATGACCAGCAAGCTACAGTGCTGGACACCCTAAGGCAAACAACTAGCAACAAAGGAACACAACCCCACCCATTAGCAGAGTGGCTGCCTAAAATCATAATGTCACAGACACCCCAAAACACACCACCCGACGTGGTCCTGTCCACCAGAAAGACAAGATCCAGCCTCATCCACCAAAACACAGGCACCAGTCCCCTCCACCAGGAAGCCTACACAACCCACTGAACCAACCTCACCCACTGGGGGCAGACACCAAAAACAACGGCAACTACGAACCTGTAGATTGCAAAAAGGAGACCCCAAACACAGTAAGATAAGCAAAATGAGAAGACAGAAAAACACACAGCAGATGAAGGAGCAAGGTAAAAACCCACCAGACCAAACAAATGAAAAGGAAATAGGCAGTCTACCTGAAAAAGAATTCAGAGAAATGATAATAAAAATGATCCAAAATCTTGGAAACAGAATGGAGAAAATACAAGAAATGTTTAACAAGGACGTAGAACAACTAAAGAGTGAACAAACAATGATGAACACTACAATAAATGAAATTTAAAATTCTCTAGGAGTCAATAGCAGAATAATTGAGGCAGAAGAACGGATAAGTCAACTGGAAGATAAAATAGTGGAAATAACTATCACAGAGCAAAATAAAGAAAAAAGAATGAAACGAATTGAGGACAGTCTCAAAGACCTCTGGGACAACATTAAATGCATCAATATTTGAATTATAGGCAAATGCTAACAGCCATAAAAGGGGAAATCGACAGTAACGCAATCATAGTAGGGGACTTTAACAGACTTTCACCAATGGACAGATCACCCAAAATGAAAATAAATAAGGAAACAAAGCTTTAAATGATACATTAAACAAGATGGACTTAACTGATATTTATAGGACATTCCATCCAGAAACAACAGAATACACTTTCTTCTCAAGTGCTCATGGAACATTCTCCAGGGTAGATCACATCTTGGGTCACAAATCAAGCCATAGTAAATTTAAGAAAATTGAAATCATATCAAGTATCTTTTCTGACCACAATGCTATGAGACTAGATATCAATTACAGGAAAAAAATCTGTAAAAAATACAAACACATGGAGGCTAAACAATAACTACTAAATAACCAAGAGATCACTGAAGAAATCAAATAGGAAATCAAAAAACACCTAGAAACAAATGACAATGAAAACAAGAGGACCCAAAACCTATGGGATGCAGCAAAAGCAGTTCTAAGAGGGAAGTTTATAGCAATACAATCCTACCTCAAGAAACAACAAACATCAGAAATAAACAACCTAACCTTAAACTAATTAGAGAAGGAAGAAAAAAAACCCAAAGTTAGCAGAAGGAAAGAAATCATAACGATCAGATCAGAAATAAATGAAAAAGAAATGAAGGAAATGATAGCAAAGATCAATAAAACTAAAAGGTGGTTCTCTGAGAAGATAAACAAAATTGATAAACCATTAGCCAGACTCATCAAGAAAAAAAGGGAGAAGACTCAAATCAATAGAATTAGAAATGAAAAAGGTGAAGTAACAACTGACACTGCAGAAATACAAAGGATCATGAGAGATTACTACAAGCAACTATATGCCAACAAAATGGACAACCTGGAAGAAATGGACAAATTCTTAGAAAAGCACAACCTTCCAAGACTGAACCAGGAAGAAATAGAGAATATAAATAGACCAATCACAAGTACCAATCACAAGAAATTGAGACTGTGATTAGAAAACTTCCAACAAACAAAAGCCCAGGACCAGATGGCTTACAGGCGAATTCTATCAAACATTTAGAGAAGAGCTTACACCTATCCTTCTCAAACTCTTCCAAAATATAGCAGAGGGAGGAACACACCCAAACTCATTCTATGAGGCCACCATCACCCTGATACCAAAAGCAGACAAATATACTACAAAAAAAGAAAATTACACACCAATATCTCTGATGAATATAGATGCAAAAATTGTCAACAAAATGCTAGCAAACAGAATCCAACAGCACATTAAAAGGATCATACACCATGATCAAGTGGGGTTTATCCCAGGAATGCAAGGATTCTTCAATACATGCAAATCAATCAATGTGATAAACCATATTAACAAACTGAAGGAGAAAAGCCATATGATAATCCCAGTAGATGCAGAAAAAGCTTCTGACAAAATTTAACACCCATTTATGGTAAAAAACTCTCCAGAAAATAGGCATAGAGGGAACCTACCTCAACTAAATAAAGGCCATATATGACAAACCCACAGCCAACATCGTTCTCAATGGTGAAAAACTGGAACCATTTCCTCTAAGATCAGGAACAAGAAAAGGTTGTCTACTCTTGCCACTATTATTCGACATAATTTTGAAAGATTTAGCCACAGAAATCAGAGAAGTAAAAGAAATAAAAGGAATCCAAATGGGAAAAGAAGAAGTAAAGCTGCCACTGTTTGCAGATGACCTGATACTATACATAGAGAATCCTAAAGATGCTACCAGAAAATTACCGGAGCTAATCAATGAATTTGGTAAAGTAGCAGGATACAAAATTAATGCACAGAAGTCTCTTGCATTCCTATACACTAATGATGAAATATCTGAAAGAGAAATTAAGGAAACACTCCCATTGCAACAAAAAGAATAAAATACCTAGGAATAAAACTACCTCAGAGACAAAAGACCTGTATGCAGAAAAGTATAAGACACTGATGAAATTAAAGACGATACAAACAGATGGGGAGATATACCGTGTTCTGGGATTGGAAGAATCAACATTGTGAAAATGACTGCAATACCCAAAGCAATCTACAGATTCAGTCCAACACCTATCAAACCACCTATGGCATTTTTCACAGAACTAGAACAAAAAAATTCACAATTTGTATGGAAACACAAATGACCCCAAATAGCAAAAGCAATCTTGAGAAAGAAAAACAGAGCTGGAGGAATCAGGCTCCTGGACTTCAGACTATACTACAAAGCTACAGTAATCAAGACAGTACGGTACTGACACAAAAACAGAAATACAGATCAATGGAAAAGCATGGAAAGTCCAGAGATAAACCCACACACATATGGTCACCTTATCTTTGATAAAGAAGTCAAGAACATACAATGGAGAAAAGACAACCTCTTCATAAGTGGTGCTGGGAAAACTGGACAGCTACATGTAGAAGAATGAAATTAGAACACTCCCTAACACCATACACAAAAATAAACTCAAAATGTATTAAAGACATAAATGTAAGGCCAGACACTACACTATCATCTTAGAGGATAACATAGACAGAACACTCTATGACATAAATCACAGCAAGATCCTTTTTGACCCACCTCCTAGAGAAATGGAAATGAAAACAAAAATAAACAAATGGGACCTAATGAAACTTCAAAGCTTTTGCACAGCAAAGGAAACCATAAACAAGATGAAAAGACAACCCTCAGAATGGGAGAAAATATTTGCAGACAAAGCAAATTACAAAGGATTAATCTCCAAAATTTACAAGCAGCTCATGCAGCTCAATATTAGACGAACAAACAACTCAATCCAAAAATGGGCAGAAGACCTCAATAGACATTTCTCCAAAGAAGATATAGAGATTGCCAACAAAGACACGAAAGGATGCTCAACATCACTAATCATTAGAGAAATGATTATTATTTATTATTATATAATAATAATAATATTATTATTATTATTTTTGTGGTATGCGGGCCTCTCACTGTTGCGGCCTCTCCTGTTGCGGAGCACAGCCTCTGGACACGCAGGCTCAGCAGCCACGGCTCACGGGCCCAGACACTCTGCGGAAGGCAGGTTTTTGAGCACAACTCTCTGACTCCAAGAAAAGGTATTCCTTTCACTGCATCGAGTTTCCATTTTATGCTCCTCTTTTCATCAAGCATCTATTAGCTTTTTCTAGATAGTAGTTCTTATGTTTGCATATTATTTTAAAATTACTTTTCCACATTTAATACCCTAATTCTCATCCTTATTTTCTAATGTTTTAATTACTGTAATAGACTCCTGACTTGATCATCTATTTCTATTCTCTTTCTTCCAAGCCAGCTGACATGGTACTGGTGGGTTTACATTCTTAAGACATCACTTCTACTTGGCTACTCCCTTATTCAAAAATATTTATTGGCTCCTTCCAAGCTTTATAGTAAACTTTCTACCTTGGAATATAATTCCCTTCACCATCTTGTTTCAATCTATTTTTCTAAGTATATCTCCCATTTTTCCCAAATACACACAGTCCTTGAGCCAAACTCATCTGTTCATGGCAACTCACCATGCTGTCTCTTAAACTTACCTGTGTCTGTAGGGATTCCTGCCTCTGGTTCTCAGGACATGCAATTTGCTTCATCTGGAAAAGCCATAAATGCTACTCTGTACTGAATTCCTATGATCCTCCAGGAACCATGTTTGGAGTTTTACAGACATTATTTATAATCTTCAAAAGAACATTGTAAACAAAAAACAACCCAAATGAAAAATGGGCAGAAGATCTAAACAGACATTTCTCCAAAGAAGAAATACAGATGGCCAATAGGCACATGAAAAAGATGTTCAACATCATTAATTATTAGAGAAATGCAAATCAAAACTACAACGAGGTACCACCTCACACTGGTCAGAATGGCCATCATGAAAAATTCTACAAATAACAAATGCTGGAGAGGGTGTGGAGAAAAGGCAAATCTCCTACACTGTTGGTGGGAATGCAGCCACTGTGGAAAACAGTGTGGAGGTTCCTCAGAAAAGTAAAAATAGAATTATCACATTATCCAGCAATCCTACTCTTGGACATACATCCAGACAAAACTATAATTTAAAAAGATGCACGCACTCCTACATTCATAGCAGCACTATTCCCAATAGCCCAAACACGGAAACAACCTAAATGTCCACTGACAGATGAATAGGTAAAGAAGATGTGGTATATATGTATACAATGGAATACTACTCAGCCATAAAAAGAATGAAAGAATGCCATTTGCAGCAACAAGGATGCAAACAGAGATGATCATACTAAGTGAAGTAAGTCAGAAGGAGAAAGACTAATACCATATGGTATATCACTTACATGTGGAATCTAAAATTGACACAAATGAACCTACCCATGAAACAGAAACAGACTCACGGACCTAGAGAACAGACTGGCGGTTGCCAAGGGGGAGGGGGTTGGGAGAGGAATGGAGTGGGAATTTGGGGTTAGCACATGTAAGCTTTTACATATAGAATGGATAAACAACAAGATCCTACTGTATAGCACAGAGAACTATATTCAGTATCCTGTGATAAACCATAATGGAAAGAATATTTTTAAAAAGAATGTATATATATATGTATAACTGAATCACTTCACCTCACAGCAGAAATTAACACAACACTGTAAATCAACTATACTTCAATAAGAAAATTAAAACTGAAGAAAAACAACTCTAAGCCTCTCAGTCCTTAAATACTAAGGAATTTATACAAGATGACACAATTACTAAGAAAATGGCATGTCTGCCTACAAATTACATGTCCTTTCAGTATTCTACACTGTGTTCTGAATGCCTTTTCTTTTAAATTTTATCTATAATTAAAAGTATAGCTAAAATCATAACTTCTTCATATCACATTTCTTATATATAAAAGCATGTAAAAACCATAGGTCTCTCCTCTGAACTCCTTAAATCGTGTGTGTGTGTGTGTACAATTCTTTTGACATTAACTGTAAACCTCATGTACCATAGTTCTCTTTTCATGTATAGCTGTAGTGTTGCCCTAACTATATTTTATATTCTTAAAGAGTATCATTTTTCATTGTGACTACAGTTCAGAACTTCGGTAGAAATGTAAGTAGGGTGGAATAGGCAGAGAAATCACTTGACGATTTGCCAGGGAAAGGATAATTCAATGAAGACGTGAACTTATTCTTTAGCTAGCACAATGAAGGGCGAGATAAATACACAGTCATTGGAACAGGTTCATTTCTCTTCCTGCTCGCATCAAGCAGACAGTAATGTCTCTCTAACCCATATGTGGGTAGAATATAGAAATGACAACAAGAGTGAAAATACAGGAACGGGGTTAGCGTTTTTGTGACTGCTTTCAGGCTTTCACGTGCTTCACGTGGTACGGGAAAAGGAGGAAATAACCAGATTAGGATTCACGTAGCGTGAGTCACAGAAAGGGGGCCAAAGTTGGTACATACAGTGAAGTTCTGCAATGGCTGGGTGACGTCTGAATCTTAAGGCAGCGTTCACAGCAAGAGTTTGCACGGGGTGAGATGAATGGATTTTGCAGAGGGAGGTACCCCAGGAAATCTTAGAGTCCATATGCAGGCCAAACACGTAATATCGAAAAGCCACTTGCAGTTATTTAAATAAAAATGATTAAAATTAAATAAAATATAAAACTTAGTTCCTTAGTTGTACTAGCCACACTTCAAGTGTTCACTAGCCACACGCAGCTAGCGGACGCTGAACTGGGCTGTGCAGATACGGAACATCTCCTTTCACTGCAGAGGAGTTCTGACTAAAGTACCAATAACATACAGTATTTCAGATTTCTGTTTCCAAAGCCTACAGCGCGTCAATTAGTATGAGTAAGAAGTTGGCTAATGTAAATAAATTGCAGTAAGTTCAATTAGTACTATAAAAGTGGTGCCAGTAAACTTTTGTATTTTTCACAGAATATCACTTTCAAGTTAGGATGGAGTTGAAAGTACTCGATGCAGTTGTGTTTGAATTCGGCATTAACATATTTTTTAAGTTGAGAAAGGGCTATGTGGCAACAAGAACAGCCCAAGGTTAATGATGAAAGGCATGAAGTTTCACAAAATGGGAAATAGGATGTGATTCCTTTTGATTCGGATTTAGAATAAACATAGGAAAGAAATGTAAAATTTAGGAGAACGGTGGATTGAGATCAACTAGTGTAGGCTTAAAAGTTTGTCTTAAATTTAAACAATGGATGTGTCATAAGAAACGTTGCCATTTGCTCCTTGGGAATATAAATCTTCCAGCCCCATGATGCCAGATTGAATAAGCGTGTCATTAAAAGAAAAGAGGAAGTAAGATTCTTTAAGGGACTGCTCCAATAATCAGGGAGAGAGAGGGAACTATGTGTCTGGATAAGGGAGTTGGCAAAGGAAGTGGAAAGGGAGAAAAGGATTTGAAAGCACTTTTGAGTGCCATCGAACTATATTAAACATAGGAAGAAAGGAAGAATCAGAAATGGCTCAGATTTCAAGTGTGAGGGATGAAGAGAATTATGCTGTTGCGCAGGGGAATGGGGGAGGGCTCATCAGGAACTACGGTGAGTTCACTTTCAAACACTTTCACTTTGAAGTGCTGTAGGACTAGCCACAAACTGAAGTGGGGGTGGTCTATGTGGAGGTAAACATTTGGGGTAAACAGCTTCATCTCGTGATCGTGGAACCCTAAAGAGGAAACGAGATTGCCTGGAGAGGGAACAGGGGATTTAAGACAGAAACATGAAAAAAAACTGGCTTTAGAAATGAGTATGAGAGGAAGAATTTAGCGAAGACAAGGTGAGAAGGTAGAAAAGGAGAATAGCCCTAGCATGAAGCCCTAGTGAGAGAGGCTTCAGAGGAATGAGTGCTTAGCAATCTCCAAATCTGCAAAGAATTCAAGGACAACTCCTAAAAGAAAAAGGATTGGATGATTTGGCGAACGTGAATGGCTGCTGAGACATGTTGGTAGAGGCGGATGGGTGGGGTTGCATGACTGATACAAGGAGTTATTTAAATAAGAGCTGATAAGGAAGTAAGTCACTATTTTATTCTTTTTCTTTTTTTCTTGTATCTCCAACACATGTTCCCACTCTTGCTATTTCACTGAGAAAACAGAAGCAACCAGAGGAGACATTTAAACCCTTCCACCGTCACACCTAACCTCTAACTGCTTCTGTATTTCTTTACTTTTCCTTCTCTCGTTACTGTGAATGAACTGTCTGGTGTTCTAATAGAAAACAACCATCCACGGTGCACTACATCCCATCCCTCATCACCTACTCAAGGATATCACTTTAACAATACCATCCCTTCTCTATTATGTGCTATCAAATTTTAACATTTTTCCTCTCCACTGTGTCTTTCTCATCAGCATATACAAAACCATCCTTTTTTTTTTTAATTGGGGTATAGTTGCTTTATAATGTTGTGTTATTTTCTACTGTACAACAAAGTGAATCAGCTATATGTATACCTATATCCCCTCCCTCTTGGACCTCCCTCCCACCCCCTCTGTCCCAATCCTCCCACCTAGGTCACCAAAGAGCACCGAGCTGAGCTCCCTGCACTATACAGCAGGTTCCCACTAGCTAAGCTATCCGTTTTACACATGGTAGTGTATATACGTCAATCTCAATGTCCCAATTCATCCCTCCCTTCCCCCTGCCCTGTGTCCGCACATCATTTCTCTACATCTGCATCTCTATTCCTGCCCTGCGAATAGGTTCATCTGCACCATTTTTCTAAATTCAACATATATGTGTTAATATACGATATTTGTTTTTCTCTTTCTGACCTACTTCACTCTGTACGACACAGATGGACCAAAAGCAGCCTCGTTTTTTTTTTTTTGCAGTACGCGGGCCTCTCACTGCTGTGGCCTCTCCCGTTGCAGAGCACAGGCTCCGGACGCGCAGGCTCAGCGGCCATGGCTCACGGGCCCAGTCGCTCCGCAGCACGTGGGATCTTCCCGGACCGGGGCACGAACCCGTGTCCCCTGCATCAGCAGGCGGACTCTCAACCGCTGCGCCACCAGGGAAGCCCCAGCCTCTTTTTTTTAAACATCTTTATTGGCGTATGATTGCTTTACAATGGTGTATTAGTTTCTGCTGTATGACAAAGTGAATCAGCTATACATATACATATATCCCCATATCCCCTTCCTCTCGTGTCTCCCTCCCACCCTCCCTATCCTACCCCTCTAGGTGGTCACAAAGCACTGAGCCGATCTCCCTGTGCTATGCGGCTGCTTCCCACTAGCTATCTAGTTTACATTTGGTAGTGTATATATGTCAATGCTACTCTCTCACTTCATCCCAGCTTATCCTTCCCCCTCCCCATGTCCTGAAGTCCATTCTCTACGTCTGCGTCTTTATCCCTGTCCTGCCCCTAGGTTCTTCAGAACCTTTTTTTTTTTTTTTAGATTCCATATATATGTGTTAGCATACGGTATGTTTTTCTCTTTCTGACTTACTTCACTCTGTATGATAGACTCTAGGTTCATCCACCTCATTACAAATAACTCAATTTCGTTTCTTTTTATGGCTAATATTCCAATTGTATATATGTGCCACATCTTCTTTAACCATTCATCTCTTGATGGACACTTAGGTTGCTTCCATGTTCTGGCTATTGTAAATAGAGCTGCAATGAACACTGTGGTACATGACTCTTTTTGAATTATGGTTTTCTCACGGTATATGCCCAGTAGTGGGATTGCTGGGTCATATGGTAATTCTATTTTTAGTTTTTAATGAACCTCCATACTGTTCTCCATAGTGGCTGTAACAATTTATATTCCCACCAACAGTACAGGAGGCTTCCCTTTTCTCCACACCCTCTCCAGCATTTATCGTTTGTAGATTTTTTGATGATGGCCATTCTGACTGGTGTGAGGTGATACCTCATTGTACTTTCGATTTGCATTTCTCTAATGATTAGTGATTAGTGATGTTGCGCATCCTTTCACGTGTTTGTTGGCAATCTGTATATCTTCTTTGGAGAAATGTCTATTTAGGTCTTCTGCCCATTTTTCGATTGGGTTTTTTTTTGTTTTTTTGATATTGAGCTGCATGAGTCCCTTGTATATTTGAGGGATTAATCCTTTGTCAGTTGCTTCATTGGCAAATATTTTCTCCCATTCTGAGGGTTGTCTTTTCATCGTGTTTATGGTTTCCTTTGCTGTGCAAAAGCTTTTAAGTTTCATTAGGTCCCACTGTAGTTTTGTTTTTATTCCCATTTCTCTAGGAGGTGGGTCAAAAAGGATCTTGCTGTGATTTATGTCAAAGAGTGTTCTTCCTATGTTTTCCTCTAAGAGTTTTATAGTGTCTGGCCTTACATTTAGGTCTTTAATCCATTTCGAGTTTTTTTTGTGTATGGTGTTAGGAAGTGTTCTAATTTCATTCTTTTACATGTGGCTGTCCCGTTTTCCCAGCACCACTTATTAAAGAGGCTGTCTTTTCTCCACTGTATATTCTTGCCTCCTTTATCAAAGACAAGGTGCGTGGGTTTATCTCTGGGCTTTCTATCCTGTTCCATTGATCTATATTTCTTTTTTTGTGTCAGTACCATACTGTGTTGATTACTGTAGCTTTGTAGTATAGTCTGAAGTCAGGGTGCCTGATTCCACCAGCTCCATTTTTCTCTCTCAAGATTAAAGCAGCCTTTTTTGATCAACTTCCCCTACCAGTTACCATGCTAGTCCTCTCATTTCCTGTACAGGAAAGCACCTTGAAAGCAATGTCCATTGCAGTCTCTACTCTTTCTCCCCTCCCCCCCTTTTTTTGTTCTTTTGGGTTGTTTTTCCACTCTTGACAATGCCTTGAAACCACTATTATCCAGGACAATGTTTCTAAATTCTGTATCACCTCTAGAATCAGTCAACAGGGGACACTTCCCTGGGCCCTGCAACTTGGAAATTCCTGCTCTTCACAGGCTGAGCTTCTCCCCAGTGGAGCAAGGAGTTCAGGGGCCAAGGGGAAATGCCCACCTGGAGCCTACACTCCTCTTGTAGCCCACACTCCAGGCAACCAGAACCCCATAATTTCTTGCTAAGATCACTTAAACCCACTTCAGGTTCTGCATGGGCCTCTTCTGTGAGTCTGACTACTCGGGAGTAGATCACACCACTGACATACTTATCCCTACGCCAGAGAGCTTGCCAAAAGGGATTGCCAAAAGGCAGCCTGTCTGTCGGCTGTTAACAGAGCTTGGCCAGGGCTTGCCTGTGCAAGAATTCTCGTGGCAGAGCACTGAGTGGATAGTGGGTAGAGAAGGGGGGTAGGATCCTTACACTTTCATATTTCACTAATGAAAAGGAGGCAAACTGTATTAAATTTGAACGTGTCTTTTCACAGCATTATCAAGTTACTTTTTTAAGTAAGAGGAAAGAATTTTTAAGTTTGTAAGCTTGATTTATGACATAAATATTTAGATGTCTAGTACACATACTTTGAATGATACTCTGGCCCTGGAAATGTTAGATGTAGGCCGTATCAGACTCAAAGATTAATTCTCAGTATATTTTTTACTTGACCAGTCAGTAGCTTTTGACAGAGTTAGTCACTCCATTTTCTTAAGACCCTTTCTTCCCTTGGCTTCTAGGAGGACAATCTATTCTCCAGACTCTTCTCCTTCCACATTAGCAGCAACTTCTCAGACTTCTTTAAATGACCTTGGACACAGTCCCTGAACCTCTTTTCTCTCTTTACATGTTCCCTTGATTATTTCATCTACTTTTGTAGCTTTAAATGTCATTATCTGCTGATGACTTTCAAATTACATTCTAGCCCTCATATGATATTACTTATATGTGGAATCTGAAAAAAATGATACAAACGAACTTATTTTCAAAACAGAAACAGATTCCCAGACAAAGAAAACAAACTTATGGTTATCAATGGGGAAAGCTATAGGGGGATGGGGGAGGGATAAATTAGGAGTATGGGATTAACCTATACACACTACTATATATAAAATAGGTAAACAGCAAAGACCTACTGTATAGCACAGGGAACTACACTCAATATCTTCTAATAACTTATCATGGAAAATTATCTGAAAAAGAATACATGCATATATGTATGTATGTATAACTGAATCACTTTGTTGTACACTTGAAACAAACACAACATTGTAAATTAACTATACCTCAATTTAAAAAGTTATATTCTAGCCAAAATTCTGACATTGAAATGCATGTATGGGTAGCCTGCTTGAACACTTAATGCGGCTAATAATTTTTCAAATATGATATTCAAAATTGAGCTCCTGATTTTTCTCCTCCGAATCTGCTTGTTCCATAGTATTCCTCATCTCAATATGTAGAAACTCCATTCTTAAAATTACTCAAGCCCCTTTCTTTCTCTTAAACACTGCATCTCAAACCCTGCCAGTTCTACCTGTAACATGTGTCTGAAATCTGTCCATTTGTTACCATGGCAACAATCCAGCCTAAATCACATTGCCTTTTACCCGGACTACTGCGAAATTTTCCTAATTTTCAACATGTCATCCATAATTCTCCCGTGAACATGTTGGTTCTATCAATTTATTCCCCTGCTCAAATCCCTGCAGTGTTTTCCAAACTCTCACAGGGTTAAGTCCTGAGCTAATTTAGGAGTCCCTCAATAATCTGAAGGACCCACCCTATGCTCACTCACTCTTTTCTTCTTCTACTACTGTCCCTGCACTCACTCTACTCCAGCCACCCTGGTTCCCTGTGATTCTTCAATCACACTAGGCCAATGCCTGCCTCAAAGCCTTCACAATTTCTATTCCCTTCGCTCAGATTTGTCTTTCTCTAGATGTCTGTGTTTTTCATTCCTCATCTCTTTGATGTCTTTGCCCAAATGTTACTGAAGTGAACATTCTGCTGCACCACTAAGAGCTCCTTTCACGACTGAGACACTTGTTCTTCCAGCTACCGGCAGTTTTGGCAGCTGAGTACCTCTCCAGGGAGGGGTCCTTGACCAAAAGAGCTGCCTTGCCCAAGGTTATAACTCTCACCTGAAAGCAACCCTCATCCAATGACTGGCAACTTGGGAGTATAAACGTTAATCTCCCTTCTCAAGTACAACTTTGAAGAATCATTCCAGTTACAGACTCCCCAAAGGATCAGTTGAAGCCCTTGTTACAACTGCATATAGTTCACCCTTTCCTACTGCCAAGCTCTGCCTCCCTCCTTCCATACAGGTGTATCTGCCAAAGGTGTTCTCCACCCCTCTTCTTCATGCAAATCTGCCTCAGATTCTGTTTCCAGGAAACGTAATCTGAGAGAGTTGGTACCAGGAGTGGTCCCTTAGAAGCAGACTGTAAATGGATATTGGAACTAGATTACCCACCACCCACTCTCAACCTTCAGCCAGCTGGGCAATTAGGGCCCCATTACTGGTGGTAGGTTTATGACTGATAGCCCCCGGCTTGCAATAGCAGTTAAGTTTTTAAAAAATTTCACTGGTAGTAATCTGAGATTGGAGATCAGTGAGAGACGATATATAAGTAAGAAAAATCTCAGTGTTTGAAAGAGTTAGGGCAAGTAGAAATTATAAGGATGGTAGCATCATGGCTGTTGCTGGGAGCTATTAATTCACTGAAAAATGACAATGGAAGGCCAAGGGTGATTAATCAGAAACTTAATGCAAAGTCCAAAAGACAGAGGATCTCCTGTAGAGATGAAGGTGGAAAAAGTAATGATCAGGCATAGGACTTAATTACAAAGACAGGAGAGTCCAACAGAAGACTGAATTTTCAACCTTGGCGAGACTGTAACACCAAAGTCAAGGTCTTCATGGAAAGGAATGGGACCTAGATAATTAGAATAGCGATGCCTGAGTTGATGCATCGAAAAGTCTTGAATCCTTAGATTCTACTTGGACCTTCTGAGCTGGCAAAAGTGTTACACAATTTCCTTTTAAAAATAACACCCCCTCTTGCATGAAGACAATGCAGAGTCCTTTGTCTTATAAGGTAATATTCAATCTAATGAGGATCTATACCCACTGCTTCAGGAGACCAGGTTAATAACTATAATCTACCTATGACATAATCTGACCAGGGAAGTTCTGGACCTGCTACCAGAAGAAAGAGCCCACAAGCCAAAAGAGCTCCAGAAACTATCCAACATGTACTTGCAGGAGCTAGATGAGTATATATTTATATACATACCTATATATATTTGGATGTTAAGGGTGCTAGATCAAAGGAAGGTGGAACATAAAGCTGGATAAAGGAGAAGTATCACACAGAAGCACTTTCCTATGATACAGGATGCCGACCCCCTAGGAAACAGTACCAACATATTTTCTAAGATGGCTCTTAGAAGCCTAGATATAGTGTTGTCCCAGGGAAAATGGTAGAGGAAGGCAACAAAAGGCTCAGAGAAGTTGGCTTCCTAGATTGGAAAAATAATCAGACTTTAGGAAATGATCAAACAGATTTCCATGTATTAAAATAGTAAGGAATGCACTAGTGGGGGGAGGAATTTCAGCATTATTGAGATGGTTCTCTATAGGCAGGGGTTGACGAAAGAAAATGCAATTACAGACCTAGGTTTCCTCAAAGCAATGGGCATTATAAGACCCCAAAATAATAGAAGCCAGGTACCAGCATTTAATTATGAGCACCAAAGCAGGTGTAATATTATAAAGAGAGTAAAGGTCAAGTGGCAGCCAGCAGAGCCTGATATGCAGAGACCTATGGAAATAGTTAATAGAACAGAGTGTTCTTAAGACCAAAATAAGTGAACAGGCCATATGAGTACTCCTGAATTTAAAGAACCCCAAGAGTCAAGGATAATTATTAGAGGGATAATGTCAAAAAATGTCTTGATCCCTTATTCTGTTTCCAGAACTGAGCTATTTCTCACAGCTAGATCCCAGATACTGAAAGATCCTCATGAAGGAGAAATCTTCAACACCATGACAAATGTATAAAATGAAGATTCACTAAACAAATCCTAGGAGGTCTGATTGGACTTTGATATGTGGGGACCAGCAGTAGCACTACGGCCCTCATGTTAGAGTGGAGACATATGGGAACCAGGTAATAAGTGTATCCTGGACCACATAAATGTCACAGTGGGCCCAGTGGATTCACAGACCCAGCCAGTAATTATTTCTCAATTCCCTGAATGTATAATTGGAATGGGTATATATCACAGTTGGAATGAACATACATGGCAGACTCCCCATTTTGCTTTTTCTGGCTTGTACAGTAAGAGTTAGCATAGTGAGGAACGTCAGATGGGAGCCTCTTTTACTGCCCCACCCAGTCCCCAGCTGTCATGGTCCTTAAATGGAGTGGAGTGCCCCAGTCTTTGTGCTCCATTTCAGTATAAATATGAAGGACCATCTCAGCTTTGAAGTTCCCCAGAGGGTTGGCTAAGTTCCCTGTTGCAACTCCACTGCACTCCAATTTCTCCTTTTGCCAATATTGCTTCCTTCACTCACTTACATGGAGTACTCCAAAGAACACTTTCCAGTCAACTTTCTGCATGCCTTTTTCATATAAAAGTCAGTTTTTATGGAACTTGACCTAAAACAATTACCTCTTCAGTTTGGTCTTTCTTGGATGTATTACATAAAATTCGAATCGCTCATCCTTACCACCACCCCCATACTCCTTATGTCCATTCTCTGTTTTCTTTTTTAAACAGTTGTCACCATCTATAATTCTATATCCTTGAAATATTTAGTGTGTTTATTGTCTGTGTGAACCCCCCTGTGCACTCACACACTAGAATTTGAGCTCTCTGAGAGGAGGCATCTAATTTGTTTACTGCTGAATCTCCCATGCCTGGTACTTAACAATGTTAAATATATCAATTGTTGAATAATTGAATCCCTGCCATTCTAGAGGTAATATTTCACATTTGCAATCATTTGGGAAGGAGAATCGTGCATTTCCAAGATGGAGCAAAGAGCTGTCAAACAGCATATATCTACTGATCACTCACTATTTACTAATTATTTCAATAAACAAGATTTTCTTCTATGTACTCTCAGTTTGGAGCTTACAAACAGAAGAGAGGTACCAGAGGGCATGGTCACTGCAAAATACTCTGCCTAGTTAATGAGGATGGACAAACTGATCGGCAACAGATTCCTCTTAGGGATTTGAAAAGTAAAGAATCACCTAATGGGGGACAGTAGATGTGAAGCATATTGGAGAATATACAGATTAGGTTCTCTCTTAAAGGATGATTATACGAGAAAAAGTCAGCCATGGAAGATCAAGATATTCCTAGTGAGAAAAAAAAAGCATGAGTGAAAGCTAAGTTGGGACACCTAATTAGGAAGCAGGTAAAAGCCCAGCTCTAATAGAGAATGTGTTATGAGAAGTCATGGGAAGTACATTTGGAGAGTTGGGTGGTGCTGACTATATCATTGAGTGCATGGTGGTAGGATTAATATAGGAGACAGTGACAAATAAGAAGTTCTTTTTCAACACGAAAAGTAGTATGATGAAACTTGAGTTTGAGGTAATTTAACATGGCACAAGCAGACAGGTTAGACTGGGATAGGGTAGAGACTAGAATCAGGAAAGCTAAATAAGAGGTGGTTGCAAATCATCAGGACTGAAGTTACTGAGGAGTAAGATAAAGAGAGTATGTAGTGGAAATGTTGCATTAAAGAAATATAAAAGGTTTTTTTTTTTAAGAGACAGAATTTGGGACAGGAAGAGGTCCCACAGGAAATAATTATCTACTTTGTCAGTTAGGCTTGTAACATTTTTTATTTCCAATAATCATTGTATATAATTACATCCTAATCCATAAAGAGAAGTATGTAGCAAAATAAAGGTAGAAATCAACTGCAATGAATAAAAATATGTATTTGCACTATCTCTTAAGATATAAGAGCTGCTTAACGCTGGCACTGTAAACTTATTGCACCATCTGAATGTGCTAACTTGAAACACCAAGTTTTGCCCTATTCCCTCAAGATGGAAAGACTGCTCTCAGGAAGTCCCCAAAGACATGAGCTCTCTGGAGGAAATACCATGCACAGAGCTCCCGGAAGTGCACATCTGAGTACAATTAGCAAATAAGGGATAGTTTGCCTCAAATGTCATGGGAATACACAAGGATAAAGGTCATCGCTAAGGGAGCCAGAACTCAAACCACCCAGGGACCCAATGCCTAAAGTCAACACCTCCTATTAGATATGGAAAATAAATAAATAATACAGATGGCAACCTGATTTGACAATTTTCAGAAGGAGCTGAGCCACTGAAGCCACTTATTGATGTCAGCCACATGTCACAATCTCAGGGGAAATCCAGCTTGATGACTATTTTAGATCCGGTAATACCAGCAAAAGAGACATCTCTAAAAACGTAGGTTAACATCTCAATACTAAAAGCAAATGGTAAATAATCACACATTATCTCAAGCTAGATGTTGAAACATAAATGTAAAATGGTGATTATTCAAACTGTTTAAAGGCTAATGTCCCAGTCTGAAGATTCAGAGAACCTGATCCAAAACAGACAGAGGAAAAATTATGACACCATATAAACTTGCAGTATTTCAGTGACCTTTAGCATTGAGGACTCACTCTTAGTATTTTACCTCTTCAATTTTCTTTCTTGCACAGCCTGTTGCCCAAAGAAGATGTTGACAATCAGGTTTGTGATTTTTTTTTTAAAGGCAACAATGTTCTTAGAAGTCATTTTTGAATGACTATTTTAAAAGACCATGATGCTCCAACAGTGTGTTTTGCTTTGTGTGTGTGTTTGGGTTGGGCAAGCACATACGTGTGTATCTGTGTGTGTGTGTATGTGTGTACACAAAGTAATCTGCCTTTTTTTAGCTGGTCAATATATAAAACGCTAACACGATATGGTCTTGAATAGCTTTATGTTTCTGTTTTAAAAAACAGAAGTTATGGCCACATTTTTCCTTGAACAAAAACATCGAATTTAGTTACCTTTTCCTATTGACATTGTCTATCAATTTTCCCTCACTATGGAGCAAGGTTGAACAATAGAAAGGGAGTGTGCTGGTGTTATTTTTAAGGCTGAGAAAAAAAAAGGGGGGGGGGTAAATATTGGGCTAACAGTTGTCATTGTATCAACAGATATTGACATAACTTCTGACTAAAACTGGGCTTTTTTGTTGATTTTTTGAGTCACTCTAAAATTTCTAGGCTGTTGAGATAGACCCACTATGACGTTGAACCTTGGAAAGAAATGCTAACCATACTGTCACCTCAGCAGAGCACATACCAAAAAGGCCCCAGGTCTCTATCAATTTTTTAAAAAGAAATAATTTTTGAACATTTCCTCTGGTTAGCACTGTGCCAAATACTGTGGAGGACATCCAAGCTAATAAGATGTTGTGCTCACTCTAGCAGAATTTACTGTTTTATTGTCATCATTTTCTTGGGTCCAGAAAGCCATAATCCCAAGTGAAGCATCATGGATTAATAGCTGTATTAACCTCAAGTCATTATTGAAGTTGTGTCCCAGGCACCCAGGGGAGAGGGATGGGAAAGAAGCCTTTCCCTTTTCTCTGGCTTTCTCCAGTCTCCCTCCCTTAAATATAGACACATCTTGAATTTTATGTCAAGATTATTTTAGTCACTGATGAAAAAAATCACATAATAATCTCATAAAGTTGATGACTAAACATTCTGGGTTACACAGAAAAGTGGAAATTCATAATTTTATACAGTGCAGAAAATGCACAACTCTACTCCTGAAAGAGCTAGTCCGTTTTCGTCAGTAACCCACTTAGGAAGTCCTACTAAAACACATACCCTTTCAAAGCCAGGGTATGTCCCCACCAAAAAGCTATGGGGTGTATTTACCTGAATGCAATTATACGAAGTACCTTATCCGTTCATAATTGCTATGGAACATACAAGAGTCTTTTATATTCAAGGTACTTTACATTCAATTTTTACGTAAAAACAAAAGGCAAAAAGATTTTAACGGGGGCTTCCCTGGTGGCACAGTGGTTGAGAATCCGCCTGCCAATGCAAGGGACACGGGTTCAAGCCCTGGTCCAAGAAGATCCCACATGCCGCAGAGCAACTAAGCTCGTGCGCCACAACTACTGAGCCTGCACTTTAGAGCCCGCGAGCCACAACTACTGAGCCCGTGTGCTCCAACTACTGAAGCCCGTGTACCTAGAACCCGTGCTCCGCAACAAGAGAAGACACTGCAGTGAGAAGCCTGCGCACCGCAACTAGGAGTAGCCCCCGCCTGCCGCAACTAGAGAAAGCCTGCACGCAGCAAGGAAGACCCAGTGCAGCCAAAAATAAATAAATAAAATAAATTTATAAGAAAAATAAATAAAAGATTTTAACATTTGTGATCTTGTGTTGCAGTTAGCATAGACTCCGTGTTCGTGGATGAGTATAAATAAAGCAGTCACTGCAAATCTTGTTCCCTTGGGGCAGGTCCTTTGCATTCTAAAAGCAACACCATATGATTTGCATGGACCCCTCACATACCTACCTTTCCCCATCCCTACACTATCATAAAATGGCTTTGGATGGATGAAATCCAGAAAGTTTTGACTACACTTATGTATTGACAGCCTAACATTGTATGTGAAAAAGTAAACAAAGCAGGACTATGTATTGAATTTGACAGCCTAGTTCCTTGTTCTATGAATATGCAAAAATCCACCTGTTCAGACTTTGCCCATGGTACCACAAGAACAGCACCAACATGCTGATGGACTGACTATATTCTAACATTTCCCAGTTAGGCATGTCCACAAGTCCCAAAATGTGCACTGAGAGATTTGCCTGCTGCCACAGGTAGCCAACTCTGTTTATAAGGAAAACATCACTTGCCTACCTAAGCACTTTAGGCTTCATATGAACAAAAAATTATACAACAGAATCTCTGTCCCCAAGCTTGCAGCTCATCAAGAAGGACATGGCATCTACTGGGGTAGTCAAAAGGCATGGAACATATTTAGGTGTATTTACTGTTCTTACTTTTCAGGAGAAAACAAATGACCTACTGTTACAAAGAATATTGCTTTTTATTCCCTCAGTACCAAATCAATCAAAGTCCTTCCAGCACAGCAGCTGTTGCTTAATGGCCCCAAAGAGTTAATGTATTGCTTGAATCAAACACATTTCAGTGTCTACACCAAGCGGATCCTCAATTAATGTTGATGGATTGACTTTCTCACAAGCAGTAAAAGCTCAATTTATAGAAATCGATCCCAAGAGACGAAAATAAGTAATTTAAGGGCACTGTGTGTTGAATTCTATGTTTGGCAACACAGCAATGTGTATAGATGTAAGGACTGCATGTATTTATTTCCGTTTTGTAAATAAAAAGCTGTTTTCTAGTTGGCTGACAGATACTAAGTCTCAGTCATTTTGAGTCATAATCTAAGCGTAGCAAGGCTATAAATTTGGGTGATTCAATATAAATATTCTGATAGTGATATTAGAGTGATTATGAAGAATTTCAAGACTCATATATCTAAAAACAAGACACAAGCTCGTTCATTAGTAATTATAACTTTAAATCGCTTATTAGTGAGAAACATTCTATTTGAACTGTTCATTTCAGATTATCTTTAGTGTACAGATTTTCACAACTTTCTACATTATTGTATGCTATTCTGTAAGGAAGAAGAGTAGGTTTGAAGATGTGTCAGAAGTAATCATTTAATCTGAAAGCATAAAGAATTTTCTCTTTAGCTGCCATAGCGTTGTATGGTTTTTACCCTTTGATCAGGTGACAGCTCGAAAGCACCTCCTTAGTCAAAGCAGAGTCTTAGAAAATGAGGGAATGGGCTATTGGGTATTTCAGCAGAGCATTGCTTTTACATCCTATGTCCAAACCAGAGCTGTGCTCTACATTTCAAAAAGTTTGAGCAAATAAACTGGCAAGTATCAAACACTACAAGATGGGAAGTGGAATTAGTTCAGAGAGCAAGGAGTCAGGCAAAAGATCAAAAGAACTGGAGAAAAAGCTTCAGGAAGATGCTGAGCGAGATGCAAGAACTGTAAAGTTGCTGTTATTAGGTAATAGCTTTTTTTTTCTTTTGCCTTTAAAACCCTGATTTTTTTTCAAT
Source organism: Delphinus delphis (assembly GCF_949987515.2). Lineage (NCBI taxonomy): Eukaryota > Metazoa > Chordata > Mammalia > Artiodactyla > Delphinidae > Delphinus > Delphinus delphis. The sequence continues at coordinate 24,703,867 of NC_082691.1, read as the reverse complement.
TGTGATTTATTTACTTTTCTCAAACTTTAATTTCAAGGGTATTACCATATGGGAGATTTATTATCAAAATGTGTTTGGAACTTGACTTTGTGTGCTCTATAAATATTTACTTGTTTGTTTAGCATTTTATTACATGTCTTTTGTTAAGCACAGAGACAAATATTTACTAGATGTTTCAATTTCTCTATGTCAATAATCTTTTATTATTTTTTTAAAAATCTCATGCACATTTATTATTTTATTGTACCCTAGTCATTTCGTGAATACCAACTTTTTATATGGAAAACAACCCTTTAATTACAAGTTATAAAGATTTATGTCATTTTGTTTGAAAATATGTTGAGTTGTTTGATATCAACACTAATATGTTATTTAATTACTTGTACTGTTAAAACCAATTAGTCTCAAGTTATTTGGAGAGTAATGATAAAGTACTTTAAATTATACTAATAATATTATTTAGGCTTCTGAATACTGCCTGTAATATTGTCTGTATGATTGAAAAATACTCCATTTAAATCCTTTTGGGATATTTAAATATTCATTCAGGTCAGGAGTTACATCTCTTCTATCTTTTATTCCCTCAAAATTCAGCACAATATTTTACCACAACTATAAACTTAATAAATGTTTAATGAATTGAAACAATGAAAATAATCTAGATGCCACACATTTTTCTAAAAATTTTTAACATGTTATAGTCACTAGAAGATAAATATATTTTTGAAATAACATAAAGACCTATGAAAAGAATACAAAACAGCTTTAATTTAATCATAGCTGTATGTTTCTCCTACTCTTAGTTATACACAAAAGGACTTCATTTTATTTCAGAATTGTGAATCTTTCACACAACAAAATGCTCTCATTTGTGTGTATGTGTGTGTGTCTGTGTGTCCCTTTACTGTGTCTAATTTGCTCCCAGTAGCAAGAGTATCTCAGAAACGAACTATAGCATTCCCAGCACTTGCTTCTCCAAGCAAAGGAAACGTTTTCTCCCTTTATGCCCAAGTCCTGAGGCCTCACACTTGCCCACAGCACTTGCAAGTAACCACCAAGAAAGGTTGATAATTTGGAAAGATGTAGGGGTCAGCCCTTACGAAACCAGAAAACAGACCTTCCCTAACACTCCAGAGTATTCTCTGAGGCTTTGATCAAGAGTCAAAGTAATAAGTGGGCATAGAGAAAACAAAAGATGAGAGGGAAAACCAAGCATTCCTGCAAATGCATTCTGTGTCCTTCTTGTACTAAGAATAATGGCACAGGAATAATGATACACTACATTAAGAATCCCTATGTTTGAAAAAAATTTCAAAAGAATAGACATTTTCAATATACCAATTATTTTTAGATTAAAGTGGTGGGCTAGATAAAGAGGAAAGGGTAACATTTTATAAGAAATATAAGAGTAGCCCCCGGCTCACCGCAACTAGAGAGAGCCCGCGCGCAGCAATGAAGACCCAACACAGCCAAAAATAAATTAAATAAAAAATAAAAAATATATCAAAGAATCTTAATGGTATTATTACATCTTTAACTTTCCTAAAACAATGACAATTGCACAAATTCGTTTCCAATGTTACCATACAATAAGCTTGGATTCATCTGGTTCCAACAATATGTCCCTGAACTTTTCTGTCACATCTTATTTACAGAAAATGAATCAAATTCTCTTTAGCTTTTCACATTTCAATGTCCAAACACTTGACTAAATTTTCCCTTCTGGACTCTATATGAGTTCTATATCTAATGATTAAGTTGTCCAAGTTCAAAACAATAAAGCTTTGTAACAACTCTGCTTCAATTCTCATGTTTTGAATTGAAAGCAAATTCTCTAACCTATAATCTTTATATTCAATTTGGCATCATTAAGATATCATAAAAGCATTCAGTGGAACTAAACAAAACCTTCCTACCCTCAAATCCTCTCACTAATGAAATCTATCTAATTTCTCCCATCATTGAGACAATGATTCTCACTCATCAGTCTGGTCTGAACAACTGTTTTAAGTTTATCAGTGAGCAGACGTCATGTGGGACTAACCAGGTAAGCGTTGGTAGTAATCAGTCCCTGAGTCTAGCTCTATTTTTATAAAAATTAAAAATCTGAAAAAACAGTTTCAACAGAATTCATTCTTTATGTTGATCCTCTTGTTAACCAACAAATTTCTAGGTGCTTTAACACAACTTTCCAAATTTAACATGTGCTGTAAAGTAGATGTACCATTTGGTATTACTGAATACAAGGTTTCACTTAATCTGAAGAGCTATCTATATCAAAGTGCACTTTACAACTAAAGGATCACTTTGCAGACAGATTCCCTTTTATTGTACCTTTCAGACATTCAGTAAAATTATAGAAGAGATGCAAAATCTGTTCCTAGAAGCAGGCTTCTAGGAAACCCTGGAGATGACATACATTCCTGGCTCATTTGATAACTGCTATCAAGACAATAATGTCACATACTTAAAAAAAAAAATTAGCCTGTAAAGGTGCCCCAGGAAGAGTGCATTTTAATAAGAAAAACAAATGTTAATGAATAAGCTGTTCTCTTTTGTAAGCTTCCTATGTTAATTTTTTTTTAATCTTAATTTACAAATGTTTGATTAAACTTGTATTCTATTCAAAAGAAATACATGTCATTTCATTGTGAAATCAAGGTGGATCATGTTTCTGTTTTTCCTGTCCCCTTTCCTTATATTTATTATTTCAGTTCAAATTTATTTATTTACATTACTTTTTTTTTACTTTTACAAATTTCTATCACATGAGCTAGTTAGATTCAAAGCTGTGAAGTATAGAGAAAAAATTAGTTTCGTTCTTTCTTCATATCTGAAACCTTGCCTCATTCACTCTACAATTTTTAGTTATGATATTATAATGAGCTTTTAGCCAGTGATTCCCAACATTGTCATGGACTGTTCATCACTGCTGTTCTATTCCTTTAGTTCTAAAACCATTTATTTTTTATTTTTTATGTGCTATCTTGTAGGCATCACACTATCATTTTTTTAATGGTGCCAGCTGAGTTTTATCATTTAAAAATATTATTCTAGTCATCTGGCTCTTAGAAACATGAACCTGGACGGAGTCTAAAATTTCTCAATCTACTTTAAATATGTTTATATTTACTTACTAATCAACATCAAATTTTCCAAATTGGCCCACTTATTCAACAAGTGGATGTTTTAGAAGATGTTCCATTGTTTTAGTATGACAGTAGGAGAATTATAATAATTCTGACACTATGTAAAAGCCTGTTAGAAAATAACTGATAAAATAAAACTTGCAAAGCAGAATTAGCTCAATAGGTTTATCCACCTGGCAGAGTGGAGAGAATACAATTTACAATTCTGGTAGAGTAGAATGTGTTTTTAAGCCATTTGAGGTAAAATTGATTTGTTAATATTTTCATCAAGGGTTATGCTTTTTTCACTTCTCTGAATGACCTCAGCTAGACACATAACCTCAGAGAAATGATGGGTGTCAAAGCATTTGGTGAATTGTAAAAATCTAGACAAACGTGGTTTACTCTTACTGTATAACAGATTCCTAGATCTGAAATAAATTGAATGTCAGTAAATGTATACAGGTTTTCTTCCTCTTATGTACATCAGGAGGAAAGAGGACATAAGATTCATATCAAAGTTGTTATTTATATTGTATTTGTTTAAATAGGTCTTTATTTTTAAGAAGTATTTCTATATATGAGTGGGAGCGGATGCAGAAAACTGGAGGTGTTCCTGAGTCACTGGCTAGAGTATAAATTCAACAAGTGTAAGAAGCTCTGTTTTGAATTTCTATTACACCAGTAGAGTCAATGCCTGTCTGTGGATGTGATCATATACACAGATCCCCTGGAATAATTACGTTACACTTAAAACTTGCAAAGAATAATTAGCAGAATTAGAAAGAAAAACAAATTCTTTCTCATCACTAGTGATAAGAACCTTGTGAACAACATGTAGAACTTATTTCTGAATAAGGTTTCCATTTTTTTAAATTAAAGTCATTCTTTCCTTTCTGTAATATCAATACATTTTTGTTTTAAAATATTTTACAATGTTTTATTTTGTTTCTAAAGATATCAATCTTGTGGGTGCACAAATATTTTTAATACAAATGTTTAAAATTGCTTTAGAGTAAATGGAGAGAAAACAGGAAGAAAAGGTCTACTTGGAGAATTTCAAATCATCTCAAAGCAATGAACTATTTGTACCATAACAATTTGAAAGTTCCAGAGGAAAAGCCAAATAGTTGCAGTTGTATTTATTTATAAAGAAGGCAGCTGGCAGCATCAAATAGCTTTTTACAATGTCTCTTTTTTCTAATAGGAAAAAAGTACCTAGACGAATGTTTTGCATATATTTGGTTGTTTGTTTTACATTAATTTATCTCAAATAATCAGGACACATTAACCATAGGCTCATAAGTCTCTCACATAAAAGATGCAAACCATTCATTAAGGCACTTCATATTTAGCCAAATGATGGTATTTGTTAATGAGATTAAACATCCTGTCTTGCTGAGAATAGCTCTCATTAACTATAATTTAACAGAACCTCTCTAGTTATATCACAGAACATTTTCATATTCATTTGTTTTATTCAAACCTGAATTATTGACTCAAGAGCAATACTGTACCTATAAAAAACATTCATATAAGCAACATGAGCAGTTAACGAAAATCGTTTACCCCTCCATTGTGTTAGAAAGGAAAGAGGGTAGTGAAACATTTGATGGTGTAAAGGCTCCATGATACATTTTACATAAAATAAAATATACTTACAGTTAAGATTTAGATTCAAATTCAGAATCCATCTCCTTATTTAAGTTTCCTCCAAATACATCAATGTAGAATTTGCACCTAAGGAAGCAGAATTCAAGGAGAAACTGAGCGTGAAATTAATCAAGATATGAAAATCTCCATTCTCTTTACTAGATTCTGATGCTAATAAAGTAGAACTCGAGGGTTTAATTCCTGCCTCAATATTTTATATTCAAATAGAACAAATTTGCTATTTAGAATTGTTCCTCTTTTAAGGTATCTGGAAATTTCACTCTCTGACCAGCATGTGATTCTTTACTATCTCATACTTGTTCACAGTTACTGAATTTGTTCTTTAATTTCATATATTTTCCTTCAAAGTCAGCCATTATACCTGTGCGCCTCCTAAAACTCTGAAATATTCTGTCCTCTTAATCTTCTACCTTAACTGGCATTCACAACCCCAAACCTGGATAATTCCTCAATGTTCTCCATTTATTATTGTTTTAATACACTGTTCCCAACTGATTTCCTCCAAAGTGATGTTATTTAACATCTTTTCAGCCCTCAGTGCTCATCCTGGTTCCAATGTAAACTCCTAATTTCCTTCATTCCCAGACGTTTTAGAATAAAACGATTTATCATTGCCAGTTTCCTGGCTGACAACCTCCAGTTTTTAGCTTTAGCTGGGCTAATAATTGTTTTACTTATTCCTACTTTTCTACTAAAATATTCCAAAAGGCAGCTCTTTCTACATTTCCAACATCATTTTCTTCTAGAACTTCCTCTCTTCCCACCTCACCCTAGATGACCACCCCTGTGTAAGAATTTACATCACTCATCTCTCCAAACTCATTAACTTTCATTTTTTCTCTTCTGCTTCAACTAATTTTAAGGAATTGGTGGTATTCCATTTTTAATTTAAGGCTAACTTCAGCCTTTGTGCTAAAAATTCTATCCCCTCCTGTATTAAGAATTTTGCTTTATGAATTATTTTATCTCTGCCATTTTCAAAATTCTTCTCTGCTAGCTCCTTCCCCTTGGCATATAATATTTCTCTCCATTTGCCTAAAAAGCTTTTACTCTTTTCTTTGACTCCCTTTGAATTCACCTTATAGAGTTATCTTTTAAAATGTTATTATATTGAAATGCTTATAGAAATAGTCTATGGTCACTGCTTCTACGTCTATACTCTCTACATTCCATTCAGTTAATTGCAAAGCAACTTGTATATCCTTTTCTCTACTAAAAAATGATCTCTCACAGATTCCTGATAACCTGCAAATTCACAAAACTGAGACCTCAATAACTGAATCTCCCTTCTTTTTTAACTCCTGTAACACTGAAATACCTTCTCATTTTTTATATCCCTTTACTCCCCACTTCACCAAAGCTTGCTTCTTTTCTCTCCATTTGTGAGTGGTTTCACTCACCAAAATTTGTCCTTGGGCCTTTGTGTTTTTCAATCTGTACTATCTCGGACCTCATATCAGGATTTAACTATCACTTCTACAAGAATGACTACAATTTGTCCAATTTCTTGATCCATATTTGCAAATTTCTGTTATTTATCAATAACCTGATCGTACTTTGGGAGACCTCAAAATTATTTTCCAAGTTTATCTTGTTTCCAATCATCTTCAAACTTTATTTTTTTAATGAGATCCCTCATTATATTCTTTCCCATTAGATCAACATGATATTTCAATCTTCTTTAGCTCCTTTCTTTGTACTCATTCTCTATCCATTGTCCAAAGCCTGTTACAAAGTTTAGTTTTAGCTCTTCTCTGATAGAATGGGTCTCACATTTCTCTTTTCTCCACTACTTTTGTTATTGTTTTCAATCTACAAGGAACCCCTATGAAATAGTATTTTCATTATATAGAGAAGAAAATGAGAACTAATTAAGGTAATTCAATTTATAAGATGACAAATGAGTTTACAGGAGAACAGAACCTTTCCTTTCTTTTTATAAACATCTTTATTGGAGTATAATTGCTTTACAATGGTGTGTTAGTTTCCACTTTATAGCAAAGTAAATCAGCTATACATATACATTTATCCCCATTTCTCCTCCCTCTTGCATCTTCCTCCCACCCGCCCTATCCCACCCCTCTAGGTGGTCACAAAGCACTGAGCTGATCTCCCTGTGCAATGCGGCTGCTCTCCATTAGCTACCTATTTTACATTTGGTAGTGTATATATGTCCATGCCACTCTCTCACTTCGTCCCAGCTTACCCTTCCCCCTACCCGTGTCCTCAAGCCCATTCTCTACGTCTGTGTCTTTATTCCTGTCCTTCCCATAGGTTCTTAAGAACCTTTTTTTTTTTTTTAGATTCCATATACATATGCATTAGCATACAGTATTTGTTTTTCTCTTTCTGACTTACTTCACTCTGTATGACAGTCCCTAGGTCCATTCACTTCACTGCAAATAACTCAATTTTGTTTCTTTTTATGGCTGAGTAATATCCCATTGTATATATGTGCCACATCTTCTTTATCCATTCATCTGATGATTGACACTTAGGTTGCTTCCATGTCCTGGCTATTGTAAATAGAGCTGCAATGAACTTTTTGGTACATGACTCTTTTTGAATTATGGATTTCTCAGGGTATATGCCCAGTAGTGGGATTGCTGGGTCATATGGTAGTCCTATTTTTAGTTTTTAAAGGAACCTCCATACTGTTCTCCAGAGTGGCTGTATCAATTTACATTCCCAGCAACAGTGCAAGAGGGTTCCCTTTTCTCCACACTCTTTCCACCCTTTTCTTTTTATCTTTGTCAGTTTAAATTACTCTCTGCATTCTAAGTTCTATGAAAACAGAGAGCATGTATGCTTTTGCTCTTCTTGAATTCCAACAGCTTAGCACGGGAAAGCATGCATGCATAATGCATGGAAGAATGACAGAGTCAGAACCTAAAATATCTCTGTATGTTGGTCATGGTGACTAAACCATAGACATACATTTGGTATTTGAAAATAGAGCTGAAAAAGAGCCATCTCATAAGGAGTTTGGGTATTTTTTGAGTTGTCTTTTTTTTTAATTCATATATATGTTCACATATAACCAGAGCTAAGGATAATATTAGATCATTGAACGTGGAAATCTACACTTTTCTTTCTTCTTGTATTCAATTTCCTATTTTTTTTTTTTTTTGTGGTATGCGGGTCTCTCACTGTTGTGGCCTCTCCCATTGCAGAGCACAGGCTCCGGACACACAGGGTCAGCAGCCATGGCTCACGGGCCCAGCCGCTCCGCGGCATGTGGGATCTTCCCAGACCGGGGCACGAACCCATGTCCCCTGCATCGGCAGGCGGACTCTCAACCACTGCGCCACCACGGAAGCCCTTTTTTTTTTAATTATTTTTTCTTATTAGTCATCCATTTTATACACATCAGTGTATACATGTCAATACCAAACTCCCAGTTCATCACACCACAACCTCTAACCCCGCCTCTTTCCTCCCTTGGTGTCCATACGTTTGTTTTCTACATCTGTGTCTCAATTCCTGCTCTGCAAACCAGTTCATATGTACCATTTTCTAGGTTCCACATATATGCATTAATATACGATATTTGCTTTTTGACTTACTCCACTCTGTATGACAGTCTCTAGGTGCATCCACGTCTTCACAAATGACTCAAGTTAGTTACTTTTTATGGCTGAGTAACATTCCATTGTATATATATACCACATCTTCTTTATCCATTCGCCGATGGGCATTTAGGTTGCTTCCATGACCTGCCACTGTAAATAGTGCTGCAATGAACATTGGGGTGCATGCGTATTTTTGAATTATGGTTTTCTCTGGGTATATGCCCAGTAGTGGGATTGCTGGATCATATGGTAATTCTATTTTTAGTTTTTTAAGGAACCTCCATACTGTTCTCCATAGTGGCTGTATCAGTTTACATTCCCAAGAACAGGGCAAGAGGGTTCCCTTTTCTCCACACCCTCTTCAGCATTTATTGTTTGTAGATTTTCTGATGAAGCCCATTCTAACTGGTGTGAGGTGATACCTCATTGTAGTTTTGATTTGTATTTCTCTACTAGTTAGTGATGTTGAGCAGCTTTTCATGTGCTTCTTGGCCATTTGTACGTCTTCTTTGGAGAAATATCTATTTAGGTCCTCTGCCCATTTTTGGATTGGGTTGTTTTTTTAATATTGAGCTGCCTGAGCTGTTTATGTATTTTGGAGATTAATCCTTTGTTCGATGATTGATTTGCAAATATTTTCCCCCATTCTGAAGGTTGCCTTTTTCATCTTGTTTATGGTTTCCTTTGCTGTGCAAAAGCTTTTAAGTTTCATTAGCTCCCATTTGTTTATTTTTATTTTTATTTCCATTACTCTAGGAGGTGGATCAAAAAATACCTTGCTATCAAAGAGTGTTCTTCCTATGTTTTCCTCTAAGAGTTTTACAGTTCCTGGTCTTATATTTAGGTCTCTAATCCATTTTGAATTTACTTCTGTGTATGGTGTTAGGGGGTGTTTTAATTTAATTCTTTTACATATAGCTGTCCAGTTTTCCCAGCAACACTTATTGAAGAGGCTATCTTTCTCCACTGTATATCCTTGCCTCCTTTGTCATAGGTTAGTTGACCACAGGTGCGTGGGTTTATCTCTGGGCTTTCTATCCTGTTCCATTGCTCTATATTTCTGTTTTTGTGCCAGTACCATATTATCTTGATTACTGTTGCTTTATAGTATAGTCTGTAGTCAGGGAGTCTGATTCCAACAGCTCCATTTTTTCCCTGCAAGACTGCTTTGGCTATTCGGGGTCTTTTGTGTCTTCATACAAATTTTAAGATTTTTTTGTTCTAGTTCTGTAAAAAATGCCATTGGTAACTTGATAGGGATTGCATTGAATCTGTAGATTGCTTTGGGTAGTATAGTCATTTTCACAATATTGATTCTTGCAATCCAAGAATATGGTATATCTCTCCATCTGTTGGTATCTTCTTTGATTTCTTTCATCAGTATCTTATAGTTTTCTGCATACAGGCCTTTTGTCTCCCTGGGAGGTTTATTCCTAGGCATTTTATTCTTTTGGTTGCAGTGGTAAATGGGAGTGTTTCCTTAATTTCTCTTTCAGATTTTTCATCATTAGTGTATAGGAATGCAAGAGATTTCTGTGCATTAATTCTGTATCCTGCAACTTTACCAAATTCATTGATTAGCTCTTGTAGTTTTCTGGTGGCCACTTTAGGATTCTGTATGTATAGTATCATGTCATCTGCAAACTGACAGTTTTACTTCTTCTTTTCCAATTTGGCTTCCTTTTATTTCTTTTTCTTCTCTGATTGCCACGGCTAGGACTTCCAAAACTGTTGAATAATAGTGGTGAGAGTTGCCATTCTTGTCTTGTTCCTCATCTTAGAGCAAATGCTTTCAGTTTTCACCATGGAGAATGATGTTTGCTGTGGGTTTGTCACATATGGCCTTTATTATTTTGAGGTAGGTTTCCTCTATGCCCACTTTCTAGAGACTTTTTATCATAAATGGGTGTTGAATTTTGTCAAAAGCTTTTTCTGCATCTATTGAGAGGATCATATGGTTTTTATTCTTCAATTTGTTAATATGGTGTATCACGTTGACTGATTTGCGTATATTGAAGAATCCTTGCATCGCTGGGATAAATCCCACTTGATCATGGTGGATGATCATTTTAATGTGTTGTTGCATTCTGTTTGCTAGTATCTTGTTGAGGATTTTTGCATCTATATTCATCAGTGATATTGGTCTGTAATTTTCTTATTTTGTAGTATCTTTCTCTGGTTTTGGTATCAGGGTAATGATGGCCTCATAGAATGAGGTTGGGAGTGTTCCTTCGCCTGCAATTTATTGGAAGAGTTTGAGAAGGATGGGTGTTAGCTCTTCTCTAAATGTTTGATAGTATTCACCTGTGAAGCCATCAGGTCCTGGACTTTTGTTTGTTGGAAGATTTTTAATCACAGTTTCAATTTCATTACTTGTGATTGTTCTGTTCATAATTTCTATTTCTTCCTGGTTCAGTCTTAGAAGGTTATACCTTTCTAAGAATTTGTCCATTTCTTCCAGGTTGTCCATTTTATTGGCATAGATTTGCTTTTAGTACTCTCTTAGGATACTTTGTATTTCTGTGGTGTCTGTTATAACTTCTCCTTTTTCATTTCTAATTTTATTGATTTGAGTCCTCTCCCTCTTTTTCTTGCTGAGTCTGACTAATGCTTTATCAATTTTGTTTATCTTCTCAAAGAACTAGCTTTTAGCTTTATTGATCTTTGCTATTGTTTTCTTTGTTTCTATTTCATTTATTTCTGCTCTGATCTTTATGATTTCTTGCCTTCTGCTAACTTTGGGTTTTGTTTGTTCTTCTTTCTCTAGTTCCTTTATGTGTAATGTTACATTGTTTATTTGAAATTTTTCTTGCTCCTGAGGTAGGCTTGTATAGCTATAAACTTCCCTCTTAGAACTGCTTTTGCTGCATCCCATAGGTTTTGGATCATTGTGTTTTCATTGTCATTTGTCTCTAGCTATTTTTTGATTTCCTCTTTGATTTCTTCAGTGATCTCTTGGTTATTTAGTAATGTATTGTTTAGCCTCCATGTGTTTGTGTTTTTTACGTTTTTTCCCCTGTAATTCATTTCTAATTTCATAGTGTTGTGGTCAGAAAAGATGCTTGATATGATTTCAATTTTCTTAAATTTACTAAGGCTTGATTTGTGACCCAAAATGTGATCTTCCTGGAGAATGTTCTGTGTGCACTGGAGAAGAAAGTGTTATCTGCTGTTTTTGATGGAATGTCCTATAAATATCAGTTAAATCTATCTGATCTACTGTATCTTTTAAAGCTTGTGTTTCCTTGTTTGGATGATCTGTCTATTGGTGTTAGTGAGGTGTTAAAGTCTCCCACTATCATTGTGTTACTGTTGATTTCCTCTTTTATAGCTGTTATCAGTTGCCTTATGTATTGAGGTGCTCCTATGTTGGGTGCATATATATCTATAATTGTTATATCTTCTTCTTGGATTGATCCCTTGATCATTATGTAGTGTCCTTCCTTGTCTCTTGTAACATTTTTTATTTTAAAGTCTATTTTATCTGAGTATGCTACTCCAGCTTTCTTTTGAATTCCATTTGCATGGAATATCTTTTTCTATCCCCTCACTTTCAGTCTGTATGTGTCCCTAGGTCTGAAGTGGGTCTCTTGTGGACAGCATATATATGGGTCTTGTTTTTGTATACATTTAGCAAGCCTCTGTCTTTTCATTGGAGCATTTAATCCATTCACATTTAAGGTAATTATTGATATGTATGTTCCTATTACCATTTTCTTAATTGTTTTCAGTTTGTTTTTGTAGGTCCTTTTCTTCTCTTGTGTTTCCCACTTAGAGAAGTTCCTTTAGTTTTTGTTGTAGAGCTGGTTTGGTGGTAGTGCTGAACTCTCTTAGCTTTTGCTTGTCTGTAAAGCTTTTGATTTCTCCATCAAATCTGAATTAGATCCTTGCTGGGTAGAGTAATCTTGGCTGTAGGTTCTTCCCTTTCATCATTTTAAGTTTATCATGCCACTCCTGGTTTGTAGAGTTACTGCTGAGAAATCTGCTGTTAACCTTATGGGAGTTCCCTTGAGTGTTATTTGTCGTTTTTCCCTTGCTGCTTTCAATAATTTTTCTTCGTCTTTAATTTTTGCCAATTTGATTACTATGTGTCTTGGCATGTTTCTCCTTGGGTTTATCCTGTAGGGGACTCGCTGTGCTTCCTGGACTTGGGTGGCTATTTCCTTTCCCATGTTAGGGAAGTTTCCGACTACAGTCTCTTCAAATATTTTCTCAGGTCCTTTCTCTCTCTCTTCTCATTCTGGGACCCCTATATTGCGAATGTTGTTGCATTTAATGTTGTCCCAGAGGTCTCTTAGGCTGTTTTCATTTCTTTTCATTCTTTTTTCTTTATTCTGTTCCACAGCAGTGAATTCCACCATTGTTTCTTCCAGGTCACTTATCTGTTCTTCTGCTTCAGTTATACCACTATTGATTCCTTGTAGTGTATTTTTCATTTCAGTTATTGTATTGTTCGTCTATTTTTGTTCTTTAATTCTTCTAGATCTTTTTTAAACATTTCTTGCATCTTCTCAATCTTTGCCTCCATTCTTTTTCCAAGGTCCTGGATCATCTTCGCTATCATTATTCTGAATTCTTTTTCTGGAACGTTGCCTATCTCCCCTTCATTTAGTTGTTTTTCTGGGGTTTTATCTTGTTCCTTCATCTAGTATATAGCCCTCTGCCTTTTCATCTTGTCTATATTTCTGTGAATGTGGTTTTTGTTACACAGGCTGCAGGACTATAGTGCTTCTTGTTTCTGCTGTCTGCCCTCTGGTGGATGACAGGAGTTTGTTTTTTAAGTCAATCAAGATTTTGATAGGTTTTTATAATGTAAATGAGAATAATAATACTTGGATTTTTTGTCAAAGACTATCCTGGCTCTATTATAAAACAAAGATTTCATGAAGGCGGTTAAGGTAGGTAGACCATTTAGGAAATTGTCACTTCCTTGCAAACACTTGATGAGATTGTAAATTAAGGCAGAAATTGTAAGTTTGAAAGTGAGATTTGAAGGACATTAAGAGACAAAAATCAATAGAACTTGGTGACTTGACTGCCTGTGATTGTTAAATAAGAGGAATGATTAAGAGCAGAGTTGGGAATAGTGACTATTTTATTCATCGGTATGTGAAAGAGAGGACAAAGTTTCGGTTAGGGAAGAAATGAAAGGAGTACTAATTTGAGACATTCAAATTTGTGATGTTTCTAGAACAATCAAGTTGAGATATCTATTAAATAGATGAATATATGGGTCTGGAAAGCAGGAGGGATAAACTCAAGTGAGAGCTGTCAATCTGATATACTCAATCCTCTGTTCTCCCTTTCCCAGATATACAGTGTGTAAAGGCCAACCTTTACACACTGTATAATTAACCAAGGCCTTTTTTTTTGAAGCATTAATTTATACAAAATGTGTGTGCATAAGCGCTCCCACAATTAAGGAACACTTAGATAAATTCTATCAATCCACCTTTCTATCTATCATCTATGTTTCTATTTAAAGCAGGCCTGGGTGGGAAAAAAATCACAGAATTTTATATTTCAGGGTTTTCTCCCCCTTTTTTAGCCTAAAAAGTATATTAAAAAGATAAGAAAGATCACACATCTGTTAAAATACTTGAAAATCTAAGAAGGCTTATGTAAATAATGTTTTAAATATAATATTATCAGATATTTTTAGAGCAAGTATAAAATTTAAAGTATTTAAATAAAATTTCATTAGAAAGAAAAGATTACACAGCCACAACATTCTTTCTCACAAATGAAATATGCTTGTTCAGGTGATGACATATTTTATAGTTTCATAATGCTTATCATTACTGTATCACAGAAATAGGTACTTGGACATACTAATAGTAATAGAAATATATGACACCATATGACTACTGATGTGATTCACTGAAAAAAGACAATATTGCTTATATCATATTTATGCTAAAATATTTACACTAGATCTAACCATCAAATATAGAATATTGAACATTTTATAATAAATTGTCCTAGGCTTTAGAAAAATGCCAATGTCATGAAAACAAAATAACAACAACAATATAACAAGGGAAATATTCTAAATTAAGAGTTTAGATATTACAGCATAATATCCAAAGGAAATGTGTAAGCCTTGATTGGATCTTGGGCCCAAGACATATGAAATGCGTGGAATATTTGGAACAGATAAATTTGAACATGGAGTATATATTAGATAACATTTTGGATTTATACATCTCAATCGTGAAAATAGTATTCTGGTTTTCTGGGAAAATGGCCTATTCTTATGAGACGCATTCTGAACTATTATGGGTTAAATGTCTGACTGCTTTCAAGAGGTTCAGCAAATCAAAGCATAAATATGTGTATATATATAGCTATATACACACATACACACACGTGTTGTGTAAATTTATATATATATATGAAACAAGACAAATGACAAAGTGTTTGGTAAGGTGAAGGGTATAAAAGGTATAAAATATGTTTCTAATATTTTCTCAAACTTCCATATGTTTATAAGATTATTAAAATTAAAATTTGGGAAAAATAAGTGCATTTTTTTGGCAAAAGAAATATACAAATGTATCTGTAAATTCATGTACATTTCCTTACAAATGAATTCTATGAGATATCTCATGAGCATATCACTTTAAAATCACATAAACTTTTTTAGGAAATTCTTCTCAATGCATTATTTGATAACCTTGACAACAAAATTTGGCCAATCTCCTTGACAAACAGAGATCCAAAAACCAAACCAAAATATTAGCAAACTGAAATACTATTAGAAGATTAATATATTCATATTATCAAAGTAGAAAGATGACGATTATGACAGGAGATACACGCATGCGCGCGCACACACACACACACACACACACACTAAATAAACTTCTTTTTATCCATTCCAGATAAAAACTTTTATCACACTAGGAATAGAAGGCAATTCCTTAAACAGGATAAATAGTATGTACAAAAACCTGCAGTAACTGTCATATTTAATGGGGAACATTTAGCATCATTAACTACAGATAGTGAACAAGGACTTATGATGATGAATGGGTCTGACAGTTTCCTGCCCTTGACCTTCTCCTCTTCAATGCTCTTATCAGGGATTTGGGTAAAGATAGATAAGGCAACATTTCACACTTGAGTAAGATTCAGGATTTGGAAGGATATAGTGACAGGAAAGTCAATATTCCAAGTGATCTCAACTAGCAGAAATGCTTGGCCCAAATGAGCAAAATGGAATTTAACAGATATCTTCAACTGAGGCTCAAAATCAACTATACTCATGCAGTATACACATGTAGTATGTGGGAGAATCTGTTTACTAAGATGTGATGTGAAAAACGTAGCAACAAATTAACTGCTACAAGCTCAATATAGGTTAAAAAAAAAAAGTAATAAAGCTACAAAAAACCCCCAACAAACAAAAAAGAAAAGAAGAAGAAAAGAGGCAAACTAATCATGGTCTCTATTAAGAAAAGTGTTCTATTTAGAAATAAGTACCAGGATTGAGGCAGTCCTATGTTGCACCCCTATCTTTCTACATCAGAATATCAGTGCTCTCAATAAAATCACCTGATATCTATGGCACCATTTTCAGTAGGACAGTGTTTCAAAAGGACATAGGCTCTTGCATGGAGTGTGGTTCAGAGGGTAAGGAATCTAAAACTCATGTTCCACCGGAAAGGGTTAAAGGAGTGGAACATATTATACTTGAAAAGTCTCTTGGAAAAAAGGTGCGGCATGCTTCAAATAATAGAGAATGTTGAGAGCTCACTGTAAGTTAGAGTATGCACCAGGTACTTTATGTGATAATCTACCCAAACCCTAAGAGGTAGATATTAATAAGCCAATTTTATGAAAGAGGATACTCTCAGAAATTAATTTTGATCAAGACATGCAAAGTCAGCAATGAGTACACGCTCACTTTTATTTAATTCCAAAGCATGAGTTTGCTTATTACATTCTTCTACTCTCTGTCTAGCCTATTTGAAGGGTTGTAATGTGGAAGAGACAGGTAAGTTTGTTGTTGCTCAATGAGAAAGAGGAATAGTGAATGTAATAAAATCAAGTTGCTTCAAAAAGGGTTACCCTAAAAATCTTTTATGCCAACAGTCCACAAACAGATGACAAGCAGACACTGCAAACCCATATGTCTATGAAAGTTCACTTCTTCCATATTAATTTAAAGTAAGTGATTTTAAAATAACTTATGTCTTGATATCATTTTGATATTGACATTACCAGTGCATACCTAAAAAGAAAGCAATAGGGCTTTCCTGGTGGCACAGTGGTTAAGAATCCACCTGCCAATGGAGGGGACAAGGGTTCGAGTCCTGGTCCAGGAAGATCCCACATGCTGTGGAGCAACTAAGCCCATGCACCACAACTACTGAGCCTGCATTCTAGAGCCCATGAGCCACAACTACTGAGCTCGTGTGTCACAATTACTGAAGCCCACATGCCTAGAGCCCATGGTCCGCAACAAGAGAAGCCACTGTAATGAGAAGCCCACGCACCGCAACGAAGACTAGTCCCCGCTTGCCGCAACAAGAGAAAGCCCACGTGCAGCAGTGAAGACCCAACACAGCCAAAAATAAATAAATAAAATAATTCTTTTAAAAAAAGAAAGCAACATTATAGCATTAATATGCGAGTCAGGAGACTTGATCTCTTTGTTTTAAAGTAGGTCTAGGGATCACCGGGGAAGCTGGCGGAAGAGTAAGACACGGAGATCACCTTTCTCCCCACAGATACACCAGAAATACATCTACATGTGGAACAACTCCTACAGAACACCTACTGAACGCTGGCAGAAGACCTCAGACCTCCCCAAAGGTAAGAAAGTCCCCACATACCTGGGTAGGGCAAAAGAAAAAAGAATAAACAGAGACAAAAGAATAGGGACGGAACCTGCACCTCTAGGAGGGAGCTGTGAAGGAGGAAAAGTTTCCACACACTAGGAAGCCCCTTCGCGGGCGGAGACTGTGGGTGGTGGAGGGGGAAGCTTCGGAGCCGCGGCGGAGAGCACAGCAACAGGGGTGCGGAAGGCAAAGCAGAGAGATTCCCGCACAGAGGATCGGTGCCGACCGGCACTCACCAGGACGAGAGGCTTGTCTACTCACCCGCCGGGACGGGCGGGGGCTGGGAGCTGAGGCTCCGGCTTCGGTCGGAGCGCCCGGAGAGGGATGGGGTTGGCGGCGTGAACACAGCCTGAAGGGGTTAGTGCACCGCCTGAAGGGGTTAGTGCACCGCGGCTAGCCGGGAGGGAGTCTGGGGGAAAGTCTGGACCTGCCGAAGAGGCAAGAGACTTTTTCTTACCTCTTTGTTTCCTGGTGCACGAGGAGAAGGGATTAAGAGCGCTGCTTAAAGGAGCTCCAGAGACGGGCGCGAGCCGCGGCTAAAAGCGCGGGCCCCAGAGACGGGCATGAGACGCTAAGGTTGCGGCTGCCGCCACCAAGAAGCCTGTGTGCGAGCACAGGTCACTCTCCACACCCCGCTTCCGGGGAGCCTGTGCAGCCCACCACCGCCAGGGTCCCGGGATCCACGGACAACTTCCCCGGGAGAACGCTCGGCGCGCCTCAGCCTGGTGCAACGTCACGCTGGCCTCCGCCGCCGCAGACCTGCCCCGCACGCACTCTGTGCCCCTCCCTCCCCCCCCACGGCCTGAGTGAGCCAGAGGCCCCGAAGCAGCTGCTCCTTTAACCCCGTCCTGTCTGAGCGAACAGACACCCTCCAGCGACCTACACGCAGAGGCAGGGCCAAATCCAAAGCTGAGCCCCTGGAGCTGTGCAAAGAAGAGAAAGGGAAATCTCTCCCAGCAGCCTCAGGAACAGCGGATTAAAGCTCCACAATCAACTTGATGTACCCTGCATCTGTGGAATACATGAATAGACAACGAATCATCCCAAATTGAGGAGGTGGACTTTGAGAGCAAGATTTATGATTTTTTTCCCCTTTTCCTCTTTTTGTGAGTGTGTATGTGTATGCTTGGGAGATTTTGTCTGTATAGCTTTGCTTCCACCATTTGTCCTAGGGTTGTATCCATCCACTTTTTGGGTTTTTTTCTTTAAAAAAAAGTTTTCTTCTTAACCATTATGTTTTATTTTAATAACTTTATTTTATTTTATCTTACTTTATTTTACCTTCTTTCTTTCTTTCCTTCCTGCGTCCCTCCCTCCTTCCTTCCTTCTTTTCTTTCTTTCTTTTTCTTGCTTTCTTTCCTTTCTACTTTTTCTCTCCTTTATTCTGAGCCGTGTGGATGAAAGGCTCTTGGTGCTGCAGCCAGGAGTCAGTGCTGTGCCTCTGAGGTGGGAGAGCCAACTTTAGGTCACTGCTCCACAAGAGACCTCCCAGCTCCACATAATATCAAACAGCGAAAATCTCCCAGAGATATCCATCTTAACACCAGCACCCAGCTTCACTCAACGACCAGCAAGCTACAGTGCTGGACACCCTATGCCGAACAACTAGCAAGACAGGAACACAACCCCACCCATTAGCAGAGAGGCTGCCTAAAATCATAAGGCCACAGACACTCCAAAACACACCACCAGACGTGGACCTGCCCACCAGAAAGACAAAATCCACCTTCATCCACCAGAACACAGGCACTAGTCCCCTCGACCAGGAAGCCTACACAACCCACTGAACCAACTTTACCCACTGGGGACAGACACCAAAAACAACGGGAACTACGAACCTGCAGCCTGCAAAGAAGGAGACCCCAAACACAGTAAGAAAAGCAAAATGAGAAGACAGAAAAGCACACAGCAGATGAAGAAGCAAGGTAAAAAGCCACCAGACCTAACAAATGAAGAGGAAATAGGCAGTCTACCTGAAAAAGAATTCAGAATAATGCTAGTAAAGATGATCCAAAATCTTGGAAATAGAGAAAATGCAAGAAACATTTAACAAGGATCTAGAAGAATGAAAGATGAAACAAGCAACGATGAACAACACAAAAAATGAAATTAAAAATACTCTAGATGGGATCAATAGCAGAATAACTGAGGCAGAAAAACGGATAAGTGACCTGGAAGAATAAATAGTGGAAATAACTACTGCAGAGCACAATAAAGAAAAAAGAATGAAAAGAACTGAGGACAGTCTCAGAGACCTCTGGGACAACATTAAACACACCAACATTCGAATTATAGGGGTTCCAAAAAAAGAGAAAAAGAAAGGGACTGAGAAAATATTTGAAGAAATTATAGTTGAAAACTTCCCTAATATGGGAAAGGAAATAGTTAATCAAGTCCAGGAAGCACAGAGAGTCCCATACAGGATAAATCCAAAGAGAAACATGGCAAGACACATATTAATCAAACTGTCAAAAATTAAATACAAAGAAAACATAGGGAAAAACAACAAATAACACACAAGGGAATCCCCATAAGGTTAACATCTGATCTTTCAGCAGAAACTCTGCAAGCCAGAAGGGACTGGCAGGACATATTTAAAGTGATGAAGGAGAAGAAGCTGCAACCAAGATTACTCTACCCAGCAAGGATCTCATTCAGATTTGATGGAGAAATTAAAACCTTTACAGACAAGCAAAAGCTGAGAGAGTTCAGCACCACCAAACCAGCTTTACAACAAATGCTAAAGGAAATTCTCTAGGCAGGAAACACAAGAGAAGGAAAACACCTACAATAACGAACCCAAAACAATTAAGATAGTGGTAATAGGAACATACATATCGATAATTACCTTAAATGTAAATGGACTAAATGCTTCCACCAAAAGACACAGATTGGCTGACTGGATACAAAAACAAGACCTATATATATGTTGTCTACAAGAGACCCATTTCAGACCTAGAGACACATACAGACTGAGAGTGAGGGGATGGAAAAGTTATTCCATGCAAATGGAAATCAAAAGAAAGCTGGAGTAGCAATTATCATATCACACAAAAGAGACTTTAAAATAAAGACTATTAGAAGAGACAAAGAAGGACACTACATAACGATCAAGGGATCGATCCCAAAAGAAGATATAACAATTGTAAATATTTATGCACCCAACATAGGAGAACCTCAATACATAAGGCAAATACTAACAGCCATAAAAGGGGAAATTGACAGTAACGCATTCATAGTAGGAGACGTTAACACCCCACTTTCACCAATGGACAGATCATCCAAAATGAAAATAAATAAGGAAACACAAGCTTTAAATGATACATTAAACAAGATGGACTTAATTGATATTTATAGGACATTCCATCCAAAAAGAACAGAATACACATTTTTCTCAAGTGTTCAGGGAATATTCTCCAGGATAGATCATATCTTGGGTCACAAATCAAGCCTTGGTAAATTTAAGAAAATTTAAATTCTATCAAGTATCTTTTCTGACCACAATACTATGAGAGTAGATATCAATTACAGGAAAAGATCTGTACATAATACAAAAACATGGAGGCTAAACAAGACACTACTTAATAACGAAGTGATCACCAAAGGAATCAAACAGGAAATCAAAAAATACCTAGAAACAAATGACAATGGAGAACACGACGACCCAAAACCTATGGGATGCAGAAAAAGCAGTTCTAAGAGGGAAGTTTATAGCAATACAATCCTACCTTAAGAAACAGGAAACACCTCGAATAAACAACCTAACCTTGCACCTAAAGCAATTAGAGAAAGAAGAACAAAAAAACCCCAAAGTTAGAAGGAAAGAAATCATAAAAATCAGATCAGAAATAAATGAAAGAGAAAAGAAGGAAACGATAGCAAAGATCAATAAAACTAAAAGCTGGTTCTCTGAGAAGATAAACAAATTGATTAACCATTAGCCAGACTCATCAAGAAAAAAAGGGAGAAGACTCAATTCAATAGAATCAGAAATGAAAAAGAAGTAACAACTGACCCTGCAGAAATACAAAAGATTATGAGAGATTACTACAAGCAACTCTATGCCAATAAAATGGACAACCTGGAAGAAATGGACAAATTCTTAGAAATGCACAACGTGCCAAGACTGAATCAGGAAGAAATAGAAAATATGAACAGACCAATCACAAGCACTGAAATTGAAACTGTGATTAAAAACCTTCCAACATACAAAAGCCCAGGACCAGATGGCTTCACAGGCGAATTCTATCAAACATTTAGAGAAGAGCTAACACCTATCCACAAACTCTTCGAAAATGTAGCAGAGGGAGGAACACTCCGAAACTCATTCTACGAGGCCAGCGTCACCCTGATACCAAAAGCAGACAAAGATGTCACAAGAAAGAAAACTACAGGCCAATATCACTGATGAACATAGATGAAAAATCCTCAACAAAATACTAGCAAACAGAATCCAACAGCACGTTAAAAGGATCATGCACCATCATCAAGTGGGGTTTAACCCAGCAATGCAAGGATTCTTCAATATACGCAAATCAGTCAACGTGATACACCATATTAACAAACTGAAGGAGAAAAACCATATGATCATCTCAATAGATGCAGAGAAAGCATTTGACAAAATTCAACACCCATTTATGATAAAAACCCTGCAGAGAGTAGGCATAGAGGGAACTTTGCTCAACATAATAAAGGCCGTATATGACAAACCCACAGCCAACATCGTCCTCAATGGTGAAAAACTGAAAGCATTTCCACTAAGATCAGGAACAAGATAAGGTTGCCCAGTTTCACCACTCTTATTCAACATAGTTTTGGAAGTTTTAGCCACAGCAATCAGAGAAGAAAAGGAAATAAAAGGAATCCAAATCGGAAAAGAAGAAGTAAAGCTGTCACTGTATGCAGATGACATGACACTATACAGAGAGAATCCTAAAGATGCTACCAGAAAACTACTAGAGCTAATCAATGAATCTGGTAAAGTAGCAGGATACAAAATTAATGCACAGAAATCTCTTGCATTCCTATACACTAATGATGAAAAATCTGAAAGTGAAATCAAGAAAACACTCCCATTTACCATTGCAACAAAAAGAATAAAATATCTAGGAATAAACCTACCTAAGGAGATGAAAGACCTGTATGCAGAAAATTATAAGACACTGATGAAAGAAATTAAAGATGATACAAATGGATGGAGAGATATACCATGTTCTTGGATTGGAAGAATCAACATTGTGAAAATGACTCTACTACCCAAAGCAATCTACAGATTCAATGCAATTCCTATCAAACTACCAATGGCATCTTTCACAGAATTAGAACAAAAAATTTCACAATTTGTATGGAAACACAAAAGATCTCGAATAGCCAAAGCAATCTTGAGAATGAAAAACGGAGCTGGAGCAATCAGGCTCCCTGACTTCAGACTATACTACAAAGCTACAGTAATCAACACAGTATGGTACTGGCACAAAAACAGAAAGATAGATCAATGAAACAGGATAGAAAGCCCAGAGATAAACCCATGCACCTATCGTCACCTTATCTTTGATAAAGGAGGCAGGAATGTATAGTGCAGAAAGGACAGCCTCTTCAATAAGTGGTGCTAGGAAAACTGGACAGCTACATGTAAAAGTATGAGATTAGATCACTCCCTAACACCATACACAAAAATAAGCTCAAAATGGATTAAAGACCTAAGTGTAAGGCCAGAAAGTATCAAGCTCTTAGAGGAAAACATAGGCAGAACACTGTATGACATAAATCACAGCAAGATCCTTTTTGACCCACCTCCTAGAGAAGTGGAAATAAAAACAAAAATAAACAAATGGGACCTAATGAAACTCCAAAGCTTTTGCACAGCAAAGGAAACCATAAAGAAGACCAAAAGACAACCCTTAGAATGGGAGAAAATATTTGCAAATGAAGCAACTGAGAAAGGATTAATCTCCAAAATTTATAAGCAGTTCATGCAGCTCAATAACAAAAAAACAAACAACCCAATCCAAAAACGGGCAGAAGACCTAAATAGACATTTCTCCAAAGAAGATATACAGACTGCCAACAAACACATGAAAGAATGCTCAACATCATTAATCATTAGAGAAATGCAAATCAAAACTACAATGAGATAATATCTCACACCAGTCAGAATGGCCATCATCAAAAAATCTAGAAACAATAAATGCTGGAGAGGGTGTGGAGAAAAGGGAACACTCTTGCACTGCTGGTGGGAATGTGAATTGGTACAGTCACCATGGAGAACAGTATGGAGGCTCCTTAAAATACTACAAATAGAACTACCATATGACCCAGCAATCCCACTACTGGGCATATACCCTGAGAAAACCATAATTCAAAAAGAGTCATGTACCAAAATGTTCATTGCAGCTCTATTTACAATAGCCCAGAGATGGAAACAACCTAAGTGTCCATCATTGGATGAATGGATAAAGAAGATGTGGCACATATATACAATGGAATATTACTCAGCCATAAAAAGAAATGAAATTGAGCTATTTGTAATGAGGTGGATGGACCTAGAGTCTGTCATACAGAGTGAAGTAAGTCAGAAGGAGAAAGACAAATACCGTATGCTAACACATATATATGGAATTTAAGAAAAAAAAATGTCATGAAGAACCTAGGGGTAAGACACAGACCTAATAGAGAATGGACTTGACGATATGGGGAGGGGGAAGGGTAAGCTGTGACAAAGTGAGAGAGTGGCATGGACATATATACACTATCCAACGTAAAATAGATAGCTAGTGGGAAGCAGCCGCATAGCACAGGAAGATCAGCTCGGTGCTTTGTGACCACCTAGAGGGTTGGGATAGGGAGGGTCAGAAGGAGGGAGATGCAAGAGGGAAGAGATATGGGAACATATGTATATGTATAACTGATTCACTTTGTTATAAAGCAGAAACTAACACACCATTTTAAAGCAATTATACTCCAATAAAGATGTTAAAAAAAAAAGCACAGTGAACACTAGCTCTCTTCTTCCACTTTCCATCTGTCCTTCAACCATTTCCATTGCTCTTGCCTCTGGCACGTCACAAAAATTGCCCTTATAAATGTCAGTTATGATTTCCTAATTGCCATTTTTTAGAAAGTGATAAGTCCTTATTTTAATTCCACTTGACTTCATTGAGTTTTTCCCTCCTAAAACTTTACCCTGGCTTCTAGGTTCACTCCCTTTCCCAGTTCACCTCCAAACTCTACTATCCTCCTCAATTCTTTAACTACATCTTCATTGTTGGTGTCTCTACTGTATCAGGCCCTCTTGTCTGCTTACTCTACGGCTTCATCACATGAAAATCGCTGAAGTCCACTGATTTTCACCATCATCTTCAAGGGGACTGTACCAGAATATTTCTTCCAAACTCAGACACTTTGTCTGAACTAGGGAAGCAGATAATATCTACCTCTATATTCTGTGGATAGGTCTAAATCAGAATAAACAACACTAAACTTATCTGCCCATCTGGCCTGTAGTCCCCTACAATGAATCACAGCAACAGCAGCCTCTAAAGAAATAAATCTAGGTGTAGTTATACTGACCCCTCACTCTCTTACCAAGTTATGCTACATCTGCGTAAGGTATGTTTCCCAACATGTCATTTAACTCTACTGTCACTGCCTTAGTTCAAAACCTCAGCATTTCTGACCTGGATTAATAACGGCATCTTGCTGTGCTGTTTCTACTTCCCCCTCTCTTCCTTCCACTGCATTATCCACACTGCCACCAACCGATCCCTGAAAAAATGATTGTATCTCCTTCATAAAGTGAATGCTTCACCTATACTATCAAGATGAAGCTCCTAGACGTGGTAAATCAACAGTTCAGAATCCAGCTCTTGCCTATCTCTTCATCCTAACATCCCACAATTCCCCCCTTCCTACTTCCTGCTTCAGAAATGCTGGACTAAAACAGTCCTGTCCACTAGCATGCTATGGGTGGCAATACAGCTTAGTGGCTAAGATCACAGGCTCTAAAAGCAGACTGTGTTTGTTGAACAGCTGTACTACACACTAACATTTTAAGTCAGGGATAATGTCTTAATGTATCTATGCCTATGTTTCTTACCTGTAAATTGTAGGTGATAATTTTACCTACTTTAAATGAAGGCTTATTGTAAGAAATAAGACATAGAAAGCACTTAAAACAATGTTTGGCACATACTGAAAGCTTGACGATTGTCAGCATCTATTTGGTCACACAGATCCTTCTGCCTAAAATGTTCCTTTTCCTTTTGACTCTCTGGAAATAACTATTTATCCTTGAAAAATCAGCTGATCATCACTGCTGCCAGGCAGTCTCCCTGATCGCTTACAACCACTCCCAATAGAGTTGATCACTTTTTCTAGTTCATCATACCACCTGCCAGTATTTTTGCTAAACATTATCACACTGTACAAAAATAGAATTTCATGCCCTATCTTCCTGTAATCTACTACTCTCCAGTAGAACTTTCTGTGGTGACAGGAATGTTACACCTGTGCTCTCCATATGTGACTAGTGTGATTGAGGAACTAAACTTTTAATTTTACTTAATTTTAATTGACGTGTCTGGTGGCTACTGTATGGGGCAATGGTGCAGTAGTCTGTTTTTAGGGAGGAGGGACTTTTATAATTCATTCATTCTCTTCAGTGCATGAAATATGTTACTGAAAATGCCCAGTAAATACTTATTAATTTGAACAGATCTAGGAATGAACTTCCAGGTAGAGAGCTCTGTCTCACATCAATTGCAGCCCTTAAAAAGCAATATTGCTTAAGTCCCACTACAACTGGATTTTGTTAACTGTGCTTTTGTCAATTTGCTTGGTGAAAGATATTTCCTCATCCTATGAGAAAAGTATAGCGATCAGAATCTGTTCCAGGAAGAAAACCTAAATGCCCCCAAGTTTATTTATAATTGCCATTTAAATTTACTAATTAAAGTAATATTCTAATTTCAATTTTTGACAGAGAACTGGGATTTCTTTAATGAACTTACTCCTGATCTATCCATAAAGACATTTTACTGTTTTTTTTCTACAGCCTTTAATTGACTATTTTATTCACTTATTTAAGTTATTTAATTGTTTGCTACAGCAGGACAAACGTGGCCATTTTTGAAGTAGAAATACAGCCATTACTGGCAATCAAATATTAAAAACAATAAATAATAGGTATCGGTAATGCCTTTACTCCTTTCACTAAGAGTCCTTGTATTTGAAGGTTCTAATATCTTGGGAGGCATTTGTGTTGTTTTTCCCCCTATGCTAAAGCCTCTATGTGTATGGATGCAACGCAAATCCTTAGTAATATGTCATTCAAATGATGCCTAATGCCTAATGCCTAACACAAGCACTTTTAAAAGCAATAAGAAAAAAAAAACAGAAAGCAACAAGAACATATTATGCAAAAAAGTGATTAGCATACACAAAGACCTTAACTTTCAATAGGTGTGTATTCCAAAACTAGTGGTAAAACTTTGAGCTCTGTTTGAATGAGTGGAAGGGAAAGAAGAGTTCAGCCAAATTAAATGTCTAGGCATTTCAACTTTGAGAACTCAGCGGCAGGTACACACCATGGAACAGCAACAATGGATTTAACAGAGGGTAATTACCGCCATTAAAGAGGATGCCTTCGTTACTGTTATAAATAGAAAGTAGGCACTCCTATTTTCCAGTGTGTCTTAAGTGATAGGACAAGATGTGAATGTTATGTTAAATTACTTCATTTCCTCTAGACGTCATGTTATAAACACCACAAAAAGTTTCAGAACTCTGTGTATATCTTTGTCCTCGGAATATTGAAATCTTTCTCTTGAAAAGAAATAACCTTGCTAAGTAAAACGCTAATGACTGACCCTTAAGAGACAACCAAGTATAATCCCCTTATTTAAAGATGTAAACAAAAAAGAAGGGCCAGAGAGGATTAGCAAGTTGACCTGCATTAAATAGGCAAAGTTTAGGGCAAAACCCGCTTCTCCTGGCTTCCACTATAGTGCTTTTCCCTATACAAGGATTTTTAACAATTAGGATTATTTCTTTTATTTTCTCCCTTCTAAGCAATAATAGTTCCTCAAACAGGTTTTCCTTCTGCAATCCTCTGAGGATGATTTAGCAATGTTTGAATTTGCATGTGTAATATTGCATTTATTTGCATCACTACCTTGCCCACTGCTACTTAAATATATTTTTTGTTTCATGCAGCCCAATGTTTGCAAATCAGTGATGCCAGTCATCACTAAATACCTGAAATGTGTTGGTTAAGAGTCTTAATGATCTGGCATGCAGGTGGAGTGAAAATAGACTCTGTACATGGCTGCCATTACTCTAACTACAAAATAGAAATAAATGTCATTTATTCAAACCCTACATTAAATGGTGTAAACAGTAACTTAAGCAGCACTAAGCAATTGACATAACTCCTTAGGTACTTATGTCCTCAAGCATCACAGTTGGCAGGTACTATATAGCTCATATTTTGATTTCAATTAATGTAGATGATAGCAGTTTCAATCACATTCTTCAGTATTTGATTTTAAGATTAATACACTCTCTACCTGGCTTAAACTGTTTATTCAACAGATCATTGCTAAGCACTTTGCTTATGTGTGGCTTTCAGAGATCTGGTGTCCTATGGCTTTCAATTTAGCTTTCAATTTACTTATACAGTTTATGTATTTCAATTTATTTTATACAGTTTGTACATCATCACACAGATTGCCATTCAAAGACAGAAAGTATCCTAACCGAAAATATACATGAGCTTTATTAGTCACTGGTTCTGTAAGTCTGGACAAGTTACTTAGGTTTCAGATTTTTCATCCACACAGTGTTAGTGCTTTCATCATTAAATTACAATGACTATTACAGGAGGAAGCAAAACCATAAGAAACCCACATAAACACAAAGTATTGAAGAACGTTAAGCTCTCAGTAAATATTAGGTATTTTTACTTTCCAATAATCGCATTGAATGGAGGCTCATTAACACTTATGTATTGAAGTCTACACAACCAATACCATTTGAAAAAGTTTTTTTTCATCAAACTATTATTGATATGGCAGACATCTGACTGGACACTAGGAATATACTGAGGAATCAGCAGTAAATGAGATGGAAATAGTATTTGCCCTCTAGAGAAGAGAGTTTGGTGTTGAACAAGTAATTACAAAGCATGAGCTATTTCAAAAGAGCAGCTAAATCCTCGTCATGTGCAGAGAGAATTACTGAGAAAGGGAAGACTGTACTAATGAGGATGGGGCGGAACTAATACATTTCCCTTTGGAAATGTTGAGTTTGTAATTCTGCGAGCTATCCACATGTATGAACAGTTAAAAATGTGCATCTGAAGTTCAAAGGGGATACTTGGTTAGAGACTTAAGTCTCAGTGTTACTGCCATACGCTTACACTAAGGCATATAATTTACATTAAGGAAGGGGATGGGATGGAAGAGATCAAGTGCTCAGATTGAGAAGAGAAGGGCACTAAGGAGAATGGAGACTTAGGTAACAATGTTGAAAAACTCCAACAGTTTCCAGTCATTTGAGAGGAATAGGAAACTTTGGAGAAAATGATGGAACAGTAAGAAGAAAACCAGGAGAATATGGAATCATGGAACCTGAGTGAAGTGCTCCAAAGGAAGGTGATCTAAATTGAAAGGTCTGAAGAGGTCAAGAAGGTAGTATATTTAAAAGAATCTAATGGATTTGATAATGTAGAGATTATGGGAGAGGTTTCAGAAAAGTTGTGAATGCAGAATCCAATGAAGTGTGTTCAGAAATGAGTAGATATGAGAACAGAGTTTAAAGAACTATCGCTGAAGAGTATGAGAGAGAGAGAATCTGTAGTTGAAGGGGAATACAGCTAAAGGGGGGTCATTCTTGTTTCTTTTGGTTTAATGTTTGATAAACTAATTTCATGAGTATATAACTTTAAAGAGGGTAAAGTTGAAGAAACAAGAGGGGGAAATAATAAAGGCATTTACTCTCTCTGAATATTCCTATATTCTATTTTAGAGCATCTAAAGCGATCACTAGACCAACATAAAAGGATGCTGAAAATTAACACCACTTTAATTACACATTTTGGGTGTTGTGACCATCTTTGACATAGCACGCTATGAAGTGAATCCTATAATTTCAACTAAAGAACACTGATTCCTCAAGATGTTCTATAATAAAAGTTCTGTAATCAAATAAGTTTGGGATACATATGTACTGTAACAACTTACTGGAAATTTACCAACAGTATTTGTAAGCAAAGGCTCTGAAAATCCTATAGTTAAAACTTGGTATTCTGAACCTGACAGTTCTGCAAATTATTAGGCTATGATATCCTTTCCTTCCATTGATATATCAATATTTTTTTCTGCAACATTTTGAAATATGATTCTAGGGTTCAGAATGAGTTCCACAAGGTTCTAGGATCATCTGAGGTCACTAATGTTGATGAAGAAAGTCTGAGTAACTTGTTGAAGAAACATGTATTTCACTTTCTATGCAACATAATTCTAGAACTATCCAACATTAAGAGAATGAGCTATTCTAGAACCACCATAATTCCCAAGCTTTTCCAAATACATGATAGGGAAAAAAAATTTCTTTAGGATGCCACTCATACCCACTGTGAATTATTTGAAACTTCTGGGAAATTATTAGACATTCCTTAAAATTTCTCTAGAACATAAGGTCTGAGCTAATTAGTATATTCATTTTACTGATTCATCCATTCAACAATATTTCAGGGACATGTACTATGTGTTAGGTTCTGTTCTTGGTTTTAAGGATATAGAAATGAACAAAACAATAAAATCTCTGCCTTCATATGCTTATAGTGTAATATAAAAGATATAAAGAACTGTGTACTATATAGGTAGCAATAAGTACTATGAAGAAAAATCAAGGAGGTTAAGGGGCTAGAAAGTGATAAAAGAATGAAAGAAAGGGTGGTAGGGAAGGCATTCTTGAGGAGGTGGTATTTGGGAAGAGATGAAGATTTGGGAAGATTTCAATGAAGTAGGAAGTGAGCCACAGCAAACACACGAAGGGATCAGCCATTCTCAAAAGCTCTGAAATGGGGGCTTGGAGAGTTCAAGGAATAGTAAGGAGTCCAGTGTGTCTTGAGGAAAGAGGGACAGAAGTGCAGGGGTAAGGGGGAGGCAGGAAATAAAATTAGAAAGGAAGACGTGGCTAAAAATGTAGAGCCTTGTGAGCCACAGTAAGGAATTTGGAATTTTATTCTGAGTTTGACGGGAAATTACTGGAGTTTTTTTTTTTTTTTTTTTTTAATCTGGAAGATAATAGGTAGGAGTCTGATGTTCAATCAACTTGGCTGTTATATAGAAGACTGTTCATGATAGCTGTTAATTTTGGTGTGATGTATTTCAAAAATTCAAATTTCATTGGTGGGCCCAATCCCTTAAACAATATCAATTTGGACTCTTTAATTATCATCAACCCTTTGATAACTGTAGAAGAACTTCAAGCATTGAATTGCAGTATGTCTAATACGATATTATTTATGGTTAAAAAAAATACGTTGCCAGGTATTCTCAACTCAGGCTGCACATCTGAGACACCTGGGAGATTTTTAAAGCTACCTTTGCAGACCGTGACACCTGGAGATTCACTCATTTTGTTTGGGTTGGGGTCCTGGTATTGACATTTTTTTAAAAGTACCCCACATGTTTACAATGTGCAGCCTGGTTTGAAAATCACTACCGTCAACTTTACCTGTGCATGCAGTGCACTAAAATATAAAAGGTCTTGAAAGACAAAACCAAACTGACAGGATGGCTTGCCCTTGGGGAAGCTAATAATAAATGATGATCAAAGAGGACTTCAGGACATTTAAATGCTCATGGTGAGACTATATTCTTGATACCTCGACGAATAAAGTATATGTAAATTAAAAATGGTGACTATTTAAAAGAATGAAAGAGTATATAATAGCTTCTTTTGTAAAGCTTACAAGGCATGTGATTTTTTTTCCATTTGGGGACAATACTGTTTGAGCAGCTGTTGCGCTGCATCATTTGTCCTAAATCGCACTTTAGTGTGGAAGGAAGCAAATAGGATGATGCCAGCAAAGTGATCGGATCATATTTCACTAATTTGCACTTTCCTATCACATCAAACTAATCGGGAAGAAGGATCTTAAAGTTCACCTTTTGTTTATGCAATAAAATAGGATCAAAGCCCTTGATTTGGGCCAGTTAAAGTTTGTGGCCTAGTGGTCATCTGACCAGTTTGGTTTGGCAATAAAATCCGATTGAAGAAAGATGAAGTAAGGTTTTTAGTCTCAACAGAGCCTCTCTTTAACAATGAGAGCTATACCCTTAGTTCTTCATGCAAAGAGCAGATTTTTAGTAAAATGGTGACAGAAGCCTGTCATAGATTTCAAATAATAATAAATTGAATTATATCAGAAAGTCATCAGGTTCTTATTGGACATACTTCACTGGTATCCACCTGATTTTGCAGAAAATACGTTTGGGTTTGACTCTTCAATGCTTATTGTCTTCATTGATTTGGCAAATTTACCTCCAAGTTTTAGATTCGTCATTTGTAAGACGGAGAAAATATTGTGTCTATGTGACTACTGTTGTCAGGATTATTTAAAATATTACAAGTGCTAAATGTCATGTGAGTCGTTATAATAATATGCACTCAAAAGAGTTTAAGCAAGAAAGAGCATGAGCTTTGGAGTCTGACAACCAAGATTTGAGCCCAGATTTCTTCATTTGCTTGGTCTAGCATCATGGTCAATAACTGAATTAGTCTGAAATCCAGATTCTTAATCAAAAATTTTTGTCATAAACCAGTTTTTGATTATTAGTTTAAGTAAACTGTGGACTACATTATTTACTCAGACTTTTATTTCCTTCTGCCCTTGTCACTTCCAAATATCCCATCAGGAGTAACACAATGCTTGCTTTTTCTTTTCTCCTTTTCCTGTTTTTACTTTACTTCCATCCCATCTCTTTTCCTAATGAAGTCTCAACTCTGCCCTATCGATTTGCCCCAAAGGCACGCAAGTGACAACACCTACAAGGATGTTCAAAAACTGGGTGGATCAAAATGTTTACCATTGCTGGGCTTCCCTGGTGGCACAGTAGTTGAGAATCCGCCTGCTAATGCAGGTACAGGGGACACAGCGTTGAGCCCTGGTCCGGGAAGATCCCACATGTCACAGAGCAACTAAGCCCATGCACCACAACTTCTGAGCCCGTGCGCTGCAACTACTGAAGCCTGCTCGCCTAGAGGCTGCGCTCTGCAACAGAAGAAGCCACCGCAATGAGAAGCCCGTGCATCGCAACGAAGAGTAGCCCCCACTCGCTGAAACTAGAAAGCCCGCTTGCAGCAACGAAGGCTCAACGCAGCCAAAAATAAAATTAATTTTTTAAAAAAGTTTACCATTGCTAATTTTTATGATTACAAAGAGGTACGTGATCGCAAATAATACTATATATCAATACAGTTTTTTAAACTATAATTTTAGAGTACTGAGTTTTAATTTCCTTTTTTACTCTAATTCTTACTTGGTATTTTTGTTTCCTGGAAAATATATGGCCATAATCAAAGGAAGACAATGTGTCTGACGAGATCAGGTTCATTACCCTTTGACACTAGCATTTTGGTTGTCTAGAAGCTCAGTGGACTCACACTAAAATATTGTTACCCCTCTTTACATCACATTTAGAAGTCAGTGATATATACCAAAATATCCTAATTTCTCCACGTAATAGTTCACAGTTTTTGCAATGAAAAACTTTTCTGGACATGAGCCAGTCCTTATACGGAACTTGAGTTCTAATGTATTAACCTGAAAATATAGTGACTAGATGCTCAATAAAATTATTACTGAATGAAATAAGAATCAACAAATTGAAATGCTCTATTGGAAAAAAATGAATATGTGATTCCAAATAACAACGTATTTTTATCCTTCTCACAAAAACAATGCTATAGAAAGACCAAAGACAACTTTATGCGATAACAAATACCCTGGAAGATGGCAGCATGATGCCTGAATTGGCTGAGGTAATAAAACGACTGTGGAGAGATCCAGGAATTCAGGCCTGCTTTGAAAGGGCATCTGAATATCAGGTCAATGACTCAGCAGCTTAGCAAGTGAATGCGGTTTGACAGGAACTGTAGCTGAAACATTTACATTTAAGAATTGTAACTCTGTATGCTCTACATTTGTAATCACAAATGATGAAAGTAAACGGCTTTACATTTTATCATACTAAAAAGCAAGTGAAGAGAAAGAAAAAAAGGTCAAGATGATGTAAATAAGATGTAAAAAACATAACCACAGGAGCATTTTAAATAACTAATTTTGAACCTATATGTCTGAGAAGATATATATGTTGTAAATATTTTCTCCCAAATAAAAAGATTTAATCCTTACACACTAAGTTCAGCATGAACACAGACTGGTAACATGCACACTGAGGTCTTGGGCTATTCACTTCATCTCTATTCAAGTTACTAAAATCATCTTCTAAAATAACCTTATTAATGATACATGCTTTGGCTCCATTGGTTCGATGGGCATGATATAGCATTTTAGAAGAAAGTTATGTATTGATCTGAAAAACATTTGTATATTGTGGGATTCTTTTTGAGTCTCAAGCAAGATTATATAATTTTCACAACTTTTAGCCATAAGGAAATTAGGATGTTGTAACAATGTTTATAATTTCATTATCAAAACAATTTTAAATTTCCATTTTAGTAAGTGGTCCTTGACCTGTCCCCTGCTTACATGCTTATAAGCACGTGTGCACATGCATGTAAATATAATGTAAATACTTATTCTATATTTCTGTCCATGCATATGAATGTGTAAAAGGGTAAAAATAGCAGTTCTTCTGAGGCTCCCAACAGAACATGCTAGCAGTACTTTAAAAAGCAGTTAAGTAAAAGTTAAATGAAAGATTATTTGAGGACAGAACAGTAAGATGTGCATGATGCTTCAGATTTTTAAGCATAATGAGTAGGAGGATTATGGAGAGAAAACAAACCATATAAATTCTAGGAAAACATAACAACAGTCTTCTGTGATTGCTCATTCGTTTTCATTTTAAATTCCAAAATCCAATGGACATATTGCCCTTGGAGGAAAGTCCTGCTCTTATCTCTCTGATAACCTAGAGAATGGATATCATCCTGTGATTACATCAACGATGTTTTA
The DNA here is from genome assembly GCF_949987515.2 of Delphinus delphis. Taxonomy (NCBI): domain Eukaryota; kingdom Metazoa; phylum Chordata; class Mammalia; order Artiodactyla; family Delphinidae; genus Delphinus; species Delphinus delphis. Next base: position 24,669,438 of record NC_082691.1, on the reverse strand, counting down.
ATACTAAGCTATAGTATAAAACATTGCTTTTTGATATGAATCATTGATAAAGGCAGTCACAATCAGAAACTGAATTATGGAATATTCTCATAAAATGTTGCTTAGCAATGTTCTGGGGAGAGAAGAAGAGAAGGATAGTTCAACACTTGTAATTCATACATTTAGTTTCAGATACACATTACTGGTTAAACATTTTCCCTTAAAATAATGTAACTTGTATTTGCAATTATATTATCATTATGTTTACCAAATTCTTTGCTCTTTGATAACAAAAAATTTTACACATTGTATACCCAAAATGGGCAAATAGAACGACATTTTATTGTTTTTCCTAGATTTTCTAATCTTTAATTTTAGCTTTTTTCTTTGTTTTGACACATAAAATATATTTTACACTGGGACTATCACATTTCAGATTCATATTAAAAGCATCTGTCTGTTCTTCAAGTTTAACAAATCTACACAATATCTATTTGCATCCATTTTTGTGAACCTCGCCAGTAATGTAATGATTTTTAACCACCCACATCGATTTGCAAAGAGCCGTAGAATAACGACAGGAAAAAGAAAGTTTTCATTTAAAATTTAAAAATTTAAATGTTAACTTTCTTTCCCTTAGGGATTCTTAAAGGGAAGATTAAGTAAAAGCCTGCTAAGAAAAATAGTTAAATGGCCATTGCTTTCTTCCAAAAATTAACAGCCGATTTTTTTCTTTCAAATACTTAACTACATTCACGTTTTAAAACTAAATACACTATCAGATTGATAACACATCCATTTTATTTCATATGCATTATATAGGGCAGGGGTCTTTCTTTTCCTTCTCCTCTCTTCCTTTCTACCTCCCCTCCTTCTTTTCCTTTCTTTCCTTCCTTCTGTCTATTTATTCATCCACCCGTCCATCCATCCATCCATTTTTTTGTGTGAAAGTGAGATATCTGTTATTCTCTCAAACCTAGCAACCCTTTAAGTTGAGGCCAGCAAAGAGGTGAGTCCTAATCAGAGAATGTTGTTTGTTGGCTACGTAACACCTCTCCCCTAATCAGTACTAGCAAACTGAAAGAAAAGGGTCATGAGAGTGGGAAAAATTTTAATTAATACTTCATGGTTTGCTGATTGGGCTGTCCAGTGTGTGACTTAAACTCCACGTTTTAAGATTCAACATGGAGTTTACTAGGAGAATACTATTTTTATATGATTAGAAAAAGAATCAGATATTTTTTAAGTGATTTGAGCTGGATGTACTCAGGGCCTCTGGTTTGTTTTAGACCACAGGCTTGAGCACCCAAATTCTATATTTGTTTATTAAAATGAACATCTTAAATGCAAATTTGTCACTCTGCTACTGCTTCTGCTTTGCTTGAGATCATTTATGCATGCAAATAAAAGTACATTAAAATGTGTCTTTACCAAAGCATTCATTCAGCTATCATTAAAATGAATTTAATCTCTATCATGGCAGGTATGTTTTTGTTTGGTTTGGTTTGGTTTTTGCTCCTGCATGAGCTGACCAGCAGTATACTACCACATATGCAGCCCTGAGTTAACAGGAAATTCACCAAGGACCTGGCTTCAAAAATCGAAAAGAGATAAACTAGAACATTTTTCCAATACTTTCTTCTGATATTTCTATCTTTGTCTTTTTTAATAAAATTAAACTTTATTAGAATAAAACATGGTGATAAATTTTCACATTATACATATATGTGTTTCTGAAGTGTGCCTGTCTATTGGTCCTTGGCCAAAATCCCTTTGAGGCACTTGGCAATTCTTAGTTTATTTCAGCTTAAAATCAGAAAGTTCCTCCAAGAATAAATTATCTATATTGCTGTTGAATTTATTAAAAACATAAAATAAAGTAGCACTGGCTTTCAAGGCATTATGCTAGGCGCTCACGCATGACGGCCCTTCAGCTTATTCCCTGAAAACGTCAACTGTTGAGCAATAACTAATATTCAGTTAGATTATACCTCTCAAATTCTGTCTAGATGGATACATGCCCATTATGATCTTCCTATTTAGGTTATATGTATAAACTTGGTTCAATATAATGGGCAATTTTGTCATAAAAACCTTACCAGGCTACTGCTATCTCTATTTAACAATTTTATAGAAATAGCCATATTGCTAAGCTCCTAAAGCCTTAGTATCAAAAGTGTATAATAAGTGATTTTCAACTGTTTTTAAAGCAGTGATACAGTTTGTTTTAGTCCAAAGACATGATCTGGTTTGAAGGATGACGCTAAGAACAGTTTGTTTCCTCTAATCTAACAGACTCTTCTAGACCACACAGCTTAATCGGATTCACTCCTGCCTCTCACCACCTGTGAGAGATCCTGTGGGCAGGAGGAGGACAGTATTTCTCCTGGTAACAGTAGGGTTTTTAAATATGGCCTCCGGTGAAGAGTGAAGGACACACTGAGGCACCGATGGAAGCGAAGAAGAGGTTGGAGAGGATACAGTGTGGAAATTCAGCTTTCTATCCCCAGGAGCGTGATTTGGGAGTGGGTCAGCAATTTCATGAACTAGTTCCAGCACGAATCAGCAAGAAAGTCAAAAGTTTCTTCTGTTACTGAGCTAACCAGATATAGTCATGGTTCTTAATGAAAACCATTCCGGTTCTTAAACTAAACAATCCAGAAGAAACAACACAACCACCTTCAAATTATGATATTAAAACCAGTCTCTCTCTTAAAATTTGAAGTGTCTACATACAAACAACAGCCTTTTGAGACTAGTCTAGTGACCATCATTACAAGGTAGCATTTTGGGGGATGATCTAAGTCCTATAAGGAGAGCTTTCTTCTCAAATGTCTATTCAGACGCCAGTGAATCCATCACATCGTCCTTATAAAATACAAGCTAAGGCAGCATTCATCCAGTTGCCTTTAAAAAAAAAGGTCCCACAGGTCAGCTGTGTGTCACACCCAGTGCTCTGCAACACCCCAGCCACCATGTTCTTTTAATTCTGAGGAGCAGCATTGGAAAAGTACCAGTCTGGAGTTTCATAATTTTAATGGGCTCTAAACTAAAAATTCATTTATACTCAATACTGATATCTTCTAGTACAAAGTTACAATTATATATGCTATTTTGTTTGTTTTTCTTATTAGCTACCTGAACGATTTGGACAGAAGAGCAGCTCCTGGCTATGTCCCAAATGAGCAAGATGTTCCACATTCTCGAGTGAAAACAACTAGAATCACTGAAACTCAATTCTCCTGTTAAAGACTTGCATTTCAGGTATGATCCAATGTCTCTTTGAACTCTCAACAGAAACATGCATCAGACACATTATTTCTTCATGGAGAAGAGCTCTAACCCATGGTCAAGTGCAGTGAGTCCTTGGGCATGCTCACTAGGCCTCAGGTACTTTCAGTACCACTGTCTTTCATTGCCCTCCTGTAGCTCTACATGCCAACCCTCACCCTGAGCCTCATCCTTTCCCTCCAGTAAAAATGCCTGTCAGGCTTCCCTGGTGGCGCAGCGGTTAGGAGTCTGCCTGCCGATGCAGGGGACAGGGGTTCGCGCCCCGGTCCGGGAAGATCCCACATGCCGCGGAGTGGCTGGGCCCGTGAGCCATGGCCGCTGGGCCTGCGCATCCGCAGCCTGTGCTCCGCAACGGGAGAGGCCACAGCAGTGAGAGGCCCGCGTACCGCAAAAAAAAAAACAAAAAACAAAAAACTCTGTCTTGAGTAGGTGGGAGCTAGATTTTATTTTCCTCATAGTTGAAACTGATATCCTACTTTGAAAAAAAAAAAAAAAAAGAAATATATTTAAAATAACATTTAACCAAGAGGTGCCAGGGATCGTATTTCCTGTGCCTTCCTACTCTCCCATTTGCTTGAAATATTCTTAATTTGTTTCCTTAGTTTAAAAAAAATGAAAATAATTGAGAATTATTTGAATGTGACGCTATTTATTGGAATAACAAAGCCTATTTTATAAGCATGGTTTGGGTATAAAGATGAGTCCATTATTTTCATTGCTGTTGCATTATCAAGACACTCCTAGAAATTCTATTGTAACTCATTTACTATACCGAGAAATCGAAATCCATACCATAGTGTTAGAAAATGTCCCTTGACACTTAAGTACTTCTCCCTATGATTGCGGATGAGATGGAATATTCAACATTAAAACCATGTTTTAGATGTACCCCTTGGTAATGAAAAAAGTCAGTAAAAACATAGTTCAGTCATTCATGTATGAGATAATGGGAATATTTTTTTAAAGTATAAAAAATGAAAAAAATGTGACATGAATTATTTGTATCTATTTATGAGGGAAATTGGTTTCACTGGGATCAAAGTTTAATATTTTTTAAGTATTAAAACTACTGACACATAATATCTCATTAGAATAGTTATTACATGGATGGCCAGGATATTTTCAAGTTAATATGGAAGAAAGCCCTTCAAAATTTACCCCTCATTTTCAGGCCCACAAATAGTTAATTTTCTGAAAGATGAACCAAAGATCAAACCAGGATAAAGGAACTGCAAAGACTGGGATGGACATCTCTCTTGGCAAATGTAAGCTGTTTGTCTTCGGGCTTGTCATCACGGTGGTACAGTTCCTCTTTAGCAACTACTTTCTCCAGACTCGTGATCTTTGGTCCAGTTTTCAGAGTTTTCCTTTGAGAACCCAAGTCCAATTCCTCCTCTCTGCCCCTCCAAAGCCTGTCCATGCATTTGTGGCACACTCACTTTTCTCTCTTACTCTCCTTTCTCCTCTCCAAATTTCTCACTGAAACACAGACTAGAAGCTGAGTGTAGGCCTTGGGGCTAATCCTACCAAGGTCCCAATCCCAGGTTCTCCATTAATTAGCAGCAGTTTTTGAGGAATAAAGCTACTTTTTCTTTACTTGCCTCATGAGGTTGTTGTGAAGATTATTTGAAATGAAGTACCAGCACAGAGTTATAACTTGGTGTTCGCTTACCTTACATAAGTTAATGGAATTTTCTGGATCCTAGACTGTCTGGATCATAATAAGCCAATTTTAACACTTAATGCCGTACATTGAACACTTAGAATGACCCAATCCTGGTCATTCTCTACAACATCAACCAATTTAGTATCTTGTCAGAAATAGTCACTAGCATGAATTATCTTTTTAATCCATCTATTCCTTGAACGTTCCAAGCCTTAGAGTCTTCACACCTACTGCTCTCCTTGCCTAAAATGCTCTGACCCTGGATCTCTGCAAAGACTGGCCTCTTCTTATCATTAAGCTTCCAAATCAAAGGCTGTCTCCTCATGGAGCCTTGACCATCCTATCTACTAACCATCCCTTAATATCCCTGTCACTACTATACCCTGTGGAGTGTGGGTAAGCACATAAGAACAAGCTCTCAGGAGTGGGGGGAGGGAGGGCAGCCTGATTTTTGGCCCTTGATGAGTCCCCAGGTGCAAACACCCTGACAATAGCCAATTTCAACCTACCAACATTATGTCACTAAATGTAGAGTTGGGAAGAAATACGAACAAGCAGTTCTTTCTAGCCTCGCCAATGTGAGCCAGTACCATTACACAATTGATAATATCACACTATTTTTCTCTTTTTAAACATACCAATATATGAAATTGCCTTGTTTCTTTATCTGTTTGTTCTTTTTGATTCTGTTTCTGCGTCATGTGCTCTGAGCTCCAGAAGGCCAGGGGACGTATTAGCTTACAACTCCTGTGATTATCACACTGACCAACCCAGAGCAGGCACACAGTCAATCCTGGCTGGAGGAATAAATGTACTATGCCAGGCACCTATGAACACTACCTTCACACCCTTACTGTAACACGATGAATGGGCATTGCTATCCTTACGTAGGATAAACGGTCAAGAAATGGAGGCTAAAACAAAGTAAAAGGTTTCCCCAAGATCATACACAGAAGTGCTAGAAATGTGATTAAAATGCATATCTTCCTAACTTCAAATATCACACTTCTTACACTGCTTATCACTGATGGGCTGTTAGGTAAATTGGGCTGGAAACCATCCTTTTCTGTACAGTAAGTGCTTCCTCCAGTGTTGTTGGTCATTCACAATTCCTTTCAAAGAGAAGAGGGAAGGGGGAATAAAAGGACAGTCTATTGGGGAGGTATCTCTCAGTTGTCAGGGCTCTGTGGTACTTCACCACTCTGTGCTTCTAAAACGAGGCTAGATGCGACGATTGCCAATGAACACACAAAACCTCAGAAAATCATGTTCATTTCCTGAAACGTCAAGTTCACTCAGTACCAATATCATATTCATACATTTTTTAAAACAATTTTTTGAATATTATACAGCATTTGCATTAGGATGCTAGACTTTCATTGGTGTATCATCATTTTCCTGTCCTTTTATAAGTCTTTGGTTAATTTTGTAAAGCATTTTAAGTTGTATAAGTCATCTATTCTACTTTCATGTATCACCGGCCCTTATGAAGGAATGAGAAAGGTCTTGCTAATTCTCTATTACAGTATTGATGCTAAAATGTAAGATGCTTGTGAATTGGATTGTGAAGCTCAGTTAAGACTTATTTTGACATAAACTATTAACATAACATAACTATTACCTCTTTCGCACCCACTAAAACAGGTTTTGAGCTCTTTTGTTTTCTTAATAGGTTTTGCTTTCTCTCTGGCTTAAGAGGGTGTGTTATTAAAGGCACTGTCTATGAGGAAGAGAATGTGGAGAATTTCTCTAAAAACAAATATTTAAACAATAAAATTTTGAAAATACTTAAATTTTACTATAAAACAAAAAACACAGCTATATGTACTTTTAAGGAACTATTTTAATCATTTAAATACATTTTTAAGTTTAGTCACAGCAATTGAGATATATTAATCCCTTAATAAATTCTCAGAGCTAAATCACTTTTTTTCAAGTGTTAAATAGGTTTATCCTAAAGCACACAGGCTTTTGCAGTGTAACATTTCATAGTATTTCAAAATAGGAATTGTAAAAAATAAAGTACCTTCCAACTTCGTTTCGGTAAGTGCCCAGGTACTCACATTAGCACTGATTTGTATTCACATAGCATAAATCATCCTAAGACTATTTAAAACTAAAGACTTAATTTACATATTAAATTCAAGAACTATAGAATTTTAAACAGGAACATCGAAATGAAAAAATGCTCTCTGTCCAAGTACTGTATCATCCTCATGTATCACCTAATTTAACGCAAATTTCCTTAGAGCTCTTATCAAACCAGAACTCCAACTGTCAAACTGGTAAAATTAATTCTCCTTACAGAAGTTACTAAGTAAACAGAAAATGCAAAGCAAACGTGACCCCTTTTATTGCTATAAAATAATTCTGCAGGGCAAAGAACTTACATATTTACAAGGATTTATCAGTTATAGAGAAGTCCTTTCTTCCTAATTGCTTTATGATTAAAAAATAGAACTGAAAGGACATAAAACTATACGGAAGCTAGGGAAAAGAGGTCAGCAACCATTACAACATAGAGCTTTAGGTTTTGTACCTGTTATATAACTATTTGCAACAGTGTTTAGTGGATCCATGATATGAAATGAATCATAACTGTTTTGAATTTCAAGTTGAATCATGTGCACTATGTTCATTTCTGTGGGAGTATGAGACAGCTTAGCAGTGAGTCTGGTTGTCTACCCAGCAGCTATATCCCAACTTAGCTTTATTGTTCTCTGTTAGATCTCACAGAGCAGTAACTCATGTATAACTATACCTTTGTTTCAGGTATGTTCATGGTTAATGTTACCAAAATTATAAGCTATATAAGATGATGTCTAATTTATTCTCATGATAGAATTTACTTTGATGACTTTAAAAATTATATTATTCAATAATCAGAGAATTATCTAGTGGGTATTTTAAGTTACACACACACATTTAGTAGGAAATATATGATGGTATTAACAATTACGGGAGTCTAGAGACCCAGCTTCCCTTGTGGTTGTAAATCCTTTTGATTCTGTTTTTAATAAAAAGCAATTAAGGGATTTAGAATGACCTCTGTGCATATATTTTTTATCTGCAAGCATCTGCCCTAATCTATTTTCAGAACTGGGTACCAGGGCAAGACTTGGTTAAGCCATTTTGCTGTGGCTGTGTAGTGGTGACACAGATCTACCTGTTGGCCCTGACATACGTAGCCACCTTAGGATTTTATACCTAGACTTATTGTGCTGATCAATTTATAATGCATATAAAAGTTGAATCACTGTGCTGTACACCTGAAATAATATAATTTTATATGTCAACTATACTTCAATAAAAAGATTAAAAAGTTATACCATTGCTGATATAGTCAAATATGTTGAATAAATCCCATTCAACAGAATAGTTTAAAATAAATTTCTACTCAGATTAGATCCTATTTTTCTGTGCTCAAATATATAAATGATGTCAGAAATTGTTATTTTCCAAGAGAGTCACATGCTTATAGGATGAGCAAAGACATCTCACAAATAAATTAGCTGCAGTAACATTATTAATTTTTAGGTATCCTAGACTATTCAATGAGTTTGCAAACACTATAAAGGGCATATTATTCCATAATAGTCTCTTCTGATATGAAATGTAAATAATCTTGTGTGGCCAAATATTTAGCCAACTGTTTAACATAAATAAAACTCAGTAACTTTCCCAACTGTCTAAAATGGACTATAAAACTCAACTGTTTAATATAAATCCGTAAAACTGATGGCTTGCAATATATAAATATCATGGGCAGTTTAACAAATAATTGATGTTCACTTGTCGCTTAAAAGCCTAGCCTGTGAATTTTTAGTTACATCATACATTTCAGGCATTTAAACCCATTTTCTTTACTATTTAAGAATCCTTACTTAAATATCAGACTTAAGGAAATATGTATTACATACATACATACATAAGTAAATAAATAAATAAAACCTTTCCAAAATGAGAATTCCAAGTTCCATTTAAAGTCTCCAAAGCTCTAGTTATCTTAACTACTCAGGGAATTAAGGTTATTCAAGCTATATCACATATCCATTCACCTCATTAATTATCCCAGTAGATTTGACCAATCCAGATATTCAGTCAGCAAGTATACAGGCTTTCCTCTGATTTCTATTACTGTTTTTCTCAGAATAGTTACGGTGGAGTGTATATTTGCATTTCTTCCATGCTCCACTTTGGGAATCTCCAAATTTTTTCAGTCGTTATAATGCCTTACACCTCTAAAATAAGCCCCAAATTAAAATTTAGATGAAGAGCTAAACATGGAAAGAGAAGTATAAAAAACAAATTACTACAACAGCAGCAAGACAAAATGTAACCTTTCTTAGACCTAACGTAATATCCAGGAGAATCAATATAAAAGCAAAACTCCAGCCACTGGTCTGATTTGCTAATGAGCATTTCAGTTCAATAATAGCAGATGGCATTAGAGAAACCTGGTCAATGCTCCCTGGACCTATGTCCTAATGTCAATCTGCACAGAAAATAAAGAAAAAAAAACTATTTATCAAGTGAGTCATAAAATGAGAGGATTATTAGCATGCAATCTAAGATAGACTTTCAGAAGCCGTTTTACCAACATGAATAAAACCCAAAGACTGAGTAAACTTTGTCCTCCCTTCCTTGGGAGAGCGCTAAGCATATTTAAACATGTTTATTAGAGGCTGTAAGATGTGTTGACAGAACAGTAGGCTAAAGGTCATATTACATAACTTATACCCCTTACCAACTGTGTATATTTGACTGAAGAGGAGAATAGCTATCTCTTACACATAGGTGTTAATATCAACAGCAGGCTACAGAGAAGCTGAATTATCAAACTCAGGAGATAGCTAGATGGTCCACTTAAGGAATGCAACAATGATTCACTTTGTTATAAAGCAGAAACTAACGCACCATTGTAAAGCAATTATATCCCAATAAAGATGTTTAAAAAAATTTTAAAAATAAAAATAAAATAAAATACATAAAAAGTTTAAAAACTCCAAAAAAATAAATAAAGAATGCAACAAAACCACTGGGAAGGGGAAAGTTCTCAAGTTTTGCCCAGTCACCTGTTCGATAACACAAAGAGTTACTATCTGACCTGGGGAAAGAAAACTCCCCAACAAAGATAATTCCAATCTACTTGGTGAGGGTTTGAGAGCTAACAGTAGACACTATGTAGTACTAGTTAGACACCTCTAATCTAATTAAGTAGACTTAACGAGCTTCACAACAAAGCTTAACAACGTTCACAGAGTCACTATCACACACAAAGGACCTATCACGGCACCTGGTACACAGCCGCCTCAAGTATCAGTTGAACTAATAAACCTCGGGCAAGTTGCTTAAAGGGCTCATGAAAAAACAGGAATAATAATTGTACCTATCTTATAAGTTTAGGGTGAAGTTTAAATAATTGCTGGCTAAAAGTTTAAAAGTCTGAATGCATATTTATTATCCTTGCTTCCATAAGAATGCTTACTGAATTTTAAAAATCAAATTTGTTGGCTAATTTTTACATAATATAACCTAAAGTCAATACCGTCCTCTTCCTCCACTTTTATCACACGTCTGAAACTGCAGAGGATTTGGTAATTAGCAGCACTTAAAATAAGCTTTATTGTCACTGAATTTAAATTTCCAAACCACACAACGATTGAATTCCTAAAGGTTGTTTTCAATATTGTGAGCAACTGCTCTTTCAATCTACTATTAAATGGAGTGATTTTGCATTGGTACACATATATATTTGAGGAATTTTAGTTCTATATATCTGTTCTCCATTTGGTTATGTGAAAGGTAAAGTACTAACACTACAATGTGTTGTACTTTTCATTATCTTCAGTAAATCAGCTGGTTGACATTTAATATCCCAATATAGTTATTACCTTTGAAATCTCTGTACAGCTAGGATGTTCCCTGGTACTTAATATCTTAGGATTAAGCTATTATGAAAGCCCCATAATTTTTCCTTTGCCTCTGGTCTCTTCCTCATCAAATCTATCTTCTGAACTCAGATCAAACTGACTTACCATAACAATAAGCAAACAAAAACAAATGTTAATTCCCTACCCCCAAATCTCCTATAGATCCCCACTGACTACAATATAAAAACTAATCTTCTCATGTAATGTAAAAGACATAGTAAATCTATTTCTGGCCTAACACCTCAGGCTTACTCCTGCCTGCTCAAAACTTTTGCCCTTGCTGCCTCTATTCTTTTTACACAACTATCATCTTCTGCAGTTTCTGATCACTCCATTTCAAATTACAACCCACCCTCTACACTTCCTATCAGATACTGATATCCTAAGTGTATTCACACACCCACACGCAAACACACACACACATAAACACCACCATCATCCACTTACAAGGTTCTCAAGACTGAATCATCTCTGGTACCTGAAATATAATAAATGCTCAATAAACAAATATTTGCTGAATAAATGAATAAGTATCAGGCCATATACCTCAATGTTTTTACCTTAATCTTCACATTTCCAAAAATATAATTATTTGCCCCAAGCATGCCATGTTCTCTCGTTCCTTGATGACTTGTACACGCACTTCATGTAAAACTCCTCCCTCCATTCCATTAACATGGATTCTATTCATTTATTTGCAAGTATTTATTGAATGTCTATTATGTGTCAGGCACGGTGCCTGGTACTGGGAATATAGGCATCACTAATATAGATAAGGTCCCTGCCCTCATGAGGCTACTATTCTATTAGGGCAATGATAGCTATTAAACATGTGAAAAAATAAACCACTTATTTATTGATTGTGGCAGTTACTATGAAAGAAATAAAGAGAGTGATACAATAGAAAGGAAATGGGCAATAAAAAGAGTTAAGAATTTACATGGACATTCAAGGTGGTTACTTGTGAAGGAGATATTGACATTAAGACCTGAAAGTTGGGGAAGAAGCAGCCTTATGGAAGGAAGAAAGGAACTGTGTCACGTGGAAAGGAGATGGATTACGCAAAAGTCCTGAGATAGCAAAATGGTAGATTTATATTAAAGGAACTGTTACATGGTCCCTCAGGCTGATGTAAATCTTCCTCTGGGTTCACATTTTACCTTATATATTAGAATATTACATAATATTATAATAATGTATTTTTCTCTTTACAAGACAGCAAGCTCTTTGAAGATAGAGTCCTTTTTTTTTTTTAAGTGGGAAAGGCAATTTTAGTAACAATTCAAAATTCAGAAGCCATAAAGGAGAAAAGAACATTTATAAATAAAATTATAGAAAAATAAAAGTATATGGGAAAAAACCACCATACACAATAGCAAGTGACAACACACAGGGAATACATAGATAAATTGTGAAAACACGGACAAAAAGTTAATTCCCTTACTTTATGTTAGGAAAAGTCCAAGAACCTTACAGAAAGGAGTTCAAATGATGTAAGCTTTTAACGCTTGAGACAAATGCTGTATTTACTCAATCATTAAAGCAACCTCACAATATAGGTACTGCAATTATCATTTATTCATCAGGAACCTAAGGTACAGAGAGGTTAAGTAACTTGCCCAAGGTTACCCAGCTTATAGGGGACAGAGTGACTATGTCCTTTTATCCTTGTGTTGGTAGGCCTAGCACAGTGTCTAGTACATAGAACACAAATGATAATTGAATGAATGAATGGAGGTAAGAGGAGCTAAGAGAAGAGGGAAGAATCATAGTATCAGAACTGTGGTAGCTTCCAATCTTCTTGTGGGCTCTGGATATTTAAGAATATGCATAGACTTTGATCAAAATCCCTAAGACCAACAGATGTCTTACTAAAACTCTAAACTGCTGTAAATTTTCCAGTTGCTCAAAGTCAGTATGTGAATTATTTTGCTCCAGGCTGCATGAATACCAAAAACAGTAAATAAATGTTCTCTTTTTCTCTAGTCTTGAGCTGCAAATTGGTCAAACAAGTCTTACTTTATGAACAGTCAAAACTGAAAGACTACCTTTTAAACAGATGGGAGCATTCAGTTATAAGTCCAAATGTTCATCTTAATGTAAATTTTGGAAGATATTTGTATGATTCTTTATTCTGTTATTTTTGTTTTTTTAAAGAATGCTTGATGTAGGTGGACAGAGATCTGAGAGAAAGAAATGGATTCACTCCTTGAAGGAGTTACATGAATTATATTTTGTGCTGCACTCAGTGCCTATGATATGCTCTTGGTGGAAGATGAAGAAGTGGTAAGTCTAAAAGGAAAACACGGTCAAGGTAAAAAATAAGCAGTTGCGCTTTCCAATATGAATACCCCATTTCCCAACTCAGTTAAGACCTTCCAAAGACAGATGTTACTTCTACATCCTTGTTCATAATGCCCACCATTAATACCTTGCAAATAACAATCCTACACATTTTCATCTTTTATACCTAACAGAACAGAATGCATGAAAGCCTTCACCTGTTCAACAGTATCTGTAATCACAAGTACTTTGCAACCACCTCCATTGTCCTGTTTCTCAATAAAAAAGATCTCTTTCAAGAAAAAGTAACCAAAGGGCATCTTGGTATCTGCTTTCCAGAGTACACTGGTAAGATAATTTCCTTTTAATTCCATAGTAGTAAAATTGTGTATAGAGATACATTTTTTCTATCTGGATTTTGATGTGTAATATTTAGAGGTTGAGGCTTATGATACTTTTCTGAGTCATGTATATGATCCAACCTGGGAAGAATCTTACAAATAAAGAGGAAACCCTCTCTACACTGCCTGCATTAAAGCAAAGCTCTAATGAATAAAGGGGAGGTCGTTAGATAGACCAGGGTTGTTACTCTGTGTAATGTATAATGACATTGCAAACTATATTATCTTAAACATTATAATAGGAGTGTAAATTATATTCCAAATTGGCGTTTTTTAATATATTTCCTAATGAAACCTTTTAATGTTGTACTAGACCTCAGTGGCTCTTCAAAGTCAGAATTAAGTTTCCGGAGGAACAGCTTGAATGAATGAGAAGAGTGACATCTATTTTTCCAATTTTCCTAACTCCTAGAGTTTTAGTACTGACCCTCTTAGCCAATGAATATAAATGTCAGTTTCTCTAAAAGGGTTGTGTTTCTTTTGGAGACTTTTTTTTTTTTGGTAAATAGTTATATGCCCTGTTGTTAATGAAATTGTGTAAGATGGAAATATTTATGATTTAAACACAAATATAAACCCAATTTCACCACATAGATATGTGGCTAGCCCAGATGTGCCAGGGGTGTTGAATTGTGTCAAAGTAGCTGTTTGTGCTCATCTATAATGAGTACTTATATTTTTCTTATTTGTAAACATTATGTTTACATATTTATTATATGATTGAATATAATCATGCTTCTGTACTGAAAGTTACCGATTAAATATAGAATCATAATTCAGGGCTGTATGTTTTCTTTTAAGTAATCATCTTTATTTCTCAGAGCAATTTTTAGTTTATGAAAATAATAAACAGAAAAAAGTTTCTACATACTCCCTCTCTGGCCAGCTCTCACAATTTCCCCTATTATAAACATCTGGAAGGGGTGTGGTACATTTGCTACAACTGATGAACAGATATTGATACATTTAACTGAAGTCTGTATTTCAGGTTAGGGTTAACTCTTTGTGTTCCACAATTCAATGGGTTATGCCAAAGTCATGTCAATGTACCCACCATTACAGCATTATACAAAATAGTTTCACTGCCCTAAAAAATGCCTGTGGTCCACGTCTTCGCTGCCCTCAACCCTTGAAACCATTATCTTTTTACTGTTTCTGTAGTTTTGCCCTTCCGAGAATGTCAAAGAGCTGAAATCATACAATAAGTGCCTCTCACTTTTTGGCTTTCATTCACACAGTTTTTCGTCTCTCCTAGCTATCCCTCAAGGTCCAGCTCAAATAACACCTCATTATGTAGTCCACGCATCTATAATTTCCATTCTTTTCTTCTTTTAGTTCATATTAATACCCATGCACCCAACCCATGCACACATTTACATGCATAATCTTTGACATACATATGGGTTTTTTTACTCACTCACTTTGTTATATAAATATATTAGTGTTTCTACTCTACTGTGAGCTTTCTGACGCAGAGGTTACATTTTAGCCACCTGAAGCCCCCAGGGAGGTAAGCATAGTTCCCAGCACATAGTTCCCAGCACATAGTTCCCAGGAACTTGTTGTGTAAACCTCTGATAATTAACACTGCCATTTTGATTTTTCAATCCTGAGAACATCAAATAGCAAAGGAAAATCCTAAAACTTATTGATACTACTTATAATTTGATGCTTTTTAAATGCAGTTAAAGTTTACTTCTTTAATTTTTTTTTAACAAGGTCCAAATACATTTGAAGAGGCAAGGAACTACATCAAGAACCAGTTTCTAGACCTGGATTTAAAAAAAGATAAGGAAATTTATTCCCACATGACCTGTGCTACAGATACTCAAAATGTCAAGTTCGTGTTTGACGCTGTTACAGATATAATAAAGAGAATCTGAAAGACTGTGTGCTCTTCTAATCAATCCTTTTTTCTTCCACTCTTGCTGATGTATACTCTTCAACATATAAAAGGTGCTGTGTGTTTAGTTTTAACAGATATTAACTTGTATAACTAGTGTTGTAAGGCAACATTTTTCACACAAAAATTTTAATGTATTGTCACCTGCGTGTGGATGAGTTTTGATTTCTCTGAAATATTGAGGATTGGGGTGTCTTTGATGTCCTCAGTTCTGAAAACTGATACATTTTGGTAACACTATAACTGTACGTATCAGTGACACTGAATTTGCTTGGAAGTAAATTCTGCACTGTGGCCTATTTTTAATGACAGAGCAATGGAAAAAAAGCAAGGTGTTCCATATTACTTCCACTGGCCAGACATTGAGAGGCCTTCATTTTTGCTGATAATGTAACCATGCCTGTAACTGTAGAAACTATTCAAAGATGATACATGTGGTGTTTTACTGGTGTTTATTTTATTGACTGCTCCTATTCAGCCACCTGCAAATGCAATGTTCACTATACATGTATCTGTTGATGGAAATTTCATATGCATCCAATTTTTATTTGCTACTTTTCCTTAGAAAAAACTCATTAATGCTGAATTTACCTTTAGAATTAAGGATTCCAATGATATATTTTTGTACCAATCTGACTGAAAACAGGGGACCACGTGTGGTCAAGAACACAGTGTAAGGCTGCTCAGGCTGAACGAAGTCCTCAATGGAGTACTTGTTTCCTACATTTTGTTCCAGAGCAGCATGGAACGTTATTGTAATTGATGGTTTGGGGACAATAAATCGAGACCTCAAGAGAAAAAAATAATTCAATGTCTTAGCACTAGTGTGTTTTAGCTTTGTGAATAAGAAGTAGGAAGTAAGAGTGAGTAATTAGGAGACTTTTTTAAAAGAGAAACATTGAACCTCTTGTTAATAGTGTATTGTGCTGTCTAAACGTTACACCAGATGCTAGTGGTCAAAGCCTACTCTTTAAAAGCTAATTTGGTGCTTTACAAACAAAATCATTATTTATAAACAGAAAAGATGACTTTTTCTTTTTTAAAGTGTGCACTATTTACAACATATACTTGTTAAGCACGTGTGATATCATTTACTCTCTCCACTTGCAGAAGGTGATATATAGATCAGAATAGGAGATCAGTGCTTAAGATCTATAACTTCTTTGAAAAGACAGCTAATTAGGTTAGTGTAACTAGATGAGAAGAAAGGAACATAAATTAAGCAATTTGCGAATCTGTAGCTCAAGCGGATTTAGGTAGCCCTGTCTCAGTGTCACTACTTCACTGTTCTGTAACACATTTCCATTCTAATCATGCAAGAATGATCATTATTCGATCAGTAACCTTGACTAGAGTGTTTCTGGCTTTATCTTCAAAAACACAAGGAGTTATTAACAAATACAGTCAAATAAAAACGTTACTATAGTAAGAACAATTAATTTGAAATTTCTTTGCAAAATATAAGTTATTAAGGAGCCTAAGATACCAGAGACAAAAAGTGTATGAGAAAATATTTAGTTCAGGTATTCAGTAAATTTTTCTGGCTAAGATCCATTATCTATAGGACAACAACCCAACATTTTGCTAGGAGCTAGTCAATGCTTTGAGACCTTAAATTAAGATTAGAAATTCTGTCCTTTCATCCATTGCTTTGTTTTTGTTCTCCTGCTTTACTTTAATCTGTTTTCTCTAACAGTGTGAAAAGAATGTTCCAGAAAAGAATATGTTTTGAAATACTACTATTATAACTTAGATTTTGACTCTGACTTACCTTTAGGGTTCCTCTTTTAGATAACATACGTAGAAAGGGTGAGGTCAGAAATGGTCTTTTAAAAAAATATAACTCATTTCAATCTTTGCAAAAATTAACAGGCATCAGTATGTATTTATGAATATTGTTCTCTGAGAACTTTAAACAATGTTAAATTACCAAACTAAATTTAGAGATCAGTTTGGATTATTTATTTTAAAAAAACCTGTTCAATTCCTTCCAATCCTAAAATTGAACTTTAAAAAACTTTTCTTCACAATCAAAAATAGTTACTATGCTAAACGACAACTTTAAGAGAAATTTTTAGTTGGAAAATATAAAATAAATGTTTCCATTATTTCTTTAATGATTGCACTCCTTAAAAATTGAGTCTATTTCTGATTTTACTTTTTAAATGTTTTAATAAAAAAGGGGTTGGAGTGGATACACAGCATTTTGGGTTAATTAAAGAAAGCAGCAAAATGGGAAATATGGGAAGACACACTTCAGCTGGAAGAAACTCACCCTGAGACCAGAAACGTTAAATTTGGTTAGAATCAAAGCATCTGTTTCTGGGGGTGGAGTCAAGATGGCGTACTAGGAAGACGCAAAATGTGCGTCTCCTCACAACTAGGGCACCTAAGGGGATGGGAGGAACCCCCAGTGACCAGATAGGATGTGGGGCATGGGGAGTGAGGGGGAGGAGAAGTGGAGGTGGGACGGGACTGGCGCCCCTGAGGGGCAGCTGGGGGAGGGGGAGGGGAAGGGATCCCACCCCCAAAGGGGGATGGTGGGGGGACCATTGGGAGGGCAGAGGCTCAAACGGGAGCATGGCCAGGTTTCCCCTGCCCACTTGGACCCCCAGGAACTTGTTGAGATCCCAGGCCTGAGCCTCTGCCCACCTAGGCCCCCTCCAGCCGGCAGGTCCAGAGGGAGTGGGAGGGAGGGAAGGGGGAGCAAAAGTAAAGGCCGGACCTCTGGGACCAGCACCGCTGAGGGGTGGCTGGGGAAGGGAAGGAGTTTCTACACCCAGCGGGACCCATCCACGGTTAGCAGTCCAGTGGCAGCAGCGACAGGGGAGACCCTGGGGGAGACGCATGAAGGAACGGAAGGGAACGGGGCCAGCGCTTTCCCTGTCCACATAGGCATCAGGGAGCCTGTTGGGCTCCCAGGCCTAATCCTCTGCCCTGGAGCCTCCCCCCTGCTGCGCAGACCCCAAGCCCCACCCCTACACCCCCACCCAGAGCCCTACCTCTACACTCAGAGACCCCCTCTGAGACCCCCTCCAACGAGCGGGCCTAAACCCCGCCCACACACCCTCACTCAGGGCCCTACCTCCAAACTCTGGAACCCCACACTCCAGAGGCCCTCCTTTCCCCATCTGCGCAGGTCCTAAGCAGAGGCCCCACCCCATGCTTGCACGTGGCCCCGCCTAGGCCCCGCACTATGCTCAAACATCACCCCCCCAACTCACCTAGGTCCCACACCACATCAAACCCCACTCCTGCCTAAGTTACGCTGCCCCCCCACCCACAGCCAAGGCTTTTTTTTTTCTTTTTTCCTCTTTTAGATTGGCAGTCTGTTTTACTTTGCTGATTCAGTGTTGCTGATTCTTTTATATTTTTATTTTTCCTAACAAATATTTTTCTAAGTTTATTTTATTCTTTATACTTTGTTAGTGATCTCTCCTTTTGGCTTGCTCTCTTCCCACCCTTTTTTTCTTTTCTTTTTTCTGTCGTAGCTTTATTTGACCTTGTTGCAGTTGTTTCAATTATAGTTTTATTTTTCCTAATATATTCTTTATCTTTCTAATTTTATTTTTTGTTTTTTATTCTTTGATACTGTACTGCTTTTCGTTTTTTGGTTTTGTTTTTTACTGTGCCACAAAGTTTGAAGGATCTTGGTTCCCAGGCTGTAGGTCAGGCCCAAGCTCCTGTGGTGGGAACTCTGAGTCCAAACCACTGGACTAACAAAAACTCAGACCCCAGGGAATATCAATCAGAGTGAGGCCTCCCAGAGGTCCTCATTGCAGCACCAAGGACCCAGCTCTATCCAACTGCCTGCAAACTCCAGTGCTGCATATCTCAGGCCAAACAACCAGTAAGACAGAAATACAGCACCACACATCAAAATAAATAAATAAAACGAAAAAAAATTTGTTACAGATGAAGGAGCAAGGTAAAAACCTACAAGACCAAATAAATGAAGATGAAATAGGCAACCTACCTGAAAAAGAATTCAGAGTAATGACAGTAAAGATGATCCAAAATCTTAGAAAGAGAATGCAGAAAATACAAGAAACATTTAACAAGGATCTACAAGAACTAAAGAGCAAACAAACAGTGATGAACAACACAATTACTGAAATTAAAAATACTCTGGAAGGAATCAATAACAGAATAACTGAGGCAGAAGAACAGATAAGTGACCTGGAAGATAAAATGGTGGAAATAACTGCCAGGGAGCAGAATAAAGAAAAAAGAATGAAAAGAATTAAAGACAGTCTCAGAGACCTCTGGGACAACACTAAATGCACCAAGATATTCAAATTATAGGGGTCCAAGAAGAAGAAGAGAAAAAGAAAGGCTCTGAGAAAATATTTGAAGAGATTATAGTTGAACTTCCCTAACATGGGAAAGGAAATAGTCAATCAAGTCCAGGAAGGACAGAGAGTACCATACAGGATACACCCAAAGAGAAACACGCCGAGCCACATATTAGTCAAACTGTCAAAAATTAAATACAAAGAAAAAATATTAAAAGCAGCAAGAGAAAAGCAACAAATAACATACAAGGGAATCCCCATAAGGTTAACAGCTGATTTTTCAGCAGAAACTCTGCAAGCTAGAAGGTAGTGGCAGGACATATTTAAAGTGATGAAAGGGAAAAACTTAAAAGCAAGATTACTCTACCCAGCAAGGATCTTATTCAGATTCAACAGAGAAATTAAAACCTTTACAGACAAGCAAAAGCTAAGAGAATTCAGCACCACCAAACCAGCTTTACAACAAACGCTAAAGGAACTTCTCTAGGCAGGAAACACAAGGGAAGGAAAAGACCTACAATAACAAAACCAAAACAATTAAGAAAATGGTAATAGGAACATACATATCAATAACTACCTTAAATGTAAATGGATTAAATGCTCCAACCAAAAGACACAGACTGGCTGAATGCCTACAAAAACAAGACCCATACATATGCTGTCTACAAGAGAACCACTTCAGACCTGGGGACACATACAGACTGAAAGCGAGGGGATGGAAAAAGATATTCCATGAAAATGGAAATCAAAAGAAAGCTGGAGTAGCAATACTCGTATCAGACAAAATAGACTTTAAAATAGAGACTATTACAAGAGACAAAGAAGGACACTATATAATGACGAAGGGATCAATCCAAGAAGAAGACAGGACAATTGTAAATATGCACCCAACAAAGGAGCACCTCAATACATAAGGCAAATGCTAACAGCGACAAAAGGGGGAATCGACAGTAACACAATCATAGTAGGGAACTTTAACACCCCACTTTCACCAATGGACAGATCATCCAAAATGAAAACAAATAAGAAAACACAAGCTTTAAATGACATTAAACAAGATGGACTTAATTGATATTTATAGGACAGAATACACTTTCCTCTCAAGTGCTCATGGAACATTCTACAGGATTGACCATATCTTTGGTCACAAATCAAGCCTTGGTAAGTTTAACAAAATTTAAATCATATCAAGTATCTTCTCCTACCACAACACTGTGAGACTAGGTATCAATTACAGGAAAAAAACTGTACAAAATTCAAACACATGGAGGCTAAACAATACATTACTTAATAACCAAGAGATCACTGAATAAATCAAAGAGGAAATCAAAAATAACCTAGAAACCAATGACAATGAAAACATGACGACCCAAAACCTATGGGATGCAGCAAGAGCAGTTCTAAAAGGGAAGTTTATAGCAATACAATCCTACCTCAAGAAACAAGAAACATCTCAAATAAACAAGCTAACCTTACACCTAAAGCAATTAGAGAAGGAACAAAATAACCCCAAAGTTTGCAGAAGGAAATAAACCATAAAGATCAGATAAGAAATAAATGAAAAAGAAATGAAAGAAACAGTAGCAAAGATCAATATAAAACTAAAAACTGCTTCTTTGAGAAGACAAACCAAATTAATAAACCATTAGTCAGACTCATCAAGAAAAAAAGGGAGAAGACTCAAAACAACAGAATTAGAAATGAAAAAGGAGAAGTAACTGACACTGCAGAAATACAAAGCATCATGAGAGATTATTACAAGCAACTATATGCCAATAAAATGGACAACCTGGAAGAAATGGACAAATTCTTAGAAAGATATAACCTTCCACGATTGAACCAGGAAGAAATAGAAAATATGAACAGACCAATCACAAATAATGAAATTGAAAGTGTGATTAAAAATCTTTCCAAAAAACAAAAGTCCAGGACCAGATGGCTTCACAGGTGAATTCCGTCAAACATTTAGAGAAGAGCTAACACTCATCCCTCTCAAACTCTTCCAAGAAATTTCAGAGGAAAGAACACTCCCAAACTCATTCTACGAGGTCACCTTCACCCTGATACCAAAACCAAACAACTATACTACTAAAAAAGAAAATTAGAGACCAGTATCACTGATGAATACAGATGCAAAAATCCTCAACAAAATACTAGCAAACAGAATCCAACAGCACATTAAAAGGATCAGACACTGTGATCAAGTGGGGTTTATCCCAGGAATGCAAGGATTCTTCAATATACGTAAATCAGTAAATGTGATAAACCATATTAACAAAGTGAAGGAGAAAAACCATATGATAATCTCAATAGATGCAGAAAAAGCTTTTGACCAAATTCAACACGCATTTATGATAAAAAGTCTCCATAAAATAGGCATAGAGGGAATCTACCTCAACGTAATAAAGTCCATATATGACAAAACCACAGCCAACATCGTTCTCAATGGTGAAAAACTGAAACCATTTCCTCTAAGATCAGGAAAAAGAAATGGTTGCCCACTCTCACCCCTTTTATTCAACATAGTTTTGGAAGTTTTAGCCACAGCAATCACAAAAGAAAAAGAAATAAAAGGAATCCAAATCAGAAAAGAATTAAAACTTTCACTGTTTGCAGATGACATAATACTATACATAGAGAATACTAAAGATGCCACTAGAAAACTACTAGATAAAACAAATTTGGTAGACAGCAGGATACAAAATGCACAGCAATCTCTTGCATTCCTATCCACTAATGATGAAAATCTGAAAG
The DNA here is from genome assembly GCF_949987515.2 of Delphinus delphis. Lineage (NCBI taxonomy): Eukaryota > Metazoa > Chordata > Mammalia > Artiodactyla > Delphinidae > Delphinus > Delphinus delphis. Next base: position 24,646,933 of record NC_082691.1, on the reverse strand, counting down.
AGAAATTAAGGAAACACTCCCATTTACCACTGCAACTAAAATAATAAAATACCTAGGAATAAACCTACCCAAGGAGACAAAAGACCTGTATGCAGAAAATTATAAGACACTGATGAAAGAAATTAAACATGATACAAGCAGATGGAGAGATATACCATGTTCTTGGATTCGAAGAATCAACATTGTGAAAATGACTATAGCACACAAAGCAATGTACAGATTCAATGCAATCCCTATCAAATTACTAATGACATTTTTCACAGAATTAGAACAAAAAATTTCACAATTTGTATGGAAAAACAAAAGACCCCAAATAGCCAAAGCAATCTTGGGAAAGAAAAATGGAGCTGGAGGAATCAGGCTCCTAGACTTCAGACTATACTACAAAACTACAGTAATCCAGACAGTATGGTACTGGCACAAAACCAGAAATATAGATCAATGGCACAGGATAGAAAGCCCAGAGATAAACCCACGCACCTGTGGTCAATTTATCTTTGACAAAGGAGGCAAGAGTATACAATGGAGAAAAAACAGCCTCTTCAATAAGTGGTGCTGGGACAACTGGACAGCTATGTGTAAAAGAATGAAATTAAAACACTACCTAACACCATACACAAAAATGGATTAAAGACCTAAATGTTAGGCCAGACACTATAAAACTCTTAGAGGAAAACATAGGTAGAACACTCTGTGACATAAATCACAGCAAGATCCTTTTTGACCCACCTCCTAGAGAAATGGAAATAAAAACAAACAAATGGGACCTAATGAAACTTAATAGCTTTTGCACAGCAAAGGAAACCATAAAAAAGATGAAAAGACAACCCTCAGAATGGGAGAAAATATTTGCCAACGAAGCAACTGACAAAGGATTAATCTCCAAAATATACAAGCAGCTCATGCAGCTCAATATCAAAAAAACAAACAACCCAATCCAAAAATGGGCAGAAGACCTAAATAGACATTTCTCCAAAGCAGATATACAGATTGCCAACAAACACAGGAAGGACACTCAACATCACTAATCATTAGAGAAATGCAAATCAAAACTACAATGAGGTAGCACCTCACATCGGTCAGAATGGCCATCATCAAAAAATCCAAAAACAATAAATGCTGGAGAGCGTGTGGAGAAAAGGGAACCCTCTTGCCCTGTTGGTGGGAATGTAAATTGATACAGCCACTATGGAGAACAGTATGGAGGTTCCTTAAGAAACTAAAAATAGAATTACCATATGACCCAGCAATCCCCGTACTGGTCATATACCCTGAGAAAACCATAATTCAAAAAGAATTACGTACCACAGTGTTCATTGCAGCACTATTTACAATAGCCAGATCATGGAACCAACCTACACGTCCATCCACAGAAGAATGGATAAAGAAAATGTGGCATATATATACAATGGAATATACTTAGCCATAAAAAGAAACGAAATTGAGTTATTTGTAGTGAGATGGAGGGACCTAGAGCCTGTCCTACAGAGTGAAGTAAGTCAGAAAGAGAAAAAACAAATACCGTACGCTAACACATATATATGGAATCTAAAAAAAAAAAAAAAAAAGGTTCTAATGAACCTCGGGGCAGGACAGGAATAAAGACACAGACGTAGTGAATGGACTTGAGGACACGGGGAGGGGGATGGGTAAGCTGGGATGAAGTGAGAGAATGGCATGGACATATATACACTACCAAATGTAAAATAGCTAGTGGGAAGCAGCCGCATACCACAGGGAGATCAGCTCAATGCTTTGCGACCACCTTGAGGAGTGGGATAGGGAGGGTGGGAGGGAGACGCAAGAGGGAGGGGATATGGGGATATATGTATATGTATAACTGATTCACTTCGTTATACACCAGAAAGTAACACAAAAGTGTAGTAAAGCAATTATACTCCAATAAACATGTTAAAAAAAAAATCTGTTTCAGGGCTTCCCTGGTGGTGCAGTGGTTGAGAGTCCGCCTGCCGATGCAGGGGACACGGGTTCATGCCCCGGTCCGGGAAGATCCCACATGCCGCGGAGCGGCTGTGCCCGTGAGCCATGGCGGCTGAGCCTGTGCGTCCGGAGCCTGTGCTCCGCAACGGGAGACGCCACAACAGTGAGAGGCCCGAGTACCGCAAAAAAAAAAAAAAAAAAAAAAAAAAATATATATATATATATATATATATATATCTGTTTCAATTGAAAATTCAACCTTTTTACTATACAGTTAGTGGTGTTCTTTCATACTATCTCAAGGAAATAGTCTTTGTTATTCAAAGGTCAAATGTGATGATACTGATATTTTCCTTCTCTTATTTGAAGCTTCTCTTCCTGACTGAGAATGTTTCACAATCCTGCTTGCCTTAGATTTTTAATCCTAACTCATTATTTTCTAAGATTTGCCCAATTGTAGACACACTGCACTACCTCAGAGATCTGGTGCAGACTTACATCTAATGGGGTCACTAACAACTAGTTCTTGCAGAGTTTTTCCAGAAGCATGAACTGATCAAGTTAAGTGTTTGCATCTTGGGACTAGTGGCTAGAGTTAAATGAAGAAGAGTATTAACTGGGCAATGTCTTTGTGTCAAAATACAAAAAGTTGGCAACTCTATGAAGATGCTCTATGGAAAGGGGGTTTCAAATTCTGAGGAATCTACAACATACCTTATAGATATCTAATATCCTACTGATTAACAACATTTATAAACAAATAGTTTTCATGTGTATCACACAAATGGGCAAACTACTTTTTCAGGCTATGAGCCTGTCCTAATACACATTTTCTTGCTTCATCCAATATCCTATTTTAAACACAAAACGTATTTTTAAGTACTTGCAGAGAATTAGTCAGGCTTAACATAATCAAACACCATGTATATGAGGAAAAAATAAATCTTTTGTGTTGATTTACATGTTTTCACTGTTACATCAGAATCAGAGGTAGAAGCGTTGGTTATCGTGTATCTGCTAAAAATAAATTCTTTGTAAAAACTATAGGAGAAATTGTGAATCCTCTAATTTGGAATAACTTTAAAAATAGGAGCGAGAACCCTCTGCCTGAGATACAGCCAGGATTCACTGGAGAATATAACCAGCTAAGGCCCTTATTTGAAACATTTGGATCTTTTCTATATTTTTACAAACTAGTCTATAGCCATTGGGGGCACACTTACATCATGTGTTTTTTCCTACACAAATGTTGCAAACATAATGAATTTGGATGATCGATAACATTAATGAAACAGATAATAAAATCCTATTAAGAATCATAGCTCATTTTGTGCTTCCAGCTCAGTACAACATGATAATTATAATTGCACTATCTTAGTCAAATTTGTGAGAAACCACTACTAAAACAGCTCCAAATTTGTTTGATATTATACAGATATTTAGTCTCTCCGTGCTTTTATTGTCTGCCATTTTCAAACTGTTATTGAAATCTAAGTAACCATTAATTTTGTAAAGTGTGTGTTTTCCATTCATCTGCATTGTGTCTAAAATCTTGATTAGCTTACAGTGAAAGAATAATTTGATGCCTAACATTTATGTTCTGTGAATAGTTATCAATTAGATGCCTATTAATGTGTATCTTTTCAGTAAATCAGAGTAAAATTCCATTCTGCTATAATATTAGCCATTCCATTATTCTGTTCATTGCACCTTTTTCTGTAACCGCCACTCCACCACATCAAGAGGAACAGGAGTGCTCTGTGACATTTTGCTATTATCAGCACTGCCACTGCCAACACATTTTTCGTTAGTAATAGTACAATTGTTTTTTGTTTGTTTGTTTTTTGGGGGTTTTTTTTGTTTTTTTTTTGTGTGTGTGTGGTATGCGGGCCTCTCACTGTTGTGGCCTCTCTTCATTAAACTCAGAGATTCCAACAGCAAATTACTCGTCAGGTATTTCAGTGTCAGTCTGTGGCACGAGTCCCCCTGAACTACATTTTCCCCCAAGAAAGGTGACATGGTCACTGTAGGAAACCCTGGGCTGTGCTTGAGAAGTTGCATTCAAATCTCAGTTCTATCACCAATGTCCCTGTGTGCGACATCGAACACTTAATTTTTTCCAGGTGGCTACTTTTCTTATCTATAGATGAACAGAGTAAACAATTCCCACAAGCCAATCCCGCCTGAGCTTCTGAGTCAGCCACATCTTTGAGTACTGATACCAGAGTAAGCTTGTCTTAACTGAGAATTAAAAGAAAATGAAAACAGGAAGAGGAATGATGCGTAAAGGATTTTTAATTAACACTTAACATGTGACTTAGTAAAACTTGTGACTTCTTTCTCTTTTCAGTGTTCAGTTGAGGGCCAGAAGTGTTATTTATTCCTGGGAAGAAGAATCTAGCACCTAGCACGGCCCCTAGTTAAGGATTCACAAGAACATTTCCTAGTGCAGTCAGGTAGATAGATCATCCCTTGCCATCCAAGGGAGGAAAACTGCACTGATTAACGTAAAAAAATTATGAAAGACTAATGTAACAACTTATAAAGTTACCACACATTGAATTACATACTTGAAATGGACGAACATATAAATTCTACCTCAAATCAAAACAATAATAATGATAAAGATAATTTTTAAAAATAATATGGCACCCATCCTTCCCAATAGTATCTCACACATGTAATGGAATTAATAAGTATTTAATAAATTAATAAGCAATAAGGTCACATTCCCCACAATGACCTCTCTGCCTGAAACAGACAAGTTCTAAACTCCAATATTGCTGTCTAGCTAGGTCTGCCCTCCCTGCATGGTTGGTTGCCTAAGAGTAATAAATTAGTTTTACTTTTTTAAAATTCCTAAAAGCTTAGATCATTCTCATGCTAAAATATAGTTTCAGGATAAGTCCTAGTGCTCAGGGCACATGGCCCTGGTCCCTCACTCAGTACGTCCTTTGCTCTTGCGGTTTTATTGTCAGGACTGCCCCTCTCCCACTCCAGGCCCTACTGGCTCCTACGTATTCTTCAAATTTTTTTTTTGTGTGTGTGTGTGGTACACAGGCCTCTCACTGTTGTGGCCTCTCCCGTTGCGGAGCACAGGCTCCAGACGCGCAGGCTCAGTGGCCATGGCTCACGGGCGCAGCCGCTCCGTGGCGTGTGGGATCTTCCCGGACCGGGGCACGAACCCGTGTCCCCTGCGTCGGCAGGTGGACTCTCAACCACTGTGCCACCAGGGAAGCCCTATTCTTCAAATTTTAAGTCTGTGTTCACGTCTTGAGACAGGGGTTCCCAGACCTTACAGACACAAGATCACAGGCTACATCCTTTTATAGCTGTTTATAATAAATTTACTCTTTATAACTGAATTTACAATGAAATATTTATGTGTGTGCTTGTTTAATGTGTATTTGTTTCTCCACTTTACCGTTAGTTCCCTGAAGGTGGAGCCCATATGTGGGTTTTCCATAGTTGTGTTTGATGCGAAGTGGGAACTTAAAGAATATTTGTGAATTAAACCAATACACCGATGATTGTTCACCGGGTTCTCCTAGAAAGTTGCTTTTCTTTCAGCTTCCAGAATGCCATATTTCCCTGATCCTTCTCCTTTCTCTCTTGCTTCTCAAACTCCTCTGATTTTCCTGTAAATGTTACTTTTACTGAAGATACTTATCCAGACCATCTTGTCTTCTTACTCCACATATCCTCTATTAGAAATCCAAAGTACTTACACATCTTCATTTTTCTTTAGGCAGCTTCAGTCTCCTGATCCCTGGATGTACATTTTAACTGCCTTTGGGGACATATACAGACTAATAAAATAACATTAAAAAATTAAACTCATGATTTAATAAGTTTAATTAATCTCAAAAAATCTATCCCTCCTCCTGTGATCTCTCAGTTGTTTAGTCCAGACCTCAGGTTTTACCCTTCTTTTCTTTCACCTGTTACCCATCTCAAATTATTCAACAAGGCCTATGGGGCTGCATCCTAAATATTTCTTTAACTATTTGCTTTTTTTCCATCATCACTACCCCTTGTCTACTTCAAGTCTCTCTCTTGCAGAGATTCCTGGCACAGCTCCTTAAACTGTCCGCCCACCATCCATTCTTGCCACTTCCCATCTGTTTTCCATCCAACTGACAGGATGACCTTTCTGAAATGCAGAACAATTACATTACATGACTTCAAAGGCTGCCATGGCTCTCCAGTGTCATGAAGTCCACCTGCCTGTTTACATGTTCTCCATGATCTGGTACCTTTTTACCTCTCTGGCCCATCTTTTGCCATTCTTCTATCTCAATCCACTTGCAAATGTGCTCCCTCTTAGAACATTCTTCCTTCTGATTCACTGACTGATTAAATCAACCTTTAGACTTTGATTATTTTCAGAAATTCTCTCCTCACCTGCCACGTCTTGGTTACCTGTCTGTCCTATTGACCACCCTGCACCTCCTTCTTTGTAAACCTTATCATGATAAGGAAGTCAAGTAAATTCATTTCAGCCCCTGGGAAGACTACAAAAAGCAGACAATCTACTTTAGGATAGGGATAGTTGTGTGTATGCTCTATTACTCTGTGTGTGTGTGTGTGTGTGTGTGTGTGTGTGTGTGTGTTTTAAAGTTTCCAACTCTAAATGTTCCTAGTAGGATAGAAAGAAATAATAAAAATGTCTAAAGAAAATGATGTAACATGAATAAAAGGACATCATTTGTTTCTACTCAATTCAGACTTGCAAAAAATCTTGAATGCATTTGGCAAAATTTCCAATTGGTAAATCTTATACACTAATATTATATTCCAAATAAGGCTACATAAGTATGTCAGCAATCTGTTTCCCCAAAGCCATTTGCCACATCCTATTAGTATCAATAGGAATAAACAAGCTTCTGGAGAAGAACTCAAACCCACCACTATTCGAAGAAGTTATAGCTAGTCCAACCCTAAAGACGTCTGAAAGAAAACAACACCAGTCTTGGCTTTGCTGCCAGCCTGATGCCTCTGTAAACAGAGACACATTTAAATGTCCCAGAGGTTTGAAATGAGATTTTTGATCCAGGGCAGACATACAAGTCATATGGATTTTTTTGAGGTTTTGGATAATGAACAGCAGCACATCACAAAGGCCTGTAATAATTAGTCCATTTGTATAAAAAAATAAGCCTAAAATGTGAGCATTTCTTTTACCTAATTTTTGTAAAGGTAGAAGTACATCCTACAAAGCACTACCCTTAGAAGAGCAACACCCAACAATAAAAGGATTAAGGTTCAGAATCTTTAAACATTTTGCTTCATAACTTTTTATGATTTTTTTTACAATAATTAGAAGGTTTAAATTTACTGCTGATATTTTGATATTCTTTTTTGTTGTTAAGTCTCTTCAAGTCTTTCAAAAGCAACTTTTATCCCCTTAACAGGACAGACTCTGAACTTTCTCTGTACGCTACCACTTCACCAACAAATCATATTTTCATCGAAGTATCAGTACCTTTTAAAGCCAGTTCCCTCTGTACTACAAATAACCCCTACCTGGAACACTCCAGAAGATTACAAAACATACTTGATCAAAGTTCTATTACAGCTCTTCAAAATGCTTACACTTCAAAACTTGCTATGTAACTTGGAGAATTAGTCAATAAATTAATGACCCTTTAATGTCTATAAATATAAGTAGATAATAGTGGAACTCTTATTTGTATGTTTTCCATAATCTGAATATATTGTTTTCTTTAAAATTTCTCACATTTTAAAATATGTTTACATAAAAAATATTACCTTCACTGAGATGTATAAGAATATTGGTGATAGATTTCAGTGGGAAGGCAATAAACACAATCTTGATGAGGTAATTGTGATCTTTGATACAGATTTAGGTGTTAGGTAATTTCCATTAATCACATGGGTGTATATGTGTGTATGTATAAGAGGGAAAATCATAAAGTTTTTAGATTTCTTCTAATAACCTTCCTTAAATCTATAAACCCAGCAAATCTAGCAAGTCTCAAATCTTTTTTTTTTTTGGCTGTAAATTATGGAGCCAAGTTGCTGAATACAATTGCCCTCAACACCTCATGCTTCATGAAGACCTAACATACATTTGCTAAATATAGTTTTTGTTTCTTTTTATAAATTTATTTATTTTTGGCTGCACTGGTCTTTGTTGCTGTGCGTGGGCTTTGCTAGTTGCGGCGAGCGGGGGCTACTCTTCATTGCAGTGTGTGGGCTTCTCATTGTGGTGGCTTCTCTTGTTGTGGAGTGTGGGCTCTAGGCGCACGGGCTTAGTTGCTCCGCGGCATGTGGGATCTTCCCGGGCCAGGGCTTGAACCCGTGTCCCCTGCATTGGCAGGCATATTCTTAACCACTGCTCTACCAGGGAAGCCCTAAATACAGGTTTTAAAGTGTTTTTTTAACTAATGAAAACTACCAGTCCTTCTTGAACTCAGAAATTTAAGTCCACCAGATGGGGACTGTACATTTTTCCTATACAATTCGTGACACTTTGATGACAACATTGAAAAAGCTTAAAGATTCAACGAATTTCTACCGCCCATGGACTAGTCTGTGCTATCTCTCAGTTGTGTTTCAGTTCTAAAAATATAACTAGCGACAGTGTCAATTTTTAAAAAGATCTGAAGAGGCAAATTTTCCCTCATGCATAATGACCAGATGAAATTACAACCAGCTTGCAATCTATTAAACTCACACCATGTGAATGGTGAATACACACAATTTGACTTTCTGATGATCACGTAACAGTGTACAAAATGTGTTGTGATACCTACGTTCTGAAAATAATATTTTCACGTTGAAAGTCTTTTTTCTTTTCTAAATTAAACCACGTCTTACTCCATGGGACGCCTACCTTCAAACCCCATCTCAGCAGAGGCCCGTCAGATGTCTGTTTACATTACCTTTGTGAGCTCTGACAACAAAATGCCCAGCTGAGCCCACAGCATTTTACAAGTATTCTAAACCCAGGAGGTTGGCATATCAAGCATCCACATACTAATTGTGACATTAATCTCCAGCCATCAGCTGACTAAGGATGTTAGAGCTGTATTAAAAACATGCTGCAGTTCTCAATCACTTCATCAAGTAACCCACGTGGTGTCATATCTTATTACTATAGCAACAAGGAGTGGCAAGAAGAATAGTATAGCTGAGCATGACTTTTGAAGGAAAGTGTTCTGTTACCTAAGTTGTGTAAGCAGTATATGATAAAACTGTGCAGTCTAGAACTCAAAGGGCATTTATTTTTGATCATCTGTCTACATGGGAGACTTCTTACTAAACAGGATGCTTTCCAACTAGTAAAGGATTTGCTCCTTTCAAACCCTGGTATTTTAAACCATAATGAATAGTTCAACTGTATTATAAACTATTTGTCTTCTGAGGTAGACTATATTCAACCTATTTTACCCTTTCCTTAATGTCCCATAACCATTATGATGAACAGTAATTACTATATTGTAATGCAATGATACTCTGAATTACAATGCAGGTATGTGGGTTTCATGTTATTCATTATCGTAGGGACTCATATATGTGAGAAGATGATATGAGTCACCAGGATAACAAGTGCTTGCCTTTAAAGAAAAACATGCAAGAGAAGCCTGCTCTCTAGTGTGGACAGAATATAAACAGAGAAGAACAACGCTGCCTAAGGATTCTTAGTCATCTGGGCTCATATCTTGGTTCTGCCACTGATTAGCTGCACAGCTGGAGTAAGGTCGTTAACTCCTCAGTATCCGCATCCATACGGTGAGGAAAATAACAACAGCTACAGGCCAGATCCCAGGAATAAACGAGATAATATGTGCGGAGTGCTCACAAGAGTGCCTGATAGATGTTAGAGATGACTGGTTATTAGCAGAGCGAGAGAAACGTTAACACGCAGTTGTGAAGTTGTATAGAGAAATATAAAGAGTATTCACGGGGGTTTCCCTGGTGGCGCAGTGGTTGAGAGTCCACCTGCCGATGCGGAGGACACGGGTTCGTGCCCCGGTATGGGAAGATCCCACATGCTGCGGAGCGGCTGGGCCCATGAGCCATGGCCGCTGAGCCTGCGTGTCCGGAGCCTGTGCTCCGCAACGGGAGAGGCCACAACAGTGAGAGGCCCGTGTACCGCAAAAAAAAAACAACAAAAAACTATTTTTAATAATTGCATTCATTGTGTTAGGCCTAAGAATTATTTTTATAAATTTATTTACTTGTTCATCCTTCCATCTATATGTCCATCCCTACACTAACCTATTTATTTATTTATTCAATTTTTCAACAAACAGCTACCATGCATAGGAAATTTGAAAGTTACTGCAGAATCCTTAAAGTTCAATATGAGGCCTCTGTCACCAAGATACTTTCAAATTAACAGAACAGAATTTCCCACATTGGACAACTTCAGCAAAAGTGAGGGATTAGCTTTGTCAAACACATTTTTGACATACAAGGTGTAAACAAAAAGCACAGAGAGTGTCACTCATCATCCAGCTACACAAGGGTTAAGCTGCAACCCACTGCAGATTTCAGGATGAAGAAAACAGGAGGAATCACCGTGTGCTTTAGATAAACGGGCCCCCCAGATAGCATATCTCCAGAAGTATTTCAATGACCCTGGATTCTTCCATCTTCCCATACATCACAGAAAAGCACTAAAATTATTAAGCTGAGCTATCTGTTCTTTGTTATTGGCAGTCATTTATTTAACCAACATGTATGCTTGACTGCATGTATTTCCTAGCCCAAAATTTAATCAGATATTGGCTCCTCTCTTCTCTCTTCTGAGCAGTTCATCAGAGCTATCCGAGAGACTGTTTCCCCAGCTCTCGTCCTCAGTAAGATCCCTGAATGAAACTGACACTCAAAACACAGCTCTGACATTGTGTGTTTTCCTTTCAGTCGACAAAAGTTCAATTAAGTTAAACATTTCTTTAACGCTGTGTATCTTTGAGATGGAGACACAGTATAAGAACTCCTTTTTGGAACCCTTATTTCTGCAGCTAGCGTTTTGGGAAATATTGGGTTATAAATTTACAGCGATAGCATTACTGCACAGACTTTGTGTTAGGTTTTTGGGACAAAAGCCTTTTCTCCTTACTTCCTGGTTTTCAGTTCTGTTCAGCATACGGTGATGAGGGTACACATTCAGTTTCAATGAAACAAGGGTGCTATTTGTATGCCTTTAGATCATGCACATGGAAAACGGAATTCAGCACAGTAAAAGGCAGTTTTGATGACTGACAAAGTCCAGGTTGCAGGAGAGGGAGCAATGTCCTGTGCCTGGTGAGGTCATCTTGTGGATAATGGTTTTATGCTAGGAACCAGCACTGCTTTTTTCTGAATGGAGCTCAGGTACTATTTGGTGCAGCAATTTTCTTTAAAAAAACAAAAAGTCCTGGATAAGGAGAAGCCCTGGGAGTTCTCCAGGGACTTGACTTTCATCCTGACTCTCCAAAGTGAATTGAGCACTGTCTTTTAAGTTATGAAATTGTAATGCTGAAACACAAATCCCACCCTGGCAGAAATCTTAATTGTTCCAAAATTGGAACTATTAGAATGTCATTAATCTTATTTGTTATCATTGTAAAATGATGGATCAAAGAGAAGATCCTCTCTCTCTTCCCTAGGAAACCACTTGTTCCTTTGCATAAAATCAATATGAGGTCATTCATCTGAATACAACTCTTCCTTGACACTAATTTTTCACTAAAACACCGTTGAAATAATCTTAACATGGCTTTCTCAACCTAGCTATTTTCCAGATGATGTAGCCCACACAGTTGAACCTAGAAAAATGTTAACAGGTAGGTTGAGACTTCCCAATACACAGTAAAATGTATGAGACATCATTGTAAATTAGGATAAATTACACATTATTAGGTACAACCACATGTTCAGCATCTAACTTTAACTAGCCTATCTCTGACGTCAAGACACAAGTAACAATTTCTTTATCACACAGGACAAAGATGTTCCTGCCCTTAGCAAAAAACTGGTCAGAAATTCAAAGTGTCCTTATGAGGCAGGAAAAGAAAAAAGGAAAGATTTTTAAGTCTATTGTAAATAAACTTGACTCTGATTTTGGACTACATCAATATTAACATATAGATGGAAGAAAGAAAGGGAAGTAGGAAGAATATAGTTTTTCCTTAAGATATGTCTGCATGATGTCATTGGTTTTTCCTTATCACTTTGTGTATTATAAATATAAATATATTACCTGTATTAAATTGATGTTTCACAAACTTTTCTTGCTAACACCAAACTTGATCCTTTAAAAATATAGATTCACGGATTCATATTCTGATTCTGTTGCTTTGAAAAACACCCAAGCATTTGTGATAGTTATGAATAGGCAGTAGGGGAAACATGGCTTAAAACATCAAAAATACAATACTGATTTGAATTTAGTTTTATTGTCACTTGTATTTTTTCAATTTAAATGGTAATGAAGCACTTACTATATTCCAACTTAGACATATAAGGGAAGTGTGAGTGGATAAGATTAGTGTCCACTTTCAAACAGACTATTCTAGTAAGGGAGATAAGCTATGTATCTCAAGAAGAATCAGATAACAAAGGTAGCATCTCCAATCTTGCATTTATTAACTCATTCAGTTACTCATAGTAAATATATATTATCCACCTATTAAAGAATAGGCATTGTGTCAAATTAGGGAGCTACAATAGTGAGCAAAAACAAGCACGAGTCCTGCCTTCATGGAACTTCTAGTTTAGGAGGGAGAATGCCACTACACAAACTAATAACATTGTAAGCATAAAATGCAGCATATGTTATGAAAGCAGTGAATAAGACCTCATTGGCACATAGCACGCAAATAGTGATCTAGTCAGAGGGGCCGGGAAGTTTTTGCTTACTAAATAAACTTGAACTGAGGATAAGGAAGTAGTAATGAGACGAAGGGAGGAAGAAAACTCTTCCAGGCCACTGGAAAGGCCCTGGGGTAAGAGAAATCATGTGCATGTAAAAGACTGTGGTGGCTGGGGGTCTAAGAGGAAGGGGGGAAAAGGCTAAAAAGATCAGACTACACAGGATGATAAGATACATCAAGGATTTTTGTCTTTATTTTAAATACAAGTGTTCAGAAATAGAATGGCATGATAAGATTTGCAATTTGAAAAGATCACCTTGGCTGTGCTCTGGAAAAATGACTAGAGGAAGGAAGACTAGATTTGTACAGGTGAGTGGGCAGCTATTCAAAATGTTCCAGAAGGAGATAATAACAACCTAAACTCGGACAACAGAGATGGAGAATAAAAGGACAGACAGAGTTATCACGTATTCTGGAGGCCAAACCAACAGACCTTGGTGATTAATTCATCACCGTCAGATATGGTAGGGGCTAGTGGGTAGGAAAGAGGAGGAAATTTCAGGGATGGTGGTGACTCACTGAGGTAGGGAACAGTAGAAGACCACCAGATTTGAGGAAGGAAGAGGGAATAGATGAAAATGATTTTGAACATGATGAATTTGAGGGGCCCTGAAGATATCCATGTAGAGTAGGTAATTAGAAATTCTGATCCAGAGGATAGAGGAGAACTATGGACTAGAGATAGTCATTTGTGAATCATCAAGGAAAAGATAGTAATAGAAACTGTGAGTACGAATGAGATTAAGAATATGGAGTAGGCAGAAAAAAGAGCTTGGGATATAGCCTTCAAGAACTGCAGAAGCTTTTTGGCAAAGAGGAGGAGATTGTGAAGGACACTGAAAAGGAAAGGAAAATAAAAGAAGTAGGATTCAGACCAGGGAGTGTGCAGGAATAAGACAACGTGGGAGAATATTTCAAAAATGGAAAAAAACAATCAATAGTTGTAAGTATCCATTGCATTTAGGGACGCTGGTGTGACTGATGACATTTAGGCAAAGTGACATTTGGCAAAGTCAGATAGTTATGGGTTAGGGAATGCACGGATAGATGGTGACAGTAAGTAATGAGTCTTTTTTTTTTTAGATGTTTGACCATAAAGAGGAAAGATAAGGCAATGCTGATTTCAAATACAATATTGCCCAATAAAAACATCATGTTTACTTTCTTACTCACTCTTTTAATTTCCTTTCACATTTCTTTTCTATTAAATAAACCATGCACCTCTCTATCACCAAAGCTAGTAATGTTGTTCTAACACACACCCTCTACCAAGACTTCAGTGATCCCATCTCATCCTTCAGCAGGTTGAAACGGTCTCTAGTACTCTGAACCTCTTTCCCCTCTGCCCAGATGAGCATGTGACTTAATTTCAGGAGAAGATCCACCCTAGTTCTATTATTTAGCTAATCTAAACTTCAGTAAATAACATAACTTTTTAAAACTTAGTTTGCTCAACTGAAAGGGAAGACTCATCCTTATGTCAAGGTGTCAATGAAAGTGGAATGAGATAGTGAGTCCAAATTGCTTATTACATTTCCTGATCACTGTAGATCTCAATGATTATCAGCTGAATTTGACTCATGTTCATGATGTCTTTTATCCAGTGTTAAAAAGAAGACTATAGGCTCAAAATGGAGTCACTTATGTTAAGCCCCATTTCACCAAACTGGGACTTAACTTAGTTACAGTTTCAGCTTCCCCAGAAATGGAACCTTAAACTAGTCAATCAGAAATCACCTGGCCAGCACTAGTGAAGTCATCTGCCTGGTACACCCAACCATACCCTAAGGTAAAGTAACCTTGCAATAAGCAACCTGCTTTTTTGCCTACTATAACTTCCTTGTTCCTCCTACTTTCTGCCTGTGAAAGTCTTTCATTTTGTACAACTTTCTCTGTGCTAGATTGAATGCTGCCTGAGTCATGAATCACTGAATAAAGCCAGTAAGATCTTTAAAATTTACTCAGTTGAATTTTGTTTTTAACACCAGTTTTCACTCAGACACTACATGTAAAAATGAACAGGAATCTTACAAAATATTGTTGAGAAAATCAACATTTAAATAGCAATTCAGATTAGGTTGAATCATGAAGACATATTCCTCTAAACTTCATAATCATTATCATCACATTACTTTAAAATAGATACTTAATGTGCGACTTCATTCCAAGCATTTATAAAAACCTACAAACTGAAGGTAGGTTAGTTCAAGTAATATACAACAACATCCCTATCATTATTTACTGAGAGAGTAAAAGGTTGGTTTTTAAATAATTTTTCTCATACTGTACCTTATAATCTTTTTAACTTAAGGAGTTAAGTTAAATAACTGCTTATAAATTTATACATGTGAAAAAAATATACATTTATAATTTACTTTCATGACTTCCCATTTTAATAGGAGGGATGGGCAAACACATTCCACATGTGGGAGTGGAGATATAATTTCCAGTCACACCCTTGAGTTTGTAAATCAAAAAGGAAAAATAAGCATACATATTTGGAGGAGGAGAAGAATGGCAAGGGAGAAAAACATCTTAGAGCCAATTTACCAAAGGATGATGGAAAATCATGGATTTAACATGCATGTATTTGCTTTCCTTTGTGTGAGTAATACATCTTTGAGGTCTCAAACAAACCTAAACTAGAAGCAGGTGATCTAACAAAGTACAGAGGAGCAAAAGGAATGTCTCTACACACTCTCATTTATTTTCTGATATAAAATTAGAACGTTTCTAAGGTGGAAGCAATGATTCCATAAGAAAAAAATTGACAGCAGCACTATAAAGGCACAGGATTTTAATACACTATTGATTAATAGAACATGACGTAAATAAGAAAAGGAGAGAAACTTTAATGAGATTGTGCTTCCAGTGAATAAATCACAACTTTCTGCAGGAGAGGCACCTACATTCACTGGAACGCTGAGAGGGAACCATAGACACCTGCGGTCTGGGAGTGAGAGAAACCCTGTTACCTACTCCCTCCCTCACACTCCCAGACCGCAGCTTTTGAAGGCAACATGCCAAGTGACTGTAGCCAACTCAGCCTAGTGCTCAGGACTGTAAGAGCTCAAGTTCAAGTGAAAGACTCAGAATCTGAGTACAAACTCCAGCGCTGCTATTTGCTATGTGACTTCAACTCTGAGCTTCAGATTCTGTCCTTAAGGTGTTAGTCCTGTCATGCTTCTATAAAAGAATACCACAAATTGGGTGGCTTATAAGGAACAGAATTTATTCTCATAGTCCTGGAGGCTGGGACATCCAGGATCAAGGTGCCAGCAAACTTGGCGTCCCATGAGAGCAAATTTCCTAGTTCCTAGAAGCTTGTCTTCTCACTGAGTCCTCACACGTCAGCAGGAAGCAGCGCTAATACCAGTCTTGAGTGCTCCAAGAGGAGGATCATGACCTAATCACCTACCAACCACCTCACCTCCTGCTACCATCACATTGGGGGATCGGATTTCAACATGTGGATTTTAGGCAGACACAAGCATTTAGTCTATAAAGGTGGTGATGATAATGATTTCCTAATTCAATGAGTTGATGTAAGAAGTAAGTAATGTACATAAGGCACATAGCACAGCGCCTAGGGACTATTAAACAGATAAATGCTGGTTGTTACTATTCTGATTGTAGCCTTCTAAGAAACACAGAAGTGATGACTTTGTTAATCAAAAGAAAGTATCCAAGTTGTATCAGAAGCCACCAAGACCTATATCTACTTCAGTTAATTCACAAGGAAAAAGTAATATAAGATTTTTTCACTTATATCAATATAAAATCACAATGGACATGACCTAGAGGATTCATACATAAAAACCACATTGAAGGGCTTCCCTGGTGGCACAGTGGTTGAGAGTCCGCCTGCCGATGCAGGGGACACGGGTTCGTGACCCGGTCTGGGAAGATCCCACACGCCGCGGAGCGGCTGGGCCCGTGGGCCATGGCCGCTGAGCCTGCGCGTCCGGAGCCTGTGTTCCGCGACGGGAGAGGCCACAGCAATGAGAGCCCCGCGTATCGAAAAAAAAAAACACATTGAAAAGCCTCTGAAATGACACAAGGTAACAGGTGGAAGACAGAAGGGACTCCATATACATGCAGCATAATGAGAAGTGGCAGGAATTGATATGGGTAATAAGCTGGAGTCAAAGGGATGCTATTAGAGAAAAAGTGAATGAATGTGCTGGCAGAGGACAGCGGCGGGGGAGCAATGGGGATAGTAGGTGAGGATGAACATCCTGAGCAAGTCATCCAGGCAAGTCAGGGAGGTCAGGAAGACAAGGCGGAGGGGCCTGGGGTTGACGTTAGGAGGAATTCTTTTTCTTTTCTCATTTTTCTAAAGTTTTTACAATGTTGCTATTGCTCTTGTACTTTAAGTTGTACTTTAAAGTAATTATCTGGACAAGCATATCTAACATCAATATGGTTTTCAGTGAATGAAAATGGGTAGTTCTTTGGCAACTTTTATTCAACATTTTAAGACATTTCAAGTTTATGTGAAACATAAGGCAATTATCCTTAACATTCATGTAACAGGTTGGAATGTTTCTTTGCCTATTTTTAATATAATTCTGTTTGTCTTCCACCTTACTTGAAACATTAATCTACTGACCTAGATATTGTGCCTAGTCAATACATTATTTTATGCCCCAAAGTTAGCTCAGTGTAGTAGGTGGAAATCTAAGATGGCCCCAAGATTCCTGCCCACTGGTGTACACATCTTGTAAAATCTCCTCCCTTCAAGTGTGAGAAAGACTGTGAATATGATGGGCTATCACTCCTGTGATTAGATTTTGAGTTGATCAGAAAGGATAGTATACTGGGTGGGCCTGTCCTCATCAGGTGAGCTCTCCTGTGGGCCCCAAAGATGAAGTGAATTACAGCATTGTGAGGGGACCTATGGGTGGGTCAGGGATCTATGGTCTCTAGGAGCTGACAGCCAGCAAGAAATCAAGGACCTCAGTCACACAGCCATTAGGGACTGAATTCTGCCCAAAACTATCTGAGTTTGCAATACAACACCCCAAGCCTTAGATGAGATTGGAATCCTGGCCAGTACCTTGATTTCAACCTGGTGAGACACTGAGTAGAAAGCCATCTCACCAATACTTGGACTCCTGATCCAGAGAAATTTTAAGATAATAAAATTGTACTGTTTCAAGTCACTAATTTTGTTGTTATCTTTAGGAATAAGGAGCTAATACAATGAGGAAAGTCAAATTTTTTTCAGTAATATTCAAAGGTGTGAAATGTAAAGCAACAAGGTATAATATATCAAGAATTAGTATCAGCTGTTAATTCAACAACAATTTAAAAATAACTCCTAACACTAATACAAGTATGGTAAAATGTGCTAGTATAAAGACTAGAAGGCTCTATCTAACAATTTAGGAGATCTGGTAAGGTGGTTCAATTTCTGCACCAGCTGAAATCTCACTAACGTCATTACAATATTACTGGTATAATAAATTAAATGTTAAGGAATCAGTATTTTTTGAACCACCTGACATTTGACTCACATTTTGAGAAAAAGCAGGAGAATGGCAGAGACTGAACCTGGTGGCCTTGAGTTTGTTGGCATTCGACTAATTGAATTTATGGAGTTCCTACAAACTAGCTTATATTGTAATCATTAGCAATTCTACCTTCTAGCATTTACATTTTAGGCAAATAGCTATTAAACTCTATTATCTGCTAACACTAATACTGACATTTACATGAATGGCTAGGCATCACCCCTCCCCACATCTCTTGGCCTTCTCTCTTACTTCAGCCCGTGTTTCAACAGCGTTACTCCAGTGATTCCCTACAGTGCCTAGTCTGGGCCATGCAGCATGCTTTCCCCGACCAGGGCCTCCTCCAATCCTGTGGCGTGGGGACACCCTCAGGAGCCCAATGGGCATTCAGACAAGTGCAACCAGGAAGTCAGGGCACTTAACACACCCACAGGGCCAAGTACCATCAAAGGACATCAGCAGCTTATTGATAATGCTTTCTGCATTTGTCCTCTCTGGAGAGAGAGCGCCTCAAAAATCTGTAACAGGGAAAAGCAAACTGTCTAAATCTAATTGCAAAGAATTCATTAAACTATGGGACATCAATATGATGGAATACTACATGATACTTCATTAAGTGAAAAAAGCAGGAATATGCAATAGCAAGTACACTACAATTCTATTTTTGTAATCCCTAAGTGTACAAATATATTTATAGAAAACAATAAAAAGACTGAGAATATATACACCAAAAAAATGAAAGAAAAGTTCTCACTTCTCCTATCTCTCATTCCTGCTCCCCAGGACCACTTCCCGAATTCATCACCTACAATGAATCCTTTCTTTGAGGGTCTGCTCTCTGAGAAACTCAGTTTAAGACAAACTGTATGTGAAACGTATTTAAGTTCTTTAATCTGAAGTACATTTGATTTGATTACAGATATTTAAAAACTTAATGATTATGTTTTGAACTCTAAATTACAATTTTTGTGGGAGGGTATGTTTGAACAGAAGTAAACAGTCTCAATCAGATTAAAAATGTTTACCCTATTAAAAAGAATGCAGGATGTAATTATATTCCTAACAATTGGAAAGTTTGTGAAGTTGTCTATCGTCCCTTTACTTTGAGTAAAAATTTCAGTTACTAACATGCCTTTCAGTTTGTGACAGGTGCAGGCCGACCAAGGCTTTACGAATCATCCACCTTCTCTAACTTTGGATGAAGATTCTGATCCCGTTTTTATCTAGTCCCTATACACACTGGCATAGCTGATCCTAGCAGAAGATTGCTTTCAATTAATATGACGGGGTCTTCCTGTGCAAGAGAGGATGAGAGCAATTACAAAACCGGAGAAAGGAAAAATGCAGAAACTGGACATGTAGGATGCATGCAAATGTGACAAATCAGTTTGAAGCAAAGTGACCCTGGCCAGGGTCATGTATAGAGACGTGGGATTCACTGAATATGCACCATTCTAACAGCTTGAGAAATAAGCATATGGTTTGTCTACTGGAACAAAGCAAAAGAAATTAAAGCGTAAAGAAAAAACAAAGCTTTTTTAACAGCTCTAATTGAAAACCTAAGAGAGGAGTAGGGGATTACTCTTAAGAAGAACAAATAAATGTCCAGTACCCATGAGCCAATTGGAAGCCTCTAGACAAACAGACCATACCCAAATCCACAATGAAGAATTTTTCATAACATGGAAAGCAGCCATTTGATTCAATATGAATAATACCAAGAGAGCTTACGGCTGAATACATAGTAAGAGGTTATCAAATGAGAAGAGCTTTATGAACGGCTGACAAACTATAAAATAAATTAGGCTATTAGGGGAAGTAAGTCTTAAAAGGAATAGAGTGATTATGCTACCCTCTTAAATAGCTCGTAGTATGTTTTAACTCACGATGTGCTTCTTCAAAGTAGAACAAATCTGAAGTAGTATTACTCAAATAAAATGCACCCTTGCTCTCAGGATTTTGCTAAGTCTATACCTGAGCCTTGGAAACTCAAGTAGATCTAAATGCTCCAGAGGCTTTCCTTATATGTCTGTCATTCCTCATATACCTGTGTTTTTTGGGGGAAAGGCTTTAAAATGACAGATATTTTCACACTGTTGATAATGAAGTTAACTCTTCCTGAGAAAATCTGAGGCTATGTAGTTTGACTAAGAACATGCCAAGAAAGTTCAATACTATTATCATGTTTGAAATTTCCCTGAAAAACAGGGGAGACAGGGAAAGGGGTCGCTAACATTTTAAATTCTCTTCCACTCGCCACCTTGAACCCCACACCTTGTCTGATACACTCCAAGGAAACTATCTCATGTGGATATTTAAGGGGAAAAAAAAAAATCTTCAGATGATTAAATTAAGGCCAGATCTCCCTTTTCCCTTTCTCTTCTTTACTGAGAATCCCTCAAAGGCAAACAGTGCCTTCAAAAATGTAACCCCAGGGCTTCCCTGGTGGCGCAGTGGTTGAGAGTCCGCCTGCCGATGCAGGGGACACGGGTTCGTGCCCCGGTCCGGGAAGATCCCCCATGCCGTGGAGCAGCTAGCCCCGTGAGCCATGGCCGCTGAGCCTGCACGTCCAGAGCCTGTGCTCCGCAATGGGAGAGGCCACAACAGTGAGAGGCCCACATACCGCAAAAAAAAAAAAAAAAAGAAAAAAGAGGTTTTTCCTTCAGGGCAGTGCTCTTTCAGCATTTTTCTGGGTGATATTTACTATCTGTATATAGACCTCCTCGTACCCCATCCTCACTTGTAGATTTGGGGAATGTCTTCTGAAGTAAACTTATACAAGAGTAGAAAAGGACACTCTGGGAAGGCAATCTACTTTGTTATTGCTTCTTTCGAGCCATCTTGGTCTCAATTCTTTTTAGGATCCATAAACGCATGAGATATCAGTCTATACGGTGGATTCAAACACTTTTATTTGTGGGATCCTGGGAATGAGGTAGGTGGTGTTTGGAAAGATCATGAGATCTAGAGTTAGGCCTGTGTTTGAAGCCTACCTTTACCAGCTATGTGACACTGGGTAAAGTACATAATCTATTAAAGCCTCTTTTTTTCTTCAGCTGTAAAATAATATTAATTAAATGATATAATGTACACAAAGTTCCTGCTAGGTTGCTCAGAAAATTTTAGTTTATTTCCTACAGTTAGCTCTCTGAACACTCAAAAGCTAGAATTAATGTATTTTAAAATTCTGTGGACTTCCCTGGTAGCGCAGTGGTTGGGAATCCACCTGCCTAAGCAGGGGACACAGGTTCGAGCCTGGTCCAGGAAGATCCCACATTCCGCAGGGCAACTAAGCCCGTGCGCCACAACTACTGAGCCTGCGCTCTAGAGCCCGCGAGCCACAACTACTGAGCCCTCCTGCCACAACAACTGAAGCCTGCATGCCTAGAGCCCGTGTTCCACAACAAGAGAAGTCACCGCAATGAGAAGCCCGCACACCGCAACAAAGAGTAGCCCCTGCTCACCACAACTAGAGAAAGCCCGCAGGCAGCAACAAAGACCCAACACAGCCAAAAAAAAACAAATAAATAAAAATAAAATAAAATTGTGTGTTTATTAAGGTAAATATAAAAGATTGCCTTGAAACACAATATTTCTTTATCTTTAATGAAAAAGCTTACTCACTAGGTGGTTTGAATTTCTCTTCTATTTCTAAAATTCCTGTCTGTGTCCTAAGCAAACAATCACGATCTTTCTTCTGTACCACGATCTTTCTTCTGTACATTTAATAATTATACCATCAAACTCAAAAAACAATTTTTTAAAACAAAGCATCTGATGAAATAGCAGATTTGAACCCAATTAATAAAATAGCAAACAAAGGATATGTTATACTTATAACAAAAACCCAACTATTCAGGTGGCCTTCTAAATACTAAAGTAAATGCCATCTTGGAGTAGTATCATGTTCTCTTTCTTACAGGCAGTAACTGATATTACTTTCTTACTCATAACCCAAAATTTTAGGTGCTGGAAAATCTTAAATGCATCAATTTCCAAGCATTTATTTTGTAAAATTTCTGTTATTATTCTGATTTAAGAATTTATGTTTATGTTCGATATTAAATTAAAATTTCTTTGATCTTGAGATTATTTATAATCAGTTCTATTTCTAAGAAGCTTTTTCATGACTTTCAAACAGAATGGACAACACAACTCTTTTAACTAATGAATATATAATATAATAAGGAGCAAAACGCTAATCTATGTATGTCACAAACTGCCTCCTCAAGTAGGACCTTATTGTTATAGGTTCAGTTTTTCACTACCTTTGTACAGTGGGCTCTTCAAAGGTCTTTCTTTGTCTTACATGTAATGTTTGCTTGCCGGGACAGTGAATGTCTGTGTGTTGCTGTGTGCTGCCCCCTACCGGAGAAGGGCAAAGCTGTGTATTCAGGAATGGCATACTGCCTCAAGAAGCCTACATATCATTGTTTTCTCACCTCTGAAAAAGACAGTGAAAGCAGATCTTTTGCTCCTTCCCTGTTTGCCCACTTCTGTTCCCCTCTAACTTTAAAAGAACCTAATTATAGGAATGAGGTCACTAAGCAATTGAAACTAACTCCTGACTTACGCTCCCCTGAATGCACACCACGCTTTGCCTAACCTGTTGATTCTTTTCCTAGATAAAAAGAACAACGAAGAATTAAGCCGTTAAAAAATGACTAGCTCTCTACTCCCAACAGCTCCTTTAGTAATCCCGAAGGCAGATCATGTGGGCAATGTAACATCTGAATAAAGAGTCAGCCCGTGTGCACTCACTGGAGAATGATGCAGAACCCAACCTCCTGCCTTGATGATTCACTGAGATTCTCTGTCACCCCAACGCCCATTTTTCCCTTTAAAAACTGTCCTGGTTGAGCAGAACCTTTGGAGTTGGCCTCTGGACATGAGTCCACCTTCTCCCAGATTGCTAGCTTTCCTAACTAAAGCACCTTCTTCTTCTTCTACTGACACTTGCCTCTCCAATTACTGGCTTATGAGCAACAAACTGCCAAACCTGGGTTCGGTAACAATAGACATTTAGGAATCAGAACACTTACTTAAGCTTTCATATTTCATGTCTACTCTAGATTTATATTCCTAGTCAGTAAAACAGGCCATGTATCTAGTCAAACACACATCACACTCAAAACGCCAGCAATTGATAGCGTCTTCCAATTTATGGAAAAGATGAAGGCCAACATAATAGATATACTGACATACTTGTGAGAAGCAGAGTTATACAAGCCTGGGTCTAAATCATACCTTCATTGTTCTGTGATCTGATCCTACATGCTAAAACTCAGTTTTATCATCTGTAAATTGTGATTAATAATGTTACTCCATAACATAGCTGTGAGAATTAACTTCCACGCATAAAGCACCTAACAGAGTTTCTGAGAAAAAATACATGCTTAATAAATGCCAAAGAATGACAATCATTTACTGAGCTATGCATTTTCTGCAACTAAAAAGTTTCTCCAAAAGCAACTTCCCTCCCTACCTCAACATCTATCAATTAGAAAGGTGTTTCCTCTGTCAAAGCTTCCACCCTACACTCGTATTCTTTGTCTTATGCTCTATCAACCTCACTTGCTGCTTTTCTCCATTAACGATTCCCTCTCTTAGCATTTCTTTTCTTTGTACTGAGTTTTCTTCTCCGATTATAAACATGCTTTCCTACTCTGACCTATAACCTTATCACAGGCTTCCCTTTCAAATCAAAATTACTAAATATTACTCTACATTGGCCACCTCCCTGTTACTCCTTAAACCTTCGTTGTACGGTACTACTTTTCACAACCTACCAAAACTCTTCTCTGCAAGGTCACCAATGTTTGATCTCCTTTTTGCCACATGGAGTATCCAAGTGTCCATATCCCTATTCTTGCTCTGCATGAACTATTTGTAGCACTGACATGGTTTCTTCTTCAGTTTCAGGACACAGCTCTGTTTTACTTCCTTCTTCAATTTCGCCAACCCATTGACTGCTGAACTGTGGACATGCCCCTGAATCAGCATTTTGCCTCTTTCCTTTTTGCTCTGTAATGGGAACGATCTTATCTTTATTTTCATATTCTCTTATCACTCATCATCCCTCCGTGAATGCGTCTCAAATCCATCATTCCCGGCAATATTTCATCACACATATCATATAACCCAACAATTCTACTCCTACTTGCATACCCAAGAGAAAACATGCATTCACACAAAAACTGGAACATATATGGTCACACCAGCATTATTCATAACAGCTGAAAAGTATAAACAACCCAAATATCCAACAACTGATGAATGCATAAATAAAACATGATACCATATAATGGTAATATGAAAATAAAATATGAAATCCATACAATGGAGTATTATTTCACAACAAAAAGAACTGAAGTACTGATACATGCAACAATATAGACACACATTGAAAACATTACGCTAAGTGAAAGAAGTCAGTCACAAAAGGCCACACATCATTCCTTACGTATGACATATTTAGACTCAGCAAATCTATGGAGACAGAATGCACATTAACAGTTGATCAGGGCTGGGGAATGCGAGAGCTGATTAACTGCTAATGAGTGCATAGCTTCTTTTAGGAGAGAAGAAAATATACTAAAATTAGATCGTGGTAATGGCTGCACAATCATGTGAATATTCTAAAAATACCGTAGTGTATTCTTTACATAGGTGACTTGTTTGGTATGTGAATTATGTCTCAATAAAGCTACTGAAGTTAAATACACACACAAATAAATCACCAATAAGTATCCAAGTGACCTTTTAGAACCTTGTTTTTCCTTAGAATAAAGCATTTTTATTTTGAAAGTGTTTCTGAATTAATCCCATTATCACATCTTCCTGTGTTTTATGTATCTATTTCTTCTTATCTAGTTAATTAGGCAGTCTTTGAACCTAGAGAGAGAATTCTATCTTTATTTACTGTTTTCTAAAAAAGCACAGACTAAGGAAACTAATAGAATATCAGATTCATTCTACTTAATGTGGAAACAGTGCATAATTTTTTTCAATCTGCAGTGACAACTCAAAGCCTGTAACTTTGAGTTTTCTTTATTGCTAAATTTTCAATCCTTCTAATTTGCAAATGGAAAATATGACTTTTTGGATGTCTATGACTACATACATATGGAGTATCCATATGTCTTCCAACAAGGTGATGTATCTAGTTGTTGAGCAAAAGATGATACCAAGGACAGATTATTTTTAGCTGTGGATGCCAGTTATTCTGCAAAGAATTTGTCCTCTGAGGAAGCAACGTCAGGATTTTTTTTTTTAATGCCACGTATGACCTTTGTTTCACCAAGCTTTTTGCTCCTGCAATAAAATAAAGGTAAGTGACAGGAAAACGGGGCCACTTTTTTCAGAGTGAATTATCTGTCAAACACACAGTGAAGCTGATCAACATCAAACTTAGCTTGTTTTCAGTATCTTACTACACCCACTGCTCAAGTCAATTCAGCATCACTCAAGATAGAGAGAACAGGTCTGGGGTTTTCTGGATTTTTTAATGCACATATTACTTTTCATAGGAAAATCGAGAGTATTTTTTCTGTTACTTGATCCTATTGAATTATTGAATGTGATGAGGATTCACAGATCTTGATTAATCTAATCAGATGAGAACTAAGAATGTTAACTCTTCCTTGAAATACACATTGAAAGACTGAAATGTACAGAGATTCAAAAGGAGAAAGTAAGACAAGCTCAGCAGACAGAAAATAACTTATCTTAAAAAAAAAAGATTAACAAGAAGATGGTGGGGTAGAAGGACGTGCTCTCACTCCCTCTTGTGAGAACACCAGAATCACAA
This sequence comes from Delphinus delphis, assembly GCF_949987515.2. Taxonomy (NCBI): domain Eukaryota; kingdom Metazoa; phylum Chordata; class Mammalia; order Artiodactyla; family Delphinidae; genus Delphinus; species Delphinus delphis. Next base: position 24,620,777 of record NC_082691.1, on the reverse strand, counting down.
CTAGCTGCTGGACAATCATCGATAGGAAGACACTGGAACTCCCCAAAAAAGATACCCCACATCCAAAGGAGAAGCCACAATGAGATGGTAGGAGGGGCGCAATCACAGTAAAATCAAATCCCATAACTGCTGGGTGGGTGACTCACAGACTGGAGAACACTTCTCCCACGGAAGTCCACCCACTGGAGGGAAGGTTCTGAGCCCCACATCAGGCTTCCAAACCTGGGGGTCTGGCAACGGGAGGAGGAATTCTTAGAGAATCAGATGTTGAAGCCTAGTGGGTTCTGATTGCAGGACTTCGACTGGACTGGGGGAAACAGAGACTCCACTCTTGGAGGGCACAGAGAAAGTAGTGTGCACATCTGGACTCAGGGGAAGGAGCAGTGAACCCAGGGGCGACTGAACCAGACGCACCTGCCGGTGTTGGGGGGTCTCCTGCGGAGGCGCTGGGTGGCTGTAGCTCACCATGGGGATGGGGACACTGGCAGCGGAGGTTCTGGGAGGTACTCCTTGGCATGTGCCCTCCCAGAGCCTGCCATTAGCCCCACCAAAGAGCCCAGGTAGGCTCCAGTGTTGGGTTGCCTCAGGCCAAACAACCACCAGGGAGGGAAACCAGCCCCATCCATCAGCAGTCAAGTGGATTAAAGTTTTACTGAGCTCTGCCCACCAGAGGAACAGTCAGCTCTACCCACCACCAGTCCCTCCCATCAGGAAACTTGCATAAGCTTCTTAGATAGCTTCATCCACCAGAGGGCAGACAGCAGAAGCAAGAAGAACTACAATCCTGCAGCCTGTGGGGAAAAAAACCACATTCACAGAAATATAGACAAGATGAAAAGGCAGAGGGCTATATACCAGATGAAGGAACAGGATAAAACCTGTTAAATGAATTAAATTAAGCGAATTAATTAATGAAGTAGAGATAGGCAACCTTCCAGAAAAAGAATTCAGAATAATGATAGTGAAGATGATCCAGGACCTCAGAAAAAGAATGGAGGCAAAGATCGAGAAGATGCAAGAAAGACCTAGAAGAATTAAAGAACAAACAAACAGAGATGGACAATACAATAACTGAAATGAAAACTACACTAGAAGGAAACAATAGCAGAATAACTGAGGCAGAAGAACGGATAAGTGACCTGGAAGACAAAGTGGTGGAATTCACTGCTGCGGAACAGAATGAAGAAAAAAGAATGAAAAGAAATGAAGACAGCCTAAGAGACCTCTGGGACAACATTAAATGCAACAACATGTGCATTATCGGGGTCCCAGAAGGAGAAGAGACAGAGAAAGGACCAGAGAAAATATTTGAAGAGACTATAGTCGACAACTTCCCTAGCATGGGAAAGGAAATAGCCACCCAAGTCCAGGAAGTGCAGCAAGTCCCATACAGGATAAACACAAGGAGAAACATGCCAAGACACACAGTAATCAAATTGGCAAAAATTAAAGACACAGAAAAATTATTGAAAGCAGCAAGGGAAAAATGACAAATAATATACAAAGGAACACCCATAGGGTTAACAGCTGATTTCTCAGCAGAAACTCTACAAGCCAGAAGGGAGTGGCATGATATACTTAAAGTGATGAAAGGGAAGAACCTACAGCCAAGATTACCCTACCTGGCAAGGATCTCATTCAGATTCGATGGAGCAATCAAAACCTTTACAGACAAGCAACGGTAAGAGAATTCAGCACCACCAAACCAGCTCTACAAAAAATTGCTAAAGGAAATGCTCTAAGTGGGAAACACAAGAGAAGAAAAGGACCTCCAAAAATAAACCCAAAACAATTAAGAAAATGCTCATAGGAACTTACATGCTGATAATTACTTTAAATGTGAATGGATTAAATGCTCCAACCAAAAGACACAGGCTTGGTGAATGGATACAAAAACAAGACCCATATATATAGGCTGTCTACAAGAGACCCACTTTAGACCTAGGGACACATACAGACTGAAACTGAGGAGATGGAAAAAGATATTCCTTGCAAAATGGAAATCAAAAGAAAGCTGGAATAGCAATACCCATATACCACTGCAATGAAAAGAATAAAATACGTAGGAATAAACCTACCTAGGGAGACAAAAGACCTGTATGCAGAAAACTGTATAACACTGATGAAAGAAATTAAAGATGATACCAACAGATGGAGAGATATACCATGTTCTTGGATTGGAAGAGTCAATATTGTGAAAATGACTATACTACCCAAGCAATCTACAGATTCAATGCAATCCTTTTCAAATTACCAATGGCATTTTTTATGGAACTAGAACAAAAAATCTTAAAATTTGTATGGAGACACAAAAGACCCCCAATAGCCAACGCGGTCTTGATGGAAAAAAACGGAGCTGGAGGAATCAGGCTCCCTGACTTCAGACTATACTATAAAGCTACAGTAATCAAGACAATATGGTACTGGCACAAAAACAGAAACATGGATCAATGGAACAAGATAGAAAGCCCGGAGATAAACCCACGCACCTATGGTCAACTAATCTATGACAAAGGAGGCAAGGATACACAGTGGAGAAAAGACAGTCTCTTCAATAAGTGGTTCTGGGAAAACTGGACAGCTACATGTAAAAGAATGAAATTAGAACACTCCATAACACCATACACAAAAATAAACTCAAAATGGATTAGAGACCTAAATGTAAGACCGGACACTATAAAACTCTTAGAGGAAAACACAGGAAGAACACTCTGACATAAATCACAGCGAGATCTTTTTTTTCTCCACCTCCTAGAATAATGGAAATAAAAACAAACAAATGAGACCTAATGAAACTTAAAAGCTTCTGCACAGCAAAGGAAACCATAAACAAGACAAAAAGACAACCTTCACAATGGGAGGAAATATTCACAAATGAATCAATGGACAAAGGATTAATCTCCAAAACATATAAACAGCTCATGCAGCTCAATATTAAAGAAACAAACAACCTAATCCAAAATGGGCAGAAGACCTAAATAGACATTTCTGCAAAGAAGACATACAGATGGCCAAGAAGCACATGAAAAGCTGCTCAACATCACTGATTATTAGAGAAATGCAGATCAGAACTACAATGAGGTATCACCTCACACGAGTTAGAATGGGCGTCATCAGAAAATCTACAAACAACAAATGCTGGAGAGGGTGTGGAGAAAAGGGAACCCTCTTGCACTGTTGGTGGGAATGTAAATTGATACAGCCACTATGGAGAACAGTATGGAGGGTTCCTTAAAAAACTAAAAATAGAATTACCATATGATCCAGCCATCCCACTACTGGGCATATACCCAGAGAAAACCATAATTCAAAAAGACACATGCACCCTAATGTTCATTGCAGCACTATTTACAAAAGCCAGGACATGGAAGCAACCTAAATGCACATCGACAGACGAATGGATAAAGAAGATGTGGTACATATATACAATGGAATATTACTCAGCCACAAAAAAGGAATGAAACTGAGTCATTTGTTGAGAAGTGGATGGATCTAGAGACTGTCATACAGAGTAAAGTAAGTCAGAAAGAGAAAAACAAATATCGTATATTAAAGCATGTATGTGGAACCTAGAAAAATGGTACAGATGAACCAGTTTGCAGGGCAGAAGTTGAGAGATGTAGAGAACAAACATATGGACACCAAGGGTGGGAAGTGGCTGGGGGGTGGTCGTGGTGTGCTGAATTGGGCGATTGTGATTGACATGTATACACTGATGTGTATAAAATGGATAACTAATAAGAACCTGCTGTGAAATAAAATAAAATTCCAAAATTAAAAAAAAAAGATAGGAACCGTATCACTGGAAATATGTGACATCTCAGAGTAACAGGAGAAGTGCTCTTTTTTCCCATATATGGTTGGTGACGGTAACAGTTTCAATTTTCACTCCCTTTCATATGATTAACTTTTTTTTAAAAGCATCTTTGTATATTGCTGATTCTTAAAGTTCTTATGTCTAAATATTTTTCTCTTTCCTTCTTATTCAGAAATATATTTTCTTAATGTATTTAATGACAAAGTTACTTATGATATACTGTGCATACGAAAAGTATTTTTATGGTTTCTCAAAGTTTTCCTATGCTTTATCTCCATTTTCCCCCAACAAAATTTCCATATCTTGGGTAGGGCAAACATTGCTATACATAGTTTACAAATGAAGAGATTGAGGTTTAGAAAGCTTGAGTAAGCAGAAAGCTTGCCTAAGGTTTGTGCTTAGTAAGTACCATGATCAGGAATAATATCAGTCCTTTTGACGCTAAACTCAAGTGTTCCTCCTAAAATTTTAATTATTATTTACTTTTTAGATAAAAGAATATTTGTTTTTTTTTTCAAATCACAAGTATAATACACACACATTAAAAAACGGTCAGATAACGTACAAATTTATACAGTGAAACCTGAGAAGCCCCGAATTTTAAATTCCAGTGCTTACTGTTGTTAAGTGTTTGCTGCCTCTTCTTTCATTTTCTTCCCTTATACACATATCAGGATTTTTAACAAAATAGGTTTATATAACTATCTTAGCTCAGGCTGCCATAACGAAACACCATGGACTAGGTGGCTTCAACAATAGAAATTTATTTTTCACACCTGGAGGATGGAAAGTCTAAGATCAAGGTGCCTGCAAGTTAGGTTTTGTTCTGAGGCCTCTTCTCTTGGCTTGTAGGCAGCCATCATCTCCCTAAGGGCTCCTCATGACCTCCTCTTCCGGCACCCATGGGGAGAGAGAGAGCAAGCTCTCTGACATCTCTTCTTAAAGGGCACGAATCCCCTCATGAGGACCCCACCCACCCTCATGACCTCATCTAAGCCTGATTACCTCCCAAAGACCCCATCTCCAAATTCCACCACATTGGGGGTTAGGGCTTCGACATATGAATTTTGGGGGGACACAAACATTCAGTCCATAATGACAACATATATTTTTCTGCAAACTATTTTTATAAATTATATTTGTAAAATACTCCTTGTTAGTAAAAGCATGCTATTTCATTAACTGAATGACCATATATTAATCTACCAAATGGATTCAGTAAATCATATTTATTGAATTATTACTAAAATGAATATTCTATTATGTATCATTTATGCTTGAGTTGGCAGTTCCTATTGATATAGAAAACTATACTGTCAAGTATGAACATTTATTAATTTAAATATTATTGCTATTAAATTTTGTTTTTTGAGAGAAATTCTACGAAGGAATGACAACCTTGGTCTGAAATAGGCTAATAGCATAAAGAAGTTTCACATCTACTATCTTTTTGATTCTTCCAGACACAATGTAAAATTAACAGAGTAGACATATTTAACCCTATTTTTACACATTAGGAAATCAAGCCATAGAGAGTTAAAAATTACTCATCCAAATTCACATTTGAATAAGGACCAGAATTAGAATTCAGGCCCAAGTCTGTCGGAGTCAGCGATTCATCTTCTTTATTTTCTCTGATATACTCACAGAAACAAAGAACCACGTGGGAAATGCGCACTGTTCACTTTGAATCTACAGCTCTCTGCTGCTGGGACTCTCTTCAGACTGCTTCCATTATCTGTTTGCCCAGTCTCACTTTTTCTCTACAGGGCATTTTTTCCCAAATGTACTTCAAACTCAGAAAATGGCTACTTCCCAACTTTTTGGCACTTTCCTTGGACTTGACACTCTAGACTGTGCCTTTACAGACAGCTAAAGAAGAGAAACTTGGAGGACAAGAAATGCCAGCAAAAAACATACAAAGCTCCATAGCACAGTTCTGCTACCTACACACAGCTTCTTCATAATTTAATGGGAGACGTTCAAGGTCATGGAAAAGACAAGGAATAAATACGTGTATTAAATACCTGTACGTCATAACCTTTAGTCAATGGAAGATATATAAGTAGATCTCTTTCTGACTGTGCTGGTAGCTCTGTTGATTTTTGTTTTTTTATCTACAGAGGTCATTTCGCCTCTGTTTATAGCTGTCCTTTCAACAAAATAGAACGTGTTCTACCAAAAACAAAAACTCACTAATGAACAGAAATTCAATTATCATGGCCTGGAAAGAAACTGGAGCATGACAAGGATTATGCTTATAATTTGTGTTGCCAAATAAACACCAGAAATTTCATCAAGTAAATAACCAAGACAAATCTTGTGCCTAAAACATTACATGAATTAATATATGCAAAAGTGGGCACAATCACAGGAAACGTGATCAGGCACTAATCAGCAAATACCAGTGTTTCAAGAATGGTTATGTACTTCATGTCCAAACCCCAAATTATATTGTAAATCTTAGAGAAGTCATTAAATATGCCCCCTCCCCCCCAAGGTTTCTCACTGTCCTTTATTTCCTTCCCTTTCTTCACTTTCTCATAGTGACTGAATTATCATCAACTGAATATTTATTGAGGTTAAAGTGTCTTATTTTAAAATTCAAATTTTTCTCGAAGGATTTAGAAGTGAGTGTGGGTTATCAGCTATTCATACTTTGGGTATCAGGTAGTATAATCTAATTGCTTTCTTTTCAGATCCAGCTGACATCAGATTCAATATGAGCTTGCCAATCTGAATGGAGCTAAAAGGTTTAGCACAGGGTGCTTTAAAGGGAGCAGAGAAGGTGGTCATGTGTGGGTTCTTGGTGCCTCGGGTGTTGGACAGTAAGAGAACACTGAGCCAGGAACACAGGAGAGAGTGCGCCCTCAGCTGACCTGAGCCAAGGGAAACAAGGACGATGCCGAAGCCAAACTCGGTCCTCACTGATGTCTCTCTAAGGGACTTGTCTTTGAGGGGACAAGTAAGGTTTAAGAAAAAGCATCTTAATTTACAACCTTTCTACTTTTATAGGACAATATTAAAGTTCCCCAATTACAGTTCTTAGATCTATGCATCTCATCTTTCAGACAGCTTCTCATCTTCTGCCCTTCCCAATATCCCTAAGCTGCTTCCCCTGTGACTCAACCTACTGTTCCCCTTGCTTTCTCTCTGGTTTCAACTCTCTTTTGTATGGAGAAACGAATGTAGGCATCACTAGCTCACGCAGCCTCATTACCCTACCGTCTCAGGGCTATTTGCCACATCATGCTCCACTAGTGAACTCCAAACCAAAGGAAGGCTAAATATGGAATTCAAAAATCACCAAGCAGGTGTATTTATTCTTTATCCAGAAAAGGGCATCACACCAGTATCAACACCAAACAGACTTTAAAAGGCCACCGCTTAGTAAAATTGCTGAACTATCTGATTCATAGAGTTCATTATTCTGTTTCTTAAAGGTTATTCTTGGATTCCAAAACAGATTCACAAAGAAATATGCCCAACTTAAGAGCTTATCTTGACTTGGATAATCATACATAAGTACTTCAGCTTATACTAAAATGGAAATGTTTTCCCTTCCACCTATTAGAAATAGTTCATAATGTTTTTTCTATGTAGTCCAAAATGCTAACCTCTCAAATATAGACTGCTAAGCGTACTGAGACAGGTGTAGACTTGTTTCTCTCTTCATAGGCTGATTAATTTTTGCTGTAATTTTTTGACTGCCAAACTAAACTCATGCCATTGTGTTTGTTGATCCATATCAGAACACTGGCAAGGCTGCACACTTTGCTGGAATTTAGATTAATACCTTGATTTGCCTTTAGTTATTGTCTTGATTTATGACATTTCATTTGGTTTTTGTACAACTTTTAAATTTCATTATCTAGTTGTCTAATCATCATTAACTTTTTTCTTGCAGTCTTTCTTGGCCATGTTTACTGTCCTAATTTACGTTTTGTAACCTACACTCAATATTTTTAGGTCTTAATTTTTACTCTCATTCTACAATCCAAACTATTTGTATGTTTATAACATTCTGTGAGATGTTTTATTTTTATACATTATAAACTTTTTATCTTCCAGCATTCTTTATATTGTATTAATGTATTTCTATTTTTTACAAATAAATTTTTATTTTTTGATTCCAGTTCTTTCATTTTTAAATCACATATTACTTCTTTAAATACGCTTTTATTATTTGTACCTATTTCTCAGTTTTCATCCCTTTTTACTATCTGCTTTCCATTTGTTAATTTACTTCAACTTTCCATATTTATTTTTTCTCCCAATGTTTTAAATAAATTGTTTTATGATAGTCAGAGTGATTATGGCCATGTGTTAGGCATATGGATAAAGTGCACACCACAAGTCAAGGAACTGGGAAGCCTCCTCAGACTCAGCTGTCCATGCAGCTACTGCTCTAAATCTCTAAACGGATATCCTATCCTTTCAAGGAATGGTTTCCACAAGTCCTTGTAATAACCAGCCCTTAACAATAACAGGCTTTTTCTCATAGAGAAAATTATTCCCTCGACGTAGATGTTTTATCATTGGATGCTATACATCTATTTCCTTATATAATGAGCTTTTGTTTTTATTTGTTTAATGTCTGTTCTATGACATACATAAATATTAGACTTGGAGAAATGTGTTAACAGCCTGTTTTGATTAAGACACTGATGTCTGGATACAGAGGGACCAGGTGGCACTGATCCTCCTAGTAGATGTTCATGGCAGGAAGCACAAGAAAGTGCTACCATTTCAACATTTGCTACCTGCTAATGTATTTATTAGCAAGTTGGTCCTCCTTTTTCTTGGGTCCATGGGAAAATTTTCTTGGTGCGTGACTCATCTCCCTCCCTTCATTTTGATGGTCTAGGGGAACCTGGATAGACAGGAGGTTATCCTGATAAGCATTTCTATAGGTCATTGGTGTACCTATTCAGCAGCTTCCATAACTTTTCAGAAACTTTCTGTGGGCCTGGACCAATGGAGAAAGATAGAATCTAAGAAAAGGGGAAATATTTGATTCATTCTGTATATTGCCTGAAATAGGGAGACACAGATGGACCTCTCCCTGTTTTTTTTTAATTATTATTATTTTTGCTTTTTCTCTATAGGTAAAGAATAAGGTACTTTCGAAACTGAAAATATGGTTACTCTGAGAATAAATTAGAAAGATTCAACATGTAAAAAGTAGGTTTAGCCTTTTCAAGAGATGACATAAGAATTCAATAAAACTAATCCTGAGTATAAGCTCAAGGATGCAAGACTGAAAAGTGATTGTAAATGAAGAAGCTCTTATCGTGGTCAATTTTTTTCTCTGTCTGAATTAAGAAATGTGCTCATGAAAGGAAATTTTTCTAAAAAGCATCTACAAAAAAGAGAAAAGAAAGAGAAAACCGGCATGATATTGCCAGCATCTTTTCAGGGCTGCCTTGTCCCATAGACATTCTACATGGCATATATATATATATATATATATATATATATATATATATATGGTGAAAGTGTACCATTGGGTATCATGGTTTAATGAAGCATTAACAGCATCCAAGTTTAATGAAACATTAACAGCATCCAGTGAAACCCCGGTATTCTCATTATTTACAGGTCTGTGGTCAATTTCATCATCTGTGAAATAGGAAAAATAACAGTATCTAATGTATACTGTGAGGTTTAAATAATGTAATGTATGTCTCCTACAACATAATAAGTGCTCAATAAATAGAAGGTATCTTTAGTATTATATACTATCAAACTTAGGATTTGTAACTGCTGTTGCAAGTATTACAAGATTCTTGTAGACATACATAAAGTAAGTGTAGTATTTTAGAGCCTTTGTTAAATAAGCAGTGACATTATAAAATTTTTTTTTGTCTTATAATTCTAAGAAAATGTGTTGATTTTTGCCTGAGGCTATTGTCCAATTAAATACAATTCATAAGTCATCAGTTTGTTTTAAAATCTGGGGTGCAGCTTGTTCAATATGCCAGGAGCCCTTCTATCAAAGCACATTAATTACAAACTGCTGTGTTAGTCAGCTTGGGCTACCTAAAGAAAATGTAGACTGAGCACCTTAAACAGACATTTATTTTCTCAGAGTTAAAGACGCTGGAAAGTCCAAAATCAAGGTCTGACAGTGTTCAGCTTCTGGTGACAACTGTCTTTCTGGCTTGCAGACAGCTGCCTTCTAAGGCCACAGTCCTATCAGTTCAATACCTCACTCTTATGACCTCGTTTAACCTTAATTATGTCCTAAAGACCCTATCTTTAATACAGTCACATTACGTGTTAGGGCTTTAACATATAAATTTTGCAGGGACAGTTCATAGCAACTGTCTAGTCCAATTTAAAAGAACTGTCATCATACTTTGAAGAATATGCAGCATGCTTTCAGAGTACTCAAGTGAGCAGAAGTCCAGGAATACTACATAAGGCAATTTTTTTTCCTTAATGAAAATAGTTAGATCCTTATATTAACATGAGAACACATTCAGTTCCATAGACCAAGATCTTTGTTTTCCAACTATGAAAAGAAACAGATTAGTGGAGAAGGGCTATCTGCTATGTTGGGATGTTTACTATTAGGTATCTACTTAAGACATTTATTAGGAAAGTTTCTTCATTTTTAAATAATAGTTGTAGTAAGCCCAATTCGCTTACATATATTATCCCCCAAGGCAGGCAACCAGGAAGATGAGTTAAATATATTTCATCATAGAAGGATGATGATAATCCTTTATTAAGTACTCTTATCTCCATTTTAGTTGGGATCTTTATGCCTAAAATGAGATGTGTTCATTGAAGTTAGGTTTTCATTTGGTCACTGAATATGCAAAACCGCATGTTAAATTCCTTGGTTTTTTGCTGATCAATGTTAGTCACCACAGGTAACCTCTTATGTGGTAATCCTTACCTATCTACAGAGAAGCCAATATAAATTTTTGCCTCACCTATAATGTAGTCATTTCACGTTCATGGAGCAATCTATCAAGTCATAAAATCAAATATACAGTCAATATGAGATACTCTATAAGAAAATGTACATAACATATATAAAACATGTATGAAATCTGTGGACAAAAAGTAAGAAGAAATCCTTGTAAGAAATCCAGGCCTTTCTAGTATTACTGTCTATGTAAGAGAAGGTTTTGTATTAATAGAAAAGAGGAAGGGTTTAATAATAAAACAGAATTTCCATAGAATTAGAGAACAATCATGCTCATGTTACCTGTAAATTCTGAAGTTTCTAAGAAAAAAACATTAATGTTCCAAATAGTTAGGATCAGTATTTTCATAGGATGAGAGATGAGTTGTTACCACAAGTAAGGAATGACACTTCAGATCAGCTAAATACATTATCAAAGTGAAGCACTAATCACACAGGAAATACCTTTTCCTTCAGGTCTGAGCAGCAGTGCTGGGTTTTGACCTTCTATCTGACGGTCCCTAGGTTGTTATAAAGATTAGCTCAAAGGCTAACCGATATTTTTAGTTTCACATACACAGACACTTAAAAATAAAACTTGTAAAAGAATAATCATTTTTTCTGGGACCGTTGTTCATTGTTATCACGTGATTTATGTTTTTCCTTTATATATTCTTACTTCAATCATACTGTATTTATAATACTTTGCTCTTATTTTTTTAAACATTTGGAAAAGAGTTCATAATAATAATTTTTCTTAAATAATGACCAAGGTTATGATCATTTGTGGAATTTTATAGATCGGTCCACATCTTATTTACACTCTATGCATCAAGGGATGGCTGACCATGAGAGTAAAATAACGTAATTTTGCACTGGGTGTTATTTTTGGTTACAGTTACACAGCCATTTTTTAAAAATATTAAAAACTTAACTCTTTTAGAACACAATACTAACTTACTTTTTTTAATAAGTGGAAAATAAGCAAAACTGACACACTATTTAGATCTCGATTTAGAAGCAGTTTTGGTGACTTGAAAAGTAATTTGCCAAGCTACAGATGTCTAGTACAATTGGATCTTTATATATTAAAAAGCATATAAAGCTATATACCCCACCAGTTTTTCTGGAAGTCAGTAGAATATCCCAGAGTCAATCATATAGCACAGCTTGAACTAATAATGGACACTTAGGATTATCAGACTAAGCAACTCATTTGGGACTGAAACAAGCAGTTCCTAACTCTAGTCTCCTGGGCCGTCATTCAAATATATTATTATTTAAATAACTAATGAGACAGGAAGAACTCGAACCATAATTGACTTGCATCCTCTTGGTAAGTCAGCTCTGAGAGTAGATCTAAATAAATTCCCCAAGTGTACTGTAGACAGAATATATTGTAATTAATTGGCTAGTCATGCCCAAAGCACTGTGGCTGAAACAACTGCCCGATTCTTCCTTTATCAACTGCTAGATTCCAACCTCTCTAGGAAACATTAAAACCTACCTCCGCATATTCTGAAATAAAGATGTGATTTAAAACATGAAATGTGATTTAGAGAAATATGTACATTATATTTTTCCAAAGAATATGGTGCAAAGAAAATAAAAGCACCTATAGATGGTACAGTACAGTTCTAGATGTCACAGAAGTTCCATTATATTAAATATATCATATTTATATTACTATAAACAATCATTATTACTACTATATAACGTGCTCTGTGTTCTAAAATCTAATTTTTTAATTTTTTTAATTGTAAAATTTTAAACATGGCTAAAACTATTTATTGCCAAATGCTAGTAAAATAAGAATAAAAATATTTTATATATATATATATATATAACACAACTATCAGAAAGAGGGAAGAAAAGGAAACAATAGAGATGAGAAATTTCAACACATCTTGGAAGATTGAAAGCATGCAGATAAGTGGGAAACTGACATTTTAGAGCAGAGATAGCTAAAACCTGGGCCCCTTTAGAGGAACGTCCTGGCGAAAAGGGTGTAATTTTTTCATAGATCCTAGGAGTGCATATTGAAAAAGGTAATGTGAGATATGGAGTAGATACAAGGAGATTTATTGAAATTCTACATTAATGTAGTCTCCAGATCTGGTCCTCAAATGACTACATTCCTCCAATGACCCCCAAAGACCCGAAGGTTCCATTGTACAGAATAACTGAATCAGAGTTTCTCGACTAGTGTAGGAGAAATAGGAGAGTAACAAGAGGTAAGAGGTAAGAGGCTAAAATTAGGGGAACTAATTCAATGGTGAAACCATTAAGGGCCCCATTCCTAGACCATTTCTAGTATGAGCTCCAGCAAAGTGGACACTACCTGAAACTGTTCTATAGGCAGGAGGTCATAGATTCTTCTCTAGGAAAATGGAATGGCCCCAGAAAATGTGATATATGAATATAGGGATTAGGTGGTACCCAAATAAAAACATTATCTAACTGGAAGCCCAGAAGTCAGCAAACACTACTATGCGCATGTAGCTTCAAATTCACTCAAATATAAACAGACAGCCAAGGGTCAGCAGGACAATGAAGTATGCTTCCAATCTGGAAAAAAAAAAAAAAAAAAAAAGGACCAAACTAAACAAGCAGAAGAAAAGGAATTGAGGAAGCCAGATAGAATATAAAAATTCCAAAATTAATATCCTCAGAAAAGGAACATAGAATAATATACGAAGGCAAAAAAATGAAGACATAGTAAAAAGGCAGAAAAGAACAGGAAAAAGCTGTTGCAAATTAGTAAGATAGCAGATATTTTAAAAATTCAACAAAAAGTTCTGACAAATATAGGGAAAATCTCCCTATACACAAGCACACAGATGGAAAACCACCACCACCACCAAAAAAAAAAAAAAAGACAAAGCAACATATCATTGGAGAAAAACTGGTAAGAAAATTAGAGGATCATTCCAGGTGGGCCAACGTCCAACTAAAAAGAGTTTCAGAAAGAGAGAAGAAAGGGAAGAAATTATTATTCTCCAGAATTGAAAGATTTATGTTCTGGATACTATTGCCAACAAAATACCCTAGCATTTAGCTGCTTTAAATAACCGTTTAATCATGCTCATAGCTTCAGGGATTATGAGTTTCGACAGGAACAGGGAGAATGGCCTGTCTCTTTTCCACAGTTCCTGGACCCTCTCCTGGGGAACACCTGATGGCTTGGGGTGACTGAACGGTGGTGTGCTGGAATCATTTGGAGCCACTTTCATGCATATATCTGGCGACTGGTGCTGGCTTAACACCTGTGACCTCAGCTGAGTCCATATGAACTACATCTGGCCTCTCCAGGTGGCGAGGCCTCACACACAATGGAAGTAACAAGGTAATGAGATTTCTTACCTGGTGGCTCAAGCCACCAGTCTGAGTGCTTCAGCATGAAATACAGAAGATCCATCACCTTTTGTGGCATAACCTTGGAAGGTCACACATCATTTCCAATGCAGCTATTGGTTATAAACAAGTGACTAAACCTAGCCCACATTCACGCAGATGAGACACAGAGCCCTACCTCTTTCCTGGAGGTGTGTCAAAGATTTGCAGATAAAACTGCCCCATGCTTGAATGTCAGAATAAAGGCCTTGCATAAGGAATATAAAATTTCCTACACCAAAGCACTGATAGTAAAATTTCAAAACATTTAATATTTATATATATTTCAGAAGTTTCTGCAAGGGGAAAAATTACCAAATATAAAATATAAAAGTGGCGTGGGAATTCTCAAGGTTTATACTAGAATCTACAATAATATATCAATGCCTCCAAATTTCTAAAGACTCAATTTTTGACAAAGAAGAGAAGAAAATTAAATGAGGAAAAATAATCTTTTCAACAAAAGGCAGCAGGACAATGAAATACCCACAACCAAAAGAATAAAGGGGTCTCTCTCCTTCACATCATATGTAAAAATTAACTTAAAAAGGGTCAAATGTCCAAATATAAGAATGCTTCTTGCATCTTCAAAACTCTTAGAAGAAAACATAGGTATAAAGCTTTGTGAATTTGGACTCCCTCTTGTGAGAGCACTGGAATCACAACTAACTGCTGGACAATAATCAACAGCAAGACACTGAAACTCAGCAAAAAAGATACCCCACATTCAAAAACAAAGCAAACACCACAGTGAGATGGTAGGAGGAGTGCAATAACAATAAAATCAAATCCTGTAACTACTGGGTGGGTGACTCACAAACTGGAGAACACTTACACCACAGAAGTCCACCCACTGGAGTAAAGGTTCTGAGCTCCATGTCAGGTTTCCCAACCTGGAGGTCAGGCAACAGGAGGAGGAATTCCTAGAGAATCAAACTTTAAAGGCTAGCAGTATTCGATTCCAGGACTTGGAGAGGACTGGGGTAAACAGAGACTCCACTCTTGGAGGACACACACGAAGTGGTGTGCACACTGGGACCCAGGGGAAGGAACAGTGACCCAATAGGAGACTGAACCAGACCTACATGCTAGTGTTGGAGGATCTCCTGCAAAGACAGAGGGTGGCTGTGGCTCACCATGAGGACAAGGACACTGGCAGCAGAAGTTCTGGAAAGTAGTCCTTGGCCTGAGCCCTCTCAGAGTCTGCCATTAGCCCCAGCAAAGAGCCGGGTAGGCTCCAGTGTTGTGTCGCTTTAAGCCAAACAACCAACAGGGAGAAAACCCAGCCCCAACCATAAGCAGACAAGCAGAATAAGTTTTATTGAGCTCTGCCCACCAGAGCAACACCCAGATCTACCTACCACCAGTCTCTCCCATCAGGAAACTAGCACAAGCCTCTTAGATAGCCTCTTCAACCAGAGGGCAGACAGCAGAAGCAAGAAGAACTACAATCTTGCAGCCTGTGGACAAAAACCACATTCCCAGAAAGATAGACAAGATGAAGAGGCAGAGGGCTATGTACCAGAGGAAGGAACAAGATAGAAGCCCAGAAAAACAACTAGATGAAGTGGAGATAGACAAGCTTCAGAGAAAGAAATTCAGAATAATGATAGTGAAGATGATCCAGGACCTTGGAAAAAGAATGGAGGCAAATATTGAGAAGATGCAAGAAATGTTTAACAAAGTCCTAGAAGAATTAAAAAACACCTAGAAGAATTAAAGAACAAACAAACAGATGAACAATACAACACCTGAAATGAAAAAGACACTAGAAGGAATCAATAGCAGAATAACTGAGGTAGAAGAAAGGGTAAGTGACCTGGAAGACAGAAAGGTGGAATTCACTGCCATGGAACAGCATGAAGAAAAAAGAATGACAAGAAATGAAGACAGCCTAAGAGATCTCTGGGACAACATTAAACACAAGAACATTCACATTACAGGGGTCCTGGAAGGAGAAGAGAGAGAGAAAGGACCCAAGAAAATATTTCCCTTGTTAGTGAAGTCAAAAACTTCCCTAACATGGGAAAGGAAACAGCCACCCAAGTCCAGGAAGCAAAGAGAGTCCCAGGCAGGATAAACCCAAGGAGACACATGCTGACACACATAGCAATCAAACTAACAAAAATTAAAGACAAAGAAAAATTATTGAAAGCAGCAAGGGAAAAACATCAAATAACACAGAAGGGACTCCCATAAAGTTAACAGCTGATATCTCAGCTGAAACTGCACGCCAGAAGGGAGTGGCATGATATATCTATGATGAAAGGGAAGATGAAAGGGAAGAACCTACAACCAAGATTACTCTACCTGGCAAGGATCTCATTCAGATGTGATGGAGAAATCAAAAGCTTTACAGACAAGCAAAAGCTAAGACAAATCAGCACCACCAAACCACCTCTACAACAAATGCTAAAGGAAGCTCTCTACACAGGAAACACAAGAGAAGAAAAGAACCTACAAAAACAAACACAAAACAATTAAGAAAATGGTCATAGGAACATACATATCGATAATTACCTTAAACGTGAATGGATTAAATGTTCCAACCAAAAGACACAGACTCGCTGAATAGTTACAAAAACAAGACCCATATATATGCTGTCTACAAGAGACCCACTTCAGACCTAAGGACACATACAGACTGAAAGTGAGGTAATGGAAAAAGATATTCCATGCAAATGGACATAGAAAGAAAGCTGGAGTACCAATACTCATATCAGATAAAATAGACTTTAAAATAAAGAATGTTACAAGAGACAAGGAAGGATAATGATACATAATGATCAAGGGATCAATCTAAGTAGAAGATATAACAATTATAAATATATATGCACCCAACAAAGGAGCACCTCAATACATAAGGCAACTGCTAACAGCGGTTGTAAGAGAGGAAATCGAGAGTAACACAGTAATAGTGGAGGACTCTAACACCTCACTTACACCAATGGACAGATCATCCAAAGAGAAAATTAATAGGGAGACACAAGCTTTAAATGACACAATAGACCAGATAGACAACTGATATTTATAGGACATTCCATCCAAAAACAGCAGATTACACTTTCTTCGCAGGTGCACACGGAACATTCTCCAGGATAGATCACATCTTGGGTCACAAATCAAACCTCAGTAAATTTAAGAAAATTGAAATCATATCAAGTATCTTTTCTGACCACAACGCTATGAGATTAGAAATCAATTACAGGGAGAAAAACGTAAAAACAAACACATGGTGGCTAAACAATACGTTACTGAATAACCAAGAGATAACTTAAGAAATCAAAGAGGAAATCAAAACCACCTAGGGACAAATTACAATGAAAACACAACGATCCAAAACCTATGGGATGCAGCAAAAGCAGTTCTAAGAGGGAAGTTTATAGCAATACAAGCCTACCTCAAGAAACAAGAAACATCTCAAACAATCTAACCTTACACTTAAAGAACTAGAGAAAGAAGAACAAACAAAACCCAAAGTTAGCAGAAGGAAAAAAATCATAAAGATCAGAGCAGAAATAAATGAAATAGAAACAAAGAAAACAACAGCAAAGATCAATAAAAGTAAAAGCTAGTTCTTTGAGAAGATAAACAAATTGATAAACTTTTAGCCAGACTCACCAAGGAAAAGAGGCAGAGGACTCAAATCAGTAAAATTAGAAATGAAAAAGAGAAGGTACAACAGACACGGCAGAAATACAAAGTGTCCTAAG
The DNA here is from genome assembly GCF_949987515.2 of Delphinus delphis. Lineage (NCBI taxonomy): Eukaryota > Metazoa > Chordata > Mammalia > Artiodactyla > Delphinidae > Delphinus > Delphinus delphis. Next base: position 24,602,935 of record NC_082691.1, on the reverse strand, counting down.
AGACTACTACAAGCAACCCTATGCCAATAAAATGGAAAACCTGGAAGAAATGGACAAATCCTTAGAAAGGTATAATCTTCCAAGACTGAACCAGGAAGAAATAGAAAATATGAACAGACCACTCACAAGTAATGAAATTCAAACTGTGATTAAAAAATCTTCCAACAAACAGAGAAGTCCGGGACCAGAGGCTTCACAGGTGAATTCCATCAAACATTTAGAGACGAGCTAATACCCATCCTTTTCAAACTCTTCCAAAAATTGCAGAGGAAGGAACACTCCCAAACTCATTCTATGAGGCCACCATCACCCTGATTCCAAAACCAGACAAAGATAGTACAAAAAAATGAAAATTACAAACCAATATCACTGATGACTATAGATGTAAAAAATCCTCAACAAAATACTAGCAAAGGCAGAAACAAACAACACATTAAAAGGATCATACGCCATGATCAACTGGGATTTATCCCAGGGATGCAAGCATTGTTCAATATATTCAAATCAATCAACATGATACACCATATTAACAAACTGAAGAATAAAAACCACATGACCATCTCAATAGTTGCAGAAAAAGCTTTTGACACAATTCAACACCCATTTATGATAAAAACTCTCCAGAAAGTGGGCATAGAGGGAAGCTACCTCAACATAATAAAGGCCATATATGACAAACCCACAGCAAACATCACTCTCAATGGTGAAAAACTGAAAGCATTTCCTCTAAGATCAAGAAAAAGACAAGGATGTCCAGTCTCACCACTATTATTCAACATAATTTTGGAAGTCCTAGCCATGGCAATCAGAGAAGAAAAAGAAATAAAAGGAATACAAATTGGAGAAGAAATAAAACTGTCACTGTTTGCAGATGACATGATACTATACATAGAGAATCCTAAAGATCCCAGAAAAGTACTATAGGTAATCAATGAATTTGGTAACGTTGCAGGATACAAAATTAATAAACAGAAATCTCTTGCATTTCTATATACTAATGATGAAAAATCTGAAAGAAATTAAGGAAACACTCGCATTTACCACTGCAACACAAAGAATAAAATACCTAGGAATAAACCTACCTAGGGAGACAAAAGACCTGTATGAAGAAAACTATAAGACACTGATCAAAGAAATTAATGATGATACAAACAGATGGTGAGATATACCATGTTCTTGGATTCAAAGAATCAACACTGTGAAAATAACTATACTACACAAAGCAATCTACATTCAATGCAATCCCTATCAAATTACCAGTGGCTTTTTTTTTTTTGTTTTTTTTTTTTTTTTTTTTTTTTTTTTACAGAACTAGAAGTAAGAATCTTAAAATTTGTATGGAGACACAAAAGACTCCGAATAGCGAAAGAAGTCATGAAGGAAAAAAACAGAGCTCAAGGAATCAGACTCCCTGACTTCAGACTATACTACAAAGCTACAGTAATCAAGACAATATGGTACTGGCAGAAAAGCAGTAACACAGGTCAATGGAAAAGGATAGAAAGCCCAAAGGTAAACCCACACACCTATGGTCAACTAATCTATGACAAAGGAGGCAAGGATATCCAGTGGAGAAAAGACAGTCTCTTCAATAAGTGGTGCTGGAAAAATTGGACAGCTACCTGTAAAAGAATGATATTAAAACATTCCCTAACACCATACACAAAAATAAACTCAAAATGGATTCGAGACCTAAATGTAAGACTGGACACTTTAAAACTCTTAGAGGAAAACATAGGAAGAACACTCTTTGACATAAATCACAGCAAGATCTTTTTTGATCCACCTCCTAGAGTAATGGGAATAAAAACAAAAATAAACAAATGGGACCTAATGAAACTTAAAAGCTTTGGCAAAGCAAACTACAAACAATACAAAAAGACAACCCTCAGAATGGGAGAAAATATTTGCAAACGAATCAACAGCCAAAGGATTAATCTCCAAAATATATAAACAGCTCATGCAGCTCAATATTAAAACAAAAAACCCAATCCAAAAATGGCAGAAGACCTAAATAGACGTTTCTCCAAAGAAGACATACAGATGGCCAAGAAGCACATGAAAAGCTGCTCACCATCGCTAATTATTAGAGAAATGCAAATCAAAACTACAATGAGGTATCACCTCATACCAGTTAGAATGGGCATCATCAGAAAATCTACAAACAACAAATGCTGGAGAGGGTGTGGAGAAAAGGGAACCCTCTTGCACTGTTGCTGGGAATGTAAATTGATACAGCCACTATGGAGAACAGTATGGAGGTTCCTTAAAAAACTAAAAATAGAATTACCATATGACCCAGCAATCCCACTAATGGGCATACACCCAGAGAAAACCGTAATTCAAAAAGACACATGCACCCCAATGTTCACTGAAGCCCTATTTACAATAGCCAGGGCATGGAAGCAACCTAAATGACCATTGACTGACGAATGGATAAAGAAGATGTGGTACATATATACAATGGAATATTACTCAGCCATAAAAAGGAACGAATTTGGGTCATTTGTAGAGATGTGGATGGATCTAGAGACTGTCATACAGAGTGAAAGTAAGTCAGAAAGAGAAAAACAAATATCATATATTAACACATATATGTGGAAGGAACCTAGAAAAATGGTACAGATGAACCGGTTTGCAAGGCAGAAATAGTGACACAGATGTAGAGAGCAAGCGTATGGGCACCAAGGTGGGAAAGTGGCAGGGGTGTGTGTGTGTGTGATGAACTGGGAGACTGGGATTGACATATATATACTAATATGTATAAAATGGTTAACTAACAAGAACCTGCTGTATAAAAAAATAAATAAAATTTCAAAAAACATCTTTGTGCACTTGGATTAGGCAGTGCTTTCTTAAAATGGCACCTACAGCACAAGCAACAAAATAAGAAGTAAAATGTACTTCATCAAAATTGAACACTTTTGTGCATCAAAAGAAACTATCAAGAAAGTCAAAAGACAAATCAGAAAATGAAAGAAAATATCTGTACATCACATATATGACATGGGTCTCGTATCAAGTATATATAAAGTTCTTATAACCCAACAAGACAAATAATTTAATTTTTAAATAAGCAAAGGAATTGAATAGCTATCTATTTGAAGAAGATCTAGAAATAGTCAATACACACACACACAAAGTTATCATTGTCATTATAGAAACACAAATCAAAATTACATTAAGATTCCACTTTTCATACAATAGTATGGATATAATCAAAACAACAGATAATAACATGCATTAGCAATGATGTGGAGAAACAGGAACCCTTATACACTGTTGATAGGAATGTAATATAGTGCAGTCATTGTGAAAAACAGCTTTGTGATTCCTTAAAAAGTTCAACATAGATTTCCATATGACCCAGCAGTGCCATTCCCAAGAGAACTGAAAATATATTCTCACGCAGAAACTTCAACATGAATGTTCATAGCACCATTTTTTCATAGTAGCCATAAAGTATACAGAAACAACTCAGATTTCATCAACTGTTGAACAGGTAAACAATGTGTGGTATATTCATACAGTGGAATGATACTTAGCTCTAAAAAGGAATGAAGTATTGATACAGGTGACAACGTGGATGAACCTCTAAAACATGCTAAGCTAAAGAAGCCAGACTCAAAACGTTACATATTGCATGATTCCATTTTTATGTAATATCTAGAATAGGGAAATCCACAGAGACAGAAAGTGGATGAGCGGTTGCCAGGGGCTGGGGATTGCAGGGGTTAACTGCTTAATGAGTATGGGATGGGGGAGTGGGTGGGTAATGCAAATGTCCTGAAATTAGATAATGGTGATGGTTTCATCTTGTGATAGATTGTGAATAGACTAGAACCCCCAGATTGTACACTTTAAATTGGTGAATTTTGTGGTATGTGAATTATATCTTAATATGTACATGTGTTTTAAGATTAAACTTTTTATTTTATCTCCACCTGTATCATCTCATTAGTTGCCTCAAGAAAATGATACTTGATGGTGAGGACCAGGGCAGGGCTATTGTTCATTATAAGCTTTTGAGTGTTATGAATTTTAAAATTATATACATACTTGTTATTTTAACTTTCATGAAATTTTTCACTATAATTGTTTTTCATTATAATCATTATGATTTTAAAACTAAATGGTTGTTTGATTTTTTTACATAATCATTTGATATATAGTCCAAAATATTACTAATTTTGCAAAGTACCTCATTTTATTTAATACGAGCAATTAGAGAGTTCTCTAGTCTGTGTAAACAACATTTCAATGAGTCTGAAATTTAGCTATGAAGTATTTTCTATACAAGTTTTATTATTTTGTAGTTCCAATGATATATCTAAGTATATACTGATTTACCATGTAGAGGACGAAACCATTAGTTGTGGGCACTCAGAATGCCTGAATGTACCATCTACTGTCCATTTAAACCAGTAATGAACAGATTTTTTTTTTCCTGAGGCCATGCAAGAGCTCTACCCTAATCCAAGAATTTCTTATAGACACTAAGAAGTAGATCCTTTCAAATGTTCAACAACCCTAGCTCTGATTACTGTGCTTCGTTCCATCTGATATAATAGAATTATCAAGGAAAACATCTGTACTTTATATATCCAAAGAATTGTTGGTACAGCAAGGAAGCAAGTAAACTGGATAATCACAGAAACCCAACTGTGAAACCCAAAGTAATTGCTTTCCAGGGGACAGAGATAATATTGACTATAGAATCTTACAGATCATTTGTTGGCATGCCTCACTTGTATTTAGTTGTTCAACAGTCATATTACTTTGTTAACTAACATCAGTAATTTTGTATTTGCTTTCAGCCCATTTACTACCTGTTTGGTTTTGTCATCATGACTGGTGTTTTTTTCAGGACAAAACTTGGCTTCAGGCTAAGATAACATGCATGCATCTGGCTTTTTTCTTATTTCAGCTTTAGTGAACTCTCTCACAAAGAATCTCACAGAATCCATCTGTTCATCTATAGAGGCTAGACACTGACCCTAGTGCCTAACTTGAGACCAAGTGCACGTGTTCACATCCAGGACTTTTAGACAATACACGGTATGATAGAAAAGGAATAAAAATGGTATACATACACAGCAATATGAACAATAGGAAAGGGGGATTCAGCAGATGAGAGTTTACAACAAAGATACAGAGGAAAAGGTGTTAGCCTGATGAAGCAGAGGAGGAAACCTCCACCTAAAACGCTCTAAGTGGAATCTGCAATTGGAGAGAGGCTGTAAAGTGGAGCTCCAGAGAAACTCAGAACCCAAAGCGTAAGTTGAAGAAGGGCCAGAGTGAGGGCTAGGGCATTAAAAATTGAACTAACTGGAATCTCTAAGGAAGCCCCTTTCCTCCAATAATATTCAATACATTACCTACAGTCACATGTTTTAGGTCTAAATAAAAATCATCAGGAATCTCTCTTTAAAAAAAGAAGTGTCTGGGAAGAATCAAGGAAACTTAAGTGGAGGTTAGCACTGTAGGGTGAAACTCCTGATGGTGCATTTAGCGATACACCATCAGAACTTCTGGCTCTGTGCCATTCACTCCAAAGTGAAGTTGTTAGTAATCCCCAAGTACTTTCCAGAGCTCCCAGCCACACTTCATTGTCAGATATGGCTAACAACCAAAGGTTATATGACATTTGAAAAAAAGCTTTGATATGAAAGAGTAGACAAACAGGAAAAGCAGGAAAAATGATTTTTGAGGAACCATATAATTTAAAAATAAAAGGATTAAATATTCTGATAACATCCTCGTATGTGTGTGAATATATTACATTCATCAGCTACAAATAAAAATCTATGACAAATAGAATAATAGTGAGGTTTTGTAACTTAAATATATATTTGTAGAAAATTTTTTTAAAGACAGGACAAACAATGAAGAGAATCTTTCAGAACACAGAATGAAAAAGCAGAGAGAAAAAACGAAATACAAGAAGGAGCAGAAAACAAATCCAACAAGACTAGGAACAAATTAGTGAAAATTCAAACAACTGGGAATGGCAGATATGGAAGGAAAGAAATTACCAAAGAAATAATTCAATAAAAATTTCTAGTACTGAAGAGAGCCATGGTCTTCAGTAAGAAAGGGTCCATGAGTGCTGAATGAATAATGACCCACATCTACATATATAAGTTTGAAATTTTATAACAGAAGGAACCAAGTCTTTATCCCATGTCTCTTCCTAATTTTTTGATAGTACTCCAACTTTGCATATTTTCTTAAAAACTGCTTCTGTACCATGAATCAGTTTATGAGCTTATATGGCAGACTCTGAGCTCTTTCATGTCAGGACTTTGGTCTACGATCTGTCCCTGGACTCCCCTGAGGTCATGTTCCAAGTGTGTCACATGTCAGGTCGCTCCAGTCACTCCAGCCTCCATCCCACCTAACCGAACACTGATATGTTCATACTGCCCATTAGTGAATTTTCCTCCTTGCTCCACTTACGATTCCCTATCTCTTCTTATGACTTTTTCCAAGATAGCCTTAGATTACCTATTGAGTGGAAAGAGAAAATATTTTTGTGTTTCTAGAGAGTTGGGGCCTTTTGCATGTATTTTGCTAAAACTTGGGATCCTGAGCTAAGAGTAAGACTTGGGAAGTTAGTTGACAACTGTAGAGATGCTGAGAGAACTCCAGAGATACTGATCTAACTCTAAGGGTACATATTTGCATTTCAAGGGAAAATGAGGCCTAGAACCTTGGAGACATCTTTAGTCATAAAATCCAGAGTCACTGGATCTTATCTGGCCTTCAGAGAGATGTATTTACATTCCAAAAGATTAGAGTGAGAACACAGAATCCTTTTCATCCATCTCCAAGAAGCAAAAAAAATTTTTTCTCCTTTTGGGAGGGTATGAGGAGGCAGTTGCCTCTTTCTCCTGTACATGAAGAGAGAAAATTCATTTTTCTCTGTTTCTCTCCTGATACAAATTTTTAAATTTCACTTATAGGACATAATACCTAACTTTTATCTCGTTGCCTATGGATAAAAATTAGAGTGTGGAGAACTACACGATCATTATTTTTAAGTGAACAATGATAACTTATCTTTGATCCAGAAGATATCATGTGCACATTTAGAATTAATAAAGATGAATATTTAAAAACCCAACGTTTATCCTGCGCTTACTCACGCCTCACCATCAGTCCTCACAACAGTCCCCAAGGTCAAAAATCAAAACTCTCAAATGTTAGCTTTTGAAGGAGCGAAATGGATACCATTTTTCTATTTATGATTAGAGCACAAAACATTTAATAATAACGTGAAATAATAAAGTAATGAATTTTTCCCTCACTTAACAAAAGGTAGATAATATTAACCTATTTAGAGTAATTTATTTATAAATAGCATTGAATTAAACATAAAGGAATGGCTACAACTAGATAATAACATTTCCAGCTGGATTTAGGCTACATTCAAGACTGAAATAAGCTGAATATTTTAAAGGATATTTTCTATCACACTTATCTGCCTCTCTAAGAATTATCTACCATGGAGAAATAAAATATAAATATCATTTTCTATCTTGAACCAAGACTTACTTTAGCTTTTGTATTGGGGCTGGGTGATTAGGATTTAGACTCTGTACTTTTTAATAAAGTTTCATTTTAATTTCATTAAGCTTTATATCCCTATTGTGAACATGTATATGATGGAATTCTTCCTACATTATTACTCTACATCAACCATATATATACACCAGCAAAAGTTTTGAATGACTGATGTCATTTTCAGCTTGATATTTTTCCATTCCCTTTGGTCTGTGTTTATAGAAAACAAATATTTACAGTTGAAGTCTCTGAGGTCAAATCAGTACTGATGTTAAGTTTTTCACAGGGGTAAACCTATACCAGAAAATTTCCTGAATCAGTCTTTAGTTTGGCGTCCCAATACTTGTAGATTCATTCAAATTGTTCCAAGGACCTCACTTCTCCAGTTCAACAATAATTCCTTGGTCTCTTTGTCTTTCCACCACAACTATCCTGATAATCCCATCTCTGGAGGAATCTAACCATCTCCTCCTCCACTCCAAATATCAGGCTGCCAGGGAGAATCAGATGCAACAAAGCATCATTACAAATAAATATCTTTTTTTTGAATCAGTCCATAAACTGTCCAGAATTCTATTTTTTGACTCTAAGTCACCCCAAATCCCTTTTTCTGAAAGCAGTTATTCACCATTTTGAGTACTATCTGCAAGTCTTTTTTCCTTACTCCAAAAACCTTCATCTAATAGTTGATTTTACAAGATAATCTTTCAAAAAAACTTTCCCCCTTCTCTCATACTTTTTATATTCAGCCATCCCTATTTTTCCACCTTCAAATTTTAATGGGAGAGGTGCCTCCTATTTTCCAAGGTTAGCTCTTTCATTTGTGATCTTGATTCACCTCTTCCACCTCCTCAGGATTTGCTCCAAGTATCTTCTTTGCCTTTTGCAACTACATACAACTCTCCTTTTAAGACAAAAAATATTTGCTGCTCTTGTATCCTAAATCTACCCTAGGTCCCTATCAAATAATTTCTATCTTTCTCTTGAACTTCTTTGAAGACTAGCAACTTTCCCATGTAGTGTTAAATGCACAGCAATCTGTCTTTGTCGGCCAAAGGCAAGGTCAATAGTAACATCCCAATTGCCTAAATAATAGCTAAACGTCTGTTTAATCCTCTTTGACATTTTACGTTTTAGGTCAATCCATTCTTGAAATACTCTTCACTCATGACTACCAAGGAACTATTTCCTTCCGGTGCTCATGCTGCCCATATGGCTTCTGGTTTCTTCTAAGTACCCTTCACCTATTACATTTCTGGTCCTTCCCATGTTTCCTTGAATAACTGCATCAAACTCAGCTCTAATAGCACCTGTGAATCAATATTCCTCAACTCCTTATCTCCATCTCTCTCCTTGGCTCACGTTTTAGTAGAGATGGAGTAACTTCTCTGTAGAAACTCACCCTTCTTAGAGATTTAACTTCCACAAGAAATCAATTCTACAATATATAACTGTTTGCCGCAACCTATGACTGCTCTTAGCTAGCAACTAGAAAAGTAGCAGTACCCTAAGTACTAACCAGGGAGAAAAAAATATATACCACTGTTTAATATTTTTTCAATATTAAATATTTGCTCAGTTGAGCAAAACAATATTTATAGGGTATTTCCCAAAGGATGTGTGGTATTCCTATAGATGCTCAAAAATGTAACCTCGGATTATGTCAGACCATTAAGGGTTCTGATAGATTCCTGAATTGTTTGTTATTGACCCTCTTCCCAAAGTTACATTTAGGGAGCCATCTTTGGCATAATCGGTTGGTCTGTATTGAGAGATAGTGTAAGAAACAGTTCCAAGATTCTTATCGCAGTATTTACTAAAAAAAATGTTGAGAAAGAGAAATATATGGTTTTAAGAATTGGGACAGAGTGATGTCAGCATCATGGTGGTGTGAGTTGTTCCTTTTTGCTCACTCCTTTGATTTATTGTGCAATTAGTTGGGCATCCGTAACCAGAAACAAAAAAAAGTACCTCTGCGCAACATACACCAGGACACCTGAGCAATACATCCATCTGTGCACTTGAAACTGGTGGATTGGACCTCAGAGGTCACTGTGAAATGAGGGGAGTGGTGGTAGGTCCAGCAGTGGGCCGCCACAACCCTCTGGCAGAAGTGAAGGGTGAAACAGGTGAGTGGGTGTTGACCAGCTCCTAGTGCTACAGCTGGAAAGGCCCATTGTTTTTTTTTTGTGGAGAGACTGGCAGTGACTGGGGGAGGGAAAGGAAAGGGAAGAAGGCAGACAAAGATCTGAAGGAAAGCATTTCCTGATGTCTGTCCTGGGATTCTGGCAAAAGAACCACCCACAAACCTCTGAGACCCCCCAGCTCAAGGATTCCACTACCAGGCCATGATACACCCCAAACCCCAAGTGCTAAGCACACACCTCCCCCACTCTGAGGCCACTCTTTTCCTCTATTTTTTCTTTTTTCCCTCTGCCAGTTTCTTTGTTTTGTTTTGTTTTAAATGCACAAGTTCCCAAGCTTAGTAACCAGTCAGCTCCAGTAAGAGAAACCAAAGACTTGGTGCTATAGTGCCACCTTCTGGGAAAAAAGGAAGGCTCCTAATTATCAATCTGTTGAATTGTCGGAAACAAGGTATTTGCTACTTCAAATGTGGCAACAGAGGTGCTTTCCATCAAACACTATGAAAAAACATTGTAATACAGTATCACAAAAAGGAAATGACAATTTTTCAGCAACTGAACCCAAAGACATGGAATATTGCTATCTACCTGATAAGGAATTCAAAATAGTTGTTATGAAGAAATTTAATGAGTTACAAGAAAACCCAGAAAGGCGATATCATAATTTCGGGAATAAAATTAACAAACAGAAAGAGTGCTTTACCAAAGAGATTGAAATCTAAAACAGAACCAGACAAATTCTGGAGCTGAAGAACTCAAATGACATGAAGAATGCATTCAAAAACACTGCAGAGTGAGCAGATCCGATGGAAGAGAGAATAAGTGAGCTCAATACAAATACAGAATACAAATACAGAAATGACTCAAGTGGAAGAGGAGAGAGAACTAAGATTTTTAAAAAGTGAAGAAACCCTACAAGAACCATCAGACTGCATTAGGAAAGCCAAGATTAATGGATAAAACAGAAGGAGAAGAGAGCAGGAAGTGTATTTAAAGAAATACTAGCTGAGAACTTCCCAAACCTGGGATAAGAACTAGATACACAAGTCCATGAAGCTAATAGAGCACCTTATTATCTCAACAGAAAAACAACTTCTCCAAGACACATTATATTAAAAGTGTCAGAAGTCAAAGATAAATGTAAAGGCAACCAGAGAAAAAAGACAATATGCTACAAAGGAACCTCAATTAGGCTAGATTTTTCAGCAGAAACTCTATAGGTCAAGAGAGAATAGAATGACATATTCAAAATATTGAAAGATTAAAACTTCCAGCCAAGAAGACCATCCAGCAAAGTTATCCTTCAGATATAAAGAAGAAATAAAGGCTTTTCTAGAGAAACAAAAGCTGAGAGAGTTCACCACCACTAAACCTGCTCACAAGAAACGTTGAGAGGAGCTCTTCAAGTTGAAAGGAAAAGACAAAAGTACACAAAACTCTAATTAAGGTGATAAATAGACAGAATTAGAAAACTGACCCTTTTTTGAATAGTATATTAAACCCTTCATTATAGCGTAAATATTAAAGAAAAAGTGCACTAAAAATAACTAGAGCTACTACAACTTGGTAATGAAATCACAGCATAAAAAGATAATTGGTGACATCAAAAATATAAAAGGGGAAGAGTAAAAGGATAAAACCTTTATAGGTGAGTGAAGATGAATTGCAATCGTCATGAAAAGGACTATTTACCTGTGAAATGTTTTATGTAAGCTTCATGGTAACCATAAAGCAAACAATGTAGAATAGAGACATGAAACATAAAAAATGGGAGGTCGTGCAAATCACCATAGAAAATCACCAACTTATACAAAGATAGAGGGAAGGAGAAAGAAACAATGGAGAGAAAATTAACCTCAAGGCAGAAGATAAAATGGCAGTAGTAAATCCTTACATATCAGTAATCACCTAAATGTAAATGGGTCGAACTCATTAATTGAAAGTTACAGAGAGGCTGGAGGAATAAAAAAAAGAAGACTCAATTACATGCTGTCTACAGAAGACTCATTTCATCTCTAAAGACACACACAGGCTCCAAGTGAAAGGATGGAAGATGATATTCTAAGCAAATAGGAAACAAAAGAAGGTAGGTATGGCCATTTTTATAACAGACAAAATATATTTCATGCCAGTAGGAGTAACAAGAGACAGAGAAGATCATTATATAATGATAAAAGGGTCCATACATTAAGAAGATATAACAATTTTAAATACATATGCTCCCAACACCCAAGCACCAAAATATATTAAGCAAATACTAAATAATCTTAAAGAAATAGACAACAATAATAGTAGAGAATTTCAATACCCTACTATCAGCAGTAAATAGATCATCTAGACAGAAAATCAATAAGGAAAAATTGGAATTGAACCACACTTTAGAACAAATGAACTTAGATATATACAGAACATTCCACCCAACAGCAGCAGAATACACATTCTTCTCAAGTGCACATGGAACTTTCTCCAGGACAGATTATATATTAGGCCACAAAACAAGTCTTATATTTAAGAAGACTGAAAACATATCAAGCATCTTTTTTCTGACCACAATGGTGTGAAACTAGAAATCAATTAAAAGAAGAAAACTAGAAAAATCACAAATATGTGGATATTCGACAACATGCTACTGAACACCAAATAGATCAACAAAGAAATTAAAAGAGAAATTTAAAAATACCCTGTGACAGATGAAAATGGAAATACAACATACAGAAATCAGTTACATTCCTTTACACTAAGGGTGAAACATCTGAAAAAGAATTAAAGAAAACTATCCCATTCACAATAGCATCAAAAACAATAAAATACTTAGGAATAAATTTAACCAAGGAAGTGAAAGATCTGTACAATGAAAAATACAAGACTTTGCTGAATGAAACCAAAAAACATACAAACAAATGGAAAGGCTTTCTGTGTTCATGGATCAAGAAATTAATATTCTTAAAATGGTTTTGATTTTTAAAAAATGGCTTTGGGTAGTATGGCCATCTACAGATTCAACACAATCCCCATCAAAATATTAAAGGCTTCCATCACAGAAACAGAAGAAACAATCCTAATATTAGGAACCACAAAAGACCCCAAATAGTCAAAGCAATCCTGAGGAGAAAAACAAAAGCCAGAGATATCACACTTATGGATTTCAAACTATGCTATAAAGCCGTAGTAATAAAAACAGTACAGTACTGGCACTAAAATAAACACACCGATTAATAACAGACTTAGATCCCAGAATTAGATTCTGGCATACATAGTCAACTAATATTTGAAAAAGGGAACCAAGAACACCCAATGGGGAAAAAGACAGTCTCTTCAACAAATCGTGCTGGGAAAACTGGAGAAACACATGTGGAACAATGAAATTGGACCCCCATCTCACACCATTCACAAAAATTAATTCAAAATGGATCCAAGACCTGATACCATTAAACTTTTGGAATAAAAATAGGGAAGAAGCTCTTTGATATTGACTTGGCAAAGATTTTTTTTTTCCAAACATCTTTATTGAAGTATAATTGCTTTACAATGGTGTGTTAGTTTCTGCTTTATAACAAAGTGAGTCAGCTATACGTATACATATATCCCCCTATCTCCTCCCTCTTGCCTCTCCCTCCCACCCTCCCTATCCCACCCCTCTAGGTGGACACAAAGCACCAAGCTGATCTCCCTGTACTATGTAGCTGCTTCCCACTAGCTATCTATTTTACATTTGGTAGTGTATATATGTCCATTTGGCAATGATTTTTTGGACATAGCACCAGAAGCACAAACAACAAAAACAAAATTCAACCAATGGGACTACATCAAACTCAAATGTTTCTGCACAGCAAAGGAAACCATCAACAAAATGAAAATACAACCTACAGAATGGGAGAAAATCTTTGCAAACCATATATTGGAAAAGGAGTTTATATCCACAATATAGAAAGGACTTACTCAACTTAACAACCACCACCACCGAAAAACAATCTGATTAAACAATGGGCAGAAAAACTAAAAAGACACTTTTCCAAAGAGGAGATCAAAATGGCCAACAGGCACATGAAAAGATGTTGAACATCAATAATTATCAGGTAAAAGCAAATAAGAACCACAAGAAGATATCACCTCACACCTGTTAGGTCGGCTATCACCAAGAAGAGAAGAGATAACAGTTGTTGGCAAGGATGTGATGAAAGGGAACCTGTATATATTGTTGGTAGGAATATAAATTGGTCCAACTGCTATGGAAAATTAGATGAGGGTTCTTCAAAAAATTATAACCAGATCTACTATACAATCCAGCAATTTGACTTCTAGGTATGTACCCAAAGGAAGAGAAAACAGGATTTTGACAAGATATATGTGCTTCCATGTTTATTGCAGCATTATTCTAAACAGTCAAGATATGAAAACAACCCAAACACACATCAATGGATGAATGGGTAAAAAAGATGTGGTACATATACACAAGGGAATATTATTCGGCCATGAGGAAAGATATCCTGCCCTTTGCAACAAGAGTAGGTGGACCTTAAGCAAAATGCTTAGCAAAATAAGTCAGACAAAGACAAGTACTACATGCTATCACTTATATGTGCAAGCTAAAAAAGTTAAACCTGTGGAAAAAAGAGTAAAATGGTGATTACCAGGGGACGGGAGGTGGAGTAAGACTGATGGTGTTTAAGGGTACAAAGTTATAGTAAGTAGTAAATAAACCATAGAGATCTAATGCACAGTATAATGTATAAAGGCAAAATTGTACTATAATTATGTAATGCAATAAATATAGCTACATCATATTTTAAAATATATAAATGTATTAACACATAGTACACCTTAATCTTTTACATTTTATATCAAATTTATTCAATAAAAAAGGAAAAATGTAAAATACCTCATTAATAATTTTATATTGATTACATGTTGATTTTTGATTGAATAAACATTTCAAAAAGAATGGGGAAAAATTATATCATCACAGATTACACAAACTACTAAGAAAAATTTATGATTTTTTCATAAACCTCAGAAGTCTAGTCTATATAATATAGTTACCAAGTTTACATTTTTCATTTAAATTTCCCATTAAACATATTCTCCACTGTCTCTGGTTAATGTACAAAATTAATATCTAAAGAATTATGAATATAGTTTTAAACATTCTATCATATGAGCTTATTAAATCACTTATGTTTCTATCACAGAGGAAATCTGTAAATTCACTCAGCATATCAGTAAACAGTAGAGACTGTTAAAACATTATGCTCCATCAAAATGATCCAAAGCAGAGCAGGTTTCATCAGGATTCCTTTTTCATTTAATGAATACATTTGCATTCAGATTTGTAATGTCTTCATTAGAAGACTGGAAATAAATTACTAATAAAATATTTTCAAGCAAACATGAAAAATGCAGAATGACTGGAGGCAATGTTACAGAGTAGAAAGCACACTGCCATGGAAGTTACTAAACATGAATGGAATCTAGTCTTAATTTTGCTACTGATTAGCTGGAAAAGTTGTTTCACCCAAGTTTTAGAGTTTTAATTTATCTGTAAAAAAGACTTTAAAGGCAAAAAGATTATCTCTAAGGTGCAACTAACATTTCATAATTTGGCCTAGTTTTATCATTCTCAATCATTGCCTACCTTTGCAGCCAAATCCAAATGTAACTGCTTTGGTTATTAAGCCCACTTTATTAGAAAATGATGCCACTCTTGAAAGGACTACCAAGAGCAATGGGCATGTCTTCTTTACAAAACATACATCGAAAGTACAACCTTATGATTCACTAGACAACTAGGGGAAATACAATGGTTACATTTTTGAGCTATCAGAATGAGTGAGTGAATGAATGAGATGTCTCTTTTCTGACTTTCTCTGACTTTTAATGCTCATTAATAACTCCTATTAATGTTCATTCCATGAATATCTGATGTAAGAAAGACAGAAACTTTCAATTATCCCAGTTGGTAAATTTAGTACCAACTTCATGTCATTTTTATCAAAAAATTATGGTATTATGATAATATTAGTTAGTACATATTAATTATAAAAGTTTCAGCCAATATATGAAAAAAGAAGAAAAGTTAAGATCACAACTGCCTATCAAGAGATTACAACCACTAATATTTTAGTGACTTGCCAGAAAGGTAGTTTTGGGTAGTGGTTAACAGCACCTCCTTAGAGCCAAGTTGTTTGCTGAATCCCAACTCTAAAAAAATGCTATTTCAGCCTCTTTCTTTTGTGATTTAGTGTCTGCGATATATAATATTTACATATTTATACATGTATTTTTACAAATTTCAGAATGATATCATTATTACACTTCATATTTAATGCTGAGACTTTCCCCCGAAACTATTAAAATCAGTCATTTAATCACAGTTTTTAAAAAAATATACATATATTATGAAACATTCTCCATTCAATGTCTTCAGTTAAAGGGTTTAAATACTGTATAGTATTTGTAACTTATGTATTAACAATTCCACTATTGAGTATTTAGGTTGGCTTTAGTATTTTACAATCACAAGTAATTCTTTTATTAATAGAATAGACTTGCTTCAGTCCTTTATGAATTAAGATTTATAACTATTTGATACTCAGTATAATCTGGAAAATATTTGTTGATCATATTCTCCATATTTATCTATATAAAAAATTCTAAAAAATACTCAAAATTTTGAAACACTAAAACATTCACAAGTTCCCATGCAAGAAATATCAAATTTTATAATGACATAGTTTGAGGAGAGAAGATTCATAGATTCTCAAATGTCTCCTTAGCATTTAATCACATTCTTGCATATGCATTACCATTTATAATTCACTGATGCTTTAAAAAATTGGATCCCAACTAGATAGGTAAAATGTTTAATGCTTCCTTTTTTACACTAGTTAATCCTGATCATAGTTATTACTTCAGCGAGGGAAGAAAGAAACCTATGTGGGTCATTAGACCTATCATGTCATGTTAGTCAATTTTTTATTCTTCTGTAATCTTTTATTTAAATATTAGTTTATGTTATATACAGTTCTCACATATGTCAACCCCTTTATCCAGAATACCATTTCTTATCCACATCTCTACCCACCATATTTAATTAGTAAAATGTCTATTGCCTTCATTCAAGATTCAGCTCCTTTTTTGTGTCCTATTCTGTACAGCCTTTCTTCATCCTTATTCTCAAGAATTTGTCATTCTTTCTGATTGCACCTTGCCTTTCAAATATCTGTCATATTGTTCTTTTCATGCTGCATAAACTCTCTCACACTCTTCTGTAATATCTGAGCTCCTATAAAGGCAGGATTCATTTTGAATCATTACCTGTATTGTCCAAAGACTTAGTACCTTATCATCTTTGTATACTTAGCACTAAGCCAGAAGTTGTGCTGGGTGCTAACCATGAAAGAACAAATCAACAGATATTCTGAAGGCATTTAATTAAGGAGCATATTTAAAATGTCTTGTGTCCTTTTAACTTCAAGTTCTAAAGGAAAAAGTTACTACACAGAATATTATTTAAGATGTAGTTGTTTCCTTTTCTATTTTACAGGCATAGTTCTCAAAAATACATTAAGAAAGGAACATAAAATGATGATTGGTAAACTTGCAAGAATGGTATTTTTATAAATTCATCCTTGGCACAGAGAAAATTGTGATCACAACCTGTCACCATTCTAAACATCATCTTTACGGTTGTGAACAAAATATATTTGGTGCGGAATAATTTTAGAAAGAAAAAACCACCCTGATTTCTTAAAAGGGAATGGAAAATTCCCTGTGCTATCACCAACATATCAAGGTTATCCATAGAAATGTTCTAAGATGTATTGTACGTGCTAGAGCTATTTTTATTTGTAAGTTACCACAGTAATAACTACACACAGTATAAATTCAAAAAGACCTTCTAAACACAAATTCAAACTTAGAAGAAGCCTAAAAAATACCAAAGGAGGGCTTCCCTGGTGGCGCAGTGGTTGAGAGTCTGCCTGCCGATGCGGGGGACACTGGTTCGTGCCCCGGTCCGGGAGGATCCCACATGCTGCGGAGCGGCTGGGCCCATGAGCCATGGACGCTGAGCCTGCGCGTCCGGAGCGTGTGCTTCGCAATGGGAGAGGCCACAGCAGTGATAGGCTCGCGTACCGCAAAAAAAAAAAAAAAAAAAAAATACTAAAGGAAAACAAACTTGATTAACTTGAATATTTATATCCCTGGTGAATACTTCTTTTAATTATACTTTAGTAATGCCACGTACTTAAAAAGAAACAAAAAATGGTCATGCAAAAGTCCATAGGAAGGTAAAGGTAAATGTGGAGGAGATGGTGTCCCTTCTCATTCTACCCACATACATTGCTTGGCCTCTGCCCAGCAGATTTCTCCTCCGTTTCTGTCAAGATTCTTTTGACAATTAATAATGCTGGACCCCTGTATAATGTCTTCTCTTTGGTAGGGACTTTTGGAAGAGGTGTCATCAAGATCTAAAAGAACTGCATCATTTTTTTTTTTTTTTTTTCTGGTACGCGGGTCCCTCACTGTTGTGGCCTCTCCCGTTGCGGAGCACAGGCTCCGGACGCGCAGGCTCAGCGGCCATGGCGGATCTTCCCGGACGGGGGCACGAACCCGTGTATCCTGCATCGGCAGGCAGACTCTCAACCACTGCGCCACCAGGGAAGCCCAGAACTGCAGCTTTAATGGCAAAATTTCAATGTGAGTTTGGCAGTAGTAGGTGGTGAGAGCTATCAGAGAGGGCCTCATTCTTACCTTCAGTCACATTCTGCGGCTCCCTATACACTTAGACTACATCATAAATTGACTCTTTGTGGAAAAATTGCTCTCTCTCAAACAATATTCTCTTTCTGCTGAATACTATTTCCTTCTCTTTTTTGAGCTGGCTGGAACCAGGGATAGAAAGAAGCAAGTAGCATGGGGGAAATGTAACAATATTATAGTTTTGTACTGGTATATTTTTATGAATTCTTTAATTAACAATATATTTATTGATCAACAAAATAACTTCTAGTGCAAGCGGAGTATGTGTTGTTATCATCCCAATTTTCAAGTAAATCTATTGATTCACTAAAATCATTCAGTGAAATCAATTAACAGAACTAGGCCTGGAATCCCAATAGTTTGTTTTGTAATTCTACAACCTTATTCTAACAAAAGAGAAAAAACTCAGAGCCTTCAAAAAGAACAGCAAATAAAACTTCAGTTAATACTGAAAATGTTCTTATCTATGATGAAAAAGCCCTCTTACACACACAGCTGCAAAGGCTTAAAAAATAAGCCACATAGGATGAACCCCAGTCTAAGAGGAAGAACTTCCCAGTGTTAAAGTCCTCTTTGATAGGCACGAGACAGTAGTGGTTCCTGATAACCAGTCATGTTTTAATGATAGTCCTGAACCCAGAGTCAAGGTCTTAAAAGAGGTTAACAAGTAGGTTTGACCCTGAACCTAGGGAGAAGCGACCTTTTGTTTAACTACATAGCCTGGGGATTATCTTACATTATTTCCACTGTAACACTATAACAATGTCAATGTATGTTCTTTCCCATCCCCCTTTCCCCTGCTACACTCAATTCCTGCTACATTACATTCTTTGCATGATTAGGAAGGCATACTATAAATTGGACTTCGGTTTGTGAGCATTTGGCCCTTCGCTTCTGTAATCTAACAGTTATTTGTCTTCAACTGCACTGATAACTACACCTTGCTTTTACAATTTGCATTCAGTTTTACTTGTCCATTCTTAAACACATTAACCAAAATTAATGTATTCTAAAGCCACCTAGAAATCCCTTCACATTCTAAAAATGTACTAAGTTGAACAGAGGTGAAAAATAACTTAGAGCCTGTTGAAAGAAAAAGCTTCATTCCAAAACAATACCATTTATAGGATTCAACACAATAAGACATTTGTGTATAAATAATTTAATATGTCATAAATTTTGACTGAAGAATTCATTGAAGAATATATACCATTTTTTCCCATGTGTAATGCCCTGAAATGCATGCCAGTTTCAGTAACGGCAAATTGCTCCGTGAGAGGCAATGTATATTCATATGTGTGCATGAAGAATTAATACAGCTTCACAGACAGCAAGAACGTCAGCATTTTCAACCACCAGATGGCAGAAACAAAGCTACAGAACTTCAGAATCTGAAGATTCAGATTATAACCAGAAAAATATAACAGCTGTCCCCATCTTGATTTTTTCAGTTGAATAGAGACACATTGGTGCAAAATTCTGCTGCGTGTTAGGTGGAGAAATTTTGATTAACAACTTTCCATTTGAATGGGCTGCCAACTCGTTACATTTTTCCATCAGTTAGATTATGGAGGCTTTTAAAAGAATCATTTTTAAAGACAAGCTACAACCAGATCTGGACTATAAAAGAATTATCCATTCCATCAGCATCTCCCTCTGGGAGCCATTCTAAATCAATCCCACCTGTTTCCAACCATGCACTCTCCTTGTTCCACTTTCTCAACCACTTGTCCTCATTTTTCCAAAATTGATCAGTTGTCTGTGTATCTGCACTGCTCTGGATGGTTGGGTTTGCTTACGTCATTCGACTACACATGCCAGTATGTTTTCTTGTGATTTCCAATACTGACAATATGGGTTTTAAATTTGATTTGTTGCAGTAATTTTTATGTATTAGGTAGGTGTAATAACCACAAAAATAATAATAAAGAGGAAATGTCGCTCTAACGTATATAAACAAACATTCTAAGAATCTGGAATTCTCACTCCAGTGGTATAAATCATGATATTTCAATATTTCCATTACCTTCTACAAGAGATACTATGAAAGAGATACCTAGTTGATCAAATTAAATGGCTTCTATGAGTTCCAATAATTTGTTCTTCCTTAGATTAGCTAGAATTTTAAATATCTTCAATGTAACATTTTATTAACATAAGTTAACAGTAGCAATATGTGTAGTGTTTACTGGGTACTAGAAAGTGTTCCAAGCATCATTTTAGGACACTAAGCCATATATAAGATACATAACTTTCTTCCAATTCCGTAAGTAATGTGTAGCTGAGTCTCGATTTATACCCAAGTAGTCAGATTCTCCAATTTCTGCCCTTAACCATTGTTCGATTCACCTGAACTACACTATTAAAAATTCAGTGTTTATCTGTACCTTTATTCAAATACTTATTGAATGACAATTTGGTACTAAGGAATGAATGTTCATAGAAAAATTTTAAAATGGACCCCATCATGAAAGATGTACAGCCTGGTGGAGAATTTAGACGTATGATTAGTAAGGACAATAAGGCTTTATGGGTGTCATGACAGTTGTATATAAGAACAAAAAAAGAATGGATACATTTCCCATAAGGTACTTTGTCCAGGTGTCTTCTGACAGGGGACGAGAAGGAAGTGTTTTAAGACAAGGGAGAAAAAGCATACACAAGTGCAGAAGTACCAAAGAGTCACACGTGTAAGTAGTTCATTATTCTAGGAACTTACGTTTAAAAACTGTGTACAGTTTTTACAGGGTCAGGAAGAGGCCTTAGCAGTCGGTTCTGCAGGACAGCCTAAGGAGAACGCATTTTACCACATATACATTGGAGAGCTTCCACAGGAATTTTTTTTTTGATGTCTATAGTCTCATTTATTTTCTTTATTTTTTTAACATCTTTATTGGAGTATAATTGCTTCACAATAGTGTGTTAGCTTCTGCTGCTTATAACAAAGTGAATCAGCTATACATATACATATATCCCCATATCTCCTCCCTCTTGCATCTCCCTCCCACCCTCCCTATCCCATCCCTCTAGGTGGTCACAAAGCACGGAGCTGATCTCCCTGTGCTATGCGGCTGCTTCCCACTAGCTATCTATTTTACATTTGGTAGTGTGTATATAAGTCCATGCCACTCTCTCACTTCGTCCCAGCTTACACTTCCCCTTCCCCGTGTCCTCAAGTCCAATCTCTACATCTGCGTCTTTATTCCTGTCCTGCCCCTAGGTTCTTCATCACTTTTTTTTTTTAGATTCCATATATATATGTGTTAGCATACGGTATTTGTTTTTCTCTTTCTGACTTACTTCACTCTGTAGGACAGACTCTAGGTCCACCCGCCTCACTACAAATAACTCAGTTTCGTTTCGTTTTACGGCTCAGTAATATTCGATACAGCCACTACGGAGAACAGTATGGAGGTTCCTCAAAAAACTACAAATAGAACTACCATATGACCCAGCAATCCCACTACTGGGCATATAACCTGAGAAAACCATAATTCAAAACGAGTCATGTACCACAATGTTCACTGCAGCTCTATTTACAATAGCCAGGACATGGAAGCAACCTAAGTGTCCATCGAGAGATGAATGCATAAAGAAGATGTGGCACAGGTATACAATGGAATATTACTCAGCCATAAAAAGAAAGGAAATTGAGTTATTTGTAGTGAGGTGCATGGACCTAGTGTCTGTCATACAGGCTTCCAAAGGATTTTAAGGAAGGGAGTCAGAAGACC